>NC_086124.1:28148365-28748365 GCF_963921235.1 Mobula hypostoma
CCGGTTGTCTTATGAGAAAGGGTCAGACAGGCTGGGCTTGTATCCACTGAGGTCAGAAATGTCCTAATTGGCTTATTACAATACACCGAGGGAGAGTAAAAAGTATTTGTGAGCATGATATCCAAACCATCATTCCATATATACAAGGTAGTACAAAAGCAAGTACTTGGGAGAACTCGTGGAGGGTTCCCTAAATGTTAATTTGTCAGTTGAATCAATGGTAAGGGAGGCAAATGCAATGTCAGCATTCTTTTCCTATGGACTCAAATATGAAAGCAGGAATCTATTGCCGGGCCTCATTAGGCATTGATCAAATCCGCACTTGAAGTATTATGAGCAGTTTTGGGCCTCTTATCTAAGAAAGGATATACCGGAATTAGAGAAGGCCCAGAGGAGGTTCATGAGAATGATCCCAGGAAGGAAAGTATTAACCAAGAGAAAACACAAATCCGAGGTGCAAAGGGAATTGGAGGTCCTCGAACAGGATTCTCTAAAGGTTAATTTGCAGGTGGAGTCAGGAGTAAGGAAGGCAAGTGCAGTGTTACCGTTCTTTTATGCTGAGGCTTCATAAGAGATTGGTCTTAAGCAGTTTGAGTATTGGAGAGGGTCCGAATGAGGATAACGAGAATGATCCTGACAATGCAAGGGTTAACATATGATGAGAATTTGATGGCTCTGGGCCTGTACTTGGTGGAGTTTAGCAGAATGATGGGGGTGGGGGATGAGGGTGTATGTATCATTCAATCCTATCAAATACTGAAACGCCTAGACAGAGTGGACGTGGAGAGGATGTTTCCTCTCATGGGGGAGTCGAGCACCAGAGGACACAGCCTCAGAATAGAAGGACATCCTTTTAGAACAGAGATGAGAAGGAATTTCTTTAGGTAAGTCCCTGAATTCATTGCCACAGACTGCTCTGGAGGCCACGTCACTGGGTAGATTTAAAGATGAAGTTGAAAGCTTCTTCATCATTAAGGGTGTCAAAGGTTACGGGGAGAAGGCAGAAATACGGGGTTGAGTGGATAATAAATTAGCCATGAAATGCCTAAGCAGGTTCAATAGGCCAAATGGACTAATTCTGCTCCTATAATTTATGATCTTATGGTGATCAGCATGGTCCACTTGGACAGAAGTGCACATATCTGTATTACTCCATGACTGATGTAGAAAGGAGAGATACTAGTCCTCACCAGGTTACAGCAGGATTCTGTTCCTGTGAAACAATCGCAACCTGAATGGGTTGAAAATGTGATCCAAATCACCCAATCATGTGGCAGCAACTCAATTCATCAAAGCATGCAGACATGGCCAAGAGGTCCAGTTGTTGTTCAGACCAAACATCAGATTGGGGAAGAAATGTGATCTGAGTGACTTTCACCATGGAATCTAGTCAAGATGGTGCCTGTGTACAACGTCCCGCTGGTCAACGTCTATGAGATAGTCAATGAATCTGTTTATTTCACTTCTTTTACGTCTGCTTTTCATCTGAAATGTGTTTCTGGAACTGTTAAGAGCCTGTGATTTACAGTTTGGAGATCAATTGAGTGATCTAGTGCTTTGCTGTCTCCAGGAAGATTCCAGGAAGCTCAAACAGCCTCAGGGCGAAGCAGCTTAAAGGTAAGGCAGGGGCCAATGATCGACTCCATTTGCCGAGTAAAGTGTCGAGGAAGATTGAATCTGAGGCAACTGCTTGCCTTTTGATTGCAGGGATGGACTTCTCTGCTGTCAGAGGAGTTTGTGTGGTGCCTTTCACTCTTTGTTGTTGGAGGGCAGGCCTCTGTGTTTGAGTGGTCTCTCTCTCTCTCTTTCACTGTTGGTCAGAGGATATTACCAGGTTCTGAATTTATGGATTGGACTATGGACTTCCAGTCTTATTTTTTTATATTCTATGTTTTCCCCTGTTCTTTCACCTTGTTATTGCATAGCATGTTTTGTTAGTTTTTTGTGTGGGGGAGGGGGTTTAGATGGGTTGATGTTCTTGTAGCGTTTTGATTTTTTTGTGCAGGGTGGGGGTTTGGGGGGGTTTGATGTTCCTGTTCAGTTTTGGTTTTTTTTTGCAGTGGAGGGGTGGGGGTTTGATGTTTATCTTTGAATGACTTCCATGGATTTCTTTTTTTTCCTGGCTATCTGGAGAAATGAATCTCAGAGTTGAATACTGAATACATAGTTTGATAATAAATGAACTTTTGAACAATTGCTGATGCATGACAGGTTGGTTTGAGTATCTCAGAAATTGTTGAGCTCCCGGGATTTTCAGGTACAAGTCTCGAGAGTTTAAAGTGAACAGTGTGATAAACAAACAAAAAAAATTATCTACTGAGTGGCAGTTGTGGGCAAAAATGCCTTGTTAGTGAGATTTCAGAGGAGAATGGCCAGACTGGTTCCAGCTAACAGGAACACGACAGTAACTGAAAGAACCGTCTGTTACAATGGTAGTGTGCAGAAGAGCATCACTGAACGCAAACATTTCGAACGCTGAAGTGGATGAGCTACAGCAGCATAAGACCATGACTGGTCACTTTATTATGTAGAGGAGGTGCCCAATAAAGTGGCCACTGAGTATATAATATAGTTTTGGACAGAGTGTGAACCAGATCATCACCAGTACACTGGACCCCAAATTATTCAGACTCTGAGCCTTACCCCAAACTGCATGTAGCTTGTCAGGGACGCTCAAATGCTCGATTTCACAAGTGTAAGTGTCACCCTTCTCGGGGTCAATTTCGACCTGTAGCCAGACTTGGAACGTCCTATCCCGGTTGGGTAAAATTCTCGTCATTAGCACTTCCTGATCGATCGCCACACCATTCCGCAGCCATGTTGCGTGGATTTTCTTGGGATAAAATCCATGCACTTGGCATGTCAGGGTCAAGGTATTCTCTCCGTTCTTCAGGTGTCTTGAGGTTATTGTGATCATCGGCTTTGCTGCAGTGGACAGAAACACATTGAAGCTGAACTTGGTTACAGGATCAAAAAAAGTAGAGAGTAACGGAATTTCAAAGTTCAAAGTATGTTTACTATTAAAGCATGTGTATATCATACAACCTTGAGATTACAGCATGACAGAATGGAGGAACAGACACAATGGGTCGAAAGGCCTAATTCTGTTCCTATGTTTATTCACCTCCCTAAATGCTGCCTGGCCTGCTGAATTCGTGCGGGTGTGTGTGTGTGCTGTTTTGGATTGCCAACATCTGCAGAATCTTTTCTGTTTTGAAACTGTCCCCTGGTCATATGCATCCGACCAGGGGTATGGTTCTTTTAATCACTCCCAAGTCACAGGAAAGTTCCAAGGACTGGTGGCAACCCAAAGTTTCCATAAGGTGGAAATACTTAGAAATGAAAATTTGCATGGTTCAGTTAATTAGCTGCAGGTTAGTGCAGATCAGAATCAGGTTTAATATCATTCAATATCCACTTTATTATGTACACTTGCTCATTAATATAAACCTCTTATCAGCCAATCATGTTCCAGCAACTCAATGCATAAAAGCATGCAGACGTTGTCAAGAGGTTCAGTTGTTGTTCAGACCAAACATCAGAATGGGGAAGAAATGCAATCTAATTAACTTTGACCATGGACCAGATGGGGTGGTCTGAGTATCTCAGAAACTGCTGATCTCCTGGGATTTTCATACACAACGGTCTCTGGAGTTCACAGAGAACGTTGCGACAAAGAAAAAACATCCAATGAGCAGCAGTTTTGTGGGTCTTGTTAATGAGAGAGGTCAGAGGAGGATGGCCAGACTGGTTCAATCTGACAGGACGAGGATAGTAACTCAAATCACCATGTGTTACAGCAGTGGTGTGCAGAAGAGCATCTCTGAATGTACAACATGTCACACCTCAAAGTGATTGAGCTACAGCAGTGATTCCCAAGGGGAGTGCGGTATTGTATGATGTCATGGGGGAGGGCAGTAAATGGCACCCCCTTACTTGAGGCTTGAGACCTGACCGACCGTTAGTAGAGTAGGCACTTCCGACAAAAAGGATGAGGCACTGGAACACAGGAAGAACCACAGCTCAGCAGGCGGTGAGCACTTGTCCTCACAACAAGTCTGAAATTTGACAATCTCGTCCAACTTTACCAACCAAACAGACATTATTGAGGATGCGCAAATTAGCAACCAGGGTGTCCAACAGTTACCCTTGACTTGCAGCATGGAACGAGTTCGTGCAATTTAACAGTTAATAGGTCAAGTACACCCTCTCAACCTTCGCAACAGATCTCTAGAAAACAGGTCACGCAGCCGGAACCAAGTGATGAAATAGAGTCAATCAGTGAACCCGTCAACACTGAGGAATCCTCTTGAGGTGTTCAAAGTGACCTCGGCTTCATACGTGCGGTCAAGAACCATCTTTGGGGATTACGAGACTTCACGTGACTGGTCAATCGTGCTAACTGGAATAGTAAGAAGATGGCTTCCCAAACACAAGTTCTGTCCCGACTAACATTTGATTCCAATCTGAATCCTTGTCAATGTAATTTTTGCAGTTGTGATCGTCTTCATCTTTGCCTCGCTGTTCCTTTGCGTGCCGCTGCCATCGTTCCATCCGTGTCAACTCACTGCCGTCAACATCCGATAGGCATTCCCAGTGGTGTTAATTTATTATTTTAATGTAGCCCCGTTAACGGTGGGTAAGTACGTACGGTGCGATCTCTACAAGTTTGAAGGCAGTGAAGCCTTGAATTCTAATCCTGCTAAGAAACAGAAACTACACAAAGTGTGCCAATACAAAGTTACGTACCTGAAATATGGTTTTATTCCATCCCATTAGATCAGCAGCGCCCCATGTTTCCTATTTGTAATACTGTACTGTCTAATGAATCCATGAAACTATCAAGATTGCAGGAACGCTTCTGCAAAAGACACCTTGAAAAGGCTACTTATGGTATTACTCGGTTCCAGAAGATGAAAGAAGCATTGGAAAACCATTGCACACGCAAGTCATTTGCCAAGAAATGACCTTGCTTGTGGTCTCGTTGCTTCTTATATCATTTCCAAAATGATAGCAAGCTGTGCAAAATCTCATACAATTGGTGGAAGATTAATAATGCCTGCTGCATCAGAAGTGCTCACAACTGTTCTCAAAATGGAAACCAGTATTTTAAAATAATTTCCTCTAAGCAATAGCTCATCGTATTGATGAAATGAGTGAAGAGGTGGAATATCAACTTTGCACAGAGCCACAAAAAACAGAAGTTGGGATATAACTGGATGAGTCAACTGTGCAAGCCAACACAGCATTGCTAATGGCATATGTACGGTTTATCTAAAAGGGAGAAGTTTAGGAAGTGATTCTCTTTTGTAAAAAGTTAAAAACATATCAACAGAGAATCAATCTATGACGACCTCAAAATGCATATTGAGGATGAAAGTATTTCAATTAGGAACATGATTTCTTGTACAACAGATGGAGCACCATATATAACAGGTTGCCAAGCTAGTTTAGTGGCATTAATGAAAAAATAAATTCCAAGTTTGTTTACATCCATTGTGTAATTCATCATCAACACCTCGCAGCCAAAAACCTCAGCTAGTGACTTTTTTCAAGCATGACTCCTTTAATATCTGCTATCAACAAAATTAAAGATCATCCATTAAATAGCAGAATATTTCACCATTTATGCCAAAATATCAATGCAGAGATTGAACGCTTGTTTCTTCACACTGAAGTGTGTCGGCTGTCAAAAGCTGCTCCTTAAAACACTTCTTTGATCTTTTTGCACTGGCGGAAGTCAATGAGATTGGACTTCTATATGGAGATGTGGCAAACCAAGCCAATCTGTATGACAAACTGAATATTCTAAATATGAAACTGCTGGGTGAAAACTTAAATTTAATCCAGACAAAAAGTGCAATGCCCACTTTTATCAGAAAATTGAAAAATATATAAGCAAAACATTGGGAGAAGAATGTTCTCAGTTTCCCTGCATGGAAAGTATGGCACTCTCTTTCACAGATGGTGATTTGCAAGAGTGCTCCTTACACCTGCAGTCACCGAAGAAAGATTTTCAGAATTGATTCAAGGATTTGAACGCTCCAGAAATTCCGGACTGGGTAATTACCCTATTCCTTTGCAAGGTGGAAGAACAGGAAGAAAGCTTGCAAGAAAAAATTATCAAAATTCAGAATAAGGGAGAAGCAAAAATGCTTATTTAAAAACATCAACTTTTGTGCTATGTGGCTAGAGGGTCATATGAAGTTTCCTGGTCTTTGAAGATGAGCCAAACTGCTCTTCATTGTATTTCTATCCTCCTACCTTATTGAAAGTGCAGTGAACCACAAACTCACAAAAAACAGAAACCGCTTGGATATTGTCATGCGTGGGGACTTAAGGCTTTTGCTGTCACAACTTGAACCAGATATTTCAACTCTTGCTAAAAACCTTCAAGCTTAAGGATCACATTCACGTCAAAGCTGCTGTACAGTGTGTAGGTACTTAGTAAGTTAGTTTTAAAGACCAATAACAATTTAAATCAGAATCAGTTTTCTCATGTCAGCATATGGTAGACATGTTTTTACACCATGGGGGTGCCAGAAAGTGCGTTGTGCCTTAGAAGAGCATTAGCAAGAATGAAAGTGCTTTAGGGAGGTGTTGGGCTAAAAACAGTTGAAAACAGTAGGCTGCAGCAACAGAAGACCACGAACATACACTCAGTTTCCACTTTATTAGCTACAGGAGAAACCTCATAAAGTGGTCACTGAGTATAAGGTCTTTTTGCTGACAAGTTTGCTGTCTTCTGCCAGCAATATGGTGTAATACATAAAAGGAATAAATTACAAAAACAAACATATTTAAATGAAATAAATAGTTCGAATAGAGAGCAAAAATAGTGAGGTTATGTTCATGGGGTTTTTATGGACTGTTCATAAATCTGATGGGAGAAGGGAAGAAACTTTTCCTGAACCCTTGAGCGTATGCCTTCAGGCTCCTGTACCTCCTCCCTGAAAGTAGCACTGAGAAGAGGGCATGTCCTGGGTGGTGAGGGTCTTTAATGATGGATGATGCCTTTTTGAGGCATCACTCCTTGAAGATTCCTGAATGCTAAGGAGGCTCGTACCCATGATGGAACTGAGTTCACAAAATTCTGCAGCTTCTTTCAACCCTTTGCAGTATCTACACCCTCTCCCCCCATGTGCAGCCAGTTATACCTCTCCACGGTAAATCTGTAGAAATTTGCGCACATCTTTAACATACCAAATCTCCTCAAACTCGTAATGAAATATGGCCGCTGTCGTGCCATTTTGTAACTGCCTTGACATGTAGGCCCCAGGATAGATCCATAGAGACATTGATGTCTAATAACTTGAAATTGCTCACTCCCTCCACTTCTGATCCCTCTTTGAGGACTGGTGTGTGTGTTCCCTTGTTTTGCCCTCTCTGTCAGCCTCTGCCACACAGCCTACTTGAACATCGCCTTGAAAACAAAACTTTAATTCCACTTCCCACTCCCATGCCATGGCCTCCTCTTCTGTCAGGATGAGGCCGCACTCAGGTTGGAGGAGTAACATCTTATATTCCACCTGGGTAGCCTCCAACCTGTTTGCAGGACCACCGATTTCCCGAACTTCCAGTAATGCCCCCCCCCACTTCATCATTCCCCATTCCCTTTTCCCTCTTTCACCTTACCTGCACATCACCTCCCTCTGGTGCTTCCCCCCTTTCTTTCTTCCATGCCCTTCTGTCCTCTCCTATCAGATTCCTCCTCCTCCAGCCCTGCACCTCTTTTCCCAATCAACTTCCCAGCTCCTTACTTCACCCCTCTCCACCTCCTAACTCTGACTCCTCAACTTGTTTCTCCAGTCCTGATGAAGGGTCTCAGCCCGAAACGTCGTCTCTTCTCTTTTCCATAGATGCTGCCTGGCCTGCTGAGCTCCTCCAGCACTTTGTGTGTGCTGCTTGGATTTCCAGCATCTGCAGATTTTTTTGTGAAAATAAACTTACCCGTCAGAGCTTGAACAGCCTGGTGAACGATCTCCATGGCAACAGGCATGGCATTAACACAGCAGGTAACATACTTGATAACCTCCGTATAGTGGTTCAGATCGTCCATGTAAGGCTTCACAATTGGATTGATGGCCACAAACTTTCCTGTTGTATAATTAAAGCGAACGGTCGTTTCTCCATTGTAAGCAAACTGCAGGGTAGCCATTGAAAACTGTGAACCTTTACCAGAGAAAGTCACTTGACCGATGTGCATTCCTGGCAAGCAGATAATAATCGATCCGTTAGCCATTTGTGAGAGTGAAATGGCTCATTTTAAAACCTTAAAATTAATCAACCTGAAAGAACAAATTTGTCTCTCCCTTCTGTGGATACCTCACCATTCTGACGGCAACAGGTGCCACTCCTCCAGAGCCACCTCTCCCTCCCACCGTAAAACTCCAATAGCTGGGATTTGGTGGTGGTGCTGCTGACCCTTCACCCTCACTCTCGGCACCCACCTCTTCCTCAGTTCGATGCCCACGTCCCCACCCACCTCTTCGCCCAAACCCCTCCTCGCCATTGAAGTGCCCTTCCCTCAACACCTCTCCCCACAGACATCTCTCCTCACTGTCCACACCCAACTCTCCACTCACTCCCTCTCTCCCTACCCACCCTCGGTGACTACTTCCCTCCCCAAACATCCTTGGCGGTCCCTCCCCACCCGCTCATCCATGGCCCCCTCTCCTCCCAATCTCTGTGCCCTCTATCCTCCCCACTCTCTGCACCCCAACAACTCCACTCCTCAGCCTTCAGTCCCACCCTTAGCACCCCTCTCCCTCCCCACACACCTTTGGCACCCTATTTCCTCTCCCACACACCCATCCCCAATATCCCCGCCCCTTCCGCCACCCCCTCAACAATACTCAATTCACCTCCACTCCCTCCCTACCTGTTCTCTCTCAGTGCCTCCTTCTCTTCCCATGCCCATTCGTTGCCCTCTCCCCTCTCCTTTGGAACGCCCTTCCCTCCCATTGTGCCCAGTCCACTGCCCTCCATTGGCACCCCCTCCTCCCCACCTTCCCTTTGCACCCCCTCCCCACCCTCCATTGGCACCCTTCCCCTCAGCTCTCCACCCTTCTTTGGTGCTCACTCCCCACCCTGCCTCAATGTCACTCCCCTCTCCTCCCCACCCTCCATCGGTACTCATTCCCCTCCTCTCCCCTCTTAACTCTCCCTCAGTTCCCCTCCCCACCCTCCCTTGGTGCTACTCTCTCCACCTTCCTTCAGCGAGGTCTCCCTTTCCCTCCTGACCTTTACCTTCCCCTCCCTCCCTAGTTGCCCTCTTCCCTCTCTTGCCCACCCTCCCTCAGTGTCCCCACCCCTCTCTACCTCCCTACGCTCCATCGGTGCCCCCTCCCATCCCTGCCGCGCTGCGCTCCTCACCCAGGGCAGTGGAGCCGTTGAGGAGGAGGAGGAGGAAGGCGGCGAGCAGAGAGGGAGAGCGGCGTCGCCTCACGCCGGCCGGCGGCTCCTGAGACAGCGGGAGGAGCAGCTGGCTCACGGTTCGCGGAGACGGCATCATTCCCCACATCCCTTTCACCGAAGGCTGAGGACCTTGTCACACAGCCTCTACGCGCGAAACCGATCGCCAGCCGGCAGGTCCCGTAACGGGAGGCGATCGATGTAGAAGTTTCCCCGGCTGAGTGGACGGCCGCTGCCACAGACAGGCGGGGCGAGGCGGGAGAAACGCCTTCTGTTTCCACATGGCGCTTTATTCTCAACGAGACTCAACAACACTAGACGAAAAATGATTGGGATACCAGCTGAGAGGAGCGTGGATGGGGTCGGGTAATAACAGGTGAGGGGGAGGTAGGTGTGTGGGTGGGACACCAGGTGAGGGGGGGTAGTTGTGTGGGTGGGACACCAGGTGAGGGGGAGGTAGGTGTGTGGGTGAGATATCAGGTGAGGGGGAGGTAGGTGGAATACCAGGTGAAGGGGAATTGGGTGGGTGGGACACTAGATGAAGGGGAGGTAGGTGTGTGGGTGGGATACCATGTGAGGTGGGAGGTAGGTGTGTGGGTGGGACACGAGGTGAAGGGGAGATAGGTGTGTGAGTGGGATACCAGATGAGAGGGAGGTAGGTTTGTGGGTGAGATACCAGGTGAGGGGGGAGGTAGGTGTTTGGGTGGGATACCAACTGGGGGGAGGTGGGTGGGTGGGATGCCAGGTGAGAACGGAGGTGTGTGGGTGTAATACCAGGTGAGGGGGAGGTGGAATGGGGTGAAAGCAGGTGAGGGGGAAGGTGGGTGGATGGGATACCAGTTCATCAATAAGGTGGGTGATAGAAGGAGTATACCAGGTGAGAGGAACAGTGTTTGTGTGTGTGTGTGTGTGTGTGTGTGTGTGTGTGTGGGGGGGGGGTGTTGTGTGGAAGGGGGCTACCAGGTAAGAGGGGATAGCAGGTGTTTAGATGGTAGACAGGTGGATAGTAGATGGGGGTATGCCAGACAAAGGGGAAGGTGTGAGTTTCCTCCATTTTCTATTCCTATCAGATTCCTTTTTCAGCCTTAACCTCCTCCACCAATCACCTTCCAGCTTCTTATCTCAAAACCTCAACCCATCCCACCCACCTTCCCCCTCTCCTGGCCTCACCTATCACCTGCAAGCATGTTCACCTTCCCCACCTCCCACCTTCTTATTCTGGCTTCCCCCCACCCCCCAACCCCCACCTTCCTTTCCAGTCCTGGTGAAGGTTCTCGGTGTGAGATGTTGATTGTCCATTTCCCTCTCTGGACATTGCCTGACCTGATGGGTTCCTCCGGCATTTTGTGTGTCTTACATTTATGTAGCATCTTTGAAGACATTCCGTGTCAATTAAATGTGTCATCAAACGCTCAGGAGGCCGATGGCACCTAATGACGACTTCTTTGCTTGCATCTTTGGAAACAGCTCTATTTCTTTTTTTTCCTTTTCAGGGTTCTTTTGAAGATCCTGACCTGGAGTGACACGCTGACTTCGGTTCTTTGTGGGAATGGGACCTGCTCTCGGGGTCTCACGACTGGCTGCTTTTCAATATGCCACGGACGCGGCCTGGAAGACTCGCGCACCTTTGGTGTGCCGGATTCCGGTGGCTCTGGAGGCAGGCGGACTCAAGGTCGGTGCCAGTGCCTGGTGTGTTGTGGGAGACCAAAGGGCACAGAGCACGGAAAAAGCAACACAGTAGACTTTTAAAAACGCAAACACGAGAGAATCTGCAGATGTTGGAATTTCAAGCTGTGGTAAACCATATATATTGTAACTGGGTTACCTGTCTGGACACGCCCCTCTGCTGACTGCTCCTGTGGTTCATCCCAGAGACCCCTGAATAAAGGCGATTGTGTCACTGCTCCTCCTCTCAGGCCAGGGGCAGATACTCAGCATGGTGGAGGTCACACTTTACTGCTAATAAAAGCCTTTCAGTATTTACTCTACTTCCAGTCTTTTGGAGTTATTGATGGTGCATCACAAGCAACACACATAAGAGTTGCTGGTGAACGCAGCAGGCCAGACAGCATCTCTAGGAAGAGGTACGTTCGACGTTTTGGGCCGAGACCCTTCGTCAGGACCAACTGAAAAAAAGCTAGTAAGAGATTTGAAAGTGGGAGGGCGAGGGGGAGATCCGAAATGATAGGAGAAGACAGGAGGGGGTGGGATGGAACGAAGAGCTGGACAGTTGATTCGTAAAAGGGATATGAGAGAATGATGGGACAGGAGGCCTAGGGAGAACGAAAGGTGAAGGTGGGAGGCCCAGAGGATGGGCAAGGGGTATAGTCAGAGGGAGAGAAAGGAGATGAAGAAAAATGTGTGTATATAAATAAATAACTGATGGGGTACGAGGGGGAGGTGGGGCATTAGCGGAAGTTTGAGAAGTCAATGTTCATGCCATCAGGTTGGAGGCTACCCAGACGGAATATAAGCTGTTGTTCCCCCAACCTGAGTGTGGCTTCATCTTTACAATAGAGGAGGCCGTGGATAGACATATCAGAATGGGAATGGGACGTGGAATTAAAATGTGTGGCCAGTGGGAGATCCTGCTTACAAGGGTAAGTGCCAGGAGGGAGATCGGTGGGGAGGGATGGGGGGAGGACCAGTCGACAAGGGAGTCGCGTAGGGAGCGATCCCTGCGGAAACCAGGTGGGGGGGCGGGAGATGTGCTTAGTGGTGGGATCCCGTTGGAGGTGGCGGAAGTTATGGGGAATTATATGTTGGACCCGGAGGCTAGTGGGGTGGTAGGTGAGGACAAGGTGAACGCTATTCCTAGTCGGGTAGCGGAAGGATGGAGAAAGAGCAGATATGCGTGAAATGGGGGAGATGCATTTGAGAGCAGAGTTGATGGTCGAGGAAGGGAAGCCCTTTAAAAAAAAAAGGAGGACATCTCCTTGGTCCTGGAATGAAAAGCCTCATCCTGAGAGCAGATGCGGCGGAGACGGAGGAATTGCGAGAAGGGGATGGAATTTTTGGAAGAGACAGGGTGAGAAGAGGAATAGTCCAGATAGCTGTGAGAGTCAGTAGGCTTATAGTGGACATCAGTAGATAAGCTCTCTCCAGAGATAAAGACAGAAAGATATAGAAAGCGGAAGGAGGTGTAGGAAATGGACCAGGTAAACTTGAGGGCAGGATGAAAGTTGGAGGCAAAGTTAATGAAGTCAACGAGCTCAGCATGCGTGCAGGAAGCAGTGCCAATGCAGTCGTCGATGTAGCGAAGGACAAGTGGAGGACAGATACCAGAATAGGTTTGGGACATAGATTGTTCCACAAAGCCAACAAAAAGGCAGGCATAGCTGAGACCCATACAGGTGCCCATAGCTACACTTTTAGTTTGGAGGAAGTGGGAGGAGCCAAAGGAGAAATTATTAAGAGTAAGGACTAATTCTGTGAAACGGAGCAGAGTGGTGGTAGAGGGGAACTGGTTAGGTCTGAAATCCAAAAAAAAAGCGGAGAGCTTTGAGACCTTCCTGATTGGGGATGAAAGTATATAGGGACTGGACATCCATGGTGAAAATAAAGTGGTGGGGGCCAGGGAACTTAAGATCATCGAAAGGTTTCAGAGCGTGAGAAGTGTCACGAACATAGGTAGGAAGGGATTGAACAAGGGGGGATAAAACAGTGTCGAGGTATGCAGAAATGATTTCGGTGGGGAAGGAGCAAACTGAGACAATGGGTCTACCTGGACAGGCAGGTTTGTGGATCTCGGGTCGGAGGTAGAAACGGGAAGTGCGTGGTTTTGGGAACTGTAAGGTTGGTAGCAGTTGATGGGAGATCCCCTGAGCCGGTAAAGTCTCCCTCTGTCCCTCTCACTATACCCCTTGCCCATCCTCTGGGCATACCCCTTTCCGGTTTCTTTCTCCCTAGGCCTCCTATCCCATGATCCTTTCATATCCCTTCTGCAAATCAACTTTAGCTATTGGCTCCATCCCTCCCCTTCCTGTCTTCTCCTGTCAAATTGGATCTCCCCCTCCCCCTCCCACTTTCAAATCTCTTACTAGCTTTTCTTTCATTTAGTCCTGACAAATGGTCTTGGCCCGAAAGGTCGACTGTACCTCTTCTTGGAGATGCTGCCTGGCCTGCTGCGTTCACCAGCAACTCTTATGTGTGTTGCAGCTGACTTTTAAGTATGTTGTTTATTATACCTCTCCTCTCACTGTGAAACGGGGATACCTCTTTTCCCCTTATGAGAGAGAGAGAGAGCCCGCGGTATGTGGAATACAGGGTGAATGAGTAGTCTTTGGGGTACTGCAAGTCCGTGTCTTTATTGATGCTTTGCTGCACACTTGAGTTCTTCGTGGGGGTGGTAAATCTTTTTTACTGGTGGGGGAGAGGGGTGAAATTGCCTTGCTGCTGCTTATGCGTGGGAGGGGTGAGCTGGGGGGTGGGCTTTGGGGTTCTAACATTTAACCGTCATTCATTTTTTGGGGCATTCCTCTGTTTTCATGGATGTTTGCAAAGAAAGGGAGTTTCAGGGTGTATATTGTTTACATTCCTCTGACATTCAATGCACCTTTGAAATGTGACATTGAGATGCCAATGGCAAAAGTTGCAAAGGTCAACAGATGTTTGAAGGAAGAGGTAACTAAGCTACTTAGAGGAGCAGAGAGGTGCAGATATTAGAGGTGATAATTCTTAAGAGCGGCCGACAATGGACTGGGTGGCGTAAGAAACCAGGGATGAGTTGACTACCTTCTCTGGAATCTCACTAGGCTGTGGCCTCAGCCTCCTTCTCTGTTTCTTGTACACTCACAACTGTGCGGCCACAGTCTGTGCTAACTCCATCTACAGGTTTGAGGGAGACACCATTGTAGTGGGCCGAACCTGAAAAAGCAATGAGGGGGAGGAGAGGAAGATACAAGAGAGCCTAGCGGCATGGAGTCGTGACAACAGCCTCTCCCTGACTGTCAGCAGAACAAAAGGCTTTGTCAGTAACATCAGGAAAGAGGGTGGGGCACATGTTCTTGTTTCCATCTTTGGTACTGAGGCTCAGAGGGTTAAGAGCTTCATGTTCCTAGGTGTGGACATCACTAATGTTCCATCCTTGTCCAACCACCTAAATGCCAAGGCCAAGAGCACTCACCAATGCCTCTATTTCCTCAGGAGGCTAAAGAAATCTAGCGTGTCCCTTTTGACCCTCTCCAAGGGTCGTCACCTTATCATGGTGGGGAGGCTCGTGAGTTCCTGAGGTCCTGAGGGTAATGCCGCCTGGAGCTTAGGCCCTGATAGGGTCACCCACGGTGGTAAGGTTAACGGAGAAGTTCCAGACAAAGAGCGATGCAACTAAGACCTCAGTTGTAGGGCTGGCAGAAGATAATGACACATCACAATGACAGTGAGGGCCGGGGACGGCTGTAGCAGTGACGGGTCTCCAGTCGCCTTGCACTCCAGCCACTAGACCCTGACCTGAATCTGTCAATGACCGTGCATCAGCATCTCCACGTCGAACAATGCCACACATAGCTGTGCTCCATTAAGGGAATAACCCCTTTGGAGAGTGTCATACCCGACTCGAGTAACCGTTCTACCCTCGTAATCAACGGCACCAGAGAATGCCATCATGGCTTGATGGGGCAACGGTTCTGCACGTGACTGCAAGAAACTGTGGAGCTGTGGTGCACAACTCAGCACATCGCGGAAAGCGGCTTCTCCTCCATACACTGCTTGCAGCTTCAGCAAAACAGCCAGCATAACCAAGGACCCCAGCCACCCCAGACATTCTCTCTTCTCCCCTCTGCATTGGGCAAAAGCCTGAAAGCATGCACTACCGGGCTCACGGACAGAGTTCATCCTGGTTATAAGGCCGGTGAATGGCCCTCTAGTCAGATGAGGTGGAATCTGGACCTCATAATCTCTCTGGTTGTTGCCTGTGCTGTGTTTTCTCTGTTACTGGAAGACCCTACTCTTCATTGTGTGATTGCTTTCCCCTTGTACCATCTCAGTGCGCTGATGTGATAAATGATTTGCTGGTGTGGCAGGCAAAACCAAATTTTCCCACTCCTTTCAAGATGTTTGAGGCCATCTTCAAAAGGCAATGCCTGAAAAGGGTGGCATCCGTCACTAAGGACCCCATCACCCAGGACGCACCCTCTTCTCATTGCTACCATCGGAGAGGAGGTACACGGACCTGAAGGCACACGCTCAACATTTTAGGAACAGCTTCTTCTCCCCCTCCACCACATTTCCAAATGGTCCATTACCTCATGAGTACTATTTTGCTGTCTTTTCTCTCTACTTATTTATTTTAATGTATTGTCATTTATATATTGAAATCTATAGCATTTTGTAGGCATTGCAATGTTCTGCTGTTGCAAAACAATCGCTTTCACGACACATGTCAGTGATATTAAACCTGATTCTGTGCTTGGGGTCACATGACAATTTCAGTGTGGGAGAAACATGGACAAGCCACACAACATATTGCACATGTTTCCAGTGAATGCTTGATATTCACTCAGGGGCCACTTTATTAGGTACTTTAATGCAAATATCTAATCAGCCCATCATTTGACAGCAGCTCAATGCATGTGTTTTTGTTCAGACCAAACATCAGAATGGGGGAAGAAATGTGATCTAAGTGACTTTGACTGTTGGTGCCAGATGGGGTGGTTTGAGTATCTACTGTGAGATCGAGAATCTGCGGAGACGAAGACGAAGGCCCCAAATCCTTGGCTTTGCATATCGCCTGTTGCCGGGGCCGGGGTCGAAACGCTCGGCAGAGATGGTGCTTGGTGTCGAATAGGTGGTCGGAGGATCGGAGTTTTTCGGACGGATTCGGAGTCGGACTGTGGTCAGATTTTTCTGGGATGCTGCATCGGCAAGTTGGCAGCGCTGGAGGTTTACCGTCTGCGTGAGATGATGGGACTTTCGAGAGACTCTGTGACTTTTACTGTGCCATGGTCTGTTCTTATCAAATTATGGTATTGCTTTGCACTGTTGTAACTATATGTTATAATTATGTGGTTTTTGTCAGTTTTTAAGTCGGTTTGTCATGTGTTTTTGTGTTATCTTTCTGGAAAGACATTTTTATCATTTCTGAATGCATGCATTACTAAATGACAGTAAAAGGGACTGCGTGTCCTCATAATCATAATTTGTTAATGAGAGAGGTCAGAGGAGAATGGCAAGACTAGTTCATACTGACAGGAAGACAACAGTGAGTCAAATAACTACACATTAAAACAGCAGTGTGCAAAAGAGCATCTTGAATGCACAGCATGTGCACCTTGAAGTTTGTACGTTCTCCTTGTGACCATGTGGGTTTCCTCTGGGTGCTCTGGTTTTCTCCCACTGTCCCCAGACCTACTGGTTGGTAGGTTAATTGGTCTTTGTAAATTGTCCTGTGATTAGACTAGCATTAAAATGGGGTTTCTGGATGGCACAGCTCAAAGGAGAAGGGCCTAAAATATTTATAACTAAATAAACCTACACTTAACAATAATCAACCAATTTACCAATTTCAAAGTGGAAGAAAGACGGCAAGCCACACTATATATTACATAAATTTGCATATTTTAAATTCTGTGCATTCTTTGGGGAGATGAGGAACTTAACTCAGCTTTGGGGAAGTTTCACATGGGAGGTCTCGTGTTGGCTCTGTGCCCAAGACACAAAATTATATTCTGCAGCACACTGAAATGCACTGAACCTGACCTGGGGGATTTCTCAAGCTGTGTTCCTTTGTTCAACCAGGAAATGGTCTCATTGAAATATCCTTACAACCAACTACACTGGATTATCCACATAACAATAATATTTTGAGCGGAGAGCAGCAGTTACTCAATAAGATCTGGTTTCTTTTCTATCATATGTCCCTTGTTCAAGGCTCAAAGTAGATGTATTATTAAAGTACATATATGTCACCATACAGAACTCTGAGATTCATTCCCTGTGGGACTACGTACATAGTAAATCCAATGTGTCACCAATGTTCCGGATTCTTCTCTGAGAACCCATGAGTCCAAAATTTAAGTGTAGAAAAGTAGCATCACATACTTAACGTCCATTTTGGGAGATTAACCCCCAGCAATTTAGAAAACTGGAAAAATAGAAGCCCTATGAAGGGTCTTGGCCCAAAATATCAACTCTTATTCCTGTAGCCACTGAGTTCTTCTGGAATCTTGTGTGTGTTACTCAAAAGTGGAAAATACTGGATTTTCCTCCGGCCAGGCTAAAGGATTCAGTGTGACTCTGGTCTGAGGTCCTGGGTAAAACACTAAGCAGAGAAAAGATTATGAGATGACTCATGCGTGAATCCTCTGAATAACAGGAAGGGTGAAATGCAACAGATTTAAATAAAGTAGGAGGAACATCTACTGAACTCCATTTTGAAGAATGTTTCTGCCCCAGTGTTTCATGTGTAGATGTAGATTGATCTAGGAGCAGGTTTAATGGTTTGCACAACATCTTGTGCCAAAGGGCCCATCTGTGCTGTAATGTTCTGTGAAGTCGTGAGGGACAGAGAGAATCTTTTTCTCCAGGTTGGGTGGAAGTGAGAGAGTGAGAAAGAAAGACTTATAAAGGATCTGAGGAGAAACTTGTCCAACACAAAGTCATGTAGTTATGGGGAATGAGCTGGCAGAGGAATGTTTGAAGCAGGTATAGTTATGACATTTAAAAGGTGTTTGGGCCATGAAAGATTATATGATCTAAAGATTAGCCTCACTTGTCACATGTACCTCGAAACACATATCGAATCATAAACCCAAGAGCTTCTTTGGATGCTGGAAATTCAAAGCATGTCACAATGGAGGCACTGGTAGCGGATCAAAATGCAAGACACAGACACTAAAGTACAAAGAACAGGACTTGACTAGAGTAGGGACATGACAAGATACAGACAAGGAGCAGGGACAAGAACGTAGACTAGGGTTTGGACCCCGAGAAGAGACCAGACAAGGACCCAGAAACATGGGTCTCGCCTCGGGCTCTGGCCCCAGAACCAGGCAGGGACATGACATGACTGCAGGACTGGAGGCTGGGGGCTTGACGCTTGAGCCTTGAGCTTGGAGACAGGCTTGGGTTCTTGAGCCTTGAGCTTGGAGACAGGCTTGAGGTCATGAGGCTTGAGCTTGGAGACAGGCTTGGGTTATCGAGGCTTGAGCTTGGAGACAGGCTTCGGGTCTTTGGTCTTGAGGCCTTTAGGTTGGGGTCTTTGGTCTTGACATGCGGAGGCTTGGGTATGGACTCCGAGCCAGAGACTGAGCAAAGACCCAGAAACTAGGACTTGACTCAGGCTCGGACTCCAGAACTAAGCGAGGACAAGAGGAGGCTACAGGACTGGACATGGCTTGGGTGAGGAACTCCTGGGTAGGGCAAGACACACGGACAGGTAAAGGCATATGGACAGGACTCCGATAGGACTGGACTGGGCAAGGACCCAGAAACTGGAACTTGACTCGGGCTCGGACTCCAGAACTAGGCGAGGACAAGAGGAGGCTACAGGACTGGACATGGCTTGGGTGAGGAACTCCTGGGTAGGGCAAGACACAAGGTCAGGACTCAGATAGGACTGGACTGGGCAGAGACTGGACGAGGTCCTTCTGGAGCACGGAGCCTTGGACTAGAAGAGATAGGAGCACGGAACACAGAGCTGGGACCCCTCCTTGGGAACAGGACGTGGGGCCGGGACTCATACACAGAGCACTGAACATGAAGAGACAGATCTTAACACAAGGTGGCAGCAAACAGCCGGACCTATCCAGTGAAGGCGTGGACTCAGAGAGACAATTCCACACAATAAAAGACAGTTCCTTATCTTGACTTAACAAGGCTCCGGTCTTGCTCCAGCAGTAAGACTTCAGTGATACAGGCGGGGTGTCCAAGCTAGGTGAGCAGGCAGAGAGTCAGGCGAGGTATCCAGGCAGAGAGTCAGGCGAGGCATCCAGGCAGAGAGTCAGGCAAGGGGGGAAAAGACAGAGAGGGGAACAGAACAGTCCAGCAGGGAATCCCTGCTTTGCAGAGGTATTTATGTCTCAGCCTCATAATGAGAAACATGTGCCGACAACAGAAACTGGGGAAAACCAGAAACCCCGGAACAAGGAACCATGGACCGGACCGTCAACCAGAACACGGAATTCACGGACTGGACTATGACAGAGCAACGCTTTGTGTGAGCTATGATCACAGACTAAGTGTTGTGCTGCAGGCCTTGCCATGCTTTTGAAGCCTTCGTAGCATTCCCACATGGATAGGAAAGATTTAGAGCAGTGGTTCCCTTCCTGGGGTTCTGAGATGCCTCTGTTAATGGTCGGGGTCCATGCATAAAACAATGTTGAGAACCCCTGGTTCAGAGGGACATGGACCAAATGCAGGTTTCTGTCCTGCTGTTTGAAGACCATTGAATCGTTCCCTAGTTTGACAAGATGGGCTCTGGATCACACCGTGTGCCTCTCCATGGCCTTACATCTTATTGTCTACCTACTTACACTCTGAAATTGTATCTCTTTGTTCTGTATTCTATTATTGTTTTATCCTCGTACTACCTCAATGCACAGTTGTAACGAAATGATCTGCATAGATGACATGCACTGTACCTTCGTTAGGCTACTCACTCAGATTAATTCAGTTCAAGATCGAAAATTATTTATTGTCATTCTTCAGTACAGGAGTGTAAAGGCAAACAAAATGATTGTTACTCCCAGTCCAAAGCGACACAAAACAATACAATAAAAAGACCAGTAAATATAAAAGCAACTCTATAAAACAGAATGTACAAGTGAGAGTTTGAGTGCAGCCATATATACTCAAGATTAGCTTATACACAGGGACTGATTGTATGTACACAAAGTGACAGTAGGTACAGGATTCTGTTATCCTCGGCTTCGTAAGTCCAGGGAAGACAATCTCCGGCCCCGCCAAACGTGTGAGACTAAGTCACGAGCCCACTCCGAAACCCCCTGTTTGTGTGTAATTCGTTACCCTGTTACAAGTGAGTGCATGAAATTACAGACAGTACAACGCATTCAGTTAAAAGATTTAGCTTTACAATTCTTAACTTGATGAAAGGGTTAGTAAAGAAAGAACAAAAAAAAAGAAAAGGGCCCATTTTTGTGAAGCAGTCTAATGTGCACAAGTTGGACTCTCGGTTTCCCCATCGGTGATCCTCCATCGATCACCCCGGGCTTTGTCGAATCACGGTCCTGCTCTGAGTCCAATCCTACAGCCTCTTCTCTCCCGCGTCCTCTCTCTTCATCTCTCTCTGACAAGAGCCCCAAGCCCAACCTTAGTATCCCTCACCAGAGAAACCTCCCTTAATCCGACCATCCTAATTGGATGGCACACAATTCTCCCATCTCTTATCTTCAACAATAACCCAAACGTAAGCTGAAAACAAGCAGCTCATACAGAACAGCACAAAATGAAATACAAAACAGCATAACAGTAAAAAAAAATATGAACCAGGGCATTACATGTACATAAGATTACTGACAGGAACAAGGCCTGTTCCCGAGCTGGGTGACTCTGATGGACAGCATAGTGATGATGGACCACAGGGTCTGCTCCTATGCTGACTGACCTTATTGTGTCAGTGCACAGACGGTGGGGACACTGTCAGCCACACCCTATTCATCCTTGGTCATCCAGTACGGAGGGGCAGGGAGAAAGGCTGATGCCCCAGTTAATCTGCTCCTGGTAGCTGGGTAAGATAATTACCTGTGGGTTTTGGAGGTGGGTAGTGGAGGGTTCTGACCAAGCTGATTACCTGGCAATGTTTGAGGGAGAGGGGGATGCCCGTGCCTGGGCAGATCTGGAAAAATAACATGCACAGTGATGATGGGTAGTACAGAGGTACTTCGAGACCTTTGGGCACTCTGGGTGGCAGGGGGCTAAATGCTATCCTCGATGAGGATAGGAATGTGTTAGCTTAAACTGTATTAGTCATAATTTGCCTGTTTCTGTTTGTAATGCAGTGTATCAGAGCACTGCAGTGGTTTGAATTTATAATAAATGTAGTTTTGTAAATAAACTGGTGGGGGCGCTGTTGTCAGCAATTTGCCTTGCATTTGTAGAGTTGGCTCTGTTCCAAGTTCAACATAACTTCCATGATGTTAATGATGTAGACAGCTTGGCATTCAGGATCAGAACTTCCTTGGTACGGGTGACTTCAAAGACAGGGTTTGAGGTGGTTCAGACCACTGATAAAGTCCTTCAACAGTGGAATACTGGCCAAAAATTTCCTGACAGGGAAATCAAAATAGGTGATGTCTTTGCCAATGTAACCAAATCGCAGGCCCGTTTCTGAGAACCACAGAGCTGTGTAGGAGTCGACTGTCTTCCCTGATGAACACAATTGAGAAGAAGGATAGTTGAAGAGTCGTCTCAAGGGTAGGGTGTGTTGCGAATGAATTGCATGAAACATGGTGATTTATATCTTCTGAGTTGCAGGTTCCATCTGACTATAAGTTACAATTTCAATCCATTTGCTCCCATGCTAGACAACACACTTGTTAGACCACACTTACGTTGACTGTGTGACTATCAGAAATGGCTGAGAGTATTGGATACAACAAAGTTTACGGGAGCAGAAGCCACCCCAGCTGTAGTACTGTAGACCAGAGCTAGGCATGCCCCTAATGAATAGTGGGGAGAAGCAAAGGGATCTTGGGGCTCACATCCATAGATCGCTCAATGTTTGGTAGGACAAGTTATCAGATCAGGTTTAATACCACTGGCATATGTCATGTAAATTGTTGATTTGTTGTCTTGTGGCAATTATTGACATATAAAACTATGAATCACATTAAGAAGGACACATAGAATTAAATAAGTAGTGCAAAAAGAGAGGGAAAAATTCTGAGGTGGTGTTCATGGGTTCATTGTCCATTCAGAAATCTGATGGAAGAGGGGAAGATTCTGTCCCTGAAACATTGAATGTGCCTCCTCAGGCTCCCATACCTCCTCCTTGATGGTAGCAAAGAGAAGACATGTCCTAGGTGATGGATGCTACCTGCCTGAGGTATCGCCTTTTGAAGATGTCCTGGATGTTGAGGAGGCTAGTGCCCATGATGCAGCTGGCTGAGTTTACAACTTTCTACAGAGTTTTCTGATCCCGTGTCATGGCCCCTCCATAACAAACTGCGATGCAACCAGTTTGAATGCTCCCCATGGTACATCTATAGAAATCTGCATGTGTCCTTAGTGACATACCAATTTTCTTCCAACTCCCAATGAAATACAGCCGCCATTGAGACTTCTTTGTAAACTGCATCAATATGTTGAACCCAGATTAGAGCTTCAGAGATGTTAACACCCAAGAACTGGAAACCGCTCACCTTTCCACTGTTATGCTTTAAGAAAGGGTATGGTGTATTGGCCTTCAATTAGTCAGGGAATTTAATTCAAGGGTGAGGAGGTAATGTTGCAGCTCTGTTAAACGCTGGTTTGACCCCATTTGGAGTATTGTGTTCAGTTCTGGTCACCTCATAGGAAGGACATGGAGGCTTTAGAGAGGGTGCAGAGGTGATTTACCAAGATTCTGCCTGGAGTGGTGAGCATGTCTTATGAGAAATGACTGAGCGAGCTCAGGCGTTTCTCTTTGGAGCGAAGGAAGGCGAGAGATGACTTCATGGAGGTCTACAAGACGATATCAAGTGGATGGTCACTAAATCTACTCTGTGTTTTTCACTTGCCTATTTCAATGCTTCAAGTCTTTTGCTTCATTCGATATGATTGGGACTGATACTCTGATTTCAACATATTCTTTCTCTTTACTTACTCATTTTGATAATTTCTACATCCAGAAATCTATCTTTCTTCTTAAAGGTAATGATAAAGATTAATTTGTCACACGTATATTGAAAGCAAACATGCAGAGTAATATGTCGTTTGCATTAACAACCAACACAACTTAAGGTCGCCACACATTCCGGCGCCAACGTAACGTTTATCGGAACAATATGAGCAACAAAACAACAGAACAGCAATAAATCAACAACAACAAAGCAGGCTCTATTCCTCCCGACCACACACACACAGATGGTCCTCCAACCCCAGGACAGTCCGCCTTTGAGCATCCAACCTCCGATGATCTTGGAGATATCAACCTCCAGACTTCCGTTTGACCTTCAGGCTTCGATATTTGATATTGATCCCAGGACCTGCCAGTGAAAGGACCTTGAACTCCAGACTTGCCAACTCATGCACCAAAGGGATCACCTGTCCTCATGCCTCCTGCTCACGTGAATCCACAGACCCGGGCAGATTCAGAGGGTCAGTGCATATTGGCCCATCTTGAAGGTAACCCTCTTCATATAAGCTGGAACAGGTGGTTGGCTTTGAAGGTCTGTGAAACTCAGGAAAAAAATACTGCAGATACTTGATTGGAATTGTCCACGATTTCCAGCATTTCTGTGTTATTTCACTTGCACCTCAAGTCTTTTGCCTCATTCATTACGATAATGTCTAATCCCATCAAAACGAGATGCTTTTGTTCTTTCCTCACACTCTTCGATGACTTCTACTTGCAGAAATCTATCTGTCTTCTTAAAGATTAAGGTGAAGATTGGCTTTAGTTGTCACATCTACCTTGACACATACAGTGAAATGCGTTGTTTGCATCGATCAATCAGTGAAGATTGTGCCAAGGGCAGGCTGCAAGTGTCGCCATGCTTCTGGCACCAGGATAGCCTGCCCACAGCTTGCTAACACTAACTGTACGTGGGAGGAAACGGGAGCTCCTGAAGGAAACACACACCGTCATGGGGAGAAAGTACAAACTCCTTACAGACAGCAGCAGGAATTGAACACCGATTGGTGATTGCTGCCGCTTTAATGGCATTTTGCTAACCGCTACGCTACAATGCTGCAAAATCCTAATGATGTGCCAGACTGGCTGATTTTCTAGGCTGTTGGATGTTGTCTTTTAACGCCCCTGCCTACTCAATTTTATTTTTAACGTATGAGTGATAATGAAATAATTATTTCCGTGAATAAAGTGAGCCCTGATGAGTTTAAATGAGAATAATTCATTTAAGGAGGTGTCACAGATAGATAGGGCTGTGAATGTGATTCAGAAATCAGCACAGGAAAGCAAGAGTAACACTGGCGATCATGCAAAGAGTTTAAAGCCGATTCAAAAGCTGCAGGACCAACTTTCTGCACAACAAGGAATAATATGTGCTTTTGCCTCTGAACAAGGGTAGGAAGGTGAATATGGAGATATTGATTGGCACGATTTAGCAGATGAAGCTACTAGATATGGCTACGATAACTACTAAGCACCACTTCCCGAGGAACTCCCACCAGCTCCCTGCCCGCGGGAGCTGGTGCTACTGTCTGCATGATTGGCATCCATAGTTACTATCGGAGAGGGGGGAGCAAGGGGAGAGAATCAAAATCAGAATATAACATACACCACACTTTTTGGGCATTTTAGAGATTTTGCTAAGAATATCGGGACATTTGTGCTCAGAAACGATCCTTGAAACCCTTTCCAAGCAACTAGTCATCAGAGTGCTATCCATGGCCTAGATAATTCTGAGGAAAGGAAATTGATTCTAATGTGTTTACATCCATAAACTCTTTTCTTCCAGCTATAAAATGGCATGGTGAGGGAACAAATGAGGAACTGAAGAACACAATTTTCACTGTAAAGGCCAATTTATACTTCTGCGTCGAATCTACGCCGTGGGTGCATCATAGCCGCGTACCCTACTTATGGGGGAGCACCTGGTAGACGGGCTAGACAAATGTTACCAGAGGAGCGGTGAATATCCCACTGCATTTGCATCCCGTTTGTGGACGGTGTTCCCAGCGGTGTATGGAACAGCATTTAGGACCAGAGGCCTTAAATAGATGGTTGAGAACACCGGTGTCTCACAGTACTGATGTATCTAAAAAGGCACTGGAAATGTTTGATCCTTCCAAACCAAACATACTGGGGCATGGGCACTGAGGAAAATGAGTAGAGCATGGGAAAGGAAGATACGCAGACCAGCTAAACTCTCTGATGGGAAAGTGATGCCTATTAAAAGTCAGGCAACTATTGGAATTACAGGTAGTGGGTTAGGTTATGCATCAGGGTCAACACCCTTGATTTAACAGAATTAGAAAACCAGATACAGCACAAAACAAGGGATATTACTGGAGAAAATTATCAAGATCAGGTATAAACTAATCAGATTGGTCGAGGTGCCTCCCAGGTAACTCTGGTTGTGGTTAAATTTCAATACATCTGATTATTGACCATATAGACCTCATGTCTAAGGAAATGAATAAAACTGAGATCCGTGCTACATTTGCTAGTTGATTGCTTATCATGATTGGCACTAATTTATCGCAACTTTATGCACATCAAGTACCTGATTGGGTCTCAGATGATTAGCTAAAAGAATGGGTCAGAGAAAGGGCGCCATTGTCTCATATACGGAGTCTTACAATACCCAACAGAGTACTGGGTACCTGTGATGATGGTAAAGGAAGGTTTTATGTCGGAGTAGTATTCCACATTCTCTGACAGGGAAATAATTCACCCTACCCTTTGAAAAGGGTTCACAGTATTCGTAAATATCATGAGAATAGAAGATATCCTCAACTAACCCACCAAGACATGCTATTACTATGAACAGAACTGGGAAAGGGATAGATTATCAAGATGCCATCAGGGCCACCGGTCTTGTTCAAAAGAAATTACAAAGCAGAAGCTTACAAACTGTGGTTTCAGTACTTATGAAAATTGTTCATTGTCTATTTTGCCTGTGAATAATCAGTCTATTTACAATATGACTGGTGGGACAGACATATTATAGAGGAACAGGGGCCACAAGTTATACCAAGGTATGGAAACAATGCCCTTTGGAAAGTCACAATTTCGCCATAGGGAATGTGTGTTTAGATCAGGCCATTGGAGAATGAACTTTGCCTCACCCAGCAGGAGACACAGTAAAGAAGGAGAATTTCAAGATCCAACGCTCTGATACAAATGAATATCCGTGGGATTTAAGTTGTTAGTGAACTGCCACCTATTCCTCACTTGACTGCAGACTGGACTCATGTTGTGGAGGAGGCAAGGTAGATAATCCATCAATGGACTGAGCTCACTAAAGTAATTAAAACACATGCTGGTAAGGCATGTGAAATATTGAGTGACCCAGGCTTTTAGTGTAAGTTTTGCAATTGGGGAACAAATGTTCAAGTACATCTGTGAGTGAGGGTAGTATCACATGGTGCTGTAATACCAATTTTATGTACCTTGATAATTGTATTGCTCAATGTATATCAACTGAGAAGATGGAAGGCTGAAATAATGTAACAAAGTCGAAAAAATAGAGGATAATACTTTCATGAAACAGCACAAATGATTGTCAGTATAAACTGGGTGAATTTAGTAAGTAACTGCTAATATTATTTATAGAATGTAAGTATTGCACACCTATTGGAGTTCCACGGCAGTCCTATGGGCAGTCAACTGAATGAGAGGAGGATGATGATTCTGAGAAATATTTCTGGATCAAGAGGAGGGAGATGTTGGCCAGAAGAAACTACAATCTGCAATTAGTGGATTTGATGAATCAAGGACAGGGGAAGCAGGCAGTCTTTGGTTCTCTCAATTTTGTAGACTTTGAACTGATTCTTCCTCCGGGATACCCTAATTAGAACAATTGAAAGTGGGCACAAGCAGCTTCGGGTGATGACCTGCTAAACCTGAGACCATTCTCAGACGAGTAGCTACTTATTATGTAAAATGCCAGACCTACCAAAGAAGCAACCTGTAATCTCATTAGAGTCTATCTGGGTCACCTCGTTAAACTGGTTTGGACCAGTCAATGTTGAAAGACACATACACACAAGGCTGAGGTGGGCAGAACCATGAAACAATGTTGGTTGTAGCCCTGGACTAGAACCAGTAAGAAAGAGACACAGGTAGGTCAGGTGAGCTTGAGTGAATGGGATGGAGATCCACCAGTTCAATTGATGCGGAACACTATAAGAGCCAGGAGCTCTAAATATGTCGGGGCAATAACTCTGCAGCTACCAGACACCAACCATCACGGATAAGGAGAATCCCACGGACACGTGGAAATCGGAACCACGAAGAACACCTCGGCAGTGTAGCCACCTTTCCCTGGGTAATATCTTTTCTTTTCATTTACTGTTCATGGGGTGGGGGGCATCAGGAATTCTAGTGGGGTCCACACAGGTAGTTAGTTTCTGAACCCCTGTGCTTTTATGATGAGACAATAAAAGTTACTTGTCAGTAATTACAGATACTCTGTGCCTCACTGATCTATATTACAAGGGGTGATTCTTGTAATATGTTCATGGTTAAAAAGGGTGTCAAAGGTTATGGGACAAGGATGGAGAATTGGGTAGAGAAGGAAAATAGAAGAGCCACTACTAAATGGCAAAATAGAATCGATGGGCTGAAAAACCTAACACTGCTCTTATGTCTTATGGTCTCTTTTGGCATGTGGTAGTTGCCAGAAGAGACCATAAAACACAGGAGTAGTGTTAGGCCTTTCGACCCATCATTATGTTCTGGCTTTCCATCATCACATTTTCCCTCTCTGCTCGATTCTCTAGTCTTGCCCTGTAACCTTTGACATTCTTACGAACCAAGAATCTATCAACCTCCACTTTAAAGACATCCCTTCTCTCGATCTCCACAGCTGACTTTGACAAATTCAGGAAACTGGGACAAGCTGAGAGGGCGCCATGGTTTGCATGGATTGGCTGGGCCAAAAGGCCTGTATCCATGCTGGATTGCTCTTTGACTCTTCAAGACTCTATGAGACGAGTTAGAAGCTGTCCAGGACAGTAGTAACAGAAAAGCATGGGGAAGAAACATGGAAGGACAGGGAAGGGGACAGTAACACAGAGAAAGACAGACAAAGAGAGATACAGAGAGGGAGGGAGATGAAGGGTGAAAGAGAGAGAGGGAGAGAGACAGAAGGAGGGAGACAAGGGAAGGAGAAGAGGCAGATCGAGGGTAGGAGGAGACGGGAGAAGCAGAGATAAAAGGTTCAGGGAAACAGAGTGGGGGTGATGGGGGAGATGGTGCAGGGGGAAGACAGAAAAAGAGCGGCCGAGAGACTAAGACCAATTTCAAACCCTAACCCCCATTATTAACCCTACGCCCCCAGTCGCTGATCTAGTCCTAACTTTTACCTCATCTTCAGTCGTCATGTTACTCCTTACATATTATAAATTTCTGGTAACGTTCAGGATTTAGTTTAGAGGCTTAGAGTTAGTTCCAGTGCATCTTTTCTTCGATAAGGGGCCCAGAAGTTCCCACAATACTTTCACCAATGCCTTAAAAAGCCTCAGCATGACATTGTTGCTTTTATATTCTAGTCCTCGTGAAATGAGAGTCTCCCTCACTGTATCTCCCCCACCTCCTGACATTTCTACTCAAGCCACTGACTTCCCTCCAGTGGGGAATGGGAGGTCTCAGCTCACTCCCACTGACTGAATTCTGCCACTCACCTAAGCCTTTGTTTGGTTCCTCTGGTAGAAGAAACCACCGTGTGAATATTGAATGCTGTGGACTAGACTGGAAAAAATGGAAGTGAATTACTTTCTTGCCCTGTAAGGTGCATTCAGGTCCCACGATGGTGCGACGGGAAGAGGTCAGAGTATTGTGAGCGGTTTTGGGCCCGTTACCTGAGAACAGATTTGCTGGCATTGGAGGGAGTCCAAGGGACGTTCATGAGACTGATTGCTGGAATGAAAGAGTTAACTTATGATGAGCGTTTGATTTTTCTGGGCCTGTACATATCCGAGTTCAAAAAACATATACGAGTTCAGAAAATATATACAACATTTCAAGGGGAAAATAATGCCATGCCCGATTGTCTCTCACGGCGAGCCACTGAGGCCATACACAGCGGGGTTGATCATGCCTGCGTGTGACCAAGTTACTGACCAGGCTTACTGAACAGCAGTCATGGACCTGCGGTGGCTGACATTAAGTCCGGGAAGGGTGGGGTTTCTCTCCTGTGTGATGTCTTAACCAGTCGCCCTCGCTCCATTGTGTCCACAAACTGAACACGGACTGATTTTGACTCCATACATGGCCTCTCGCATCCGGACCGGAAGGCCTCCTATAAATTGGTTGCACTACAGTTTGTTTGGCACCACCTCATAAAAGACGTGTATGATA
Source organism: Mobula hypostoma (assembly GCF_963921235.1). Classification (NCBI taxonomy): domain Eukaryota; kingdom Metazoa; phylum Chordata; class Chondrichthyes; order Myliobatiformes; family Myliobatidae; genus Mobula; species Mobula hypostoma. The sequence goes on from NC_086124.1 coordinate 28,177,923, forward strand.
GGACCGCAGTTCGTGTGGAGTGCCAGCGGGAAAAATTAACCATCATGCTTAGGCGCGATTGACACCTTCTGAGGTCCCTGAGCGACGGTGTGACCATGTCAATGAGGGCTTTACTGGTCATCTACTCCCTCCTGCGGGTTCACGCACCTTCTTACCATGGTGGACCACCAGGTGGCCAGAGGTCGTCCCTCTAGAATCGACAATGGCCGCGGACGTGTCCCGGACATTAATCAGCACCTAGGTTGCTTGGTTTGGCACCCCATCTGATATCTCCTTTGATCGCCATCCCCATTTAATTTCAGGGCTCAGAGCTGCGATGGCCCAAAACATCGGCTTTAGGATACACCATACCACGGCGTATCACCATCAATTCAATGGCCGTTGTGAGTGTGTTCACCGTCCTTAAAGGGTGCTCTAAGGGTTTCCCTGGCCGATGATTGTTGGCATGATCGATTTTCATGGGTCCTCCTGGGACTCAGATCTGCTCCAAAGGAGAACCCGCAGTCGTCTGCGGCTGAGCTGGTATACGGCCAGACGTTAAGTGTGCCAGGTGATTTCATTCCTCACGGCATGACCCTCTGGAAGCCTCTCAACAGTAAATTCAATTCCTTTTCACCTAGTCCTAACTCCTATCAAGGCATACAACACTCTTGGGTACCTGTTGACCTGCATTCCCCTTCGTTTGTTTTCGTCCGTCATGACGCACACCAACATCCCCTTAGGCCCCTTACAAAGGCTTCTTCCACGTTTTGGAGCCGGAAGAATATACTTTTATCATAGATAAGAGAGGTAAACCTGAACGTTTTCCGACTTAAACCGGCCCAGCAGGATTTGTAATATTCCCCAAGCATCGCAATATTACCATGAGCGTGTCAACACACCTCTGGACAAGCCAGATGCACCTGCTGTTCCTCCACCCATGGAACGCAGGACCCGAGCCGGGCGGTTCGTCTGACCTCCAGACAGGTTTACAATGCCGGTTTTAGCGAATACTGGGGGACTGGAGGTGATGGTGGTTGCGGGGAGGGGTTTCTGTGCAGGGTAATGTGATTGGGAGGAATGTACCCAGTGAGTTGAGGTTTCACTTTAAGAGGCTGGCCTGACGTGATGACGCTGTTAAGTAACAGGGTTTGAGCGCGGTTTTGTTGTGTAGGTCTCGGAGTTCAAACAATGTTACGGGTTTCGTTGCATCTAAAACGCCTCACTTTGTTGTATTTGCAGAAACCTACAAGGGAAAGGCGGTATAGGTTAGGACTTTAGTCTGTGCAGTGCAGGAGCATGAGGGGAAATTTGATAGAATTATAAATTATAAGTGGCATGGTTAAGGTAAATACAAGCCTTTCCTCATTGAGGTTGAGTGACTTAAACTAGAGGTCATGGGTCATGGGTTAGGGGTGAAAGGTGAAATGTTTAAGGGGAATTTCTTCACTCAGAGACTGGTGCCAGTGTGGAACGAATAGACAGCGGAAATGGTGGATGTAGGTTTCAATTCAAGATTTAACAGCGTTTAATTCAATATTTGCATTGGGTACATTTACTATAAACGTAGAATTTTCAATCCTCCGTGATATCAGGATATCACTGCCAGTTCCTCTGCTGATGAAAAACCTGGATGTGATGTTTCCTGTAGTGGGTGAGTCTAGGGGCGAAGGGTATAGCTTCAGAATACAGGGATGTCCCTGTAGAACAGAGATGGCGATGAATTTCTTTAGCCAGCTGTTGGTGAATCTGTGAAATTCATTGCCACCTGGGTTAACATAATAAGCAGGCAAGTTTAGATTGCAAATAGAGTGCAGACGGCCCAGGCATAAAAAAAGGTATTTGAAGAAAATTTCCCTTTGAAAACCAGGAGTCTGGAGGTGTGATCAGTGATCCAAGACACACACCAACTAAGGAACAAATGTTTACGAGCTTGAAAGTATCATCTATTGCTAGATTGTAGTTTCTAATGACTTTTATCACCTATATTGTTAATAGCAATTGTTCTTGCACATAGGGGTGGTTCAAACATACATAGTTTATCGAATGGTCAATATCCGTAACAGTGAGTCAATTCTGTATAAAAACGTGAGAGAGAGAGAGAGTACATTGTCTCAATCCCAACCCCTGTACTTGACACAAACCATAATCTTAAATATGCTGAATCCATTCCTAATTAACCTTAATTCCTAAATATCAATTGCTCATAAACACAAGTCTCAACCCACAACTGTCACACCAATCCCTAAGCACTAACCTTGTTCTCCATTAAAGCCTGACTTGTAAAACTAACCATAATCCCTAACACTAAACAGTTCCTGACCTGTGGAAATAATTCATGTCTAACTCTAAATCATTACTCATACCTCAGTTTAACAGTAACCCACATCACTAACCCTAAGCCTTTGTTCCCTGATCCAGAAGCTCAATTCCTGACCCTGATCCGGACCCTTATCTTACCTGTGGTCCAGTCGTCATGTTACTCCTTACATCTATTATAAATTTGGGGTATTAGTTTAGGGATTAGGATTAATGTTATAACTTTAGGGTATAGTTCAGGATTTAGTTTAGTGTTTGGGGCTGGTATTGCAAATTTGAGGTATATTTGAAGATTTAGTTTCAGGATTGGGGTTAGTGTTATAAATTTGGGGTATAGTTCAGAATTTCGTCGTTAGGTCACATCTGGAATTTCTAGTTGGCGAATGATTTCCCTCTACGCCGCTCTGACAGATTGGGAAATCATGTTCGTGGCAGGTTACTGCGATGGTTTGCCTTTGTCTTCTGCCGGATGAGATTAAAGAGATCACCACCTCTTGCAGTGGCTGACCAGGACGTCTAAGTGCCTTGTCGTGCTCTTCGCCCTCCACCATGCCTGCTGGCCTGCTTTCTTGACCGTTGGACTATTAATTGGTCTCTTCCGCTCAATCCGCCATGGCCAGACTTCGCACGCTGGGACAGGCAGATCACCTACCTCACCGAGGGTCGAAGACCCGTCGGCTACCCTCACCTGGTTTGGCCCGTCTGCCGAGATGGTTTACCTGGATGCGGCCGCTGCGCGTGTTACAGCTACTTGGAGCTACAGGTGAGAGCTGAGCGCCAGGTGGGGACCAAAGGTGGAAGAGCTGTCCTAAAAAGGGCACGGCAGCCCCCCCCCCCACCAGGGCTGCTACCCCTCCCTAGACACCACATACACCCCAGTTCAGTATTTAGTTTAGGGATTGGGGTTTATGTTATATAGTTGGGATGCAGTTCAGGATTTATGATTCCAACACATCCTTTCTTCGATAAATGGCCCAAAAGTCCGCATTACCCCTTTATTTTATGTTCTAGTTCTCTAGAAATGAGAGCGTCCGTCACCGGTCATCCCTCTCTCGTTTCTACTCAAGCCACTGACTTCCCTTCAGCAGACTGGGGGCTGCCCCAGTGACAGGAATGGGCACCGCGAGGTCTCTGGTCACTCCCGCCAACTGAATGCAGCCACTGATCACAGTCTGCGTTTGGTTCATCCAGCGCAGAGGAGACCACAGAGTGAACACCGAATACAGTGGACTCGTTACTTCACCTGGGCTATATTTCAATAGGAGCTATATCACATCAGGATCTGATTTCATCAGCGGCTATATTTCATCACAAGTTTGAGGACATTTGGTCTGTCACCGAAAACACTCGGAAACCTCTACAGATGCACCGTGGAGAGCTTTCTGACTGGCTGCACTACTGTCTGATATGGAGAAGGGGGCTACTGCACAGGATTGAAGTAGGCTGCAGAGGATTATAAAATTAGTCAGCTCCATCACGTGTACCAGCCTCTGTAGAATCCAAGGCATCTTCAAGGAGCGGTACCTCAAAAAGTGGCTTCCATCATCAAGGACCCCCACCACCCAGGACACGCCCTTTTCTCACTGTTACCGTCAGGAAGGAGATACAGGAGCCTGAAGGCACACACTCAGCGAATCAGGGGCAGCTTCTTCCCCTCTGCCATCCGATTTCTAAATGGACACTGAACCCATGAACACTACCTCAGCTCATTTTTGTATTGCATTGTACTGCTGCCTCAAAGTTATCAGAGTTCACGACATACGCCGGCGATATTAAACCTGATTTGATTCTGATTCTGGAAGGAGGGTTCAGGTCCCTGGATTGTGCAATGGAGAGAGTTTGGAGTATTGTCAACAGTTTCAGGCCCCCTTTCAAAGAAAGAATGTGCTGACATTAGAGAAGCCCCAGGAGAAGTTCACAAGAATGATAGCGAACCTCTTCAGGAATGATAGGGTTAATTAATGAGGAGCGTTTAATGGCTCTGGGCCCATATTCGCTGGAGATTAAAAGAATGAGAGGTGAATCTCATTGTAATTTACCGAATACTGAAAGGGCGTAGAGAGAGTGGACGTGGAAAGGATTTTTCCTGTAGCGAGCGAGTCTAGGATCGTAGGGCACAGCTTCAGAATAGCAGGACGTCCCTTTGATGAGGAGGAATTTCCAGAGGGTGAGAATTGTGTGGAAATCATTGCCACTAGGTCTGTGGAGTCAAGTCATTGATGGATTTAGAGCGGATGCTGAGAGGTTCTTCATAAGTAAGGTCATCAAAGGTTATGGGGAGGAGTCCGGAGAACGGCGCCGAGAGGGTTACCATGGAATGGCGCAGCACACTCGATTGGAGAAATGACGGAATTCTGCTCCTCTGTCTCATGATCCCTTGGAGGATATTGTGTTTGAAAGGGAAAGGGAAACTGTTGGAAGAAGGACGGCGGGCGGTGGGACTGAACCAGGGAGTCACCAGTTGATTGTTCCCTATACAACCCCCTCGTGACATTATGGTGGGAAGAGGGCAGATCGAACCGAGGGTGTCGCCGGAACTCGAAGGACTGAGCTATAGAGGGAGTTGCGCAGGTGGGGTCGTTCTTTCTTGCGGCGGAGGAGAATATGGGGTAACCTTGTAGAGGTGCATAAAAGCATTCATACGTTGTTTTACTATTGTCACATGTACCACGGTATAAAACAAGCTCGTCTTGCATAGCATTTATGTAGATAAAATTATTACATGTTGCATTGAGGTACAACAAGGTAAAACAATAAAGGAATTCAGAACAAAATGCCATAGCAACAGAGAATGCGCAGTGCAGGTAAGTGCAGATACGAAATAACGAGTTGGGGTTGACAGTTGTCTCTGGGAATGACGGCTAGTGACTAGTGGTGTGCCACAGGGTTGGTTATAAATGCAACAGGCCTCATCACCAAGGTGTGGATGACAAAATTATGTATTCTGGAAAGTCAAACAAATGCAGAACTTGTACAATGAGAGGGGACAACCTGCAAGAGATTTATTATCATTTTTACCATTGGAGTCTGCCCACACTCTCTGCCCATTTGGCTGTTTTGCCGACACGATATGCACCCTTGGATCACACACAAAATGCTGAAGGAACTCAGCAGGCCAGGCAGCACCTATGGATAAAAGGTACAGTTGATGTTTCGGGTCTCGGACCAAAACGTCGACTGCACTATTTTCCATTGATGCTGCTTGCCCTGCTGAGTTTCTTCAGCATTTTGTGTGTGTAGCTTGGATTTCCAGCATCTGCAAATTTTGATTGTACCATTGGATGTTTAGCTCTCAGCTCTGATTTTCTTTCAGCCACAACTCCGTGATGCCCACAGTTTCATGCCTGCGAATCTCTAACTGTGCTACAAGATCATCGACCTTATAACGTATACTGCGTGCATTCAGATATAACACATTCACGCCTGTATTGGTCACCCGTATCAACTTTGACTCGATCTTACCAGAAGTTAAATTCTTATCTCTTTCTAAATGGTTTGGTCTTCTGTATGCTGACGACTTGTGTAACCGCTCCTGCACTCTCCTTCACTTTTACTTGACCCTTACTTTGCCGTGACGTTTAACGCAACCCTCTACTATTTAGTTCATAACCCTATCCACTTCCCTAGTTAGGTGATTTGCCAGGACCCTGGTCCCGGCATGATTCAGGGGAAGCCCGTCCCATCTCCACAGCCCCGACCTTCCACAATACTGGTTCCAGTGCCCCAGGAATTCAGCTGACAGCCACACATTGAACTCTCCGATCTTATCACCCCAGTGCCAATTTGTAAGTGGCTCAGGGAAGAATCTAGTGCTTATTAACTTTTGGGTTCTGAATTTTAATTTAGTCCTAAGCTGCTCAAATTCACCCATCGGAACCCCTGTCCTTGTTCGTCCTGCGCTGTAGTTATCCAGCTGGACTACAACCACTAGATCTTTCCTCTTCCACTCCAAATTACTCCATAGGTCAGATGAGATGTTGCGTTCCCGGGCACCAGGCAGACAACGCAGCCTTCAGGGCTCTCAATGCTTGCGACAGGGAGGATCTCGAGCATACATCCCTACGGCCCCCCTTCCATCTTCACAAGGAGCAGGAAGTTCAGACCTGCTGGCGAGCTCAAGAGCTGAGACTTCCCCCGGCACTACCTTTTGGATCCACTTACATTCCTCACTCACAATTAAACCTCGTGTCACTCGCCACATAAACAAATATGAAGTATTTTATCTAATGGGTGCAACTGTCTCCTAACACAATCCCACTGCCCCGTACGCCACCCACAGATCTGTGTCAGGCCCCAAAATATTCCGACCGTACCACACTCTCGCCACTTCCTGTATCAGTCCCTGAACTAATCCCACAGCCCAACTCCCTCCCCACAGCTATGTCTGTCTCTGAACTAATCTCACGTCCTACTGTCTCGACACAGCTCTGACTTAGTCCCCAAATGCACTACACTGTCCCACTCTCACCTCCAGCCATGTGACAGACCCTGAACTAATCCTACTGCCCCACTCTCGCCACAATCCTTTGTCTGTTTCCAAACTAATCATACTAACTCTTTTACCACAGCTCTCTGCTTGTTCCTCAAGTAAACCCACTTCCCCACTCTCTCGCCGCAGCCCCGAGTCAGCCCACAAACAGACCACACTGTCCTGCTCTCTTCCCACAACCTGGTGTCAGCCCATCAACCCATCCCACCGCTTCACCCCCTAACCACAGTCCCGTTTTTGTCCCTGAACGAATCCCCACTGTCCCACTATTGCCACAGCCCCGTACCAGTCTCCAAACGTACCACACTGCCCTGCCCAGTCTGCACAGACCCGAGTCACTTCATAGATGAATAACACTGCCCCACCCCTCCCCACGACCCTGTCTGTCCCTAAGCTGAACCCACTGACCCGCTCTCTCCCCCACAGCCCCGTCAGACCCCAAACTAATCCCACTGCGGAGACTGTGGATATAGAAAGGCCAAGTGGCAGCGACAGAGGCGATAACCCAAATGGATCGAAAGAATTCTAAAGCCGGAGGCACAGAAAAAGATTTGTGCGGTGGATGGTCCAGGTGGAAAGAAAGGACGGAAAGAATGATACATGGGGAAGAATAAAGTCATTCAAACAAGATACAGAGCGGAGGTATTGAAAATGGGTAAAGCCTCTGTCTCCGACTTGGGAGCAGGAATCCAGCAGCTCGCTTGACTCCACCACTCTGCGTCCCATCTCAGTTCTTTTCCCCCTAGTGTGAACACTTCCACAGAAAGTCGGTCCCACAGCAATGCCGAGGATCAAAGATGCTGCCTGATAGGTTTCGAGCCAAGGAACCAAAAAGGTATCCTGTTTATTTTCAGCCGTTCTGTTTAATACAGACTGCAGGTCTGTTATCTTGAATTCTCAGAGGTAAAGTCATTGCACGACTTGTACACAGTTGAACATAAGTACTTTGCTCTAAGTTAATTGAACAAGTATATTCAATGGATAATTTATACAGTTCTTCAGCTCCTCTCGGAATCTTCTCTGTGTTAAGATATAAATACACGTGTTTGTGTAGGAACCGAGAATTTGCAGCATAAATGCACTTGTTTCAGCCATATAATTTGGGTCAGAATAAGATAAATAAATTACGCCTGCCACTCGTCTGTAAATGTTGAACACAACCTTCGTCATCCACAGCAAGATGAAACTGCTGGTTATACTGAAGAGCAAAGCGATAGATTTTTTTCGGTTTTCCATCTCCGGATCTTTGTCATTCTCTCCATCCTTACGGCCGCGGAGTCCCCTGCGGACAAGACTGGCCACTAAAATCCGCCTGACCGTCAGAACATTGAGCAGCAGTATCAGAAAGAACGGGAGGAAAAGGGTTAAAATGCCATCAAACCAGTCAAATGCGCCGCTTGCTGGAGAAGGTAAGAAGGTACAGTACTTGTTCACAAACTATATATAAAATTGTAAGCAACACACATCAAAGTTGCTGGTGAACGCAGCAGGCCAGGCAGCATCTATAGGAAGAGGCGCAGTCGACGTTTCAGGCCGAGACCCTTCGTCAGGACTAACTGAAGGAAGAGTGAGTAAGGGATTTGAAAGCTGGAGGGGGAGGGGGAGATCCAAAATGATAGGAGAAGACAGGAGGGGGAGGGATGGAGCCGAGAGCTGGACAGGTGATAGGCAGAAGGGGATACGAGAGGATCATGGGACAGGAGGTCCGGGAAGAAAGACGGGGGGGGTGACCCAGAGGATGGGCAAGAGGTATATTCAGAGGGACAGAGGGAGAAAAAGGAGAGTGAGAGAAAGAATGTGTGCATAAAAAAGAGTAACAGATGGGGTACGAGGGGGAGGTGAGGCCTAGCGGAAGTTAGAGAAGTCAATGTTCATGCCATCAGGTTGGAGGCTACCCAGACGGAATATAAGGTGTTGTTCCTCCAACCTGAGTGTGGCTTCATCTTTACAGTAGAGGAGGCCGTGGATAGACATGTCAGAATGGGAATGGGATGTGGAATTAAAATGTGTGGCCACTGGGAGATCCTGCTTTCTCTGGCGGACAGAGCGTAGATGTTCAGCAAAGCGGTCTCCCAGTCTGCGTCGGGTCTCACCAATATATAAAAGGCCACATCGGGAGCACCGGACGCAGTATATCACCCCAGTCGACTCACAGGTGAAGTGATGCCTCACCTGGAAGGACTGTCTGGGGCCCTGAATGGTGGTAAGGGAGGAAGTGTAAGGGCATGTGTAGCACTTGTTCCGCTTACACGGATAAGTGCCAGGAGGGAGATCAGTGGGGAGGGATGGGGGGGACGAATGGACAAGGGAGTTGTGTAGGGAGCGATCCCTGCGGAATGCAGAGAGAGGGGGGGAGGGAAAGATGTGCTTAGTGGTGGGATCCCGTTGGAGGTGGCGGAAGTTACAGAGAATAATATGTTGGACCCGGAGGCTGGTGGGGTGGTAGGTGAGGACCAGGGGAACCCTATTCCTAGTTGGGTGGTGGGAGGATGGAGTGAGAGCAGATGTACGTGAAATGGGGGAGATGCGTTTAAGAGCAGAGTTGATAGTGGAGGAGGGGAAGCCCCTTTCTTTAAAAAATGAAGACATCTCCCTCGTCCTAGAATGAAAAGCCTCATCCTGAGAGCAGATGCGGCGGAGACGGAGGAATTGCGAGAAGGGGATGGCGTTTTTGCAAGAGACAGGGTGAGAAGAGGAATAGTCCAGATAGCTGTGAGAGTCAGTAGGCTTATAGTAGACATCAGTGGATAAGCTGTCTCCAGAGACAGAGACAGAAAGATCTAGAAAGGGGAGGGAGGTGTCGGAAATGGACCAGGTAAACTTGAGGGCAGGGTGAAAGTTGGAGGCAAAGTTAATAAAGTCAACGAGTTCTGCATGCGTGCAGGAAGCAGCGCCAATGCAGTCGTCGATGTAGCGAAGGAAAAGTGGGGGACAGATACCAGAATAGGCACGGAACATAGATTGTTCCACAAACCGAACAAAAAGGCAGGCATAGCTAGGACCCATACGGGTGCCCATAGCTACACCTTTAGTTTGGAGGAAATGGGAGGAGCAAAAGGAGAAATTATTAAGAGTAAGGACTAATTCTGCTAGACGGAGCAGAGTGGTGGTAGAGGGGAACTGATTAGGTCTGGAATCCAAAAAGAAGCGTAGAGCTTTGAGACCTTCCTGATGGGGGATGGAAGTATATAGGGACTGGACATCCATGGTGAAAATAAAGCGGTGGGGGCCAGGGAACTTAAAATCATCGAAAAGTTTAAGAGCGTGAGAAGTGTCACGTCACCACTCAGTTAGATAACCATAATATACTTACAAAAGTGAAGAAAGGATGCGGTAAGGCTGTGAAAGGATGTAAAGAACAACTGATAATAGATTCTGTAATTCTAACTCAAGCAGGGAGAAAAAGCAGATATCTTTCAAGTTGTTATATTGATTATTGGTTCTGTCCCACACTCATGGTTAATAGAAGTTCTTCATATACAACGAATATTTGTGAAATTCTGACAACATCTGATGAAGTATTGGCGTACTATAAACACACTATCTATTAGCAACAAAAAGTAAACCACCAGTAACAAACTAGACCGAGACATTTTTCTTTTCCCCTAGGGCGATTCTCTAGGCCTACTAGAGCTTCAAACCCGCGCTCTAATTTATTGATTTATTGAACTGGACGAAAGTAGGGTATAAAATCAGAGACAACCAAACGAATTCTTCATTGACATACCGTCTATACACCTTCGAGCTATTTTCGAAAGATTTAAACATGAACTGAGGACATGAATAGTGCAGAGCATGAAACATAAAGGAATGTGCAACCGACCCACTAGAATATAAAACAGAGCAACAGAATAAAATGCAGACGACGGTTCAATATGAAACACGTAAGTATCTGGAATATCAAGAAGCAAAGAATATAAACCATAGTGTGAAAAAAGAAGAAAAACTTTGGAAAAAATAGTTTCAAGCCTTAAGAAAATCTTCCAAACAGAGCTCAATGTAAACATATAACAAAGGCAATAAACACTTTAATTATACCTAGACTAACGTATTCTCTTGACATAATATCTTGGTCCGAAACTAATCTGGAATTGTTACAAAGAAAAGTAAGTCCTGAAATGATAAATTTTAGAAAACACTATGTACACTCGAATGCGGTTAGATTAACATCGCCTAGGAAAAAGGAGTAACCAACATATATAAGAACATACAGAACATAGATAAAACTTCTAAGGATATATTTTCATCACCGAAAACAGGATTCAGCACGCTTTCGGAACATATGCAATTCTGGTAAGAAGTGCACCGTACTACACTTAATTGAAAGCAAAGATCAAGTTTAAAGTTCAAAGATCAAAGTAAATTTATTATCAAAGTACATACAGGTCACTACATGCAGCCTTCAGATTCATTTTCCTGAGGGCATACTCAACAAATCTATCGAATAGTAACTGTGACAGGATTAATGCAAGATCAGCAAAAGCGCAGAAGACAACAAACTGAATGCAAGTATAAAGAATTAACGATAAATAACCAGAACAGGAAATAACGAGGTGAAGAGTCCTTAAACAGAGATTATTCGTTGTAGACGCATCTCAATGGATGGGCAATTGTCGCCTTTTGTTCAAGAACCTGATCTTGAACATGTTCGTCCGAATCCTGAGGCTCTTGTACCTTCTACCTGATGGTAGCAGTAAAAAGAGATCATGGTGGTGTGGGGGCGAGAGCGGGGGTGTGGATGGTCATTGATGATGGATGTTGCTTTTCTGTAACAGCGCTCTTTGTAGATGTGCCCAGTGGGCGGGGAGGGCTTTACCCCCGATGGACTGGGCCATATCCATTACTTTTTGCAGGATGTTCCATTCAAGGGCACTGGTAATTTCATATCAATGTGTGATGCACGCAAACAGTATACTCTGCAGAAATCATCTGCAGAAGTTTGTTAAGGTTTTATATGTCACGCAGAATCTTCGAAATCTCCCAAGGAAGTAAAGCGCCTGCAGTGTTTTCTTCATAATTGATCTTACCTACTGGGCTCATAAAGTAAATGCGCATTTGAATAGTGATAAATGACTTAAAATTACCTAATTCCACACCGCCATCTACAACAAGCCTTCACCAATCAGATAACAACAGCGTAGCAGTCAGCGCGACGCTATTCCAGCTCAAGGCGCCGGATTTATCTGTTCAATCCCGGTGTCTTCTATAACGAGTCGTACCTTCTTCCCCTGGAATGAGTGGGTTTCCTATGGGTCTTTCTTTTGAATAAAAAAAACATCCGACACACCTATCACCTTTAACCGATAAAATATACCGTGCGAGCAGTCTTCTCATAAGGAGATCACAAACAAGAAAAACAAAGCGGCTCGCTATATTTGGCAAGCATAATCAACCATGACAGCCTACTCCAGACATGAACCATGCAGCAACCAACTCCAGACATTAACCGGGCAACAGCCTACTCCAGACGTTAGCCATTCCCCTAAATAATAAGTGTACCGTCCTGGATACTGTTGGCGGGGACGACCGACCAGGTGTGAGCCACGGTGGCGGGGCCTGCGGCACTGTGTCTGACCCGGTGGTGCAGAAGGGTGGGACGGAGAAAAGGAGAGCTGTCGTCATTGGAGACTCTATAGTCAGGGGAGCCGACAGGAGGTTTTGTAGACGTGAGAAGGACACCCGCATGGTTTGTTGCCTCCCGGGTGCCAGGGTCCGGGATGTCTCTGACAGGGTGCACGGCATCCTGGTACGAGAGGGAAAGCAACCAGAGGTCGTGATACATGTTGGGACCAACGACATAGGCAGGAAGAGGGATGAGGTCCTGAAGTGTCAGTTTCGGGAACTAGGCAGAAGGCTGAAGAACAGGACCTCAAGGGTGGCGTTCTCAGGATTGCTGCCAGTGCTATGTGACAGTGATGTTAAGAATTGGAGGAGATGGCAATTGAATGCGTGGCTGAGGAGTTGGTGCAGGGAGCAGGGTTTCAGATTTTTGGATCATTGGGATCTCTTCTGGGGAAGGTGGGACCTCTACAGATTAGATGGGTTGCACCTGAACTCGAGGGGGAGCAATATCCTTGCAGGTAGGTTTGCTAGCATGGTTCTGGAGGGTTTAAACTAATTTGCAAGGAGGATGGGACCCGGAGCGATAGAGCAGTGAAATAAGTGCACGGATTAAAGCCGGATCTAACGTATAGAGAGGCTTTGAGGAAACAGAAGCAGAATAAACGGTATAAAGGTAGTAAGGTAGAATGGTTGAAGTATGTGCACCTCAATGCAAGAGGTATCAGGAACAAAAGTGATGAACTGAGAGCTTGGATACATACATGGAATTGTGATGTGGTGGCCATTACAGAGACTTGGTTGGCACCAGGGCTGGAATGGATTCTCAATATTCCTGGATTTCAGTGCTTAAAGAGGGATAGAGAAAGGGGGAAAAGGGGAGGAGGGGTGGCATTACTGGTCAGTGATACTATTACAGCTACAGAAATGGTGGGTAATGTAGCAGGGTCCCCTTTTGGGTCAGTATGGGTTGAAGTCAGGAACAGGAAGGGAACAGTTACTCTATTGGGGGTATTCTATAGGCCCCCTGGTAGCAGCAGAGATACAGAGGATCAGATTGGGAGGCAGATTTTGGAAAAGTGCAAAAATAACAGGGTTGTTATCATGGGTGACTTTAACTTCCCTGATATTGACTAGCACCTGGTTAGTTCCAAGGGGTTAGATTTGGGCAGATTTTGTTAAGTGTGTCCAGGACCGATTCCTGTCACAGTACGTGGACAGGCCGACTAGGGGGAATGTCATACTAGATCTGGTACTAGGTAATGAACCGCGTCATGTCACAGATCTTTCAATGGATTTGCATCTGGGGGACAGTGACCACCGCTCCCTGGCCTTTAGCATTATCACGGAAAAGGATAGAATCAGAGAGGACAGGAAAATTTTTAATTGGGGAAGGGCAAATTATGAGGCTATAAGGTTAGAACTTGCGGGTGTGAATTAGGATGATGTTTTTGCAGGGAAACGTACTATGGACATGTGGTCGATGTTTGGAGATCTCTTGAAAGTTGTTAGGGATAAATTTGTCCCGGTGAGGAAGATAAAGAATGGTAGGGTGAAGGAACCATGGGTGACAAGTGAGGTGGAGAATCTAGTCTGGCGGAAGAAGGCAGCATACATGGGGTTAAGGAAGCAAAGATCAAATGGGTCCATTGTGGAACACAGGGAAGCAAGAAAGGAGCTTAAGAAGCGGCTGAGAAGAACAAGAAGGGTGCATGAGAAGGCCTTGGCGAGTCGGGTAAAGGAAAACACCAAGAAATTCTTCAATTATGTGAAGGAAAAAAGGATGACAGGTGTGAATGTACGACCAATTAGAGATAAAGGTGGGAAGATGTGCCTGGAGGCTGTGGAAGTGAGCGAGGTCCTCAATGAATACTTCTCTTCGGTATTCACCAATGAGAGGGAGCTTGATAATGGTAAGGACAATATGAGTGTGGTTGATGTTCTGGAGCATGTTGATATTAAGGGAGAGGAGGTGTTGGAGTTGTTAAAATACCTTAGGACGGATAAGTCCCAGGGGCCTGATGGAATATTCCCCAGGCTGCTCGACGAGGGGAGGGAGGAGATTGCTGAGCCTCTGGTTAGGATCTTTATGTCCTAGTTGTCCACGGGAATGGTACCGGAGGATTGGAGGGAGGTGAATATTGTCCCCTTGTTCAAAAAAGGTAGTAGGGATAGTCAGGGTAATTATAGACCAGTGAGCCTTACGTCTATGGTGGGAAAGCTGTTGGAAACGAATCTTAGGGATAGGATCTATGAGCATTTAGAGAATCATGGTCTGATCAGGGACAGTCAGCATGACTTTGTGAAGGGAAGATCGTGTCTAACAAGCCTGATGGAGTTCTTTGAGGAGATGACCAGGCATATAGATGAGGGTAGTGCAGTAAATGTGATCGATATGGATTTTAGTAAGGCATTTCACAAGGTTCCACACGGTGGGCTTATTCAGAAAGTCAGAAGGCATGGGATAAAGGGAAGTTTGGCCAGGTGGATTCAGAATTGGCTTGCCTGCAGAAGTTAGAGGGCCGTGCTGGAGGGAGTACGTTCAGATTGGAGGATTGTGACTAGTGGTGTTCCACACGGATCTGTGCTGGGACCTCTACTTTTCATGATTTTTATTAACGACCTGGATGTGGGGGTAAAAGGTTGAGTTGGCAATTTGCAGACGACACAAAGGTTGGTGGTGTTGTAGATAGTGTAGAGGAGCTAGGGCTTTACTCTTTGGAGAGAAGGAGGATGAGAGAAGACATGATAGAAGTGTACAAGATAATAAGAGGACTAGATAGAGTGGATAGCCAGCACCTCTTCTCCAGGGCACCACTGCTCAATACAAGAGGACATGGCTTTAAGGTAAGGGGTGGGAAGTTCAAGGGGGATATTAGAGGAAGGTTTTTTACTCAGAGTGTGGTTGGTGCGTGGAATGCACTGCCTGAGTCAGTGGTGGAGGCAGATACACTCGTGAAGTTTAAGAGACTATTAGACAGGTATATGGAGGAATCTAAGGTGGGGGCTTATATGGGAGGCAGGGTTTGAGGGTCGGCACAACATTGTGGGCCGAAGGGCCTGTACTGTACTATACTATTCTATGTCTATGTTCTATGTTAACCGTGCAATAGCCTACTACAGACATTAAAAAAGAGAAAACATCCCGAATGCTAGAAAGGCTTAGTAGGACAAGCTGAAAAGAAAAACTATTTCAGGTTCAGGTCCGGATGCCACGTTTTCATCTCTTTTCCCAAACACTTCGGGACAGTTCATCCTTTGCAGAGAACAAAACGCTTTCAATGCCAGGGTTGGATTTAAAGTAGAATATGGCATGAAATGTAACTTCTACAAGGAGCACTGTTCCGCAGGAAACCTCTGTGAGATAACAGACGATGACGGCAAAAAGCCAACTCCCGGAAAGAAATCCGTTCTCCCACGTAGTTAACCCTGAGCTGTAAATGGATATCGTGTCAGCAACTTACTGGGAACTCCAACCGCCGAGATCACGGGATAATAATTACTTTGGACGCGCAAAGTTATTGGCATTCCCTTAACTCAGAGAAACGGTGAATTTCTAATGCGCTGTCAGCGACGGCTTAGACCGGTACTCTGACACGATGCTTTGTAAAAGATCCGGGTTTATAATGGGATTGCGATTCCCTTGATAAGGCTCTGTCGTTAATTACTCATCCTTGCTGCCGTGTCAACAAACTCATTATTTCTAAGTACTGACCGTGGTGAAAACAACTTAGCCTGATTCTTAATGTCATACGGTCATTAAAAGTGTTTTCGAGTTTGCACACGGATTTACCAGTACAGTTAACTTATATATTTAACAATAAATCGCATGGCTATCCTGGGCTTGTACAAAAATGCGGGAGAGTGAAAGCAACATGTGAGCGGCGTTTACGTCCGCACCTCCGTATTAGCTACTGCGGGGAGATCACTCGGAGAGCGTCTGTCGTATAGTGCTTTTGGTTTAATTCTGAATTATTCCCCATCTTTCCAGTTTACAGGTTCTTCCTGTGACCCTGGGTGTTCTCCCATGGTGTCTATTAGATACTAGTGATCTGACGGGATTTTCACGCACGACAGTCTCCAGTGTGTGCAGAGAATGGTTAGAAAAGAAAAACACAAACAATAAACATCCAATAGGCGGCAGCGCCTTGTTAATGAGACATGTGAGAGGAGAATTGCCAGACTGCTTCAAACTGACAGACTGTCGACAATAACTCCAAGAAGCACGCGTTACAACAGTGGTGTGCTCTGTCGGTACGATTTAAACAGGATATAAATAGAGTGGATTCCCGTTAAGGGGGACAAATCGGAACCACTTCAATTTGGCCCAGTTATGTGGTTGCCCCAGTTGGCATTTTCATGGAAGTAGTCTAAAAGGTATATAAAAAAAGTAAACTACCGTTTAACTGAGTAAGAGATTCTGTATTTAAATGAAATACAGAATAAATTCGTAAACTATCAGTACTGCTACAGCACTAAAAAAAACTGTGTATGAAAAAATGCTATCGAAAAATTCATTCTCCAAACAGTCGATCAGAAACTACAGAGCAAAACCCAGCATTTAGTATCTCAGGCCAGCGTGCAGGAGAAAGTTACTCCTGCGACCCCGATAGCGGGAGCCCGGCCGCTCGCTGTCCCGATATTGTAATCTTTAGCGTTGCTTCCCCATGGTCCCCAACTCGAGGTTCAACAGGCTCGAAGGCTCTCGCTCATCGTTAAAAGACGGAGTTAGAGAAAGAGAAAGGAGTGGGAGAGAGAGAGAGAGAGGGGGAGAGAGAGAGAGAGAGAGAGAGAGAGAGAGAGAGAGAGAGAGCTATCACCACCAGACTGTTGCTGGTGGTGATGTTTGAGGGTATTTGGAACTGAAATGCACACTGCCGGTTTCTCAATCCGAGTTTTATACACGGGATTTAGTAGCTGGGTCCTGGACGAAGGTTACCCGAGAACGAAAGGAGGTCCAGAGCTAGTCATGTCAAAGGCATGTAATTAAACCTTTCGCAAAGTCACATTGTATCCCAATTATCTGACTTGGTCAGTTAATCATTCAAATCATTTGCGTCTTCAATAGACCTTTAAAAATAGTGACTGAGTTTGGTTCCTGTTCTTACTCTGTTGGGGAATTCCGAATGCGTCTCTTTCTTCCCTTATCTGCGTGAGTGGTCTCAGTTGTAAGCGGGTTTGCTGCAGTCGCAGCCTGTGATGCTGAAGGGCTACTTTGAATATCTTTTTCGGGTTTCCCCGTGTCTGACCGGCTACTCAGCATACACGTCCAGCGGTTCGCTTACTGCTACGCCCAGCGCCACCTCTGGTCTTTGACTGGTGATCCCCAGGCAGAGGCCGTACCGCTGTAATTCCGTAAATATCTCCCCACTTCTACAGCGAAACGGTTTTGTTTTTTATACCTACTGCGAGGTTTTAGTTTCAGTCGCCCATAACATGGAGTGGAGACGATGACCAGAGCACCGCCCTCTCTGGGTACAGGCGTGCGTTTATTGGGCATCATGATGAAGATGAAGATGATGATGATGATTATTTTCTTTTGACTTTGCACAGTTTGTTGTGTTTTGCACATCAGTTGTTTGTTCGTCCTGCTTGGTGCGGCCATTCATTGATCCTGGTACGTTTCTTGAATTTACTTTGTATGTCCGCATGAAAACGAATATCAAGGTTGTTTATGGCGACGTATACTGCGTCTACTTTGAAAACAAATTCATCTTAGCTTTGAACTTTCCCGATGCACCTCTACTCCCAATATCGCTATGGAATATCAGGCGTGGCTGCCGGGTCCATGGGCGGATCTCCCCTTTACCTTCTGGTTTCTCCGTCAAGAGAAATCTTCATCGTCGTGAAGGGATTCATCACCGAACTCCTCAGCTCGATGTTTGTTTTGTTATTATTCTTTAGGTGAGTTTCATTGTCTCTCGTCAGTAACGTTTCCCTAAACGGGCCATAATCGCACTTTTCCAACCAATTCATGCAGTTACAAGGAAGGCGCAACAGCGAGTAGATTTCATTTGGAGTTTGAAGCGACGTGGCATGTCATCAAAGACTCGCAAGTCTCTATACATGTACCGTGGAGACCATTCGAACTGGTTACATCATCGTCTGGTATCTGGTATGGGACGGGGCATCACTGCAGAACTGGGAAAAAACCTGCAGAAATGTGTGCCCTCGGCCAGCTCCATCATGGGCACGAGGCACCCCAGCATCGAGGACATTTTCATGAAGGAGGCACACGTCATGAAAGGCCTCGATCACCCAGGAAATGCGCTCTTCTCATTGCTCCGATCAGAGATGCGTCACAGGAGCCTGACGACCCGCTCTCATTTTTATGAAAGGAATCTAACCTCCTTCATCAGATATCTGAATGGACAGTAAACCCGTGTACCCACCTCACTTCATCTTTTCTTTGTTTTAATATCTTTCTGCACTACTTATTTCATTAAATTTTACATGTGCAGTACATTTCTTATTGCAATTTGCAGTCGTTTATTATTGTTATGGCTGCTGCTGCCTGCAATTATTTGACTCTTAAATACCTCCCATCTCTTCATCGCTTCCTTCCATTGAAACAGACTTAGCAATCGGCCGCTGCTAGATGCTGCCTAGTTTCAGCACAGTTAGCCTCATTCAGGTTTAACGATCTAATCTATAGACCTTTCGCATCTCTTTCTAAGGATTTCGTAAATACATAGAATTATGGTCACTGGTGCCAATGTGCTGCCATTCTACCAATTCTGTAACTCGTCTTATCTCGAGGGGAGGATTTGCACCATTTTTAGGAGAGTCCACGTTTTATTGTGTCAAAAAACATTCCTGGACACTATTCATAAGCCTTTAATACTCTGGGTGAGACAGTCAGATTAAATCTTCCACTCATACGACCCTGGTATCCTTACATGTAAGAGCATTTCCCGATGACTATATGGTCGTCTACACAATATTCCACTCCAATGTCCTTCTGCGTCTTATGTCTAAGTGCCAAGCGAACGCCGTTCGCCTCTTTTCAACGATGTTTGGTCCAGTGGAAATACCGAGAGTTATTCCTTAATTATGTTACCAGTTTCTCACGTATCGAATTCGAAGGCCTGTGTTTAGAAATCTGTTTTTTTAATTTTATTTAGAGATACGGCGCAGAACAGACCCTTCCGGAGCAATGAACCATGCCGCTCAGCACCCCAACTACTGAACGCTAGCCTAATCCAAGGACAAATGACACCGACCAATTCACCGACCAATCTTTTTTACTTTACTTTATTGTCGCCAAACAATTGATGCTAGAGCGTACAATCATCACAGCGATATTTGATTCTGCACTTCACGCTCCCTGTAGTACAAATCGATAGTAAATACAGTAAAATTCTAAATTATAAATCATAAATAGAAAGTAGAAAAGGGAAAGTAAGGTAGTGCAAAAAAACCGAGAGGCAGGTCTAGAAATTTGGAGGGTACGGCCCAGATCTGCGTCAGGATCCGTTCAGCAGTCTTATCACAGTTGGAAAGAATCTATTCCAAAAATTACCCTACGGGTCTTCAAGCTCCTGAGCCTTCTCCCGGAGGGAACTGGGACGAAAAGTGTGTTGGTTATCCTGACAGCACTGCTCCGACAGCGTGCGCTGTAAAGTGAGTCCAAGGACGGAAGATTGTGGTAAGAAACCAGAGCACTTAGGGAAAACCCACAGGTTCATGGCAAGAACAGGATTGAACCTCGAACTCTGACGCCTCGAGCTGTAATAGCGTCGCGCTATCCGCTATGCTATGATGGCGCCCCCGATAAGTCACAGAGCATGACCCACTGACAAAGGAACTAATAGCTTGGAAGACGTGGACGCGAAAGCCCGGCTTTCACTGCGCTGGAGAGCGAAGATTTTCACATAAAAACGGAAAATAGGCAACGCTGCTGCTCTCTGAGTGATAACAGCGTGATCATATACAACTTTTAAGAATCAGACCGAATAAGACCCGATACAGTTAAACAAATATATATATATATATATAATCAGCAACATATAATATTACCTCCGCTACGGGCGGTCCCAAGCCACCTATGAAAGGAGGAGAATTGGGAATGGGTCTCGGAACACCATCCCGTCAAAATCTAGAGCTACTGAAACGCCAACAGAAGCTCCGATGATTTGTTACCATCTTTCATCGGGCCAACGACAATGGTGTCTTCGCAACATAAATATGGTATTGGAGCTACGCTTAACCTCAGAGTCACAGATATGAAACGAGTTAAGCGGTGGGCTCAGCACACAGTCTTTCGGTGCACCTGTTCTGATGGAGATTGTGGAGGAGATTTTGTTGCAAATCCGAAATGACTAGAGTGTGCATGTGAGGAAATCGAAGATCCGTTTGCACAAGTAGGTGTTCAGATCAATGTCCTGAAGCTTATTAATTCGCGTTGAGGAGGTAATGGTATTGAATGCCGAGATGTCGTCAATAAAGGTCATCGTAATGTATGAGAATTTACTATCCTGATGTTCCAGCTTTCAGTGCATTTCTTATCGTGACCAGAGACTCCAAACAGGCTTTTTTTGAAAAAGAAACCCTGCTCAGTTATCACCAGCATATAACCTGTAGCACCAGAGGTCCCAACATACTAGACCACTGCTACAGTAAGGTAAGGAGTGCCTACCGTTCCTTGCCCAGACCGAATTACTTTGCTGTCCACCTCCTACTTGCATACAGGCAGAGCCTAAAAGGCAAGGTCCAGAGGTAAGGACAACTAAGAGGTGGTTGTAGGTGGCAGAGGAACGATTACGGGATTGCTTTGAGTCAGTGGACTGGGCCGTGTTCAGGCTGTAAACTAGATATCTGAATGAACACACGATGGTTGTAACGGATCATTCAGTCTTCCACAAACAGAAGTCCTCGATGAGATCCGAAATATGCTGAGAGACTGATCAGAGGCAATCAAGTTCAGATGCCAAGAAGAGCACAAGAAGTGCAGGTTTGATCGCTGGGCGTCCTGTCTTTGGGGTGTTTATATCTCCCTCTTAATAGTCCCTCACTTATTATTTCTCTTTTCCAATTGATCTCTGCTAGATGTCGCCTAATTCTCTGAATATTAACCCGGCTCCAGCTTCGGTCCTTGCAGGCGGACCAGTCTTGTCCTTATCCATCGGAAAAGGAATAATAAATCTTATCGCATCGGATTAGAAGCTGTCTTTGAGCCTGGCGTTACTATTTTCTCCCGATGGGAGAGGGGTAGAAGAGAGAATGTCTGTCCAGCAAGGTGATTTTATTATGCTGACCGTTTTGCCGTGACAGAGAGTTGTGTAGACAGAGTCTATGGAGCGAAAGCTCTTTGGCCCGATAGCCTTGGATTAATTTACAATTGAACCTCCTCCCACCCCATCCAGCCGCCCAACACAAAGCCTGCGTCCGTTTATAGCGCTAGGGAAATTAACGTCGGGGAACGCAGAACGGGCAGCATCGTCAGTGAATATATGGGGAGGACTGGGGAGGTCATTGTAACGAAAGATCCTTAATACTATCCGTTAAAAGAGGCCTGCATTCTTTTTCCCGCTCTCGAGCAACCCTCGCTCTCCCTCGCAGTTCCCTTACTACCTATGGCTCCCTCCCCCTCTCTTTGCATCTGGTCCTACTCTGTTCTGCACTCATTGGACCCTGTCTCCCCTATTTGCGCCTGTGTTTCCTCACACACAACTCTCCACACTCTCTATCCTTAACCTCTCTTCCTTCCCCTGTCGCTCTCTCTAGCTGTGCCCCACACCTTCTTGCTGTGTCGACATCCATCGCGCACACACCAGACAGCAGTACAAATGGGGTGCTATGTTGAGGGATGTGTGTATACAACAGAACTAGTGCACAGGGGCGGTGTGGAGAGGACTATGTACACACCGGATTCAAGCCCACTGGGGAAAGTTTTGGGAAATGCCTGTATAGACCGGAAACCAGTTAACGATGACATTTTGTTTTTGATACACCTACCATCGGAATAAATATTTCCGTGATTAATCCCATCTGTACATCTCATAAACGGATGTATTTCGTTCAGGTCACCTCGCAGGGAAAATACGATCAACCTGCCCAATAGATAGAGTCGTCGAGTAATTCAAAAGTACAGCATTGAAACAGATACTTGGGCCACTCCTGTCTGTACCGATTTCATTTAAGCTGCTACTCCCCTCGACCTAAACGCGTGCCATAGCCCTCCATAAGCCTGGCATCCGTTTATCTGTCCAAACTTCTGATTAACATCCAAATCGTGTTTGCATATAGCACTTCTTTTGCCAGCTCATTTCAATCGCTCACGATCCTCTGAGTGAAGAAATTTCCCTTCATGTTCCCCTGAACTATTCACCTTCCACCAGTACCCAACCATCTCCGGCTGTAATCCCACCCAGCCTCAGTGAGAAAAACATGCTTCCACTTACCCTATCTACACTCCTCAAAATTCTGTATACGTTCCTTGGTATAAAGTCCTAACCCAGTCAATCTTTCCTTATAACTCAGGTCTCCAGACCCGACAAATTCCTTGTAAATGTTCTCCGTACATTTTGAACTTTATTTAGATGTTTCCTCTAAGCGGGTGACCAAATCTGCACACAAATCTTGAAAATAGGCCTCACCAGCATCTTATCCAACTTCAATATAATACCCCAACTCCCGCCCTCAACAATTTGAGTTATGAAGCCCAGTGTTCCAAATCCTTCTCTCCGGCCCTACCTACCTGTGACCACCTTCAATTGATCTGTATTCCCAGAATTCCTTGTTCTACCCTTTGCATACCCTTTGGGATGTAATGTTGAAATTGTACAAGGCATTGGTAAAGCCAAATTTGGAGTATTGTGTACAGTTCTGGTCACCGAAATATAGGAAAGATGTCAACACAATTGAGAGAGTACAGAGATTTACTAGAATGTTACCTGGGTTTCATCATCCTAAGTTACAGAGAAAGGTTGAACAAGTTGGGTCTTTATACTTTGGAGCGTAGAAGGTTGAGAGGAGACTTGATAGAGGTGTTTAAAATTATGAGGAAGATAGATAGAGTTGATGTGGATAGGCTTTTTCCATTGAGAGTGGGGGAGATTGAAACAAGAGGACATGAGTTGAGAGTTAAAGGGCAAAAGTTTCGGGGTAACATGAGGGGGAACTTCTTTACTCAGAGAGTGGTAGCTGTGTGGAACGAGCTTCCAGCAGAAGTGGTTGAGGCAGGTTCGATGTTGTCATTTAAGATTAACTTGGACAGCTATATGGACAGGAAATAAATGGTGGGCTATGGGCTGAGTGCAGGTCGGTGGGACTAGGTGAGCGTAAGAGTTCGGCACGGACTAGAAGGGCCCAGATGGCCAGTTTCCGTGCTGTAATTCTTATATGGGTATATGATTATATGGTTATATAAACTCCAACCCAAGCTATATTCCACAGATTCTCCTCCACACGTAACACAACGGATTCGCATCCTCCTTTACGTTGGTGATAATAATGACACATAGGATTCTAAAGAGGGGCAAAGCAATGTCATGTAATGACCCACCAAAAAGTTCCCGTTCATGTATCCATGTGCGCGCCTGGGAAGGACAGAATTTGGTATCGTTCATCTCCACGCTATAGTCCTGTTCGTTATTTTCACGGATCTGCGGACTAAGACTCCTGCACCCTCTGTTAACCTGTATTCATTCAATGTCTGATTATACCTGTGAACTATTTGTGGAATATAATGCCATTTTCGAATATCCCATCGAAGTTTTGAAGACACCTATGTCCTGCCGTAGCATCAGAAGCTTCACGTTCTTCATACGACTGAGCTGAACACCAATTATTCGGTGTTTCTGCTGTCTAATTCATTTCCACCGCTGAATTACTCACGGTCAGGTCACTGGTCTGAGTACTACTTGCACCATGTAACCCAGTGCTACCTGTCGCATTGTCAGGTGGTCGACGACTAAACCGGCTCCCCCACCAGGCTTGCCTGCTGAGGAGGGTGGTTAGACACCCGGCAGGACGCAAAACACGTCCTGTGAAAGGGCGGATGAACGGCCATCTGGCAAACACGTGCCGTGAAGCGCCGAAAGGGCGTCCCTTTCATCGAAACTTGGGCTGGCCATTCACTGCAACAGAACTTCTCCCCGCCGTCGTGGACCCCACCATGCCGCTGGATCGGGAGAGGATGTCCAGTGTGGGTCTGAACCTGTGGAACCCCCTACTCACCTAAAATCCATTCACGCACACGCTGTTTATTTCTGAGGAGTGGGGTCAACCCGACTAACTGACTGAAAGGAACCATCATCATCCTATGGGATGGATAGCCAGACGAAGAGACTAAAGATCTATTCTGCATAGCTTAGACAACACAATGTATGCATAATGTTTGCTCTTTAAGCATGTCTGAATAGAGTGGGCACCCCATCTTCTGTAATCGACGATTTGACTTATGAAGGCCAATGTCCCAAAAGCATCATTTTCGTGAACCTCATTTGAACCCTCACTACTGCTTTATAAAGTTTTAACATAGCATCCTTGCTTTTCTATTCTAGTCCTCTGGAAACCACCATGATCGCTTCAGCCAACTTCTTCAGAACCCTGGAGTGTACACTATCTGATCCAGGTGACTTACTCACATGCAACTCTTTCAGTATCCCAATAACGTTCTCTCTAGTTTTGGTGCCTTCACACACTTCATACCATCTGACATCTGAAACGTCCACCATACTTCCATGTGTCTCGTCCTGTCCATGTGTCTCGCCCAGCCCGGTGCTGGAGTTCCCTCGTCCTGCCCAGGAGTCTTTCGTTCTGTCCTGTAGCCTCGCCACGACCTGTAGCCACGTCTTTTCCTCGCCTAGATCCGGGGTCCGAGCCCGAGTCAAGACCTAGGTTTCGGGTAGTTGTCCAGTCTCTGGCTCGGAGCCCTAGCCCAGGCTCCTTGCTCCTAGTTCCTCGTCCGGGTCCTGCGTTTCTAGCCAAAGTCCTAGCCCTGGTCTGTGTTCCTGTCCCAGCTCCTAGTCTATGTCCAGTCCTGTCTCTAACTCTAGTCCAGTCCAGTTCCCAGTACTTCAGTGTCTGTGTCTTGCATTTGGGTCCGCCACCAGCGCCCCCGCCCCCATTATGACAGCATACGCCGTCACCGATTGAACGTACAATATTCATAGAGACGGCTGCGGGAACTGATACCGCGTATGATGCGCTCTGAAGCGATCAGCGAAACGCTACGCTAATTTTTCAACGCGGTGGGCGGCTCTGATTTCTTAGCTCATATTTCCGATGAGTCTGTCTCACAATGTGGATGAATGGGGATTTCACCACTTCCCACATCTGCTCTCTAAACTTCCTCTGGGTCAAGGCGTAAAGAGCCGTGTTTGTGCAGTAGCTCAGTAACTGCAGCATGTAGCCCAGCTCCCACATACTCAAAGGTGGGAATTTAGTTCCAGCGTGAGATATATCAGTAGTGTTATAGTAAGATAAAACAATCTCATCTACACAGTTTACACAAAAGAAAGCATCCACAACACGATGAATTCGCCGACACGACCAACAGTAAAGTGAGTGACTTCCATTTCCAGGTCTTTGGAACTATCCCCGCTGCTGCGAGTCCGGAGTCTCTTCCGGGCTCTGCTCGCCACTAACACGTGTCTCATAGTCAAAGCATTGAGTAGCAGAATCACCACAGGCGTGAGGAGGTAGCTGCCAAACTCAACTACGTTCCAGGCGACTGAGATCACGATAGCATATTTTCATTCGCAAAATCAAGGGATGTTAGAAAGCTCGTAGGGTCCTGAGAGCAAAAAAAGTACCAGAAAATGTTCTTGAAACAGCTCAGGGCGGACACAGTCCCCAGAACCACAGCCACCGTTCTCTCGGTGCAGTATTTAGCTTTCAGATTCTGGCAGCGAATAGCCACAAATCGGTCAAAGGCGAACATGACGGTGAACCAGACGGAACAGTCGTTAGTTGCGTAAAGTAGGGCGGTGTGGATATTACACAGAGGGATATTCGTCAGGAAATTAAACGCTTCCCAATAAACAATCGGAATCTGCCTCAGTACCACGTCTATGATAGCAACTAGGAGATCCGCCATTGCCATGGCCATCAGGTAACGAGTGACGCCTTTAGAAACACCGCACGTTCCCCGCGACAGGATCACGATCGTCAGCACCTTCACTATTGGGATTGAAAGAAACACAAGCAAGTCAGTGGGCAAGGAGCAAAGTCAGCACAGTCACAGACAGGAAGTCTGGACCGCACCGAGAAATGTAACCGGAGCGAGACCCAGATAGTAGATGGGCTGAATTGTCAGGACTAAATTCCGGATCGGTCTGTCTGCTGTTATCGAAAACATATAAGCAAGCAGGGGAAAGAACCCCTTCCCGTCGCCGTAACATTCCCTGATCCTATTTCTCTGAACCATTTCCCGTCACTGTTCGCAGATGTAACCGTTCATGTAAAATCCCACTTTGATGTTCGTAACTCCCCAATTATTGTCTTCCGCTGTCGAGCCACTGCGGACCGTGTGTGACGGAGGGGCTGCTCTCGTTAACACTGTGAACCTTCATCGAAAGCAGGAATTTTACATAGAGCTGCGAATCCCCCAGTGACACAACCAGGCTCCGTGCTGGCTGACGTTTATTACTCAACATACATCTACGGTTAACCCCTTTGAATCCGGTCCGCTGGAGCAACACGTAAAAGGAATTATTTAACAGGGTGGTGATGTCCAGGATGTATGTCCACCGAACCCGGCCATTCGTTCTGCTTCATCTGGCGGGACACAGAAAAGCCTGAAATACGTACCATCAAGCTCAGGATGAGCTTCAATCACGCCGTCATAAAAATATTCAACTCCTCACCTTGACGATTAGATGGACTGGTGATATCGCAATCTACCTCGTTCTGACTTTGCAAATTGTTGTTCGCCTGCACCGCTCCTGCTCTGCAACTGCAGTGTTTTATTCTGCACTCTGTCATTGTATTACCTGGAAACTCAATGCACTAAGGTAATCATTTTTTTTTCTCTGAGTTAAGAGTATGTAGAACAAGATTGTTTTCTATTTGCAGCATTGGAACATGTGTCAAAGGCCCATGTACCATCAATGTCCCATCGGGGCGGGGGCTGCGCAGCGTCCACGCCAGGACCAGCATTCCCGAAAACAGTAACTTTCTCCAAGCAGTAAGGCTGATCAACGCTTTTAGCTACTAACAGATCCCACTAACTGCCATTGTGTTCATTGTCTTATTGTGTTTTTGCGCTGCATTGAAACTGGAGTAACGACAACTATTTCGTTCTCCTTTACACTTGTGAATGGAAATGATATTAACTAATTGTTAATCTTGAATAATAAACAAGATTACCAATTGAGTACTATGCAGTGGGATGGACCAATAGGATCAGGGAATTGCCTGCGGAGCTGATGAAATCGTCCCGTGTGATAGGGACTGCTGCTAACATTGAGTAGTGTCCTCAGAGCGAAAGACTCAGATGAGATGCTTTCCGTGGATGGGAGGAGGGTGATATAAACCCGGGAGCTTTAACATATCGAATCTGACGTCACTGCGTGGACGTGATGCAGTGGATCATACTGTACCGTCTGAAGGACAATTCGGAAATTCTGTGCGGCCAAATTGCTTTCTTTATAAAAGGGAAGGGATTTGAATCAAATCCGTATTAAAACCCTACCTATTAAAACTCGTTTAAACCCTATGGAAAAAAATGGAAAGAGGTGATCACAAAGGGGAGGTGATATGCACATGAGAAGATGGGGGAAGACCGGTGACGTGTCGATAATTGAGGAAGAGTGAAGGCAGAGGATGATAATTACCGGAAAACATTAAAAGAATAGCATTTTGTTTTTGCTGCATCTGCCACGGGTTTAATCAGCGATTTATCCCGTCTATGCATATGAAAAGTTGATATATTTCGTTCCGTTCACGTCGCAGGGAAACTAAGAGCAGAATTTCCAATCTTTCGTCATCCCCTCCAACCCAAGCAGATTGCCAGAAACTCTTCTCTGCACGCAACGCAGCTGGTTCGCATAATCCTGTCCTCTGGTGACCAGAATTAGAAACAGTAATCTAAAGTCGGCAAAATAACGTTATGTAATGAAGCACCATGAAGTTCCAGCTCATATATCCCATGTCCGCAGCTATGAGGACATCATGTCTTAACCTTCATTTTCACACGATGAACATGTCTGATATGTCTAACAGATCAGGGGTCTGTGGACGAGCTCACCTGCTTCCCTCGTTAACCGGTATTCATCCCGTACCACAAGAAACCTATACACAGCACAGTGTTTCGTTGAGCAAAACTCTTGATTTCAACATCCGGTCCGATGTCGGCTTCTAAGTGATATAGCTATTTACAACATCGAGATGAAAACCAATTATTCACGGATCCTATTTTCCAACTTATTAGCGCCACAGATTTAGGAAAGACCAATTGTGCATAAATTAGACAATACCATGAGTGCATGATATGTGCTCTGGAATCATCGCTGGACAGAGTGAAGGTGGAAGGGATGTTTCCTTTGGGAGTACAGTCCAGCGTCCGAGGCCGTCACGCGATAAAAGGACGCCCCTCTGTTCCTGAGGTGTGGAGGTGATTGTTTAACCAAAGGTTGTTTCATTGGTGGAATTCGTTAACAAAGAGGGAGCCATTGGTGTACTGATGGGACAGATTCTTAGATCCGTGGTTGGTCAGACGGTTTATGATTACAGGAGGGCACATGTGAGTGGTGCTGAAAATAAAACCTTTCATGATGAAACGTCCTGCTGGACAGAAAAGCGTGAGTATGATCCTATAACATGTGGGTCTAATACCTCACCTTAAGTGCATTTTACCTGCCCGTTTTACCTTCTATAGTACCAGGTACACCCTGTCCTTCGACCGTTGATGTCGCCCTCTTAATAGTCGAACAGTGGACATTTCTTCTTTCCATTCGACCTCTGCTAGGTCTCACCGAAATTTCTGGATGTTATCCCCGCTCTAGTTTATGACCTTAACATGCTGATCTGTCCTAGCCTTTTCCATCACAATCTGAAAATCCACAGTCAGTCATACAGTATCAGGGGACTGCTCAGCGGTCTTGTAACGCCGGGACAGAAGCTGTCTTTGAGGCTCTTTCTGTTTTCCCTCGATGGGATGGAGGAGAAAAGTGAATGTCTGCCGTTCAAAGATACATTAACGCTGCTTTACTGTGCCAGAGAGGTGTGCAGACTGAGACTATGAAGCGAAGACAAGTTGGCCTGATTGACTAACTGCTGAATGGGTGCCGCTCGCCTCTTTTAACCCAATGACTGGTCCACCGGAAACACCGACATTTCCTCCAGCATGAAGTTATCATTTTCTCACTTATCGAATTGGAAGATCCGTGTGCCTGTAAATCACGGCGTTTAGACTTTTTCCTTATCATCCTTTGAGATTCAGCGTGGAAAAGGCCCTTCCGACCCATTAAACCGCGCCGTTCGGCAAACTACCTATTTAACAATGGCTTAATCACAGGACAATTCGCAACGACCAGTTAACCTACCAAGTGGTATGTATTTGGATTGTGAGAGGAAACCGGAGTACTTGGAGAAAATGCATGTGTTCCCGGGACGGATGTACAAACTCCGGTCAGAGGACGACGGAATTGAACTTCGATCTCCGATGCAACGAGCTGCAATTGAGTCGTGGAAACCGCGACGCTGCTATGGCTCCGCAGGTAAATTACCGAGTAAGACCCACTGAGTAAAAGAGCAAATATATTGGGAGAGGGAGACACAGTCACCGGCTTTCACTGCGTCGGAGATTCAGGGGTTTCACAGAAAATGCGGAAAATAGGTAAGCCTGCTTCTCTCGGAGTCATAACAGGTTGATAATAGGTTTTCAGAGTCATGCTGACAGAAAGACCGGATACTCAGTTATAAACATGGTAGTGTGCAACAGAGAATATTATCTCTGCCATGGGCGGTCCGAACCACAGCTGTAAAAGAAGGAGAGTTGGGCGTGGGCCCAGCAAACCAATCACTTAAAAACCTAGAGCTACAGTAACGTCAACAGAACCTCCAAAGAACATCGCTGGGAGAGGAAAGAAGACATCCGATGTAGTCTGGAAAACGGAGAAGGCATGGGGTCGATTTATCTCCACTCGGCCTTGGGTTGAGGATCCGGGCAAGCTGCTGTTGGCGGCCGATGCCACAGGAGGGGTGGGCGGCTAAAGAAGAAATGGAAGATGTAATATTAGGTCACTTTGCTGACAACATTCCAGGCCAATTTCTTCAGGAGTGTGCACACGAGCTGACTGACATTGCAAGGACATCTTCAAAACTTCACCCATCCAGGCATAAGCAATTTGTCCCAGGGAGAATAAATTATTGTCGTAAGCAACGTCATTGTGACGATTGTACTTGCATTGAATCACCTACTGATATATCTGATCTCAACGGCCCAAAATAGGAAGTGGTTTTGAGTTTGTGAGATTCCACCAGTGGGACATAAAGGATGCTTGTTGTGTTGAATACCAACAGCTTCAGAGTGTTTCCGGTGACTTAGTAGGAATAGAAAGGAAAGGACAGAGCCAGTATTTCCAGTGAGTAGTGTGAGCTTGGACGAACAGTGGTTGGTACCTAGGTGGGACTCTCTGTAGTCGAGAAGGAAGCAAGTACGAAACAAGTGTTGAAAGGGCTTCAGGATGAGCACAGGTTAGAGGTACAGGAGCATTATAACCTGAACTTCCAGCATGGGCAACGACCTCAAACCTCTGGCTGTGGAACAGCCGAGGACCCTGTCACGACCGGGTCTCGTCACCAGGACAAGATCTGTTTACAGTTTACTATTTACAGTTTACCTCTGCTGAGCAACTCACCGATATCGAATTATACTCATAAACTTACCTGTGGCAACATTTCGTTTCATGCGCTGTGTATCATGTATATTATATATGTTCTCCGTTGTCTCGGGGAACAATGCTTCGTTTGATCGTATATATGCACCGCCAGATGATAATAAATGTGAACTTGAGAAGGAGAAAGGTTAAAGACGCGTAGAAGTTCAATTTATCATGCACTGCGTAATTGTTAACTGAAGTGCGTTGTCAAACAGAGTCATAGATGGTGATAG
Source organism: Mobula hypostoma (assembly GCF_963921235.1). NCBI lineage: Eukaryota > Metazoa > Chordata > Chondrichthyes > Myliobatiformes > Myliobatidae > Mobula > Mobula hypostoma. The sequence continues at coordinate 28,209,332 of NC_086124.1, forward strand.
AAAGGAACATCTGAAAATATATAGACAGACATAAACGCAAGTAGAGGTAGTGGTGACAAGTGTATTTACCTATGACAGGATTGCATTGAAAACAGATCAGACCACTTTTTCCTGTGCGGCAATCCTAAACACCAGAGAGTATCGAATTAGAGTGAGAAGGAGGATATTTCAAAGGAGTCTTACACAAGGGGAGGCTTTCACACAAGAGTGATGGATGCAGGAACGTGTTGCCGGGATAATCGCTGTGGGTAGTTTGTAACTGCAGCGATTATGCGATGTTCAGATCGGTTGACATGTGAATTGTGTAATATCCACTATATGGCGGCGCATAGGGTTAGTTTAAAATGTTTGGATAATAATTCAGAATTGGCGATGTTCTGCATGTTGAGGAAGTTTCTCGAAAGATTCTGCCCGATGTATGCCAATTGCGGATTTGGGAAGCAACATGGCAGATGGTGGTTAATCCGGAATTAGTGCCCTTCTGCACACTGTGTGTGGGGTGAGGTTAAATGCAAGGATAAATGCAAGGACTGGAAACTTAGTAGCTTTGATGTACAGTAGGAACTTAGGCTCCAGCTCGCTTTTTCTGAACGGAACAATGCATGCAGAGATGCTGGTAAAGAAGATTTAATTATTCTATTAAATGGCCGTAATTTTAGTGATGTTCAGTAAGTCATGCAGCAACTGCGTGAATAACTGTACGTCGATATCTCCGACTTCCAGTTCATTTTCCACCTCTATTCTCCTCTTCTTTAACTGTCCACTGTGCCCCCAGTTGCTTCCTTTCTCTTCTCCACCGCGCATTTCCTCCGCTCACTGCCCTTTCACTTTCTCCTGTGATCAACTCGCTTTTCCGATCTGATTCCTTCTTCTGCTATCTGTTTTCCACTTACCACCACCTAATATTAGGTCACACCTCTCTCCTATTTACCTGACTTTAACTGCCACTTTCTAGTCTGTATACTTTCCCCACCGCCCACCTTATTACTCTGATTTCTTTCCTCTTCCTTTCCAGTTTTGATGAAGGTTCCGGAAACCTCAACTGTTTATTCATTGATACAGATCCCGTCTGAGCTAATGAGTCCCTCCAGGATTTTGTATGACTTGGTGAGGATGCGTAGCATCTACAAAATCTCTTGGCTGCAGAAATAATTGTTTTGGCCACATTTAGACCATCACTTAGACAGAGTATTGATTAAGCAGAGATGCACATGAGGAGTTTAAATTAGCGTTACTGTTGGCATCCCAATCATGTGCCAAACGGCCTATTCCTGTGCTGCAGTGATCTGTGTTCATCATTTTTACCCACGTATTTATAACATTGAGTTTAGTTGAGATTATTTGATTCGATTACTGGGCCAGACAGCCCCGTTCCCTATAGTTCTTGAGAGACAGACAGAATGGTAGAACGTGGCACACATCTGCTAATAATATATTTTGCGGCATAGAAGCTTGTCGTTTTTACTGGTTCGAGAAATTGAGGAACGAAGTTTCATTTTAACAGTATTGTATTTTTCTTCTTTATCGATACAGCACGGTATCAGCGGTTTCCTCCAGGACCTTCACGTCTTTGGAATGTGAATGGCACCGAAGCATCTGGAGTAAACCTCCGCCGTCGCCGATAGAACGTACAAAATTCATCGAGACTTCTGCGGGGACTGAAACCGCGCCTCAGGCGCTGTGAAGCATTGTGCGAACCGCTACGCCACGATCAACTGGTAGGCTACGTCCACACCAAACCGGATGATTTTGAAAACGCCGGTTTCGCGTAAAAACGATAGGCGTCCACACCAGGCGTTTTTGAGAACTCCTCCGTCCACATTAAAACGGGTATTTGGTCGAATCTCCTCCTGCTGGGCATGGGCAGGACAGACCCACGGAAAACAGGCGAAGAGGAAACGGTATACTATTTCCGTTTCCGCGGCGGCTTTGTGCTACTTACATTAGTCAAAAGGTAGCGTACCTACAACAACAGCGAAAGAAAGTTTTCAACAATGTCTTCGAGGAATACAAAGTAAACCTCCACTGGAAAAAGCAGCTACTAACGTAGACAATAAAGTAAACAACGAACGCATGAAGCTGTCCGCCATTTTTGTTCTGGTGTTGGAGGCTGCGGTCAAGGAAACAATGAAATGCCGCGCTGCCGCCGCCATCTGTTCCTGATATCGTTTTTTAAAAAGCTCTGGTTACCCCGTACACACCACATCGCCCGACCGGCGTTTTCAGATTTGCACAGTCTGGGGGGTGTTTTAGAGAAGCTCCGTTTTCGGGGGAGGAAGACGCCGTTTCAGTGTGTACGGAGGGTCAAAAGGAAGAGAAAAATCTTCGGTTACGGATTCATCCCGTCTAGAGTTCATCTCACAATGTGGGTGAATGGAAATTTCAACACCTCCCGCATCTGCTCCCTGAACTTCTTCTGGGTCACGGCGTAAAGAGCCGTGTTTGTGCAGCAGCTCAGGAGCTGCAGCATGTAGCCCAGCTCCCTTGTGGTCGAAGGTGGGAACGAGGGATACATCAGATATGATAAACGAAAAAAATATGATCGTGTCCACACAGTGTGCACAACAAAAACCACCCACAACACGATGAAATTCGCCGACACGACCAACAGTAAAATGAGCGACTTCTTCCGGCTCTGCATCTCCGGGTCTTTGGAGCTATCCCCATTGCTGTGATTCCGGAGTCTCCTCCGAGATCTGCTCGCCACTACCACATGTCTGATGGTCAAAGCATTGAGCAGCAGAATGACCACAAATGGGATCACAGGCGTCAGAAGGAAGCTGCTAGACTCGATTACTGTCCAGGCAACTGAGAACAGAACACCGTCTCTTCCGCGGCAAAACCAAGGGACGTTATTAAACTGGTAGTGTCCTGAGAGCAAAAAATACCAGAAAATGTTCCTTAAACAGCTCAGGGCGGCCACAGTCCACACAACAATAGCGACCGTTCTCTCGGTGCAGTATTTAGCTTTCAGATTATGGCAGCGAATCGCCACAAATCGGTCAAAGGTGAACGTGACGGTGAACCAGACGGAACAGTCGTTCGCTGTGTAAAGTAGGACGGCGTGGATATTACACACAGGGATGTCCATCAGGAAAATAAACACTTCCCAATAAACAATCGGAATCTGTCTCAGTACCAGGTCTAAGATAACAACCAGGAGATCGGCTGCCGCCATGGCCATCAAGTAACGAGTGACTCCTTTAGAAAGACCGCACTTTCTCCGGGACAGGACCACAATCGTCAGCACGTTCACTATTGGGATTGAAAGAAACACAAGCATGTCAGTGGGCAAGGAGCAAAGTCAGCAAATCACAGACAGGAAATATGGAAACATGTTTTTGAACCCAGAATGGTAGACTGCAGTTTTCCAGCATCAGCGATGTCTGCTGGGGATGAGGATTATAGCTCAGTGAAGTCGACAACGAACTGGAAAATAACGTCATCACACCAACAAACGAACAGCTGAGAAGAAGTGATCCCGGAGTTCGGTAAAGATGAATTAGGAATAGGGCTCGGAATTGGTCATTGAGTTGGAATTGCTTCACTATTACCAAACTCTTATAACAAGGTACAGGGAAACACGCGTCTCCACACTGTGCACACAGATCAATTCTTTACTCCGTGCTTTGAGGCGGTGCCGTAATATCAGTTCGAGATCTCAGGCTTCTTCTGTCGGTCTCTTAAATTTATACAATATTTCGGAAGCCATCTATCTTAAACTGCAGTCCAAACTGGTGAGTTCGATAGCTAAAACTACAAGGGATGCTTACTCAGTTGAAAATTTTAAATGCCAGCTCAGAAGCTATTTATTTAACCTTGCTTTTAACTACAATCATTTTCTCTGTTCTTTTCATGTTATTTCTGTTTGTGTTATAAAGCCACATTGAAACTTCACCGTCTATTTGAAAAGAGCTCTGATTATTATTATTATTATTATTATTAAAGAAAAAAATACAGGAATATAAATGATATTGAACGAACCCGATCAATGTATCACAGGTTCATCATTCGAAGTTCAGTTAGTGAGGGCCGTGGACTGTGTTAACCGGAAAATATCATTAAATTCCCACCAATCAGATTTCTTTTCTGGACCCCATGATAAATGCTTCTCATTCTCTGGTTTTTCCAGTCGCTGGTCAGTAACTTACCGGGAAATGCAACCAAAGCGAGAACGGGATAGTAGATGGGCTGAATTGTCAGGAGTAAATACCAAATCCGATCCTCTGCTGTCATCCACGGATTTTCCGAAAAAATATCAGGAGCCAGGCTGAAGACACCCTTCCCCGTCGCTGGAACATTCCACGGTCCTATTTCTCGATCCTGAACCATTTTCCGTCACTGTTCCCAGATTCCAGTCGGAGACTGGCGCTTCGCACGCTGCAGACCCAACCGTTCACGCAAAATCCCACTTTGATGTTCTCAACTCCCCAATTATTGTCTTCCGCCGAGGGGCCACTGCGGTCCGTGAGTGACGAAGGGGTCGGTCTAGCTAACGCTGTCAACCCTCATAGAAAGAAGCAATTTAAAATAGAGCTGCGAATCCCCCAGTGAGAACAACCAGGCTCCGTGCGGGCTGACGTTAATTACTCAACATATATCTCCGGTTAACCCCTTTGAACCTGCAGCACTGGAGCAACAGGTAAAACGAAATATTTAACAGGGTGGTGATATCCATGATGTATGTCCACAGATCCCGGACATTTGTTCTGCATCATCTCGCAGGAGACACAAAACCCCGAGAGAAAGTAGCATCAGGCGCAGGATCAGCTTCAGTCACGCCTTTATTAAAACATTCAACACTTCACCCTGACAATTAGATGGACGCTTGATATTGCAATCTGCCTCGCTCTGTCTTTGCAATTTCTTGTTCCCCTGCGCCGCACTTTCTCTGTAACCGCAGCACTTTATTCTGCATTGGGTGGGTGGGGAAGAGAGATGAAGTTAAGACGTTGTAGTTGATAGTTGAAAAATAATAAGAGCTAGAGAAGAAGGAATCCGATAAGAGAAGGGAATAGACATGGGGGAAATTGAAGGAGGTGGTCACAAGGGGGAGGTGATCTGCTTGTGAGGGGGTGACAGAAGAGTGGTGCCAGAATCGATAATTGAAGAAAAGAGAAGGGGAGCGGAGAAAATTATCGGAAAACATTAAAACCAAGACATTCTGTTTTTTATGCACATACCATATCAAACATATTTTCACTATTAAACCCGTCTGTACATCTGATATATTGCGTTCAGCTCATATCGCAGGAAAAAATAAGACCAGCCTACCAATATTTCGTTATAACCTGCAACCCAAACCAATCACCCAGAGATTTTCCTCCGCACTGATCGCATCCTCCTTTACTACGGTGACCAGAATTACACACTGTACTCTAAAGCCGGGCAACGTAATGCACATGAGAGTGGTGTTGATTAAAGGAACCGCTTTGACTGAATAGTGGAGAAGTCCTGTTGGGCAGAATAGCTTCATTATGATGCTATAATTTGTGAGTTCAAAACCTCACCCTGGGTCGCTTTCACTTTCCAGTTTTACCCTTTATAATCACAGTTACGCCCTGTCCTTCGCTTGTTGATATCTCCCTCTTAAAACTCTCTCACTGGCCGTCTCTTCTTTCCTTTCGACTGCTGCTAGTTCTCGACGAAATGTCTGGATATTATCCCTGCTCTACTTTATGGTCACAACATTGTGAACCTGCATCGCTATTCACGCCTGTGTTTCCTTTTCTCACAGCTCTCCACCCTCTCTACCCTTACCCTCTCTCCTTGTCTCTGACTCTCTCTCTCTCTCGCTGGGCTCCAGACCCCTTTGCTGTGTTGGCTTCCATTGTGCGCACACCAGCGAGCAGTACAAATGGGGTTCTATGTTGAGGGATGGGTGCACACAAAACAAACTAATGCACAGGGGCGGTGTGGAGAGGACCGTGTACACGCCGGACTCAAGTGCACTGGGGACAGTTTTGGGATGTGTCTCTACAGACCGGACCAGTTAACAATGAAATGTTGTTTTTGACAAACCGACCATCAGAAAAATTACTTCCGTGATTAATCCTGTCTGTACATCTCATAAACGGATGTATTTCGTTCAGGTCACCTCGCAGGGAAATTATGATCAACCTATTCAATAGAGAGAGTCGTGGAGTAACAGAAAAGTACAGCACAGAAACAGACCCTTCGGCCAATCTAGTCTGTGCCGAACCATTTAAACTTCTACTCCCCTCGACCTACACGCGTACCACAGCCCTCCATAACCCAGGCATCCGTTTATCAATCAAAGCCTCTTTTATACGTTCAAATTGTGTTTGCATATGCCAATTATTTTGGCAACAGGTTTCAATCGCTCAGAGCCCTCTTAGTGAAGAGGATCCCCTTCATGTCCACGTTAACTATTCACCTTCCACCCGTGCCCAACCACGTCTAGCTGTAGTCCCACCTAGCCTCTGTGAGAAAAGCATGCTTCCACTTATCCTATCTACACCCCTCAAAATTCTGTATATGTGCCTTCGTATAAAGTCATAACCCAGTTAATCTTTCCTTATAGCTCAGGTCTCCAGACCCGGCAAAATGCTTGTAAATGTTCTCCGTACAATTCCAACCTTATTTACATGTTCTCTGTAGGCTGGTGATCAAAGCTGCACACAATACTTCAAAATAGGCCTCACCGGTATCTTACCCAACTTCAACATAACACGCCAACTGCTGCCCTCAACAATTTGAGTTAACCAACCCAGTGTGTCATAAGCTTTCTCTCCGGCCCTACCTACCTGTGACCACCTTCAATGCATTATGGATCTGCATTCCCAGAATTCCTTGCTCTACCCTTTGTCATAAACTCCAGCCCAAGCTGTATTCCACAGATTCTCCTCCACACGTAACACAACGGATTCGTATCCTCCTTTACTCTGGTGACCATAATTACAACATAGGATTCTAAAGAGGGGCAAAGTAATGTTAATGTAATGACCCAGCAAAATGCTCCCATTCATTTATCTCCTGCGCACACCCGGGAAGGGCAGCATGCCGTATCGTTCATCTCCACACTATTTTCACGGATCCGTGGACTAAGACCCCTGCTCCCTCTGTTAACCTGTATTCATTCAATGTCCTAATATATACCTGTGAACTATACTTGTTGGAATATATTACAATTCTCAAATATCCCGTCAAAGTTTCTAAGAGATCTATGTCCTGCTGTAACATCAGAAGCTTCACATTCTTCACACGACTGAGATGAACACCAATTATTCAGAGTTTCTGTTGTCTAATTTATTCCCACCGCTGATTTACTAAAGATCTGTTCTGTGTAGCTTAGACAACATTAGGTGTGCATGATGTTTGCTCTTTAAAAATGTCCGAATACGGTGGGCACCCCATCTCCTGTACTCAACGATTTGAATTGTGAAAAACAATATCCCAAAAGCATTATTTTCGTGAACCTCCTTTGAACCCTCACCATTGCTTTAAAAAGTTTCAATATTGCATCCTTGCTTTTCTATTCTAGTCCTCTTGAATTGAACGCTAACGTCGCATTTGACTTCTTCACCACAGACTCAACCTGCACATTAACCTTCAGGGAATCCTGCAGAAGTGCTCCAAGTCCCAAAAGATCTGTTTTTACCATTGTCTTTCCATTTAGAGCATCGTCAAGCCTTTCATTTCTTCTGCCAAAGTGCATGGCCATACACTTCCTGAAACTGAATTCCATTTGCTATTTATTTGCCGATTCTCCTAATCAATCCATGTCCTACCGTAGCCTCTCTATTTCCTCCATCTATCCGGCCCTCTACTTATCTTCATATTGCCTGCAAACTTTGCAAAAAAGCTACCAATTACATCATCCAAATCATTGTTATATAAGACGTAAAAAGAATCGATCTCAACACAGTCTCCTCCGGAACAAAACTAGCTGCTGGCACCTTGAGGAAGCCAAGCTGACCACGGCCGATTTAATCAAGTCTCCTGAGAGCTCATCCTTAAAAATGAGTACAACATCTTCCCAACCACAGAGGTCGGATTACCTTGCCTATAGTTTCCTTTCTTCTGCTTCGGGTGACTGAGGTTGCGAGGTGACCTGATAGGGGTGTATTAAATGATGAGAGGCATTGATCGTGTGGATAGTCAGAGGCTTTTCTCTACGACTGACATGGCTACTACTTTGGACACAGTTTTAGGGTGCTTGGATGTAGACACGTAGGAGATGTCAGGGGTAAGCTTTTAATCCAGGGAGTGGTGAGTGTGTGGAATGGGCTGCCGGCGACGGCGATGGGGGCGTTTACGATAGGGTCTTTTAAAAGACACCTGGTAGGTACATGGAGTTTAGAAAACTAAGCTATGGGTAAGCCGAGGTAATTTCTAAGATAAGGACCTGTTTGGCACAGCTTTGTGAGCCAAAGGGCCTGTATTGTGCTGTAATTTTTCTATGTTTCTCTCCCATATTGAAGAGTGGAGGTGTATTTCCAATTTTTCAGTCTTCCAGAATCATTCGAGAACCTAGCGATTCTTGAAAGATCTTTACTGTTGCCTCCATGATCTCTTCAGCCATTTCCTTCAGAACCCTGGAGTGTACACTAGCTGATCCAGGTGACTTATCCACGTTGAAATCTTTCAGTGCCCCAATAACTTCCTCTCTAGTTTGGTCCCTTCACACACTTCATACCCCGGACACCTGGAGCGTCCACCACACTGCGAGCATCTTCCACAGTGAACACAGATGCAAAACTCTTATTCAGATCATCCGTCATTTCCTCGTCCACCATTACTACCTCTTCAGCAACGTTCTTCAACGGTCCGATATCCACTGTCGCCATCTCTATTACACTTTATGTATCTGAAGAAAATTTTGATATCCTCTTCAATATATTGGCCAGCTTACTTTCAGATTTAACTCTTAACCTTCTTCATGACCTTTTAGTTGCCTCTATTTGTTTTTAAAAGCTTCACAATCCTTCGAACTTTTACTCTATTATACTTTGGCTTTATGTTGCCTTTGACTTCTCTTGTTAACGAGGGTTGTATCACCTTGTCTTTTGAATACATGATTCTGTTGGGGATGTATAAATAAAATGCCCTCTGAATTGCTTGCAGGTATTCCAGCCATTGGTGCTCTGCCGTCATCCCTGCCAGTGTTCTTTAAATATCAATTCTGGGCAACTCCTCCATCATGCGTTGTAATTCCTGTGACTCCACTGATATACTGATGCATCTGATTTAGTTTTTTCTTCCAAAATTTCTGGGTGAAATCTAAAATCTTAACAAACCAAATGGATTTTGGAAACAAGTCACATTTCAAAACATACATTATTATTATTATTATTATTATTATTATATGATATTATATATATTCTTCCTGTGGTTTATTTCTCTATTAATAAGGTTTAGTATGGGTATTTTTCATGTTAACATTTTGAAACCGTAACAATTAATCTATATCTGTTTTGGTTATGCGGGTTATGTTTTCTGTCTGTCTGCTGTTCAGCCTAGGTTGGAATGCAGCTAACCTTGAAATTAATTTGGAGCCATCACCAGTAGGTTTTGTGGGGGGTGATGTCAATAGTTGTAGCTACCGACCACCTTTTGGTCCGTTTTTTGACCTTGGGAGGTGGGGGATTTTTTTTTTTCTGGAAGCTGTTTGGGACTCTTATCCAAATTTTTTGCTTGCTCATTCTATCTCAAGGTCCATTGTTTGGTTTTAATATACATTTTAGTGGTTATTACTTCAGCCTTTATTTTGAACAGTATTAAAAATGGATCAAACTATTAAGTTACTGAGTCTTAACGAGAAATGGTTAAATAATCCTATGAAACGGAATAAGATTCTTGCTTGTATTAAAAAAGATTAAGGTCCCAGTTTTTTTTTACAAGAAACTCACTTACGTAAATATGACAATTTACGCCTTTTTAATCAATGGAGAGGTCTCAATTTTCATTCCTCCTTTCAGACTAAGTCTAGGGAAGTTTAGATTTTTCTGGATAACACTGTTCCCTTTGACCAACATAAAGTAGTGTCTGATACTAATGGCTGCCCAAGTATGGAGAGATAATGTTTGCAAAATAGTCACCATGAGTGTTAAGAGAATGGGGTTGTATTAATTGGCCTGCATCACTCCAGGTAACAATGGGCTTAAGTAATTTGTCCCATTGTAAACAAGTTCAAGGAAGCTGGCAGATCAGGCTGATCTGCACAGGACATCTAACATCTAAAAAGGCAATCAATGGCGAGAGTTGGTGTACTCAGAGAATCAGCTCGCATAAAGACTAATCTTGGGCGCCTAGCTTTCAGTTTTCAGAAGGTTTTAGAAAATCTGTGTCAATTATTTTGTCGCATTAGCGGTGTCTGAAGATTATTGAAATCAAGAATGTCTTTGTGACGATTGTAATTGCATTGAATCACCTCCTGATATATCTGATCTCAACGGCCTAAAGCAGGATGTACTTCTGTGAGTCTACCGATTGGGACATAAGGATTGGCTGCTTGTTGTGATAAACATTGCCAGCTTCAGTGTGGCTCCAATAACTCAGAAATTGGGAAAAAAAAGGGGGCAGAATCGGAATTGCGACTGCGTAGTGTGAGCCTGGACGAAAAGTAGTTGGTATTTAAGCTGAAATGTCTGTAGTCCCTCTGGCTGTGAGGTTGTTGAATACCCTGCCATCAACGGCGTCTCGTCACCAGGACAAATGTTGTTTTATACTTTACTGTTTACTGTTTACCTTTGCTGAGCACTGCACTGATATTGAATTATATTTATAAACATACCTGACAATATTTTGTTTCATGCGCTGTGTGTCATGCATGTTTTGTGTGTGCATCGTGGTCCCAAGGAACGATGATTTTTTTGATCGTATATATGTATCCCCAGATGATAGTAAACGAGAACTTGAGGAGGAGAGAGGTTAAACGAAGCGTAAAATTTTAATATATCATCCGCTGCGCAGACGTTGACTTGAATGCGTTTCCAAACAGTCGAAGATGGTGACACAAAGAGTGATGGCACGCCAGGAAAGCCGGGATAGACAGATGGATTTTGTAATATCTACGATATGCTGGCTTTCGAGTTGGTTTATTCGAATATTTCAGAAAATGACTGTGCATGTTGAGGAAGTTTCTCGAAGGATTCTGCACGATGTATGCTAAATGGGGATTTGGGAAGCAGCATGGCAGACGGAGGTTAATCCCTAATCAGTGACCTGCTGCACACTGGGTGTGGGGTGAAGTTAAATGCACTCATCAAATATTTTAGACATAATACGTTCAACATAATCATAAAATATTTACTGTATGTACTGGTTACTTAGAAACTTTGATGTACAGTAGGAACTTCGGCTGGAGCTCCATGTCTTTCCGAATGTAACAATCCACGTAGAGATGTTGGTAAAGAAGACGTTGTCATGGTTCCGTTTGGCTGCTCCCCTTTAACGCTTCTTTCTCCCTGATTATGCCCTAATTTCAGTCATTAGATTTCCAATTGCTGCTACTTTATCTAATTACAGTACATCTGGTTTTCATCAGAGACTGTGAAATAAGTACGCTGGCTTCTCTATCACAGGTTGCCAGTTTGTTGGCTTATTCTCGTGTGATACCTCGTTCTCTTGTCCGCTTAGAACCGTTAGTTCTAAGTTTAGTTCCAAGTTCTGCTCTAGTTTCAATATAGTCCCTGTAGATCCTGTCTCCTTGTCAAGAGTCCTCCGGTTTGCTGTTCTACATTCACGTCTAAGCCAGCATCCCCAACTCAGTCGACGTGCCGGTGTCCTGCACTTGGGTTCTCTTCAGTCTGCCCGTGCAACAGGCGTACGCATCATTCCACTAATTGAAGTTGCTGGTGAGTGTTGCTTGAATTCCCAGCATCTGCAGAATTCCTGTTGTTTGCGTTTAAATTCCACTAATTGGTTGTGTTTTTAGTGATCAGTTCAGGAAGTCAAGCAACAGCTGAGTGAATCATTGAACGTCGATATCTCCAACTGCCAGCTGATTTTCCCACTCTGCTCTCTCCTGTGAGAAGAGGAGGAGAAGATGGAGGCGCGACGCAGCGCGCAGCCGCCACGCCGGTGATGAATATCTGTTATCTGTCAAGTAGGGTGCCGTGCACAATTCTGATTTGATGGAGGCAGACATGAGAGCACGGAGGAACATCTGGTGAAACTTCTAAAATACCTGCTTCGCTGCCGCTGCTACTGTGTGAACAGAAATCTCCGGGCGGGGGGGGGGGGGCGAGGAGGCCCCGAGTCCTCGGCTTTGCTTGTTTCTCGGCGGCCAGGGAGGGGTCGAACCGCTCGGCAGAGATGGTTCTCGGTGCTCGGTGTCGGAGGGATGGTCAGAGGCTCGAAGTTTTCGGACGGACTCAGAGTCGGCTGTGGTCGGGTGCTGCATCGGCAGATTTGAGGCGCTGGAGGCTCATGGTAGGAAGAGTTTCTCTCTTCTACCGTCTGCGTTAGATGTTGGGGCTATCAGAACTTGGAGACTTCTTTTACCGTGCCCATGGTCTGCTCTTTATCAAATTACGGTATTGTTTTGCACTGTTATGACTACATGTTACAATTATGTGTTTTTTGTCAGTTTCAGTCATGGTCTCTTCTGTGTTTCTGTGATATCACTCTGGAGGAACATTGTATCAATTTTTAATGCATGCATTTCTAAATGACAATAAATGGAGATTGAGTGTCCTCATAAACTAATCTAATCTAATCCTCTTCTTTAATTCCCCACTCTCCTCCCCCGCTTCCTCTCTCCCCTTAACAGCGCATTAACTCCGCCTATGTCCTTTCCTTTTTCTTAGGATCCATTCACTTTTCCGATCTATTTCCTTCTGCTATTTGCCTTCCACTTCTCACCTCCTAACTTATTACTTCACACCCCTCTGCAATTTACTTCACTCATCTGGCACGTTCTAGCTTGTAAGCATTCCCCTCCGCCCACCTTCTTACTCTGGTTTCTTTCCCCTTCCATTCCGTAGCATCTGCATCTGCAGAATCACATGACTGCATAAATACTGTATTTCTGATCTCAACGGCCTAAAATAGGAAGTACCTTTGAGTTTGAGACTCCACCAGTGGGACATAAAGGAATGGATGTTGTTGTGATGAATATCTTCACCTTCAATGTGTCTGCGGTGACTGTGCAGGAATGGAAAGGAAGAGGACAGAGCCAGTATTGTCAGTGAGTAGTGTGAGGCTGGACGAACAGAAGTTGGTACCTAGGCGGGGCTCTCTGTAGTCGAAAAGGAGGCACGTACGAAAGAAGCGTTGAAAGGGCTTCCAGATGGGCACAGGCTGGAGGTACAGCAGCATTATGACATGGACTTCCAGCATGGGCAACGGCCTCATCCCTCTGGCTGTGAAACTGCAGAGGACCCTGCCACCACTGGGGTCTCATCACAACGACAACAGCTGTTTACAGTTTACTGTTTACTGTTTACCTCTGTTGAGCACAACACCGACATTGAATTATACTTAAAAAATTACCTGTGGCAATATTTTGTTTCAGGCGCTGTGTATCATGTATATTTTCTATGTTCTCCGTGGCCCCGAGGAACGATGCTTCGTTTGATCGTCTATATGCACCGCCAGATGATAATAAATGTGAACTTGAGAAGGAGAAAGGATAAGTGACGCGTAAAAGTTAAATATATCATGTGTTACGTGATAGTTGACTAAACTGCGTTGTTAAGCAGAGTCATAGATGGTGATAGAAAGGAACATCTGAAAACATATATGGACGGACACAAACGAAACGGAGGTTGCGGTAACAGGTGTATTTACCTGTGACAGGATTGTATTCAAAACAGTGTCAGACCACTTTTTTTCTGTGTGGCAATCCTAAACACTAGAGAGCATGGAATTAAAGTGAGAAGGAGGATATTTCAAAGGAGTCTTACAGTGCAAACGCTTTCACACAAGAGTGATGGCTGCCAGGAGCACGTTGCCGAAATAAGCGGTGCGGGTGGTTTGTAACTGCAGCGATTATGCGATGTTTAGATTGGTTGACATGGGAATTGTGTAATATCCACTATATGACGGCGCATAGGGTTATCTGTACGTCGATATCTCCGACTTCCAGTTCCCCCTCTATTGTCCACTCGTTTAATTCTTCACTCTGCCCCCACTTCCTTTCTCTCTCGTCTCCACTGCGCATTTCCTCCGCTTAATGCCCTTTCCCTTTCTCCTGTGATCCACTCCCTTTTCCGATCTGATTCTTTCTTCTGCTATTTGTCTTCCACTTAGCACCAACTAACATTGCTACCCACCCCTCTCGTATTTACTTGACCTTAACTGCCACTTTCTAGTCTGTACACCTTCCCCTCCACCCACCTTATTACTCTGATTTATTTCCTCTTCCTTTCCAGTTTTGATGAAGGTTCCGGAAACTACGATTGTTTGTTCATGTATATAGATCCTACCTGAGCTAATGAGTCCCTCCAGGATTTTGTGTGTGCTGCTGAGGATGCGTAGCATTTGCAAAAACTCTTGGCTGCAGAAGTAATTGTTTTGGCCACATTTGGACCGTCGTTCATTTGTCCTTCTAAGCTCACTTAGACAGAGTATTGATTGAGCAGAGATTGACCACGGTGTTACATACCTCATGGAGATCTTGTGACTTTCCTGTGCGAATGATGTAATGGCCTTTCGGAGGTCGCCTGGTGTAATTTCCCCGCCGATGTGAGGTCACGTGATGACATGTTCGCCAAGGGTATAAAAGGGAAGACCCCTGATGCCGCAGTTAGTTTTCCAGTTAGAACGCCAACGAGATACTCCGCTCCGCTGCGTATTTGCATTATGACGCATTTTGATTTTAAACGGAGTTTTATGTTCTATTGTAAGGTACAGAAGTACTAGGCCGGCAGTTTGACCAATCGTAGCCAGGTTTGTTAATATATCTTTTCAGTAACATTGGAGAGTGAGGACGGGACTCTGACGGAGATGTTCGACGGGTTTGGAAAGGACCGACCATTACTGAATTCGTTCAAGACAGAGTGATCTGCATGAGATAGCCTCTGCTAAAAGTGGCAGAAAAGGCTGTGTAGGATCTAGTCTCCGGAGGGAAAGGTCAGTGCCTTTAAACCGTTTAATTTCCGACGTCCTGAATCTTGCGGACAAGGCAGGATCTGGCTGGGAGTGGCAGTGACTTCGTGTCCTCGAGGAATTCGTTACTTCATGAAAGTCTCTCCTAATTGACTAGATAAATCTCTGGGACTTTAAAATTTACCATTCGAAGAACTGGTTTCGCATTTCTTGCTTTAAGAGCTAGTACTGAGTAGCGGTTTAATAAATGACCGCATAGCAGTTTACTTCCGGTTAGGGTTTTCGTTTGTTTTTTTTTCATTATTTTTCAGGGTTTAATAAACGCCTGTTTGTTTATACATCCTGACTCGGTATATTCATTGTTGCCGATCACGTGACTTTAATATGGGGGCACGTCCAGATATGTTCCGATTTTGAGTTTAAGTGCTTGTTTAATCATCAAAACTGATTTGGAAAAGGGAATATACCTGATTCTTTTTTTTTGGATTGGTGTGTGAGTGGTATTCGGCATTAATGGATGTTGACGAGTTCATGGAAACGCCAGACCCGGAGGTTTTAGTGAATGCGTGAAAACCTGTGGTGTCAGAGATTGCTAAACGATTGAATCTTAAAGGTATTACGAAGGGTACAGCTAAGCCCATAATTCAGAGACAAATCGCTGAGCATTATGTAAGTTTGGGAAAGTTTGATGAGGAGGTGTTAAGGAGGTTTGCAATGAGTACACTGCAAATTCAGTTACATCTTGAACAGATAAAGTTTGAGAAATTTAATGCCGAAATGGCTGAAAGAGAGGCAAATAAAATAACGAAATTTAAAGAAAGAGCAGCTGAAAACCTGAGGAAATTTGAGCTAGAGATGGAGAAATTAAAGATGGAAAATCGACCTTCTGGTTCTAGGAAACAGTTTGTAGCAAGTCGTGAGGTTGTTTTGGCTCCTCTATTTAATGAGTCAGTAGTGGACAACTATTTCCAGCATTTCGAAACTGTTACTCTGAGTTTACAGTGGCCGAAAGAGAAATAGCCAGTGATGTTACAAAGTGTAATTACAGGAAAGATTCAACAAGTTTATACCGCTTAAAATGCTGAGCAAGTACTTGATTATGATACCGTGAAGCAGCATCTATTAAAGGCGTATGAGCTAGTTCCAGAAGAGTATAGAAAAAGATTCAGAAATTTGAAGAACCAGTGGAAAAAACGTATGTGGAATTTGCCTACGAGAAATGTGTGTATTTTGAGAGATGGGTTTCCTCTAAAAAGGTGAATGGGGAGTATAATACATTAAAAGAGTTGATTACGCAGGAGGAATTTAAAAGAAACATTCCTGTTGAAGTGAGGACATATTTAAATAAAACGGACACTGCTACATTGCAGGAGATTGCTAAATTGGATGATGAATATACTTTAATTCATAAGAGTAAATTTTCTCCAGGTAGAACCTTTAAAAGAAAAAATAGCACCGAGAGTCAAAGTAAACCAGAAATTAAATCTGAAATTAGTGAGGATGGTAAGGATGAAGGGAGACGTGAAGGAAAGACATTTTGGTATTATTTGTAATTATTGTAAGAAACCTGGACATGTAATAGCTGACTGTTTTCGATTGAAAAATAAAGAGAAGGAAGCAGTTCCAGATGCTTGTGTGCAACATATTGAAAAACCTGTACAGCCACAGGGTTAGGAAAATACAAATGAAATTTTGTTAGAGTCTGACCAAGTTAAGAGGGCGTGTGAATATCTTATAACTGAAGGATTTGTATCCTTGAAAGAGGGATCCACTCCAGTACCAATAAAAATACTTAGAGATACTTGAGCTCCTCAATCACTAATATTAGATAGTGTTCTAAAGTTTAGTGATGTGTCTGACATTGGTGAGGTAAATTATATAAGAGGAGTTGGGAGCGCCACTATGCCAGTACATTTACATAGTTACTTTAAAGTCAGGTTTAGTTACAGGGCCTGTTAAAGTAGGACTACAACCCAGTTTACCTGTGAATGCTGTTGCTCTGTTGCTAGGGAATGACTTAGCTAATGGACAAGTTTTTCCTGATGTACATTTGACAATAAAACCTATTTCTGAGGAACCACAGAGGGATCCTAACACGGATACTTCCTGTGTCGTAACCCGAGCTATGGCTAAAAAGACTGATGTACAGGATGAGGTTGTTACCCACGACAGTTCAACTCGGGATGCAAATTTTGAGGCTATGTCAGAAGCTTTCTTACCTTCATTATTTGATCAAGGTTCTTCTGGTAAGTCTGACCATGAATATTTGTCTTTATCTCGGAAGGAGATGATAGCAGAGCAGGGTAAAGATCCCGTGATCATAAAATTAAAATAACAAGCTCTTCCAGATAGAGAAATTGAGAAGGTGTCAGTAGGATATTATTTTGAAAAGGAGGTATTAATGAGGAAGCGGAGATCACCTGCAATTCCTGCAAGTGAAGAATGGGAAGTTAATCACCATGTAATCGTTCCTAAAGTTTATCGAAATGAGATTTTAACTATGGCCCATAGTATTCTTTTGTGCGGCCATCTAGGGATAAAGAAAACTATGAACAAGGTTCTAAACGTTTTTACTGGCCTAGTTTAAGAAACGATGTCTCGACATTTTGTAGAACATGTCATACGTGTCAAATTGTGGGTAAACCTAATCAGGTTACTCCAGTGGCCCCACTGCAACCATTTCTAGAATTTGATGAGTCGTTCTCAAAAATAATTGTAGACTGTGTAGGTCCTTTGCCAGAAACTAAAACTGAACATCAATATTTCTTAACTATTATGTGCACAGCGTCTAGGTTTCCAGAGGCAGTACCTCTTAGGAATATAACAGCCAAAACTGTGACAAAGGCGCTTATAAAATTCTTTACTTATTTTGGGTGGCCTAAGGAAATGCAATCGGATCAAAGCAGCAATTTTATGTCTGGATTGTTTCAGCAGATACTTTATAAACTGGGAGCAAAACAGATTACCTCATCTGCATATCATCCAGAATCACAAGGAGCCTTGCAGAGATTTCATTCTACCCTTAAAAATATGATTAGCGCGTATTGTGTGAAAAATGAAAAGGATTGGGATGAAGGCGTACATTTACTACGTTTTGCAGTACGAGAGGCAGTGCAGGAATCATTAGGCTTTAGTCCTTTTGAACTTGTGTTTGGGCATAGAGTTCGAGGACCTTTGGCCTTGTTGAAAGAACAGTGGATTAATAAAGAGGTACACACTAATTTGCTGGATTATGTTTTATAATTTAAAGAAAGATTACATAAACCTTGCGGCTTGGCCAAAGAAAATTTAAAATCAGATCAGGAAAACATGAAGACTTAGTATGATGAGGAAGCTCGAATGAGGTCATTTAAGCCTGGAGATAAAGTGTTGTTTTTTTCCCGGTGCAAACAAACCCATTACAAGCTAAATTTCATGGTCTTTGAGATTAAATCCAAAATAAATGATGTGGATTACATGCTAAAACTCCGATTGAAGAAAGCCAACAAAACTGTGTCATATAAATATGATAAAACCGTATTATGAGAAACAAAATGCGACTATGACTGTTAAGGAAAAGGGTTAAGGAAATAAATCAAACTTCAATTTAGCCACAAAGTTTGATGTTACAGGAGTACAATATTTTGATCACTCATGTTAAAGGTAAAGATAATGTGATTGCTGATTGTCTATCTAGATGTTGAATGTACAACGAAAATTTTTTATGGAGTGGTATTATAACATTTGTAACATCCTACTGTATATTAGTTTGAAAAGTGCTGTAAGATAATATTGTGTATGTTGTAAATTTTATACATTTTTCTTTGTAAATTATTAATTGTTAAAATTCTGTTCCATAAAAGACCAATTTTTTTGAGGGAGGTGTTACATACCTTATGGAGATCTTGTGACTTCCTTGTGAGAATGATGTAATGGTCTTTTAGAGGTCACCTGATGGAATTTTTCCGCCCATGTGAGGTCACGTGATGACATGTTCGCCAAGGGTATAAAAGGAAAGACCCCTGGTGCCGCAGTTAGTTTTCCAGTTAGAATGTCAACGAGATACTCCGCTCCACTGCGAATTTGCATTATGACGCAGTTTTGATTTTAAATGAAGTTTTATGTTCTATTGTAAGGTACAGAAGTACTAGGCCAGCAGTTTGACCAATCGCTGCCAGGTTTGTTAATCTATCTTTTCGGTAACATTGGAGAGTGAAGACGGGACCCTGAAGGAGACGTTCGACGGGTTTGGAATGGATCGACCATTATTGAATTCCTTCAAGAGAGAGTAATCTGCATGAGATAGCCTCTGCTAACAGTGGCAGAAAATGCTGTGCAGGATCTAGTCTACGGAGGGAAAGGTCAGTGCCTTTAAACCATTTTATTTCCGTCGTCGTGAATCCTGCGGACAAGGCAGGATCCGGCTGGGAGTGGCAGTGACGTCGTGTTTTCGAGGAATTCGTTACTTCATGAAAGTCTCCCTAATTGACTGTATAAATCTCTTGGACTTTAAAATTTACCATTCGAAGAACTGGTTTCGTGTTTATCACTTTAGTAGCTGTTTAATGAATGGCCGCATAGCAGTTTACTGCTGGTTAGAGTTTTCGCTTGTTTTGTTTTCACTGTTTATCAGGGTTTAATAAATGCTTGTTTGTTTTTAAATCCTGACTCGATATATTCATTTTTGCTGATCACGTGACAATGGAGACGCACTTGAGGAGTTTAAAATAGCGTCATTGTTGGCATCCCAATCATGGGCCGAACGGCCTATTCCGGTGCTGCACTACATTTTCATCCACGTATTTATAAAACTGAGTTTAGTGCGGATTCGATTACTGGTCCAGACAGTCCCATTTCCCATAGTTCTTGAGAGATAGACAGAGTGGTAGAATGTGGCACGCAAATGCTAATAATATTTTCCGCCATATAGAAGCTTGTCGTTTCTACTGGAGCGGGAACTTGAGGGGGGAAGTTTCATTTTAACAGTATTGTATTTTTCTTATTTATCGATACAGCAGGGTAGCAGAGGTTTCCACGAGAGCCTTCGCATCTTTGGCATGTGTATGTAACTGAAGCATCTGGAGGAAACCGATAGAACGTACAAAATTCATCGAAACTGCTGCGGGGACTGAAACCGCGCCTCAGGCGCAGTGAAGCATTGTGCGAACCGCTACGCTACGTTCAACTGGTGGACGACTTCCCACTAGGCCGGATAATTTTGAAAACGCCGGTTTCGTTTGAAAACGATAGGCGTCCACACCAGGCGTTTTTGAGGACCCGTCCGTCCACATTAAAACGGGTATTTGGGCGAATCTGCTCCTACTAGGCATGCGCAGGACAGAGCTACAGCAAACAGGCGAAGAGGGAACGGTATACTAAATCCGTTTCCGCGGCGGCGTTATGCTATTTCCATTGGTCAACAGCTAGAGTGCCTACAACAACAGGGAAAGAAAGTTTTCAGCAATATCATCGAGGAACACAAAGAAAACCTCCGGTGGAAAAAGCAGCTATTAACGTAGACAATAAAGTAAACAACACACGCATGAAGCTGTCCGCCATTGTTGTTGTGGTGTTGGAGGCTGCCTTCAAGAAAACAATGAAATGCCGCGCTGCCGCCACCATCTGCTCCGGCACATCATGATGTCGTTTTTTAAAAAAGCTCCGGTTACCCCGTACACACTGCACCACCCGACCGGCGTTTTCAGATTTGCACACTCTGGAGAACATTTCACAAAAGCTCCGCTTTAGGGGGAGGAAACCGCCGTTTCAGTGTTTACTGAAGGACAAAGCGAAGAGAAAAATCCTCGGTTACGGATTCATCCCGTCTAGGGTTTGTCTCACATTGTGGGTGAATGGAGATTTCAACACCTCCCGCATCTGCTCCCTGAACTACTTCTGGGTCACGGCGTAAAGAGCCGTGTTTGTGCAGCAGCTCAGGAGCTGCAGCATGTAGCCCAGCTCCCCCAGGGTAGAAGGTGGGATCGAGGTATACATTGGAGATGATAAACGAAAAAGAAATGATCGTATCCACACAGTGTGCACAACAAAAACCACTCACAACACGATGAAATTCGCCGACACGACCAACAGTAAAAATGAGCGACTTCCTCCGGCTCTGCATCTCCGGGTCTTTGGAATTATCCCCATTGCTGTGATTCCGGAGTCTCCTCCGGGCTCTGCTCGCCACCAGCACGTGTCTGTTGGTCAAAGCATTGAGCAGCAGAATGACCACAAACGGGATCACAGGCGTCAGAAGGAAGCTGCAAGACTCGATTACTGTCCAGGCAACTGAGAACAGAACACCGCTTCTTCCTTGGCAAAACCAAGGGACGTTATTAAGCTGGTAGTGTCCTGACAGCAAAAAATACCAGAAAATGTTCTTTGAATAGCCCAGGGCGGCTACAGTCCACAGAACAACAGCCGCCGTTCTCTCGGTGCAGTATTTAGCTTTCAGACTTGGGCAGCGAATCGCCACAAATCGGTCAATGGTGAACATGACGGTGAACCCGACGGAACAGTCGTTGGCTGTGTAAGGTAGGACGGCGTGGACATTACACACGGGGATTTTCATCAGAAAAATAAACGCTTCCCAATAAGCAATCGGAATCTGCCTCAGTACCAGGTTTAAGATAACAACCAGGAGATCGGCTGCTGCCATGGCCATCAGATAACGAGTGACTCCTTTAGAAAGACCGCACTTTCCCTGGAACAGGACCACAATCGTCAGCACGTTCACTATTGGGATTGAAAGAAACACAAGCATGTCAGTGGGCAAGGAGCAAAGTCAGCACAGCACAGACAGGAAATATGGAAACATGTTTTTGAACCCAGAATGGAAGACTGCAGTTTTCCAGCATCGGCGATGTCTGCAGGTGACGAGGATTATAGCTCAGTGAAGTCGACAACGAACTGAAAAATAACGTCGCCACGCCAAAAAACGAACAGCTGAGGAGAAGTGTCCTCGGAATTCGGTGAAGATAAATTTGGAATAGGTCTCGGAATTGGTCATTGAGTTGGAATTGCTTCACTATTACCAAACTCGTATAACAAGGTACAGGGAAACACGCGTCTCCACACTGTCCACGCAGATCAATTCATTACTCGGTGCTTTGAGGCGGTGCCGTAATATCAGCTCGAGCTCTCAGCCTTCTTCTGCCGGTCTCTTAAATTTAAACAATATTTGGGAAGCCATCTATTTTAAACGGCAGTCCAAACTAGTGAGTTCGATAACTAAAACTACTCGCGAAGGCGCTAGAGTTGGGGTGAAAATTCCGCCAGCTGTCCACCAAGTCAAAGGAGCCGACTAGCTCCTTTAACTTTTTTGCTGATGCTGGGTCGCGTTGGAGGCCCGAACGGTCCTCCGCCTCGAGGGTACAATTGAAATCTCCCCCGAGGATTACGCAGTCCCCAGGATCGATGGAGCTCAGCAGGGTGGACAGCTGACAGAATAGGCGCGTCTGCATCACACCGCGCCTGGGAGCGTACACATTGATAAAATGCAATGGTACGCCATCCAGGCGCACAACCAGGTGGAGCAGACGGCCGGGCACAATGTCTTGGACCCTTTCAATTACTGGCTGGAAGGTCGGGGCCAACAGGATCGCCACCCCGCTAGAAATGGAGCTGAGGTGGCTCATGTAGACCCCGCCCTGCCACTCCAGGAGCCAAGCAGACTCGTCCCCAGGGATGGTATGGGTTTCCTGCAGGAAACTCACCGTATACCGCCCATCCCTGAGGACTGAGAGATTGTTATGCCTGC
Organism: Mobula hypostoma; assembly: GCF_963921235.1. Taxonomy (NCBI): domain Eukaryota; kingdom Metazoa; phylum Chordata; class Chondrichthyes; order Myliobatiformes; family Myliobatidae; genus Mobula; species Mobula hypostoma. The sequence continues at coordinate 28,232,085 of NC_086124.1, forward strand.
GAAGAGGACCCCTGCTGCCGTTTACATTGAGACTAGCTATGGTAAGCTTCATGGCGGGAGCACACTAGGTCTCAGCAGCTGCGCCCATTTCGGTGAGAGCGGAGGCGCCTTCCACCACACTGTCCGGAAAGAAAGCAAGGATACTTTTTGCTTTCCGGGCTCGAGCGGTACCAGCAACACCCTGTGACCCACCATCCCCCGTAGGAGCGAGGCTGCTTCTCCCTCTGATGTCCCTTACTAGGTCATCCAGGAAAGATTTTAGTTGCCGTCTGTCGTTCCCCACCACCGCATTCCTCTTTCCCTTTCCCTTTCGTCTGAGGATGACTCGCAGGGACCTCACCAGCCTCGGCATGCTGGGCCAGCGAAGCGAGGCTAGCTGAGGCCGGTGCTTGGCACCCTCAGAGGTGAGAATGAAATGCTTAATTTCCTCTACAGGTATCAATGGGGATTTCTCAGGAGGGGTGAGGATGTCCATTGTTTCACTATCGAAAGAGTCCCCCTCCAACCCGTCACTGCAGACAGAATCCCCATCGGCCTCCCCGCATGTTCCAATAGATGGCTGCGCCTGCGACCCACACCGCGCAGCGGGCACCTCGCTCTTACCTGCCTGCTCCACCGTCGCATCAGCCTCATCCACATTTGCGACAGTGGAGAGACAATCCCCAGGGACTCCCTGCAAGTCATTTATTGCTGGGGTCGATGTGCACAGAATATCGTCCTCCCTAGGGGGCAGGCATAGAGGGGAACCCGGCACCTTTGGTCCAAGGGATTCATAAGCCGCCTGGTGCTGAGAAAGAGAGAGCTTTGCCTCGTCTCCTCTTACACTATTCGGTACACTGGCCTCCAGAGAGGCGCTGACTTGTAGGTCCTGGGTGGAGGCCTCCAGGGCTGCCTCATTTGTGCAAACAGGCCTATCACAAGCTTTTTGCACAACCACACCATCTACCCCAGGACTGGTGGCTACATCTGAGGACTCAGTTGAAAATTTTAAACGCCAGCTCAGAAGCTATTTATTTAACCTTGCTTTTAACTGAAATCATTTTGTCTGTTCTTTTCATGTTGATTCTGTTTGTATTATAAAACCACATTGAAACTTCGTCTATTTGCAATGTGTTCTAGTTGTTACTATTTAAAGAAATAAAACAGGGAGATAAATGTTATTGAACGAATCCGTCAATGTATTACAGGTTTTTCATCCGAAGTTCAGTTAGTGAGGACGGTGGACTGTGTTAACCAGAAAATATCATTAAATTCCCACCAATCAGATGATAGACTATGTTAACCGGAACATGTAATTAAATTCCCACTAATCAGATCTCTGTACAGGACCCCGTGATAACTACTTCTCATTCTTTGTTTTCTCCAGTCGCTGGTCAGTAACTTACCGGGAAAAGCAATCAAAGTGAGAACGGGATAGTAGATGGGCTGAATTGTCAGGAGTAAGTAGTAGATCCGTCTGTCTGCTGTCATCCAACGGTCATTTGAAAAAATGTAGGAAGCCAGGCTGAAGACTCCCCTCCCTGTCGCTGGAACATTCCACGGTCCTATTTCTCGATCCTGAACCATTTTCCATCACTGTTCCCAGATTCCAGTCGGTGACCGGCGCTTCGCACGCTGCAGACCCAACCGTTCACGTAAAATCCCAATTTGATGTTTGCATCTCCCCTATTGTTGTCTTCCGCTGTCAAGCCACTCTGGTCCGTGTGTGACGGAGGGGCTGCTCTCTCTAACACTGTGAACCTTTATCGGAAGGAGCAATTTTAAATAGAGCTGCGAATCCCCCAGTGACACAACCAGGCTCCGTGTGAGCTGACGTTAATTACTCAACATACATCTACGGTTAACTCCTTTGAGTCCGGACCGCTGAGGCAACACGTAAAACGAATTATTTAACAGGGTGGTGATGTCCAGGATGTAAGTCCACCGATCCCGGACATTCGTTGTGCATGACCTCGCAGAAGACACAAAACCCTGAGAGCACGTACCATCAGGCTCAGGATCAGCTTCAATCACGCCATTATTAAAATATTCAACACTTCACACTGACAATTAGATGTACTCTTGATATTGCAATCCGCCTCGCTCTGTCTTTGCAATTTCTTGTTCCCCTGCGCCGCACTTTGTCTCTAACTGCAGCACTTTATTTTACACTCTGACATTGCATTGCCTGGAACTCAATGCACTAAGCTAATCATTTTTTTTTTGAATAATGAGTATGTAAAACAGGATTGTTTTCTTTTTCCAGCATCCGCAAATGTGAGAAGGACCCATGGACCATCAGTGTCCCATCGGGCAGGATGCTGCACAACGTCCACACCAGGACCAGCGGTCTCGAAAACAATTACTTTCTCCAGGCAGTAAGGCTGATCGACACTTTTACCTACCAACACATTCCACCATCTCACCCTCCCACCCGACACTACTATTTTATCATTTCCTATCAGTAAACTTATGAACAGCCCCTGGAGTCACTTAGGGCATCAAAGGGTATGGGGTGAAAGCAGGGGAGTGGGGGTGACTGGAAGGATTGGATCAGCCCATGATTGAATGGCGGAGCGGACTCGATGGGCCGAATGGCCTACTTCTGCTCCTACATCTTATGGTCTTATGGCATTAGTATTTGCTTACTTTATATTGATCGGCATGATTTGTGCTTCTTTTGCAAGTTGTTTCTTTTAGCAGCTATTTGATCTTTCGTGAATTCAGTTGCATTTGATAGATTTCCTGTGGGTTCTTGCAAAAATGAATCTTAGGGTTGAATGTGGTATATTGTTAATACATTTATCTTGAAGTTTGAAATTTGGACAACAGTTAACAATTATCCAAGACTTGATGAGGCATAACTTAGGGCACTTTGGGAAAGAAACAGCGAAATTTCTGCTGCCCGTCCAGAAACATACGGGCTCATTGAACCTTCCTTGGTGATAGCTGAGGTACTCGATAACTGGAATATTAGCGATGGCGGAAGAACTAGTCAGGCAATTACAATGGTGTTAAACTAAATTCAGTGAGTCGAAAATAATTCTGAAGTTAAGGAATAACCTGAACTCAGAAGGGAAAGGCTTTGTCAGTGAAAATCAGTATGAAATTAGATGAGGCAGATTTTGTCTGACTTACCTCATATATAATCCTAAGGAAATAATGGTTTTGTAATAGAAGAAGAAAGAAGAGATGCCAATAAGAGAGTATTAAGAGAGTGATCAACAGGCGAAGGACCTGTGAGTCTAATGGGTAAAACTGGTAAGTGAAAGGGACACAGGGTGAGGTATAAACCCACAAATTATACCATTGTGACGAAGCTATTCTGCCCAACAGGACTTCTCCACTATCCAGTCATGGCTGTTTCTTTTTTTCTACATCACTCTTCATGTATTACGGTGCCCGCCTTCAGAGTACTGCGTGTAGTTCTGGTCGCCGTAGTACTGGAGGATGCGAATCCGCTGCGGAGGAGAATCTCTGGCAATTTGTTTGGGTTGCTGGTTATGACGAAATATTGGTTAAGCTGCTCTTCGTTTTTCCTGCGAGGTGACGCGAACGAAATTTGTCAACTGATGAGATACGCAGACGGGATAACGGCGGATGTGTTTGACATGGTCGGTGCATAAAAAAACTTTATGTCATGAATTTAATGGTTTCCGATCATTTTCTCCGCTCCCTTTCCCTTTTCTTCAATTGCCCTTTCTGGCACTATTCTTCCTTCATCTCCTCAGCAGCAGATCACCTCCCCCATGTGACCAACTCCTTCCATTTCTCCCATGGTCTATTGCCTTCTCTCATCAGATTCCTTCTTCTCCGGCTCTTACTGTTTCCAACTATCAACTACAACGTCTTTAGTTAATCCCTCGTCCCCATCCACCCACCTAACCGCTCACTTAGCCACAAGTATCACGTACCAGTCCGTACTCCTTATCGCCTCCCCCACCTTCGTGTTCTGGCATGTGCCTCCTTCCCCTCCGGTCTTATTCGCAGCTCTATTTAAAATGGTCTCGACCGGAAACGTCGACACTTTATTCACCTCCGTAGATGCTGTCTGACCTGCTGAACCCCTCCAGCATTCTGCGTGGGTTATCGCAGTTTTAGGTGAGTGGACAGGCTGTAAAACGGGATGCAGTATGTTGGACTTTAATACAGATCTGGTCCAAATCCCTTTCAGAAAGCAATTTGTCCCCGCATAATATCCGAAGTGTACCCCATCCAATACAGAATATCGACTCCTTCATCGCCCACGCAGTGACGTCAGATTAGATGCGGCGATGTTCTCGGGTGTATATCACCCTCCTCCCATCCATGGAAAGGATCTCATCTCAGCCTTTCACTCTGAGGAGACTGCTCAAAGTTAGTAGAATTCAGGATCACACGCCCTGATCCCACTGGTCCAACCCACTGGACAACGGCCAATTGGCAAATGGGTTTATTATTCGGGATTCGACATTCTTTAATATCATTTCCATTGACAAGCGTAAAAGAGAACGAAATAGTTGTTACTCCGCATTCAATACAACGCAAAGATATAAAAAAATAAACATAGTAAAAATCATTGGCACAGTTCATTGAGTTTCCAGGTAATACAACGACAGAGTGCAGAATAAAGCGCTGCAGTTACAGAGGAAGGGCGGCACAGGGGAACAACAAATTACAAAGTCACATCAAGGCAGATTGCATCGAGCCGTGCCTGCAAAGAGACAAGCGTGGCGGGTATCGTATTGACTTTCCCTTGGTCGAGTGTGTGTGTGTGTGTGTGTGTGTGTGTGTGTGTGTGTGTGTGTGTGTGTGTGTTTGTTGCCATTTTCCCACCTTTGCGTTCCGTAAATAAAATCCTTTACTACCAAGACTGTGTCCAGAGTCATTGCCTTTGAGACCTACCGAATCTGGTCCCTCACTTACAACACTGTTTGGGGAAGATAACTGCTTGTGTTTCTGCCGTGGACATACGTAACCTTCTCCATCAGTGCAGTGGGATGAACAGTCTGATGGCTGCGATCCTTCTTGATGTTAGTGACTCTTTCCGGCCACCGTTTCTATAAATATATGTCCTGGATGAGCGGTGCTGAAGATGTATTTGCGATATCAGTTAGCTCATGTGCACACGCCCTAAGAACTTGGCCTGGGATGTTGTCAACAAAGTGCCCAAATATTAAGTCTTCCTTTTCTACTTAAATCTCACACCTCCTACTCTGGCGTAGGCCGCCAGCACAACTCTCCAAATATCTGGACCTGCCTCTTGGTTTTTTTGCACTACCTTACTTCCCATTTTTCTATTTTCTATTTATGATATTTAATTTAAGTTTTTAATATTTAATAATCTTAACTATTTTTAATATTTTTAATCTTTAATATTTTTAATCCAGGGAGTGGGAAGCACAGAATCAAATATCGCTGCGATGATTGTACGTTCTAGTACCAATTGTTTGGCGACAATAAAGTGTAAAGTATAAAGTATTGTCTGCTGTTTGGGATTGCCACACAGGAAAAGTGTTCTGGCTCTGTTTCTATACAATCATATCAAAGCTAAAGTTAAATAACCCTGTCATCCGAAACTCCGCTTGCGTTCGTGTTCGTCCATATATTTACAGACATTCCCTTTCGATTACCATCTCTGACTCTGTTTCGCAAGGCATTACAGTTAGCTACCACGCAGTGCATGATATATTTAACTTCTGCGTAGCAATTAAAATTCCTCCTTCTCAAGTTCACGTTTATTCTCTTCCGGTGAAACATATATATGATCAAACGAAACATCCTTGCTCGGGACCACGGAGCACATCACAAAACATACATGACACATGTCAGATGAAAAAAAAATATTGCACCGAGTAGGGTTATAAATATAATTCAATATCGGTGAATTGCTCAGCAGAGGTCAACAGTAAACAGTAAATTGTAAATAGCTCTAGTCCTTGAGACGAGACCCGGTGGTGGCAGGGTGCTCTGCTGTTTCACAGCTGGAGGTTTGAGGTCGTTGCCCATGCTGGAAGTCCAGGTTATAATGCTCCTGTACCTCTATCCTGTGCCCATCTTCAAGCCCTTTCAACGCTTACTTCGGACTTTCCTCCTTCTCGACTGCAGACAGTCCCGCCTTGTTACCAACTACCGCTCGTCCAGGCTCACAGTATCCACTCGCAATACTGCCTCTGCCCCCTTTCTTTGCATTCCTGCTGAGTCACCGGAGACACACTGAAGCTGATGATATTCAGCACAACAAGCAGCATTTCCACTATGTCCCACTCGGTAGAGTCGCATAAAAGTACTTCATATTGTTGGCCGTTGAGCTCAGATATATCAGTAGGTGATTCAATGCAATTACCATCGTTACAATGACGTTGTTTACTGCAATCAATTATTCTCACTGTCATCCAGTTGATCCGCTCGGCTGTTGCGGATGTCAAACGCCTCATGGTCACTATTTAACAAACATTATCTTGCCATATCTGGGCCTCCAGTACTTTTAACTTCAATTTAATGCTTGCCATTTACAATATGAAAGGAAGTCTGGTTCTCGGTTGAATTAATATCAGCTAAATTCACATTAACCCAGAATACTCCCCGCACAGGTACCCACTGCTCGTTGGGTATTCCTGCTTCTGCTCCTTTCCTTCGCCATGTTGATAAAGAGTCTCTGCCCGAAACAGCAACTGATTTTCCTCCTCCATCAATTCTGCCTGAAACGCTAAGTTCCTCTAACATTCTGTCCGGGCTGAAAGTAAGACCAGCTGCTGTCACCTCTCAATAACAGCATTTTGGTCCTGTTGGCGTTTCTGTAGCTCTGCGCTTTTACGGGATTGGTTTGATGGTCCCATGCCCAACTCTCTTTCTTCTACAGTTGTGATTAGGACCACCCATTCCAGAGATAAAATTGTATTTTGCTCACTACCACATTTTCAACTAGAACAATGTCTTTTTGTTAGACTGTTTGTTAAAACTAATATATTATCAACCTGTTATGGCTCAGAGAGCAGCAGGGTTGCCTGTTTTCCACGTATTTTTGTGACAAACTTCGCTCTCCGGCGCAGTATATTTGCCCCTTTGCTTAGTGGTTCTTGCTCGGTAACTGACCTGCAACATAGAAACATAGAAACATAGAAAATAGGTGCAGGAGTAGGCCATTCGGCCCTTCGAGCCTGCACAGCCATTTGTTATGATAATGGCTGATCATCCAACTCAGAACCCTGCCCCAGCCTTCTCTCCATAGCCCCTGATCCCCGTAGCCACAAGGGCCATATCTAACTCCCTCTTAAATAGAGCCAATGAACTGGCCTCAACTGTTTCCTGTGGCAGAGAATTCCACAGATTCACCACTCTCTGTGTGAAGAAGTTTTTCCTAATCTCGGTCCTAAAAGGCTTCCCCTTTATCCTCAAACTGTGGCCCCTCGTTCTGGACTTCCCCAACATCGGGAACAATCTTCCTGCATCTAGCCTGTCCAATCCCTTTAGGATTTTATACGTTTCAATCAGATCCCCCCTCAATCTTCTAAATTCCAACGAGTACAAGCCCAGTTCATCCAGTCTTTCTTCATATGAAAGTCCTGCCATCCCAGGAATCAATCTGGTGAACCTGCTTTGTACTCCCTCTATGGCAAGGATGTCTTTCCTCAGATTAGGGGACCAAAACTGCACACAATACTCCAGGTGTGGTCTCACCAAGGCCTTGTACAACTGCAGTGGTACCTCCCTGCTCCTGTACTCGAATCCTCTCGCTATAAATGCCAGCATACCATTCGCCTTTTTCACCACCTGCTGTACCTGCATGCCCACTTTCAATGACTGGTGTATAATGAGACCCAGGTCTCGTTGCACCTCCCCTTTTCCTAATCGGCCACCATTCAGATAATACTCTGTTTTCCTATTTTTGCCACCAAAGTGGATAACTTCACATTTATCCACATTAAATTGCATCTGCCATGAATTTGCCCACTCACCCAACCTATCCAAGTCACCCTGCATCCTCTTAGCATCCTCCTCACAGCTAACACTGCCACCCAGCTTCGTGTCATCCGCAACGTCAGAGTTGCGTCGCAGACAGCACGACGCGATTACAGCTCGTTGCATCGGAGTTAGAAGTTCAATTCCGACGTCTTCTGAGGAGAGTTTATACGTCCGTCTCGTGAACAAATCTCCTCCAAGTGCTCGGGTTTCCTCTCACAGTACAAACACCTACCACCTGGTACGTTAATTGGTTTCTCTTTCACCCTGAAATTTTGGAAGAAGAAGCTAAAGTCAGATTTATCTGTATTTCAGTGTGTCATACGGGGGGCGTTGATGGCGGACCCAAATGCAAGACACAGACACTGTGGTACTGGGAACTGGACTGGACTAGAGTTAGGGACGGGACTGTACAAAGACTTGGAGCTGGGACAGGTACGCAGGCTTGGGCTAGGACTTTGGCTAGGAAAGCGGGACCAGGACAAGGAACTGGGAACTCGGAGCCTGGGCTTGGATTCCGAGGCAGACATTGGACAAGGACCCAGAACCTGGTCTTGACTCGGGCTCGGACTCCCCAACTCGGCGAGCACAGGGTTCGTCGAGGCTTGGGTTCTTCGAGGCTTGGATTCTTCGAGGTGTGGGTTCTGGGTGGCGTGGGTTCTTCGAGGCGTGGCTACAGGAATAGACGAGGCTTGGGTTCTTCGAGGCTTGGGTATGGACTTCGAGCCAGAGACTGGGCAAAGTCTCAAAACCTTGGACTTGACTCAGGCTCGGACTCCGGAACTAGGAGAAGACATGACGTGGCTACAGAACTGGACGAGTCTTGGATTCTTCGAGGCTTTCCTGGGCAGGAAGAGGTACTCCTGCTTGGAAAGCAAGGCCGGGACCCTTTCTAGGACGCAAGGCCGGGTCCCTTCCTTGGACGGCGGGTCGAGATGATTACTAGGATTGGGGACCGGGGTGACTGCCGAGGTAAACAGCTGAAGAAACTGTCAGGGATTCAGATGGAGAGGGGAAGGGAACAAACCAGCCTCAGGGTAACGGCCAAGACGGCCTGACTTACCCAACCGAGGCGAGGACGGGAAGGCACAGATTCAACCGCAGGGTAACGGCAAGGACGGCCTGACTTACCCCACAGAGGCAAGGACGGGAAGGGAGCTCATTCCGGGTTGGCTCCAAGTATATGGGCGACCAGCAACCTTGGCTGGCTACGGAAACAGCCGAATCCATATCCAGCTCGGAGTGGCAGACGGCCACTCAGCTGGCCCCGGAAACGGCCGATTCCATACCACGATGACTGCTCCGAATAGAGGCAATAATTCTCGATGAAGTGGTGGTCCTCCAACCAGGTCTAGAGATGACGAATGGCTGCTCTAGCCTTCTACCGGCGGGTTGTTCCAAGGGGACACTGACGAGACGAACCAGCAGTCACACTCGATCTAAGGGCTACTTATATTCCCAGCAACAAGACGAGCATCAGTTGCCTATGATTAAGCCCAACTGAAACAAGGGACAGCCGGAACACGACGCAAGATGTAAAGAGAGGGAGAGGGAGCCATAGGTAGTAAGGGAATTGCGAGAGAGAGCGAGGATGCACGAGAGTGGGAAAATAAGTAAAATAATACAGACCTCTTTTAACTGTTGTATTAAGGGTGTTGAGTTAAACTGACGTCCCCAGTCCTCCATGTATATTCAGAAGATGATTCCCTTCTTGCCTACCTGCGCCGAGGTTAATTCCGCCCTCTCTAAAAACGTGGTGTGCTGCGCGGGCTGGGGGGCTGGAGAGATGGGTCAGTTGTAATTATATCCAAAGTTATCGGGCCAACGCGCCTTCACTCCATACGCTGATTGGTCGATTGGGATAGAGAAATGGTAAGTGAGAGACTATTAAGAGGGAGATATACACAGCCCAAAGACCGGACGTCCAGAGATTCTGCCTGAACATCTTGTACCCATCTTTGTATCTTCTTGGTATCTTCTTGGACCTTTCTTGGTATCGAAATATGCTTCTCGGGGAACACACAGGGTTTTCTTCAGACAAGAATGATTTGAGTCTCCGGCTACGATAAGAAATGAACTCAAAGCTGGAACATCTGAACAGCAAATCTGCATACATTAACATGACCTTTATTGACGAAATCTCGGCATTCAATGATATTGCCCCCACAATATTAATGAATAAGCTTAAGGAAATTGCTCTGAGTATCTCCTTGTGCAAATAGACTTCGATTTCCTCACATGCACACCCCAGTCAGTACGAATTGGCAACAACATCTGCTCATCAATCTCCATCAGAACAGTTGCCACAAGAGACTGTGTCCTGAGCCCACTGCTTAATTTACTTTATATTCAATACCTGTAAGGCTGAGCTTAGCTCCAATGTCATATCTACGTTGACCGACATTCCCATTATCGCTGACACGATCAAAGCTGATAATAGTTCAGCATGTGGGAGGGAGATCCAAAGACGTTTGCCAGTGTTCCGTTGTCATGTGTTTCCACACGCCTCCCTATACTCTACCCATCTCCACTAGAGTTTGTCTATCAACACGTCTCCCAACAGCGCTCGTTGCTGTACTGATCTGTGTCCACAAAATTGTACCCTTGTGAACCGGCGTCCGCTCCGTGCACACAACTTCCGACCTTCTCCATATGTGCTGGTTTCCCGTATGTACACACACTTCGTAACACAGACCTGAAGTGTACTGATGTCTGGTCCGTACTGCACACCCGAAACAAGGCGTGTTTGCAGGCTGACGAACCAAACGCTCCCGGTGAATTCTGTGACGCCCCTTTCCTTTCTATCGCAAGACCGGTCCATTGGGTCAACTTGTCTCCGCTTCACAGACTCTGTCTGTACATCTCTCTGACACAGTAATGCGCGAGCATAACAACATATCCTTGAAGTCCAGACGTTCCCCGTGCTCCACTACCATATCGGAATAAAAGTGAATCAGCCTTAAAGGCAGCTTCTATCCCGTTGTTACAAGACTATTCAGCAGTCCCCTAATCCAGTTAGATTGACTGTTATTTTGTCGATAGTGATGGGAAAGGAGAGGACGGATCCCGATATTAAGCCATAAACTAGAGCAGGGATAATGTCACATACCCCGTGACGGGTTAAAGAACCAGCAGAAATGGGAAACACTTTGGAGTCCAATATTGCTATTCACTAATGATATTTATTAGTAACTACGCAATAATGTGATATAAATGAAGATATATCAAACAGGTTAGCAATGATTTTATATATATATATGATTTTATATATAAATGGATAGTCTTACGATAATGAGTAAAGCACAGTTCAGTTCGTGATATTGAGTTGAGTAGTGATGGAGAGAGCAAGAGGGAGAGATTCGAGTCTTTCAGGTGAGCTGACGCCGTCGACCTTCCCGTTGTCCTCCGAATTCCTTTCGAAGCCACCGCCTGTGACCACAACAAAGGGGACTGTTCTTCTGTGGTAGAATTATCAACCCAGGAGAGGGTTGCAAACTCGAATAACTCTCCATCGGTAACACCCTTTTCACACTGCGAGAGCCACTGATCGATCCTCCAAAACCCACCTTTTCTGTGCGCACAACAAAGCTCATTCAGTGTCCAAAACCATGTGCCTGTAGGTCTAACAGCTGACCTCCTATGTATCTCCCCGTGCTGAATAACAACCGTCCATCAAGCAGCCCCTCCCTTCTCTCTCTGTAGAAACCTGGAAGCTGCTGGTGTCCTTGCAAAAGTATAAACAAACTGTGAGCGGTCTTCGCCCCTCTCTCTCTCTCTCTCTCTCTCTCTCTCTCTCTTTCTTTTAAAAGCATATTTCATAGGGGTAATATAATCATATAACCATATAACCATATAACAACAACAGCACGGAAATAGGCTATCTCGGTCATTCTAGCCCGGGCCGAACTCTCACTCTCACCGACCTGCACTCATACCATAACACTCCTTTCCTTTTCTGTCCATATTTCGATCCAATTTAACTTTTGAACGACCACATCCAACCAGCCTCAACCACTTCTGCTGGAAGCTCGTTCCACACAGCCACCACTCTCTGAGTAAAGAAGTTCCCCCTCATGTTACCCCGAATCTTTTGCCCTTTAACTCTCAACTCATGTCCTCTTGTTTGAATCTCCCCCACTCTCAATGGAAAAAGCCTATCCACATTAACTTTATATATCCATCTCATAAATTTAAATACCTCTATCAGGTCTCCCTTCAGCCTTCTACGTTCCAAAGAATGAAGACACAACTTGTTCAACCTTTCTCTGTTACTTAGGTGATGAAACTCAGGTAACATTCTAATAAGTCTTTTCTGTACTCTCTCTATTTTGTTGACATCTTTCCTATAATTCGGTGACCAAAACTGTACATAATGTTCCAAATTTGGCCTCACCAATGCCTTGTACAATTTCAACATTACATCCCAACACCTATACTCAATGCTCTGATTTATAAAGGCCAGCATAACAAAAGCTTTCTTCACCACCCTATCCAGATGAGATTCCACCTTCACGGAACTATGCACCATTATTCCTATATCCCTCTGTTCTACTGCATTCTTCAATGCCCTACCATTTACCATGTAGGTCCTATTTTGATTAGTCCTACCAAAATGTAGCACCTCACATTTATCAGCATTAAACTCCATCTGCCATCTTTCAGCCCACTCTTCCAACTGGCCTAAATCTCTCTGCAAGCTTTGAAAACCTACTTCATTATTCACAACTCCTCGTATCTTAGTATCATCTGCATACTTACTCATCCAATTTACCACCCTATCATCCAGATCATTAATGTATATGACAACATTGTACCCAGTACAGATCCCTGAGGCACACCATTAGTCACCGGCCTCCAATCTGACAAACTGTTATCTACCACCACTCTCTGGCGTCTCCCATCGAGCCACTGCTGAATCCATTTTACTACTTCAGTATTAATACCTAATGATTGAACCTTCCTAACCAACCTTCCATGTAGAACCTTGTCAAAGACATTACTGAAGTCCATATAGACAACATCCACCGCTTTACCCTCATCAACTTTCCTGGTAACCTCTTCAAAAAATTTAATAAGATTTGTCAAACATGACCTTCCACGCACAAATCCATGTTGACTGTTGCTAATCAGACCCTGTCTGTGCAGATAATTATGTATACCACCTCTAAGAATACTTTCCATCAATTTACCCACCACTGTCGTCAAACTCACAGGCCGATAATTGTTAGGTTTAGGCTTAGAACCGTTTTTAAACAATGGAACAACATGATCAATACGCCAATCCTCCGGCACCATCCCCGTTTCAAATGACATTTGAAATATTTCTGTCAGAGCCCCTGCTATTTCCACACTAACTTCACTCAAGGTCCTAGGCAATATCCTGTCAGAACCCGGAGACTTATCCTCCTTTATATACCTTAAAAGCTGCAGTACTTCCTCTTCTTTAATCATCATAGTTTCCATAACTTCCCTCCCTGTTTCCTTTACCTTACACAATTCAATATCCTTCTCCTTAGTGAACACCGAAGAAAATAATTTGTTCAGAATCTCCCCCATCTCTTCTGGCTCCACGCATAGCTGTCCACTTTGATATTCTAAGGGACCAATTTTATCCCTCACTATCCTTTTACTATTAATATAACGGTCGAGAGCCTTGGGATTTATTTTCACCTTACTTGCCAAAGCAATCTCATATCTTCTTTTAGCTTTTCTAATTTCTTTCTTAAGATTCTTTTTACATTCTTTATATTCCTCGAGCACCTCATTTACTCCATGCTGCCTATATTTATTGTCGATATTCCTCTTTTTCCGAACCACGTTTCCAATATCCCTTGAAAACAATGGCTCTCTCAAACTTTTAACCTTTGCTTTCAACCTAACAGGAATATAAAGGTTCTGTACTCTCAAAATTTCTTCTTTAAATAACCTCCATTGCTCTATTACATTCTTCCCATAAAACAAATTGTCCCAATCCACTCCATCTAAATCCTTTCGCATCTCCTCAAAGTTAACCTTTCTCCAATCAAAAATCTCAACCCTGGGTCCAGACCTATCCTTCTACATAATTATATTGAAACTAATAGCATTGTGATCACTGTACCCGAAGTGCTCCCCAACACAAACGTCCGTCACCTAACCTATCTCATTCCCTAACAGGAGATCCAACCCTGCCCCTTCTCTAGTTGGTACCTCTATGTATTGTTGCAAAAAACTATCCTGCACACATTTTACAAACTCCAAACCATCCAGCCCTTTTACAGTATGGGCTTCCCAGTCTATGTGTGGAAAATTAAAATCTCCCACAATCACAGCCCTGTGCCTACTACAAATATCTGCTATCTCCTTACAAATTTGCTCCTCCAATTCTCGCTCCCCATTTGGTGGTCTATGATACACCCATAAGAGTTACTACACTTTTCTCATTCCTCAATTCCACCCGCATAGCCTCCCTAGTCGAGCCCTTTAATCTATCCTGTTCCGAGCACTGCTGTAATATTTTCTCTGACAAGCAATGCGACACCTCCCCTGCTTGTCCCTCCGTTTCTATCACTCCTGAAGCAATTAAATCCAGGAATATTTAGTTGCCCATCACACCCCTCCTGTAACCATGTTTCACTAATAGCTCCCACATCATACTTCCAGGTATCAATCCATGTTTTCAGCTCATCCGCCTTTCTTATAATGCTTCTAGTATTAAAATAAATGCATTTAAGAATTTTCAACCTCTTACTCTCTGTTTATAACTAATAGTGCAAATAACTTTAGTTTTATTATTTTTGTCCTTTTTTCCTACATCTGTTCCTACTCTTTGGTTCCTCTCCCCCCTCGTTTCTATTTTAAATTCACCGGAGCCTCTTTAGTAAACCTACCTGCGAGATCCTGACGAAGGGTCTCGGCCTGAAACGTCGACTGCACCTCTTCCTATTGATGCTGCTTGGCCTGCTGCGTTCACCAGCAACTTTGATGTGTGTTGCAAGAATATTTGTCTCCTTCCAGTTCAGATGTAGACTGAACCGCCGGAACAGGTCCCAACTTCCCTGGAAAACTGCCCAATTATCTATAAATCTGAAGCCCTCCCTCCTGCACCATGTCTTCAGCCACGTGTTGATCTGCGCTATCTCACTATTTCTACACCCACCTGCACGTGGCACTGGTAGCAATCCTGAGACTGCTATCCTGGAGGTCCTGTCCTTTAACTTGGCGCCTAACTCCCTAAACTCACCTTTCAAGACCCCTTCACTCTTCCTACCCACGTCATTGGTCCCTACATGAACCACAACATCCAACTGCTCACCCTCCGTCTTGAGAATACCAAGTACTCGATCTGAGATATCGCGGACCTTGGCACCAGGGAGGCAGCAGACTATCCGGGATTCTCGATCTCCTCCAGAGAATCTCTTATCTGTTCCCCTAACTATCGAATCCCCTATCACGAATGCTCTCCTCTTTTACTTCCTTCCCTTCTGAGTTGAGGGTCCCTTCTCGGTACCAGAGACGCAACCACTGCAACTTGTTCCTGATAGGTCGTCCCCATCAACAATATCCAAAACGATCTACTTATCATTGGTGGGAACGGCCACAGGGTTGCTCTGCTCATTCTGTCTATTTCCCTTCCATCTCCTGGCAATCACCCAACTACCTGTCTCCTGACTCTTAGGGGTGACTATCTCCCTGTTACTCCTCTCTATTTCTGCCTCTGCCTCCCGAATGATCCGAAGTTCATCCAGCACCAGCTCCAGTTCCCTAACTCGGTTTGTCAGGAGCTGCAGCTGGATGCACCTTTCGCAGGTGTAGTTCTCAGGGACGATTGTGCTCGCCCTGAATTCCCACATCCAGGACCCCGTCACAATAAAATCCAGACATTTCGGCGACATCTAGTAGTATTCTAATGGAAAGAAGAGACAGCCAGTGACAGAGTATTAAGAGAGTGATCAACAGGTTAAGGCCAGGACGTACCTGTGAGTATAAAGGGTAAAACTGGAAAGTGAAAGGGACCCAGGGTGAGGTATTGAACCCACAAATTATAGCATCATAATGAAAGTATTCTGCCCAACAGGACTTCTCCACTATTCAGTTATGGCTTTTTCTTTTTCAACACCACTCTCATGTGCATAACATTACGTTGCCCGCATTTAGAGTACAGTGTGTAATTCTGGTCACCGTAGTACTGGAGAATGCAAATCAGCTGTGGAGGAGAATCTCCGGAAATTTGTTTGGGTTGCAGGTTATGACGAAATCTTGGATGATCTGGTCTTCGTTTTTCCTGCGAGATGACGCGAACGAAATATATCAACTTATGCTATATGCAGACGGGTTTAATCGCGGATTTTTTTGACATGGTAGGTGTATAAAAACATTATGCACCTCCCCCTTGTTACCACCTCCTTTCCTATCTCCGATGGTCCATTTCCTGTTCACATCAGATTCCTTCTTCTGCAGCTCTTACTGTTTCCAACTATCAACTACAACGTCTGTACTTCATCCCTCTTCCCCCCCCCCCCCCCCGGCCACCTGATCGCTCACTTGGCCACAAGTATCACGTACCAGTCTGTACTCCTTATCGCCTCCACCTCCTTATTATTCTGGCACGTGCCTCCTTCCAGTCTTATTCTCAGCTTTATTTTAAATGTTCTCAACCACAAACCTCGACACTTTATTCACCTCCATAGATGCTGGTCCGACCTGCCGAACCCCTCCAGCATTCTGTGTGGGTTCTCACAGTTTCAAATGAGTGGACGGGCTTTTAAACGGGATAGAACATGTACGACTGTAAAACAGATTTGGTCCAAATCCCTTTCATAAAGCAGTATGTCTCCGCATAATTTCCGAAGTGTCCTTCACCCCATACAGAATGATCCACCCCTTCATCGCCCTCGCAGTAAAGCCAGCTTAGATGCGGCGATGTTCTCGGGTTTATATCACCCTCCTCTAATCCATGGGAAGGATCTCATCTCAGTCTTTCACTCTGAGGAGACTGGCTCAACGTTAGCAGACTTGCAGATCATGAATTTGGAGGCAGTTCCCTGATCCCATTGGTGAATCCCACTGTATAGTGGTCAATTGGCAAATGGCTTTATTATTTAGGATTCAAAATTGTTTGCTATCATTTTTATTCACAAGTTTAAAGCAGAACGAAATGGTTGTTATTCCGCATTCAACGCAACGCACAAACACAAAAAAATAAACACAGAACAAATCATTGCCACAGTGTATTGAGTTTCAAGGTAATACAATGACAGAGTGCAGAATAAAGTGCTGCAGTTACAGTTGAAGTGCGGCGCAGGCGAGCAACAAATTGCAAATGTCACAGTGAGGCAGATTGTGATATCAAGAGTCCGTCTAATTGTCAAGGTGAAAGGTTGAATATTTTTATAAAGCCGTGATTGAATCTGATCCTGAGCCTGATGGTACGAGCTTTCCGGCTTTTGTGTCTCCTGCGAGATTATTCAGAACGAATGTCCGGGATCGGTGGACATACATCCTGGACATCACCACCTTGTTAAATGATTCCATTTACGTGTTGCCGCAGCGGTCCAGGTTCAAAGGGGTTAACCGTAGATGTATGTTGAATAATTAACGCCAGCCCGCACGGAGCCTGGTTGGGTCACCGGGGGATTCGCAGCTCTATTTAACATTGCTCCTTTCGATGAAGGTTCACAGTGTTTGCGAGAACAGCCCCGCCGTCACACACGGACTCCACAGCGGAAGACAATAATTGGGAAGTTGCGAATATCAAAGTGAGATTTTACTTGAACGGTTGGATCTGCAGCGCGCGAAGTGCCGGTCACCGACTGGGATCTGGAAACAGTGACGGAAAATGGTTCAGGATCGAGAAATAGCACCATGGAATGTTCCAGCGACGGCCAAGGGTGTCTTCAGCCTGGCTATCTATATTTTTTCGAAAAATCCATGAATGACAACAGACGATAGGATCTGGTATTTACTCCGGACAATTCAGCCCATCTACTATCCCGTTCTCGCTTTGGTTGCATTTCCCAGTACGCCCCTGTTCACCGACTCGACGAATGGGACATTGGCAAGTAGTTATTACGGAGTCCGGTAAAGAGGTTCTGATTGATGGGGATTTCATTCCATGTTCCGGTTAACACAGTCGATCGCCCTCACTGACTGAACTTCGGGTGATGATCGTCTGATATATTGACCGGATCTAGTCAATAACATTTGTCTCCGTGTTTTTCTTTAAACAATAATAAAATTTAAGGGCACTGTTCATATATACAATGAAGTTTCAATGTGTTTTCAAAATACCAACTGAAAGAACATGAAAACAGCAGAAAAAATTAAAAACAGTGTTAAATAAACAGGTTCTGAGCTGGCGTTTAGAAGTTCCAACTGAGTCTGTATCCTTAAAGTTTCGGATATTGACCTCACCAGGTCGGACTGTAGTTTAAAATAGACAACTTGCCAATTCTCTTTTGAGGAATATTATTTAGATTTAAGAGACCGGCAGATAAAGGCTGAGAGCTCGAGATGAACCTCCGGCACAGTCTGAAAGCACTGAGTAATGTATTGATCTGTGTGCACAATGTAGAGATGTATGTTTCCCTGCAGCTTGTTATACCAGTTTGGTAATAGTAAAGAAATTACAATTCAATGACCAATTCGGACTCCTATTCCAAAGCCATCGTCACCGAAATCCGGGAGCACTTCTTCTCAACTCTTCGTTTGTTGACGTGATGACGTTATTTTCCAGTTCTTTGTTGATTTCACTGAGCTCTCATCCTCGTCCCCAGCAGATATTGCCGATGCTGGAAAGCTGCAGTCTTGAAGTCTTGGTTCAAAAAAAAATGTTTCCATATTTCCGTGACTTTCCTGACTGTGCTCCTTGCCCACTGACAACATTGTGTTTCTTTCAATCTCAATAGTGAACATGCTGACGATTGTGGTCCTGTCCCGGGGAAAGTGCGGTCTTTCTAAAGGAGTCACTCGTTACCTGATGGCCGTTGCGGCAGCGGATCGCCTGGTTGTTATCTTAGACCTGGTACTGAGGCAGATTCCGATTGCTTATTTGGAAGCGTTTATTTTCCTGAGGAAAATCCCCGTGTGTAATGTCCACGCCGTCCTACTTTACGCAGTCCACGACTGTTCCGTCTGGTTCACGTAATGTTCACGTTTGACCGATTTGTGGCTATTTGTTGCCAGATTCTGAAAGCTAAATACTGCACCGAGAGAATGGCGGCTGTGCTTCTGGGGACTGTGGCCGCCCTGAGCTGTTTAAAAAACATTTTCTGGTATTTTATGCTCTCATAAAGTATCAGCTTTCTAACGTCCCTTGGTTTTGCGATCCAATAGTTGATGTCGGGTTCTCAGTGGCCTGGGCAGTGGTTGAGTTCAGTAGCTACATCCTGACGCCTGTGATCCTCTTTCTGGTCATTCTGCTGGTCAATGCTTTGACCATCAGACACGTGTTAGTGGTGAGCAGAGCCCGGAGGAGACTCCGAAGTCGCAATGGTGGGGATAGTTCCAATGATCCGGAAATGCAGAACCGAAGGAAGTCGCTCATTTTGCTGTTGGTCGTGTCGGCGAACTTCATCGTGTAGTGGATGGTTTTTGTTGTGCACAATATGTGGATGCGATTTTATTATTTTAATGCCATGTACCCACCTTTCACCCTGTGGGAGCTGGGCTACATGCTGCAGCTCCTGAGCTGCTGCACAAACACGGCTCTTTACGCCTTTACCCAGAGGAAATTCAGGGAGCAGATGTGGGAGATGCTGAAATTTCCATTCACTCGCATCGTGAGAGAAACTATTCGGAATAAAGAGTAAGAAACCGGTGCTGCCCACCTAGTTGAATGCGGTTCAAAGCGGTTTCAGTCCCCGCAGCCGTCTATATAAATTTTCTACGTTCTATCGATGACGGCGTGGGATTCTTCCAAGTGCATTCACATTCCAAAGACATGAAGGTTATGGTGGAAACCCCTGTTGCCCTGCTGTATCTTAAATAAGAAAGGTGAAATACTGTTAACATGAAACTCCCTCCGTCAATTTCCCGCTCCATTATAAAAGACAAGCTTCTGTGTCGCGGAGTATATTATTAGCAGTTGTCTGCGCGTTTTACCATTGTGTCTGTCTCTCAAGAACTATGGCAAACGAGGCTGTCTGGTCCAGGTTATCGAATCAAACAATACGCACTGAAATCAGTTTCATAAATACGTGATTGAAAATGAGGAACACAGATCAACGATGCACATGAATAGGCCGTTTGGCCCATGATATGGATGCCATCAATAACGCTAATTTAAATTGCTCATCTGCGTCTGCGTGTTCAATGTCTGCTAGATCAATACTCTAATCTAGGTGATGCTTAGACGGGCAAATATACGATGGCCAAAACAATTACTTATTCAGTCTAAATATTCTGCAGATGCTACACATCAGCTGCAACACATACAAAATCCTGGAGGAACTCATTAGCTCAGGCAGGATCGATATAAATGACCAAACAGTCGAGGTTTCCGAACCCTTCATCAAAACTGGAAAAGAAGGGGAAAAAATCCATAATAGAATGTGGGCAGAGGGGAAAGAGTACAAGCTAGAACTTGGCCGTTAACGTCAAGTAAATAGGAGATGGGGTGCGTAGCGATGTTAGGAGGTGATAAGTGGAAGACTAACAGCTGAAGAAGGAATCAGATCTGAAAAGTGAATAGATCACGGGAGGAAGGGAAGGGGCAGTAGTCGGAGAATATGCGTTGTGGAGGAGAGAGAGGAGGTAAGTGGGCAAGAGTGGAGAATTAAGGAAGAGGAGAGGTTAGAGAGGGAGAATAAACTGGAAGTTGGAGATATCTACGTTCAATCATTCACGGAGTTGTTGCATGACTTCCTGGACTCATCACTGAAAACACGACCCATTTTGGAATGAAGCGTACGCCTTCTTTGCCAACATCTCTCCGTGCCATGTTCCATTCAGAAAGACATGGATGTCCAGCAAAAGCATCCAGTCCATTCAATAAATATTTTATGATTCCACTTAACCTCACTCCACACACAGTGTGTGGCAGGCCATTGATTCCTGATTAACCTTCATCTGCTATATTGCTTCTCAATTCCCCAGTTGGCATACATCATGCAGAATCCATCGGGAAACGTCCTCAACATTCACAACACCACAATTTCTGAATCATATCCCAACATTTTAAACTAACACTTTGTGCAGGCATATAATGGATATTACACAATTTAAATGTCTACCTATCTAAACATCGCCAAATCGCTGCAGTTACAAAGTACCTGCACCATCCATCACTCTCTTTGTGAAAGAAATTGCTCTGTAAGTCTCCTCTCAAGTATCCTCGTTCTCACTTTAATTCCACATTCTCTGGTGTTTAGGATTGCCACACAGGCAGAGTGTTCTGACTCTCTATACAATCATGTCGAAAGTAAAGGTAAATACACCTGTCGTCCCAACCTCCGCTTGAGTTTGTGTTCGTCCGTATATTTTCAGATATTGCTTTTCTATCACCATCTCTGACTCTGTTTGACAACATATTCCAGTCAACTACCACGCAGTGCGTGACGTGTCATTTAAACTTTCTCCTTTTCAAGTTCACGTTTATTCTCATTCCGTGATACATATTTGTGATCAGACGAAACATCCTTCCTCGGGACAAAGGGGCACACACAAAATATACCTGACACAAATCAAATAAAGAAAATATTTGTTACGAGTAAATTTATAAATATAATTCAATGTCCATGAATTGCTCAGCAGAGGTAAACAGTAAACTGTAAACAGGTCTTGTCCCGGTGACGAGACCCGGTGGTGGCAGGATCCTCAGCTGTTTCACAGCCAGATGTTTGAGGTTGTTGCCCAGGCTGGAAGTGCAGGTTATAATAATCCTGTGCCTCTATCCTGTGCCATCTTGAAGGCCTTTCAACGCTTGTTTCGTACTTGCCGAGACAGCCCCGCCTAGGTACCAACTACTGCTCGGCCAGGCTCATATACGCACTCGCAATGTTGCCTCTGCCCCCTTCCTTTGCATTCCTGCTGAGTCACCGGAGACACACTGAACGGGATGATATTCATCACAACAAGCAGCCTTTCCTCTCTGCCCCATTTGGTATGGTGGTACAAAAGTACTTCATATTTTTGGCCGCTGAGACCAGATATATCAGTAGATGATTCAATAAAAACAGAGCAGTCCGTGGTTTGGTATCTATTTATGGGGTGCCTGCTATCCTTCGGGCTGTGGGGGGAGGGAGGTGGGGTTAAAGTTAGGGGGCTCTTCCCATTGGGTGGTTCCGGAGCATGTGTGTTTTCTATATGGTTGTATTCTTCATCGCCGCCATTTTTGATTACTCCGTATTAGTGTGTGCTCCGCGCATGTTTAAAGTAGAATTAAACTCTATCATGGTATTTTAATGGATTAATGTAATAAGTTGGAATGTGTGCGGTTGGAATCATCCTATCAAACGAAAAAAGGCTTGTAAAATCATCAATCGATTGATCAATCAATAATTTTTGCCCAGGAGACGCATATCAGAGCGGGAGATCAAAATAGATTTTTTGTATGGTGGAGGGGTTTGCAATTCCATTCTACTTCTCAGAGTAAAAGCAAGTGTGTGTCTGTCTTTATAAAATCTAATATTTCGTTTATTCATGAGGATATTAAGTTAGATTTTAATGGTAGATTTTTATAGTTAAAGGAGTAATTTGTAATAGAAAAGTTGTTTTGGTTAACCTGTCGGATCCTAACTCAGATGAACCTTCTTTGTAAAAAAAAAATTTGCTTTACTGCCTGATTTAAATGAATATATGATGGTAATGGGCAGGGATTTTAACTGTTGATTAAATCCTTTCATTGACAAGAGTTCAACCAATCAAGGACTTCCAAAACACTCCGCGTCACTTATTAGTTCTTTTTCGGTCGTTTTTGGATTGATCGAATTATGGAGTTATTTATATCCTGATGACAGAGAATATTCTTTTTTTCCACGTTTATAATAAAATATTCCAGGATCGGTTATAGATAGTCGATCGTCGATTCTTGCCCAGTGTTAGGAATTGTGAGTATGGTGCTATCGATATCTCTGATCATGCGCCTCTGAGTTTGTCTTTCGGACTCTATGTTGTCATTCTTGTCCACCCACCATGGCGCCTGTCTCAGATATTATTGCAAAACTCTGACTTCGTCGTCTTCATTGAAACCCAAATAAAAGATTTTTTTTTCCCTTTAAGTGACATGGGGGATATTTAAATTAATCATATGGGATACAGTTAAAGCATTTTTACGTGGTGCTGTGTACATACATCTATTGATGCTTCCGGACACATCTTCAGTGATGTTCCTGGAATCATCGGGCGTTTCGGGTCTTTCAACATCATCATACAACCTCCTGGAGGTGACCCAGCCGGGGCTGATCAGACCCCAGCTTGTGTCCAGATGGCTAGCTACTTATGACTCCATGGCTCCCCTCTTTTGAGCCACAGCCATCTTGAGGCCCTCTCTGCCGCATCGGTGGTACTGCGGATGGCTCTCCTCTTCCTCTCTCCCTCGATGCCCAAAATGTTGAAGGCTCTAACTAAGGAACGGGCTGCGAATCCCCCACAACCAACCTCCACTGGGAGACACCTCGCTCTCCATCCAACCTGCTGACAGTTGCTGACCAGTCCCGCATACTTGGAGAACTTCCTTTCAAAGGCCTCTTCCAAGCTATCTTCCCATGGGACTGTCAGCTCCAGCAGCACCACTTGCTTAGTAGACTCAGACACTAGGACAATGTCTGGTGGCAGGGTGGTGGCTGCGATATGGTTGGGGAACTTCAGCTGCCTTTCGAGGTCCACCAACAGCTGCCAGTCCCTTGCAGAGGTCAGGATGCCTGCAGATGTTCTTTTGGCAGGTATTGGCTGCTCCCCGACTCTGATAAAGGCAATGGTCTGCTTGGAGGGTCGGGACCGCTTCGCCCACTCAACTCCTGCGCTGATGGCTTCAGCGATGACCTTCAGGACCTGATCATGCCTCCATCTGTACCGTCCCTCACCAAGTGCCCTTGCAGAGCCGCTGAGGATCATTTCTTATTTAACCAAGCTTTTTAAAAAAAAGTAAAATTAGATAGGATTTCAAAACAAATTAAAGACTTCGATAATATCTATACGATCCCCCCTGATATTGATTTATTTAAACATAGGGTGGAGCTCCAAACACAATATAATTTACTATTAACTTCTGCTATTGACGGTCATTTGCTTTAGTTAAATAGTCAATTTTATATGTTTGGAGATAAAAACAATAAACTGCTTGCATCTCAGTTCAAAACGGCCAGAGCCAAAAGGCAAATTTTGAAAATTCGTAGGAAAGATGGTAGCCTTGCTTGGGAATATGAGGAAATTAATAAGATGCTTCAAGATTTTTTACTGAACTTTATAAAACTCTATTTCCAGTAGATTCTTCCAAAATGAATGTTTTTTTTTAGGAAAGATTGCTTTTCCTGAAATTTCTGATAAGGATCAACAAACTCTTGATGCCCCAATTACTGAAGCCGAAATTCATAAAGCTATTCTTAATGCATTCTTTTAAGGCCCCTGGACTTGTGTTACCCTGTAGAACTTTATTAATAATTCGGAAAATTGCACTCTCCGTATATTTTGGAAATGTTTAGGGATTCTTTTGTGAAAGATGATATACCCTGTACCATTTATGGAGCTTCTATTTCTTTAATTCTTAAGAAGGATAAAAATTCTACTAATTGTGCCTCATGTAGGCCTATTTCATTATTTAATATCGATACTAAGAGTCTGTCAAAGATAATGGCCAATCAGTTGGAACATATTCTGGATAAAATTATTTTTAAAGATCAACCGGGTTTTATAAAAGCTCGTTATTCTTTCTCAAACGTTCGGAGATTATTTAACGTTACATACTCGTCTTCTTTTAAAACTCCACAATGCGTTGTTTCTTTGGATGCTGAAAAAGCGTTTGATCGGGTTGAATGGAACTATCTACTTAATGTTTTAGAGAAATTTTGTTTTGGTGTTAATTTTAATAATTGGATTAGAATGATATATAAAACTCCTACCGCTACTGTTATTACCAATAACAGTAGATCCCCTTTCTTCGGCTTTCCCTGGGGGCAAGCCAAGGTTGTCCATTGAGCCCGTTGTTATTTAACTTAGTATTAGAACCCCTTGCTATCGCTCTCTGTGAAGCTAAAGATATTCATCAGATTCTTGTGAATGAGACCATTCATAAAATTTCTCTGTACGCTGACAACTTACTGGTTTATATTTCTAAACCCGAAAAACCTATCCCTGCCTTGCTAAAATTATTTAATGAATTTGGAGATTTTTCGGGATACAAATTAAATTTTCGCAAAAGTGAACCGTTCCCTTTAAATGAATCTGTTTCTATCTGTGATAATATTCCTTTCAGAGTCACGGATTTCTTTAGATACTTATTACTATTACAATTACTAAAAAATATAAAGATCTTTATGAAGCAAATTTTGTTCCCTTGGTAGATTCTATGCAGTATTTATTTTGTAGATGGAATCCACTTGTGGTTTCACTCGCTGGTCGCATCTATGCAGTCAAAATCATGATTTTACCAAAAATTTTATATTTATTTCAGAATATCCCTGTTTTTTTGACTAAGAAGTTTTTTGATCGGACTGATTCTATTATTTCAATTTTTATAAAACACCAAGAATTAGTAAATATCACTTACAAAATTTAAAATGTATGGAGGTCTTGCTTTGCTTAATTTCAGACTGTATTACTAGGCTGTTAATGTCCGATATTTGTCCCTTTAGTTACACTGGGTTGATAAGAACGATCGGCCAATTTGGGTAGACATGGAGCTAAAAGCTGTGAAACAGCTTTATTTAACCTCGTTATTATGAGCTGCTTTACCTGTACAATTAGCTAAAGTTGCTCATTTAAAGTTACATCCTGTGATTAAGCAATCTTTACAAATTTGGCTCAGGTTTCGTAATTTTTTTTAACCTTAAAAACACTTAAACTTTTCAGTTAAATATATCAAAATTACTTTTTTAAGCCTTCATTGAGTGATCCATTTTTTTTACTTTGGAAGAATAAATGCATTAATTCTTCTTTGGATGTATTTGGAGAAGATAGACTGATGTCCTTTCAGCAATTAGTTGATAAATATTCTCTTTCATACTCACACTTTTTACAATACCTTCAAATTAGACATTTCCTACAAAGATGTAAGTGATTTTCCTTACATATCGGATGCTGACCTGTTAGACATTATTACGAGTATGAATCATTTGATGAAGGGTTCCATTGGAAGAATTTATAATTTAATATAACAATGGAATAAGCGTCCTTTATTTATGATTGAACAAGATTGGGAAAAGGAACTTAATTTGATTTTTGTGACAGAGGATTGGACGCGGATTCTGAAGTTGGTTAATTCTTCCTCGATCTGTGCTCGTCATTCACTGCTTCAATTCAAAATTGTACACCGTTACTATTTGACGAAGGAGAGATTGTCTGCAATATTTCCTAATGTTAATAGTTATTGTGATAGATGTAAAACTGCGACATCTATATTGACCCCATATGGTTTGGTCTTGTTCTATATTGGAACACTTCTGGAAGTCAGTGTTTTCTACAATTTCGAAAGCACTAAAAATTAATTTACAACCTACCAATTAACTCTGCATTTTGCAATAATTCCTCAGAATATTGGCGGTATCTCTTCATCTGGCCAACACGTTATTGCATTTGTCTGATTGATTGCGAGGTAGGTCATTCTGTTGATGCGTCCGCTCCCACTTGGTCACAGTGGTTCTCTCAAGTGATGCTATATCTTCGATTGGAGAAAATTAGAAGTCAAAACTTTGAACCTATGCTTGATTTCGAGAAAAGATGGGGTGCATTTGCTTGCTATTATCATTTGAGTTAATTGATATATTTCCTTCACGATCTAATTGTAAATTGTTGTATATTTTTTTTCTGGCGGTTTGATGTTTATCTTTTTTTCAGACGCTTTTTACATAACGCATAGTGCCGGACTTGACCACCCAACGTTTTTTTTTTTGTCCTCTCACTTATTTTTTTCTTTTACTAGAGTTGTTTTTTTTTGTCACAAAGAAGTTTTCAATTTTTTAATATGAATGTCTTCTTAGTTCTCTTCTCTTGAGGCATTGTAAGTGATGTTTACTTCGATGTAATCTTGTTAATTTTGGATTGATAATAAAAATATTTGAAAGATGATTCAATACAATTACAATCGTTACAATGACGCTGTTCACGCCAATAAATTATTTTCACTGTTATTCATTTGAGTTGCATATCTGCAGTGGGGGACATCTCTGAATGTTCAGACACCTCCTCTGGGGCGAGGTAATTGACACAGATATTTGAAAAGCTTCTGAAAACTGAAAGCCAGCTGCCCAAGTTTGTATGAGCCGACTCTCTGATTACCGGTAATCGCCCCATTGTTTGTCTTTTTCCGGGACCTTGTTGGATATCCTGTGCAGATATCAGCCTGATCTGCCAGCTTTCTTGAAAGTTTACAGTGCGGCAAATTACGTAAGCCCATAGTTACTTGGAGTCATGCAGGCCAATTCACACAGCCCCATTCTCTTAACTTCGGCTGCTGCGGATGTAAAACGTCTCATCGTCACTATCTTACAAACATTATCTCTCCAAACCTGGGCCGCCAATCCTTTTAACATTTAATGCTTGCCATTTACAGTATGAACTGAAGTCTGGCTCTCCATAGAATTAATCTCTGCTATATTCACATTACCCCAGAATACCCCCTGCACAAGCACCCACTACTCATTGGGTATTTGGGCTTCTGGCCTTTCCTTCGCACTCTTGATAAGCAGTTTCTGCCCGAAACATCAACTGATTATTTCTCCTCCATAAATTCTGCCTCAAAAGCTGAGTTCCTCCAACATTCTGTCTGGGCTGAAAGTAAGACCAGCTGCCGTTGCCTCTTAATAACAGCATTTTGAAATTCACCCATTCTACAGTATGATCATGAACACGACTACAAAACATGGGTTTATTCAATATTGAAGAGTGCTTAACGGCATTTCCAGCACATAGATGTTAAGTAGAACGAAGTTCTTATTAGTCCGGGTCCGGTGCAGCACAAATATACGCTATTAAATGAAGAACACAATCGTAAAAACACAGCATTCTTACTCTGGGTCCTACCTCCATAAGGGAAGCGAGTTCTGGACAGTCGGTGGATAATATGATAAACTATTGGTGGCTGAGGGTCCACAGGAGTGGGTTAGTGAGTGCAGATGCTATTCAGACTTACTGCTTAGGGAAGATAATTGCTTGTGGTCCCGCCGTGGGGATACGTCGCCTTCTCCATCACTGGAGTGGGATTAACAGTCTAGTGGCTGTGATCCTTCTTGCTGTTATAGACTCTTTTCCGGCCAGTTAGTGACTCTTTTCCGCCGGCACAACCGGCCAGGATCCTCAGACCTGGGCGAATTGGAGAGAAATCGACCCTGTGCCGTCCCCTTTTCTTTCCAGACTACTTCAATCGTCTTCGATGCAAATATCCTTTCTCTCCCAGCGATGTGTTCTTTGGAGGTTCTGTGGGCGTTTCTGCAGCTCTGGGTTCTTACGGAATTCGTTTGCTAGTCCCATGCCCAACTCTTCCTCGTTTACAGCTGTGGTTACGACCGTCTATGGCAGAGATAATATTATATGTTTCTCACTAACACATTTTCAACTCAGAATGCTGTAGTTTTGCATGTCTATTAAAACTAATGTATTATCAACCTGTTGTGGCTCAGAGAGAAGCAGGATTGCCTATTTCCCGCATTCTTTGTGGAACACTTCGCTGTCCGGCGCACTGAAAGCCGGTGTCTGTGTCTCCATCCCCAATATGTCCCCATCCCCAGCTCCTTTGCTCAGACGGTCTTCGTTGGTAAAAGACCTGCGGCGCTACAGTAGCGTCGCAGACAGCACGACGCGATTACGTCTCGCTGCATCGGAGTTCGAATTTCAATTAGATTAGATTATGAGGACCCTCAGGTCCTCGTTTATTGTCATATAGAAATGCATGCATTAAAAAAAATGATACAACGTTGCTCCAGAATGATATCACAAGAAAACACAGGACAAACCAAGACTAAAACTGACAAAACCATATCATTATAACATATAGTTACATCATTGTAAAGCAATACCATAATTTGATAAAGAGCAGACTATGGGCACGGTAAAAAAAAATAAAGTCTCAAAGTCCCGAGAGACTCATCATCTCACGCAGGCGGCAGAAAGGAGAAACCCTCCCCGCCATGAACCTCCAAGCGCCGCCAATTTGCCGATGCAGCACCATTGGAAGCACCCGAACGCAGCGGACTCTGAGTCCGTCCGAAAACCTCGAGCCTCCGACCAGCCCCTCCGACACAGCCTCTCCGAGAACCATCCTCTGCCTTGCGCTCGACTCCTCCCCGGCCACCGAGCAACAAGCAAAGCCGAGGACTCGGGGCCTTCTCCTCCGGAGATTCTGGACCACTCAGTAGTAGCAGCAGCGAAGCAGGCATTTCAGAAGTTTCACCAGATGTCCCTCCGTGTTCTCACGTCTATTTCCATCAAATCAAGATTTTGCACGGCACCGTATTGACAAATAACAGTCATCACCACCGGAGTGGCCGCTGCTAGCTGCGTCGCGCCGCCATCCTCTCCTCCCGCCGTCATTAGTCCGACGTCCTCTGAGCAAAGTTTGTACATCCGTCCCGTGAACATATGGATTTTCTCCACCAAGTGCTCCGGTTTGCTCTCACAATCCAAACACCTACCACCCGGTAGGTTAATTTGTTTTTGCAAATTTGACATGTGATCAGGCCAGTGCTAAATGTGTGGTCTGCTGAACGACGCAATTTAATGAGCGCACTCAATCTGTCTCTGTGACTCAGCAAGGAAGGAGAGGAGGGACGGACACTGTGGAAACAGGGAAACGGTCACGAGGTTCTATGGGCGTGAAATAGATTCCATGATGATATGTTACCTCCCGGGTACCAGGGTCCATGATATGTTGGATAAAGTCCCCATCATTCTCAATGGGAATATGTACAGGTAGAAGTTGTGGTCCGTGTAGGTAGAATGACCTGGGCTGAACGAGCGGTATGGTTCAGGATACGGAGTTCAGGAAGTTAGGTGCTACGTTAAAGGGCAGAACCAGGAAGGTTATACAGGTTAATATGTGGCCAGCGGGTTGGTGCAGGAGGGAGGACATAAGAGTTTTGGAACTTTCAGGGAAGGTAGAGCTTGTACAGAAGGGACGGGTTGCTACTGAACTGGAGGGGCACTGATCATCAAGGAGGAAGGTTTGTTAATTGTGCACGGTGCGGTTTAAACTCGAGTTGCAGGGGACTGGGAATCAGAGTGCCCGACAGTTAGTGGAGAGGTTGTGGAATCAGATGTTGGTAAGCCTTCAGACAAAGTTAGGAATCAAAAGCTTGAGTATGTAGTGACTAGTGTCCTGAGCATCTTGTATTTAACTGAAGGACTATCGTAAAGGTGGATAATAGTGCAGAAGATGAGGTAGCTGATTTATAAATAGAGTGAATATGTAGTGAGGACAGGACGTTCATTGAGCCAACTTCCAGTGAACAGAGTGAGGTGCAACTTTAAAAGTGGGCAAAAACAAACAGGGTGATTACTGAACTGAAGGTGTTGTATTTGATTGGGTGCAGTATAAGGAATAAACTGGGCGAACCTGCAGCACAGCTGCAGATTGGCAGATTACTGCATAGCCAGTAAGGCAGTGGGACGTGTTGCTCTTTTGGTAAGAAAATGAAATCAAATCTTTAGAAAAGGTGACAGAGGGTCGGAGATCTTCAATTATTGCAGTTAGAACTAAGAAATTGCAAGGGTGGTAAAACCCATTGGGGAGTTGTATACAGAGACCCAGAACGTATTAAGAACGTGGCAATTACAACGCGAGATTTAAATTGCATGCCAAAAGGGAGAAATATTCATAGGGAACTTCAATATGCAGGTGGATTGAGAAAATCAGTCAGAGGGAATTTCAAGGGCTCCTGCGAGATGGCTTTTTAGAGCAGCTCGTGGTTGGGCGCACTGGACGATCGGCTGTTCAGGACTGAGCGCTGTACAAAGAACCAGAATTGATTCGAGAGATTAAATGTAAAAGAACCCCGAGGGAAAAGATATCATAATATGATGATAAATGATTTTTTCACACTGAAATTTTGGACTTCGCAGCTAAAGCCAGATGTATCAGTAATTCAGTGGAGTAAAAGAGATAACAACGGCATGAGAGAGAGTTGGCCAGAATTGAATTGAAAAGAACAAAAGCAGAGCAGCAATGGCTGGAAGCAATTCGGAAGGCACGAGATATACACATCCCTAACAGGAAGAAGTATTGTAAAGACACAACCGTGGTTAACAAGGGAAGTCAAAGGCAACGTGAAAGTCAAAGAGAGGACAGTAACGCAACTGGGGGTGGAACACAGCGAGAGAGAGAGAATCAAAGACAAGGAGAGAGGCTACGAATAGAGAGGGTGGAGAGTAGTTGTGAGGAAAAGAAAAACAGGCGCTAAGAGGGGAGAGCGGGTCCAATGAGTGCAGAAGAGAGTACGAACAGGTGCACGCAAGATGTAAAGAGAGGGAGTGGGAGCCATAGGTAGTAAGGGAATTGCGAGAGAGAGCGAGGTTGCAAGAGAGCGGCAAAATAGGTAAAATAATTCAGACCTCTTTTAACTGTCGTATTAAGGTTCTTGAGTTAAACTGACGTGTCCAGTCGTCATTAAATATTCAGACGATGATTCCCTTCTTGCCTAATACGCCAAAGTTAATTCCGGCCGCTCTGAAAACGGATGTACGCGGTGTGTTGCGTGGGTGGTGGGGCGGGGGAGAGGAGTCAGTTGTAAGTATATCCCAAGTTATCGGGCCAACGCACTTCCACTCCATACGCTGGTCTACACACCGGTCTGGCACGGCAAGAAGCCAGCATAATAAGATCAGCTTGAATGCCAAACATTCTCTCCGCTATCCTTCTCCCACCGGAAGAAAATAGAAACTCCAGGCTCAAACAGCTTCTATCCCGATGTTACAAGATTTACTATTACTTCTCAGATGGGGAAGGATGGAAAAGCGTCCGTGTGCCAAGACCTGAAACTAGAGCCGGGCTAATATTCAGATATTGCGGCGACATCTAGCGGTCGACTGGGAAAGAGAAAGCGTAAGTTAGACACGATTGAGAGGGAGATATAAACAGCCCAAAGACCAGACGACCAAAGATTATGTCTTCACCATTCTTTGCATCTTCTTGGTATCTTCTTGTATCGTTCTTGGTATCGAAATATGCTTCTCAGCATATTTCGGATCTAATTCAGGGCTTCTGTTTGGGGAAGACACAGGGTTTTCTTCAAACAAGCCTGATTGGAATCTCCGGCCACGATGAGAAATGAACTCAAAGCTGGAACATCTGGACAGCTAATCTGCATACATTAGCATGACCTTGATTGACGACATCTCGGCATTTAATGACATTGCCCACGCAAGACTAATGAATAAGCTTCAGGAAATAGCTCTGAATATAGATGCAGTATTCTATTTTCTCACATGCAGACCCCAGTCAGTTCGGATTGGCAACAACATCTGCTCCACAATCTCCATCAGAACAGGTGCACCAAACGACAGTCTGCTGAGGCCACTGCTAAATTTGCTTCATATACAATACCTGTAAGTCTGAGCAGAGATATAACGTCATATTTACGTTGACCGACGGTACCATTATCGCTGACACGGTCAAAGCTGGTAACAAATCAGCATATAGGAGGGAGATCCAAACGCGTTTACCAGTGTTCCGTTGTCATGTGTTTCCACACTCCTCCCCCTGCTCTACCCATCTCCACTGGGGTTTGCCTATCCATACTTCTCCCGACACCACTCCCTGGTGTACTGGTGTGTATCCCCAAAATTGTCCCTCTGTGCACCGGCGTCAGGTGCTTGCGCACAACCGACACCACAGCCCTGCAGTGTACTGATGTCTGGTCGGTACCACACACCTGAAGCAAGGCGTGTTTGCAGGCTGTACAGCCAAACGCTCCCAGTGAACACGGTGACGCTCCTTTCCTTCCCATGGCAGACCTGTCCGTTAGGTCAACTTGGCTCCACTTCAGAGACTCTGCACACCACTCTGACACAACAAAGCGCGATCATAACAACATATGCTTGAAATCTAGACATTCTCTCTGCTCCGCTATCCCATCGGAAGAAAAGTAGATCAGGCTTAAAGACAGCTTCTATCCCGTTGTTACAAGACTATTCAGCAGTCCACTAATCCTGTTGATTTTTGGATAGTGATTGGAAAGGAGTGGACGGATCTGGATATTAAGCCCTAAACTAGAGCAAGGATAATGTCCAGACATTTCGACGACCTCTCGTGGTAGTCTAATGGAAAGAGGAGAAGACCAGTGACAGAGTATTGAGAGAGTGATGAACAGGTGAAGGACAGGGCGTACCTGTGAGTATAAAGGGTAAAACTGGAAAGTTAAAGGAACCCAGGGTGAGGTATTGAACCCACAAATTATAGCATCATAATGAAGCTATTCTGCCCAACAGGACTTCTCCACTATTCAGGCATGGCTGTTTCTTTTTTTCTACATCACTCTTTTGTGCATAACATTACGTTGCCCGCCTTTAGAGTACTGTGCGTAGTTCAGGTCACCGTAGTACAGGAGGATGCGAATCAGCTGCGGAGGAGAATCTCTGGATTTTCTTTATTTGCAAGTTATGACGAAATATTGGATAAGCTGATCTTTGTTTTTCCATCGAGGTAACCCCAACGAAATATATCAACTTATTAGATATACAGACGGATATAAAGATGCATAAAAACATTATGTATTGAACTTAATGTTTTCCGATCATTTTTTCCGCCACCCTTCCCTTTTCTTCAATTATCCATTCTGGCACTACTCCTCCTTCATCTTTTTAGGTGAGTGGACGGGCTGTAAAACGGGATGTAATATGTTGGACTTCAATTTAGATTTCGTCCAAATCCCTTTCATAAAGCAATTTGACCCCGCATAATATCCGAAGTGTCCCCCATCCAATACAGAATACTGACTCCTTCATCGTCCACGCAGTGTCGTCAGATTAGATGCGACGATGTTCTCGGGTGTATATCACCCTCCTCCCATCCATGGAAAGGATCTCATCTCAGTCTTTCACTCTGAGGAGACTGCTCAAAGTTAGTAGAATTCCGGATCACACGCCCTGATCCCACTGGTCCAACCCACTGGCAAATGGGTTTATTATTCAAGATTCTAAATTGTTTATTATCATTTCCATTCACAAGTGTAACGGAGAACGAAATAGTTGGTACTCCGCTTTCAATGCAACACAAAAACACAAAAAAAAAAATACAGTAAAAATCATTGCCACAGAGCATTGAGTTTCCAGGTAATACAATGACAGAGTGCAGAATTAAGCGCTGCAGTTACAGAGCAAGTGCACCGCAGGCGAACAACAAATTGCAAATATCGCAGTGAGGCAGATTGTGATATTAAGAGTTCGTCCAATTGTCAGGGTGAAAGGTTGAATATTTTTATAACGGGTGTGGTTGAATCTGATCCTGAGCCTGATGGTACGTGGTTCCAGGCTTTTGTCTCTCCTGCGGGATGATGCAGAAAGAATGTCCGGGATCGGTCGACATACATCCTGGACATCACCACCCTGTTAAGTAATTCGATTTACGTGTTGCCGCAGCCGTCCGGGTTCAAAGGGGTTAACCGTAGATGTATGTTGAGTAATTAACGTCAGCTCACACGGAGCCTGGTTGTGTCACTGGGGGATTCGCAGCTCTATTTAAAATTGTTCCTTTCGATGAAGGTTCACAGTGTCAGAGAGACACGGACAGCAGCGGCTCCACAGCGGAAGACAATAATTGGGAGGTTGCGAGCAACAAACTGGGATTTTACGTGAACGGTTAGGATCTGCAGGGTGCGAAGCGTCGGTCACCGACTGTAATCTGGGAACAGTGACGGGAAGATGGTTCAGGATCGAGAAACAGGACCATGGAATGTTCCAGCAACGGGGAAGGGTGTCTTCAGCGTGGCTACCTATATTTTTTCGAATGACCCTTGGATATCAACAGACAGACGGATCTGGTATTTACTCCAGACAATTCAGCCCATCTGCTATCCCGTTCTGGCTTTGGTTGCATTTCCCGGTACGTTCCTGTTTATAGACCCGAGGAATGAGTGAATGGGAAGTCGTGTTCACGAGGTATAGAGGTCAGGTTGATGGAGATTTAATTACAAAGCCCAGGATCAGCTTCACTCAGGCGATCGTCCTCCCTGACTGAACTTCGGATGATTAACCTCGAATATATTGACAGGATCAGGTCACCACCGTTTATCTCATCGTTTTCGATAAATAATAATAGTATTTAAAGAGAACTGTTCATATAGATGCTGAAGTTTCAAAGTGATTTCTAAATACAAACGAACAGACAAAATGATTTTGGTTAAAAGCAACGGTAAATAACTAGGTTCTGAGCTGGTTCCAACTGAGTCTGCATCCCTTCTGTTTCAGTAAATTAAATTCACAGTTTCGAGTGTGGTATAAAATGGGTGACTTCACAAATTTCTTTTGAGGGAGATGATATAAATTTAAGAGACTGGCAGAAGAAACCTGAGAGCTTGAGCTGAAATTACAGCACCGCCTCGAAGAACCGAGTATTGAATTAATCTGTGTGCACAGTGTGGGGTCGCGCGTTTCCCCGTAACTTGTTATACCTCTTTGGTAATAGTAAAACAATTCGAAATGAATGACCCATTCCGAGCACTATTACAAATCCATCTTCACCGAAATAGGAGAAAACTTCACAGCTGTTCATTGGTTGATGGGAGGACTTCATTTTCAACCTCTTTGTCGACTTCACTGAGCTATAATCCTGGTCCCCTGCAGACATCGCCGATGGTGGAAAACTATAGGCTTCAAGTCTGGGTTCAAAAATATGATTCCATATTTCCTGTCTGTGACTCTGCTGGCTTTGCACCTTGCCCACTGATATGCTTCAGGTGAGTGGACGGGCTGCAAAACGGAAAGTGCTATCTATATATTACTCAAATACGGCTAAGGTCCAAATCCGTTTTATAAAGCAATTTGTCCCCGCATAATTTCCGAAGTGTACCTCATCGGATACAGAATATCCACTTATTCATCGCCCTCGCAGTGACGTCAGGTTAGATGCGGCGAAGTTCTCGGGTTTATATCATCCTCCTCCCAACCATGGAAAGGATCTCATCTCAGTCTTTCGCTCTGACGAGACTGCTCAGAGTTAGTGGACTTGCGGACGACACATCGCGACTCCATCAGCCTTGCAGGCAGTTCCCTGATCCCACTGGTCAACCCCGCTGCACTGTGGTAAAATTGGTAAACGGGTTTATTATTCAAAATTCGAAATTGTTTAATATCATTTCCATTCGCAAGTGTAATGGAGAACGAAATAGTTGTTATTCTGCATTCAATGCAAGGCAAAAACACAAAAAAAAAGCACAGAAAAAAATCATTGCCACAGTGCATTGAGTTTCCAGGTAATACAATGACAGAGTGTAAAGAGCTGCAGTGATAGAGCAAGTGCGGGGCAGGCGAACAACAAATTGCAAAGTCAGAGGAGGGAACGTTACGATATCAAGAATCCATCTAATCGTCAGGGTGAAGGGTTGAAAATTTTTCTAACGGCGTGATTGAAGCTGTTTCTGAGCCTGATGGTACGTGCTCTCAGGCTCTTGTGTCTCCTGCGAGTTGATGCAGAACGTTTCTCCGGGATCGGTGGCCATACATCCTGGTCATCACCACCCTGTTAAATACTTCGGTTTGCGTGTTTCTCCAGTGGTCCGGATTCAAAGGGGTTAACCGTAGATGAATGTTGAGTAATTAACGTCAGCCCGCCCGGAGCCTGGTTGTGTCCCTGGGGGATTCGCAGCTCTGCTTAAAATTTCTCGTTTCGATGAAGGTTCACAGTGTTAGCGAGAGCAGCCCTTCCGTCAGACACGGACCGCAGCAGCTCCACAGCGGAAGACAATAACTGGGGAGTTACGAACATCAAAGTAGGATTTTCAATGAGTGGTTGGATCTGCAGCGTGGGAAGAGCCAGATACCGATTGGAATCTGGGAACAGTGACGGAAAATGTTTCAGCATTGAAAAATAGGACGGGGAAGGGTGCCTTCGGCCTGGTTACCTATATTTTTTCGAATGACCCGGGGATGACAGCAGACGATCGGATCTTGTATTTACTACTGACAATTCAACCCATCTACTATCCCGTTCTCGCTTTGGTTGCATTTCCCGGTACGTTCCTGTTCACTGACTCGAGCAATGACAGAATGGGAAGTAGTGGACACGGAGTAAAGATGTCTGGTTGATGGGGATTGAGTTGCATGTTCCGGTTCACACAGTCGATCGTCCTCCCTGACTGAACCTCGGATGATTAACTTCTGATATTTTGACTGGATCCGGTCAACGATATTTATCCCCTTGTTTTCGATAAAAAATAATAATAATATTTAAAGAGAACTGTTCATATAGACGAAGTTTCAAATTGTTTTCAAAATACAAACGAACAGAGAAAATGATTTTAGTTAAAAACAACGTTAAATAAGTACGTTCTGAGTAGGCGTTCAAAAGTTTCAACTGAGTCAGCATCCCTTCTGTTTTAGATAATCGAATTCACCAGTTTGGGGTGTAGTTTGAAATAGATGGCTTCCAGATTAGATTTTGAGGGAGATGGTATAAATTTCAGAGACCGGCAGAAGAAGTCTGAGAGCTCGAGTTGAAATTACAGCACCGCCTGGAAGCACCGAGTATTGAATTAATCTGTGTGCACAGTGTGGGGTCGCGCGTTTCCCTGTATCTTGTTATACCACTTTGCTAATAGTAAAGCAATTCCAATTCAATGATCAATTCCAAATCCATCGTCAGCGAAATCCGAGAACACTTCTGATCAGCTGTTCGTTGGTTGCTGCGATGACGTTATTTTCAAATTCTTTGTCGACTTCACTGAGCTGTAACCCTCGTCCCCAGCAGATATCACCGATGCTGGGAAACTACTCTCTTCAAGTCTGGGTTGAAAATGATGTTTCCATATTTCCTGCAAACAACAGGAATTCTGCAGATGCTGGAAATTCAAGCAACACACATAAAAGTTGCTGGTGAACGCAGCAGGCCAGGCAGCATCTCTAGGAAGAGGTGCAGTCGACGTTTCGGGCCGAGACCCTTCGTCAGGACTCCCTTCCCTTCGCTCTTCTGCTATTCTGCACCCGTGGCCGCTTACTTCTTCTCAATTGCCTGTTGCCCCACCACCCGATACCCCTTCCTCCTTTCCTTACTCCCATGGTCCATTAACTCTCCAATCAAGTCCCTTCCTCTCTGGCCTTTTATCTTTCCTACCCTCCTGTCTTCTCCTATCACCCTCTCGCTAAACTCCTCTCTCCACAGGCACCTTATTTATCCGGCGTCCTCCCTCTTCCTTCCCAGTCCTGAAGAAGGATCTCACAATGAAACTGTTCATTCGATGTTTATTCATTTCCACTGATGCTGCCTGACCTGCTGAGTTCACCCAGCATTCTGCATGTGCGGCTTTGGATTTCCGTCATCAGCAGAGTTTTCAGAGTTCGGATTATGAATCAGCGGCATTTATTTAGAACTAGGAGACTGCTGCGGAGTCGCAGTGTCTGCGTTAGCTTTCATTTTGAGACTTTTAGTTAACGACGCTGTTGGCCTGCTACTTATTATTTTCCTTTTGCACAGTTCTTATTAAAAGTCAGTGACATAGAAACAGAGAAAACCTACATCGCACAATACAGGCCCTTCGGCCCGCAGAGCTGTGCGGAACATGTCCTCACCTTAGAACTACCTAAAGTTACCTGTAGCCCTCTATTTCTCTAAGCTCCAATCCAGGAGTCTCTTAAAAGACCCTATCGTTTCCGCCTCCAGCACCGTCGCCGGCAGCCCATTCCACGCACTCACCACTTTCTGCGTAAAAAACTTACCCCTGACACCTCCTCTGTACCTACTTCCAAGCACCTTAATGCGGTGCCCTCTCATGCTAGCCATTTCATCCCTGGGGAAAAGCATCTGACTATCCACACGATCAAGGTCTCTCATCATCTTATACACCTCTATCAGGTCACCTCTCATCCTCCGTCGCTTCAAGGAGAAAAGGGCTGAGTTCACTCAACCTATTCTCATAAGGCATGCTCCCCAATCCAGGCAACATCCTTGTAAATCTCTTCTGCACCCTTTCTATGGTTTCCACGTCCTTCCTGTAGTGAGGCGACCAGAACTGAGCATAGTACTCCAGGTGGGGTCTGACCAGGGTCCTATAGAGCTGCAACATTACCTCTCGGCTCTGAAACCAAATCCGACGGTTGATGAAGACCAATGCACCGTATGTCTTCTTTACCACAGAGTCAACCTGCGTAGCTCCTCTGCTCTTGCGCCATAACCATGCACTTGCGTCAGTCCTTTTGACGAGGCCAACACTGGGAGCACCGTGCACAGTTCCCGTAACCCTATTCGTGTGTCACTCTCACACCGGGAGCACCGTGCGCGGTTCCTTTTGGGTACCCTTGAGTCAGACCTGCGCCGGGAGTCTGTGCAAGGTTCCCCTCTCTGTATCCCTGGATCAGACCCACAGCCGGACCATCATGCACAGTTCCTATCTCCGTATGCTGGGTCAGACCCACGACTAGAGCACCATGCATGTTCCCGTCTCCATATCCTTGAGTCGGGCTAACACCAGGAGTGCCGGGCACAGTTTCTCTTCCATATCCCTGAGTCAGACCTACTCTGAGACACCTTGCAGTTTCAATCTCCGTGTCCCTTCGCTGAGACCCAAACTGAGAGTACTGCGCATTGTTCTCGTCACCGCATCTATAGGTGAGACCCGCACCGAGATCACCATACTGTACATGTTTACTGTCCCCGTCACTGTACCCTCGAATCTGTGCGGCCGCATAGTACCTGCAATACTCCTGCGCACATAGCCGTTGTTGCCATGTAGTTGAGTTTGGACGCAGCTATATAAAAAATATGCAAAGTTAAAGATTTGCTTTGTTCTACTGTACTTCAGTATACCCTTCAATTAATAAAAAAAAGTGTGTGTTTCTTTTATTTTCGTTCTAAATATTCATAGTAGACATATTACAAAAGAAAAGTTAAAGTGCTGCACAGTTTTCAGGCCACGTAAAAAAAATTCTGCTCCAAGCAATGGTGCTTCTGCACAGCTTTAAAAATATTAGAGGGAACGTTGCTCTCCATATCCCCTGGGTCTCTGTGTCCCTTGGTGAGAACCACACTGAGAGCACTGCACCCAGTTCACATCTCCATATCCCCTGGGTCAGGCCCGCGCAGGGGGCACCATGCACAGATCCTATCTCCGTATCCCTGGGTCAGACCCACACCTGGGGCGTCATGCACAATTCTCATGTCCATATCCCTGGGTCAGACCCAGGCCTGGAACATCGTGCGCACATCCCATCTCCGTATTCCCGGGTCACGCCCACACCAAAAGGTCTCAAATAATGGAAACTTCCGCAGCGTCCAGCTTTCCGTTGTCCAGACGTTATTCTCAATGAATTCTATCAGAGAGAACTGAAATCGAGGGATTCCTCCAGCTTTGAGTCACTTCACATGAGAGTAGCTCCTTCGACCTCCCTTGCCCGTGCTTTTTCTGTGTTTATTCAGATACAGCACTGAATATGGCCCCTCCAGCTTTTCGAGCCACGCTGCCCACCAGGCACCGACTTAACCTTCACATAATCAAAATTTACAATGGCCAGTTAAGCTACCAACCGGTACACCTTTGGACTTCTGTCTCCCCTCTTACCTTTTCTGCTCACCTGACTATTACGTCTCCCTGGCGCCCCCCTCCTCCTTCCCTTTCCCCACGATCCACTTTCCTGTCCTATCAGAATCCTTCTCCAGCGCTCCAACTATCACCTCCCAGCTTCTAATTTCATGCCCCGAACCCCGTGTGGGTGGGTGAGTGGGTGTGTGTGTGTGTCTGTGTCTGTGTCTGTGTTTCTGTGCGTGCGTTGCTCTGGATTTCCAGAATCTGCAGAATGTCTTGCGTTTTAGAGAGAACCATGTGCAGGTTTGCAAATATTGTAACTACTAAGCTGCCGACCAATGACACATTGTGAACTACCCTGTTCATGGAGAGAATGTTCTGCAGAAGAATAGCCCAGGAAAAAATGAAAGTTTATGGGCAGCAGGTTGAATAAATTCCCATGGGAAACTCGGCGACCTGTGAGGAACAGGCGCGTCATTCCCGCTGAGGACAGGATTAAACCTGCTGAAGATTAGCTTTAATTGACACCAGTACATCCAAACATACCGTGAAATGCGTTGCAGCACGCACAGGATGCTGGAGGAACTCAGCAGGCCAGGCAGCATCTGTGGAAAGGAGTAAAGAGTCGACGTTTCAGGTGGAAACGTTTCCGCAGGACTCGGGATGCTGCCTGACCTGCTGAGTTCCTCCAGCATTTTGTATGTGTTACTTTGGATTTCCAGCATCTGCAGATTTTTCTCTGTGTCTTAAATGCGCGTTGTTTACACCAATGACCAATGGTCCGACGACTGTACTGGAGGCAGCCTGGAAGTGTCGCCACATTCCCAGCACCCACATAGCGTGCCCACATTTACTAACCTTAATCTCTATATCTTTCGTAATGTGGGAAGAAACACACACAGACATGGAGAGAATGTAAAAACTCCTTACAGACAGTGAACATCGACTGCAGGCGCTGTAAAGTGTAATGTGATAGATTTCGGTTCAGGTCCGCCCTGGGGGGAGAGGAGAGAGAGTGGGAAGGAGGAGAAGAGAGATAGCAGCAGAGTTGATGAGTTTTGTTCATTCTTTCCCGATGTGCCCTGTCGTCTGACTGGGGTTTGAGTTATAGGGAAAGGTTAAATGGGTTAGGAGTTTATTCCCTGCAAAATGAGGGGAGATTTGATAGAGGGATTAAAATTGTGACGGATATAGATAGGTGAAATGCAAGGAGGCTTTTTCCTCTGAGGTTGGGTGAGACGAGAAGTAGAGGTCATAGGTTAAGGGTGAAACGTGGCATGGTGGCCTAGCAGTTAGTGGCGTCACTTTGCAGTGCAGAGATCGAGGTTCATTCCCAATGCTCTCCGTAAAGAGTCTGCACTGTTATATACCCCTAGGGTTCATTTTTTCTGTGGACTGTTACTTTAAAACGCCGAGAGAATGAGACTGAGTTTTGGGACACTGTTGGATTTCTGCTGACTACAAAATTATTTGGTTACTATGATGAGAGAGGTGGAGCTGTTTGATGGACAATGATTGTTTATAGTTTCTTGCGGCCTGTTTTGAATGAGCAAGGTTAGATGATCCTCTTACGGACACAGACAGACACACACAGTTCAGAGTCGAGAAGTTTCGATCAAGGAAAGACACCAGTGAGTGAGGTCGCTGGTTTAAACTTTCAGTAGCCCAAAAGGGGTGAGTTGAGATGGATCCAGAGTATTGGTAAACGACTCTCACAAAGTACTGCTATGAGAAGTTTGCAAAGAGGAGGGAGAGAAAGGTTTGAAACAGAAGAAACCTAGTGATAAAGATATCACTGTTTGGACTCTCTTCCAAGTAGCCCATAAGGGTGAGTTTGATTCCATTTGAATACCAAAGTGTGATTGTCACATAGCTAATCCACAGGAGTGTGTTCTCTGGTGAAGGGAAAAACTTTGATAATACCACATATGTATTTACCCTTCTCTGTGTGTGGTAGTTCACTGAAGAAGGCACACCTGTGGCAAATCACTGTTGGAGTTATTTCGTATGTCGTGGAACTGGATAAATGGCTATCACGTTGTGTGTGATTGGGGTAACCTTGTGGAATCTACCGGTGTGTCTACCCTTGTCTGGGTGGTGGTTCCCTTGAAGATGGTCCCCTTTGTGATAAGCTACTGTTGGTGATACTTCATGTGAGGATTCGGAGGACAACGGGAAGATCGACGACACCTGTTTATTTTTCTCCTATCGCGGATTTCACCTTGGATTACAAATATCTCCCTCATAACAACAATAACAACTCTGTGTATTTGAACTGAACTGAATTTTCTTACATACCATCGTAAGACTATAACTCTTGCCACCTGAGCTGGAATAAGTTTGGGAACTTTATCTATACACCTTTATATGCAAAACACTGCTAACTTTTGGTCACCTGGTTAAGATACTATATTTAGTAGTTACTAATAAAGATAGTGGATTTTAACATCAAAACCAGACTGTAGGTGTATTCTATTGCTGCTGATACTTTTAGTGTCACGTTGGTAACCGGTACTTCCCCCAGTGTTGCTTGTACGTAACAGTACGTTCTCCGAGGACCATGTCAGTTTTTTCCTGGTGCTCTTGTCTTCCCCCACGTTCTGAAGACCTGCAGGTTAGGGTGAGTAAAGTTGTGGGTATGACACAGTGGTAACACTTGCGGGCTGCCCCCGGCTCCATCCTCGGACTGTGGGGGATGTTGACTCAAATGATGCATTTCACTTGCATGGCTCAATGCTCACAGATAAATTAGACTAATCTTTCTCTACTTAAG
This sequence comes from Mobula hypostoma, assembly GCF_963921235.1. Taxonomy (NCBI): domain Eukaryota; kingdom Metazoa; phylum Chordata; class Chondrichthyes; order Myliobatiformes; family Myliobatidae; genus Mobula; species Mobula hypostoma. The sequence goes on from NC_086124.1 coordinate 28,275,570, forward strand.
GCAAAGAGTCCACGACCCCCTTGCTTAATGCTATTGCTCCATTTTTTAAATAAAAATCAGAATGTGAACCCCTGATTTTAAGGGGAAACTGAGGAGGCAACGTCTTCATTCAGAGCGTGGTACAAGTGTGTAAGAACTGCCAGTGGAATTAGTGGGTTCGAATTTGACTCCAGCGCGTAAGCGAAATTCTATAGACTTGCTAAGTTTACCAGCAGGATAAAAGACTCTCAGGGTTGTATGTTGTGACATGTACATACTCTGCTAATAAATTGTACTTTGAACTTTGAAACTTGGACAGCTAGGCTCTGGGTGAAGGTTATATGTCTGTCATGTGGGGTGTGGCTTATTTGACGGTGAAAAGCTCCTTCCACCGTATCGGTCGCTCCTGGTGGCATGAACATCGATTTCTTAATCTTCCGGTAATGCCCCCCTCCCCACCTCGCTAATTCACATTCCCTTTTCCCTCTCTTACCTTATGTCCTTACCTGCCCATCACCTCCCTCTGGTGCCTCTCCCTTCCATGGTTTTCTGTCCTCGCCTATCAGATTCCCCCTTCTCCAGCCCTTTAGCAGGTTGTTGAATATCTAGTTTGTAGTTTGTGGAACTTGTTCCTCTCCATCCTGTTGACCAGAGAGAACTACCGTCTGCAAATCAGTGAATTCAAATGAATCAAGGACAATGGAAGGAGACAATTCCATTGCCTTTCCTCTTGCTATGAGGGAGGAAATGGTAGCTGCCATTTTATAAAGAGACTGCTTCCTCTCCATTTTGTGACTCAGTCGCTTGGCTTGATCAGTGTTTTGAAGTCGACACAATTATACCTCGGGTAATCTGCTGAACTAGGGATCATTTACCAAATAAGTTATTTGTGGAGTCTTCTTCGGTTGGATATATACGCAGATTTCTGACTGTTTGGGGTCTGAATCTGTCATGCGTGAGTCAAGCCGGTTGCTGATTGAGAACGAAGGGCCGTAAGTTACCAATTGTCACTTGCAGGGCAATAAATGGACGCTGGCCTCGAGCAGAGCCAATAATAAAAAGGTGTTAAAGGTCAGACACTTGACCTACAGGCAATGGCACTGGAATGCAATATCTGAATTGGTAAGAAATAAATATAAAAGCAGACACTTCAAGTGTGCTGTTGGTGGTAACTCTGTAGGAGGCCAACTATCGTGGATGTGAGGTGCCCCGTGAAAACGTGGAGATTCGAAACGAGGGACATGTGGTCAGCAACATGGTCAGTTTCCTGTTCTTTGATTGGTCAGGAAAACTTAGTAGGCGAGCAGAGAGTTATTTGTTTGTGTAAATTCACGTGTTGTTCTGTTGAGATTATAAAGGTACCGATCAGTAAATTCAGATTCTCTCTGTGCCTCCCTGATCGTTACTACAAGATTGCGCATCGGGTGGCAACTCTGCCATTCCCTCAGCATTTCTCTGTTTTTTTTTACAGGACCAAGTTGCTAGTTCGATGATCAAGCCAGCACGGATGGAAAGCGTGCAAGGAGCCAGCCGGGTTCAAACCCAGGACCATTCGCCTCGATGTCCGGTGCTGGGGCCACTATACCACCAGCCGAGTTGGTGTAACCTTGGGGAGGGGAGGGACTTAAATGTTTAGTCCAATATTTTACTGTTTGTAAATAGATGGTTGACATGCTTATTCACAGACAATGTTTTCTGCCTCGCTCACCAAACCTGTGAACCTGCTACCACAGTACAATGGTACAGACTAGATGGCCCGAAGGGCAGTAACACTCATGCGCGCACACACACACACCAACCATGTCACCTGCACACAGCCCATCGATGCACTCTGTAAACAACACCTTTAAGAAAAAGCACAAATAACTAACAGGTTTTTACTAAATAAACTGAAATATACAACAGCAATTACAAAAATGATCCCGATCCAAACTGTGACCCTCCCTTCGATCTCTCTCTTCCCCCTTCAACCAGCAAAATGACTCATTACATCAGACCCACAATAACTAATGAAGCACAAGTCAGTTGGGGCTCTCTCTCTCTCTCTTTAGAGTACGAATTAGCTGGAGAAGAGGGGAGTGCAAGTCACATTTCAATCCTCCTCAGTGCATACAAGAGTATGCAGCTTAAAGACAGTTGGTATTAAGACTGAAGTGTGGGAAGTAGGAATGTTTAGAGTACACTCAGGCACAAAGCTTTGAGGGCAGGTAACGGTGATGTACGTGGTTCAGCCGCAAAGCGAGTTGCCTCTGTCCGTGAACCATGTCTCAGCCGGGAGGCAAGAAGGTGCAGCCGAGTCCCGCGGCCTGACTGGTCCCCCTCAAGTACCAGGTTCTGGGGGATATAAAATGGGCTCCTTCTTCATCCAAACTGGAACCTCGCCTCAGGCTGAGGAGGCAAAATGACACCAGAGGAGACGGGGGCAACGAGGGAGGGGCTGCGGCAAAGGCGATTCGATACTGAAGGGTTTCTCCCACATTGTATCGGTTAAAAAGTTTTCCTTCTTCAGCATTTTAATAAAGTTGTTAATAAGCAGTCTTTATAAAATTCTAATTTACTAGTTTTTAAAACCTTTAAAATGTATACTGCCTCCGGAGAAAAGGACAAAAACAGAGTGAGGTTCCCTTCACACTGTCCCACCACAAACTTCCAAGGTCAGACATAGAATGAAGTACCCTTTCCCTCTGTGAAATTCCCATCACAAAATCCCATGGTCAGACACAGAGTGAAGCTCCCTCCTCACTGTCCCATCACACAACCCCGGGGTCAGACAGAGGGTGAATCTCCCTCTACACCGTCCCATCACACACTCCCGGGGTCAGACACAGAGTGAAACTCCCTCCACACTGTCCCATCACATACTCCCAGGGTCAGACACAGAGTGAAGCTCCCTCCTCACTGTCCCATCACACACTCCCGGGGTCAGACACAGAGTGAAGCTCCCTCCACACCGTCCCATCACACACTCCCGGGGTCAGACACAGAGTGAAACTCCCTCCACACTGTCCCATCACATACTCCCACTGTCCCATCACACACTCCCAGTATATCTGTCTCCACCGGAACCCCGAACACGTTCTGTGCAGGGTGACCAGGAAGTGCAGTGATTTCTGGACGAGGAGGGTGAGAGGGAGGGAGTGTCCTCGTGAGTTCTTTCACACCGACAAGCCACAGCAGTGAAGAGACCCTGAAAACAACCCACCCAGCCAGCAGCACAGGCAATCCGTGAAGTTTCACCACCCTCTTAAGCAAGCAACGACAAGACAGCAATAACTTAAGCTCTAGCACTCTCTGTGGATACAAGTAACGAAAGGAGACAGTACATTCATCAGGGTCGAAGGGCAACGCTGGCTTTGTGAGTGACAGAGTTTTGTCCTGACGCTCCGTACATTCCGGCCGGAATCATTCTGAGAGAGGTCCTCTGTTCTTCCAGGAGGTGCGATGGAACTGGTGTGGGGAGGGGTGGGAGGTAGTGGTGTGGAGGTTGTGGAAGGGTAGAGTGTCAGTGGTGGGTGGGTGGGTGGGGGTGTGTGTGTGTCACGCTCTGTCTCCATCCACTCCCCCTCTCTCCATTTCCACCCGGCCGCCGGGCTCACAGTCTGTTGGGGCTCACCCACTTGTAGGTGCCCTCGTAACGAAAGCCCACCTTCTTCATCATCTCATCGGCCTCTGGGGGTCCGCGGCTGGTGAGGAGGGAGGAGAGAGAGGTGTTGGTGTTACTGACCAGTGCTGAGACTGGGGAGGCAATGCAGGAGAGCAGGAACTCTAGCTGATAATTCCCCCCCCCAATTGAGGGTGACTGGGCAGTGATGAAGAGCAGGAACCCTGGCTGCTTCTTTCCCTCCTCACTCTTTTCCTACTCTCTCTCTCCGCTCCATCTCCCTCTCTGTCTCTCACCCGTCTCTCTCTGACCACAGGGAAACTGGGCAGTGATGGGGAGCAGGAACCCTATTTGATTTCCTCCCATATCTATCTGTAGCTCATCCTCTAACCCCGGGGTGACTGGGCAGTGACAGGGAGCATAAACCCCGGCTAATTCCCCTTCTCTCTCTAACCCCGGGGTGACTGAGCAGGGAACCCTGGCTAATTCTCTCTCTCTCTAACCCTGGGGTGACCGGGCTGTGACAGGGAGCATAAACCCTGGCTGATTCCCCCTCTCTCTCTAACCCCGGGGTGACTGGGCAGGGAACCCTGCCTAATTCTCTCTCTCTCTCTAACCCTGGGGTGACCGGGCTGTGACGGGGTGCAGGAACTCTGGCCAATTCCCTCTCTCTCTAACCCCGGGGTGACTGGGCGGTGACGGGGAGCATAAACCCTGGCTAATTCCCCCCCTCTCTCTAACCCCGGGGTGACTGGGCAGTGACGGGGAGCATAAACCCTGGCTAATTTCCCTTCTCTCTCTAACCCCGGGGTGACTGGGCAGGGAACCCTGGCTAATTCCCCCTCTCTCTCTAACCCTGGGGTGACCGGGCTGTGAGGGGGTGCAGGAACCCTGGCTAATTCCCCCTCTCTCTCTAACCCTGGGGTGACTGTGCGGTGATGGAGTGCAGGAACCCTGGTTGATCCCCCCTCTCTCTCTAACCCTGGGGTGACCGGGCTGTGATGGGGTGCATAAACCCTGGCTAATTTCCCTTCTCTCTCTAACCCCGGGGTGACTAGGCAGTGACAGGGTGCTTAAACCCTGGCTAATTCCCTCTCTCTCTAACCCCGGGGTGACTGGGTGGTGACAGGGAGCATAAACCCTGGCTAATTCCCTCTCTCTCTAACCCCGGGGTGACTGGGCAGTGACGGGTTGCAGGAACCCTGGCTGATCCCCCCTCTCTCTCTAACCCTGGGGTGACTGTGCGGTGATGGGGTGCAGGAACCCTGGCTGATCCCCACTCTCTCTCTAACCCTGGGGTGACTGGGTGGTGACCGGGGGAGCAGGATGAGAGAGACGTGTGCATTCACATACCTGCCGTACACGTAGGGAACGGGGCGAATTTTGGAAGACTCCAGCTTGTGAAGAAGGGGTGTGAATATTCTCCAGGCTTCTTGGAGCTCGTCACTGAGAGGGAAAAATAAAGGAGAGTCTCTGGTGAACCCAAAACTGCAGCAGAGCAGCACGGTAGTGTAGAGTTAGCACAATGCATTACAGTCCAGGCGACCCAGGTTCAATTCCCGCCGGTGCCTGTGAGGAGATTGTACATTCACCCTGTGGGTTTCCACCGGGGGCTCTGGTTTCCTGGGAGACGTACCAGTTAGTACAGCGGTCCCCAACCAGCGGCCTGCGGACCGGTACCGGGCTGCAGAGCATGTGCTACCTGGCCGCGAGGAAACGATATGAGTCAGCTGCACCTTTCCTCATTCCCTGTCACGCACTGTTGAACTTGAACATAGGGTTGCCAACTGTCCCGTATTTGCTGGGACATCCCGTACATTGGGCTAAATTGGTTTGTCCCATACAGGACCGCCCGTGTCCCGTATTTCCCCCGCTAAGGTAGAGCGTTCCTATGAAACCTTTCGTGCTGAAATGGCGTAAAGCGAAGAAGCAATTATCATTAATTTATATGGGGAAAAGTTTTGAGCGTTTCCAGACCCAAAAACAACCTACCAAATCATACCAAATAACACATAAAACCTAAAATAACACTAACATATAGTAAAAGCAGGAATGATATGATAAATACACAGCCTATATAACGTAGAAGTAATCTATGTACAGTATAGTCAGGAAGATTACGCCAAAACCAATTTGTGTAAAAAAAATCAGGACGTACACACATGCGCACGTCACATATGCGCACATCACTCACGCATGCGCACACAGGTGCCCGCGCAAGGCTTCATGGTCATGGCAGTCCTTCACAAGTGTCCAATATTTGACTGCTACTTTTGTCCCTAATTTGGGAGTGAGAAAGTTGGCAACCCTAACTGTAAAAGACATGTTGAGGTGAGTTTAACCCCACTTGAACACCATCCCCCCACGGTCGGCCAGCCCGCAAGAATATTGTCGATATTAAACCAGTCCGCGGTGCAAAACAGGTTGGGCGCCCTGAGTTAGTAGGTTACCGGGTCAGTATCGACTGTCCCATGATCAGGTTAGGGTAATTTTGGGGGATTGCTGGGGCACGCGGCTGGAAAGGCCTGTTCCACACTGTATCTCAGTAAATAAACGGCAACGTATTGCCGGGTGAAACTGTGACAGTGTGCACGTGCATCAGTGAACACGCATGTGCGTTGGTACGTGTGGACGCGCAGATACGCGCTGGCGCGCCGTGACCTCCTGGTGCAGGATGAGTGGGAACACCGTACAGGGTGCAGTACTGAACAGACGCGCCCTCTGTACAAACCTCCGGACAAAGTGCATTTGACTGCCACAGAACACATCCAGAATCAGGCGCTCGTAGGCATCAGGCAGCTTCACATCCTGGGAGAGAAATCAGCCGTTAAAGACCACTCAGGGGAAACCAGGGATCTGCAGAACTGGCCGAATCCCTCACACCGTCCCTCAGTGTCCCCTCTCCCCAGCACCCTCTGTCACTGACTGAATCCCTATTAATGTTAATCTAGCTCCCTCACACCATCCCTCAGTAACCCCTCTCCCCCAGCGTCCTGTGTCACTGACTGTATCCCCACTGACGTTAATCCACCTCCCTCACACCGTCCCTCAGTATCCCCTCACCCCCAGCGTCCTGTGTCACTGACTGTATCCCCACTGACATTAATCCAGCTCCCTCACACCGTAGCCTCAGTAACCCCTCTCCCCCAGCGTCCTGTGTCACTGACTGTATCCCCACTGACGTTAATCCCGATCCCTCAAACACTCCCTCAGTGACCCCTCTCCCTCAGCGTCCTGTGTCACTGACAGTATCCCCACTGACGTTAATCCAGCTCCCTCACACCGTCCCTCAGTGACCCCTCTCCCCCAGCGTCCTGTGTCACTGACTGTATCCCCACTGACGTTAATCCAGCTCCCTCACACCGTCCCTCAGTAACCTCTCTCCCTCAGCGTCCTGTGTCACTGACAGTATCCCCACTGACGTTAATCCCGATCCCTCAAACACTCCCTCAGTGACCCCTCTCCCTCAGCGTCCTGTGTCACTGACAGTATCCCCACGACGTTAATTCAGCAACCTCACACTGTCCCTCAGTGACCCCTCTCCCCCAGCGTCCTGTGTCACTGACAGTATCCCCACTGACGTTAATCCAGCTCCCTCACTTCTCTGACCCCAGGGCGACCGAGCGCTTCCCGACCTTGTAGCGGCTGCCATAGGTGAGGTCCAGCTCGGTCTCCTCAGGGTTGAAGAACATTCCGGGCTTCTTGGTCATCAGTTTGGTGTAGATGGCCTCGTTGGGCTGGACGCGGATGACCAGCTCGTTGCGTTTGGACTGTTGCTGGAAGATATCGCCCGGCACATCCCGGAACTGGAGGCGAACCTCTGCCTTCCTCTCGTTCAGCGCCTTCCCGCAGCGCATCACGAAGGGGACTCCTGCAGTGTAGGGCTGGGGTCAGACCGGTGTCCGTTCTGAACAGCTCCCCACCCGTGTCCACAGTTCCCTCGTCAGAACAGTGCGGCGCTCAAGACACAGGGAGGGGGGAGGGAGGAGGGAGGGAGCCGAGAGGTGGCTGGGGGGGTGGGCCTGGCGCTCGTCACTCACTGGCGAGGGGCAGGGGCAGGAGCAGAGAGGGGGCAATCGGTGGGGACTGAAGGAACTTGAATGGGACCTTAGATGGGACGGGGACGGGTGGGTCACTGGGGGCTAAGAACTCACCATCCCAACGCTCGTTCTGGATGTAGAGCACCACGGTGGCAAAGGTGGGCGTGGTGGAGCCCACTGGCACGGTGGGGTCATCGAGGTAACCCTTCTTTGCCTCACCCTCTCCGTTAGGATTCCCCACGTACTGCCCGACCACCACGTTTTCCATCTGGATCTCCGAGATGTTCTTAAGTACCTTCACCTGGAACAGAGTTCTGGGGTGAAACTCCCTCCACACCGTCCCATCACACACTCCCGGGGTCAGACACAGAGTGAAGCTCCCTCCACACCGTCCCATCACACACTCCTGGGGTCCGACACAGAGTGACGCTCTCCACACCGTCCCATCACACACTCCCGGGGTCAGACACAGAGTGAAGCTCCCTCCACACTGTTCCATCACACACTCCCGGGGTCAGACAGAGTGAATCTCCCTCCACACCGTCCCATCACACACTCCCGGGGTCAGACACAGAGTGAAGCTCCCTCCACACCGTCCCATCACATACTCCCGGGGTCAGACACAGAGTGAAGCTCCCTCCACACCGTCCTATCACACACTCCCGGGGTCAGACACAGAGTGAAGCTCCCTCCACACCGTCCCATCACACACTCCCGGGGTCAGACACAGAGTGAAACTCATTCCACACCGTCCCATCACACACTCCCGGGGTCAGACACAGAGTGAAACTCCCTCCACACCGTCCCATCACACACTCCTGGGGTCACACACTAGTTGTTCATTTGTACCATGTTAGCATTTAGTTGGGGTGAGCAGGAGGGTGATGGTTGGGAGGATGTTGCGACAGAAAACGGCAGCCCAGTGTACTAAACGAGAACAGGGCAGTTAAAACGAAAAAAATAAATCTTCTCTTTGTTGTTCAAATGTTATCAGTGTTAGCAGAGGTTTGTTTCCTAGTTAGGATCTCACCGGCATTCCATAAGGGCAAGCCTTACGAAAGCTGCAAAATTTAAATAGGGATATGGACTCAGGATACCGAGCTTGGACCTTGGGATTCCACTGTCTCTTTCGGGAACAGTGAGAGACCAGGATGGGAATTTCGGTGATTGACTTGAACAAAGATGATGGTGTGACTACACTAATAAATGCAGGTCTCCGTTTCTCTAAAGGAAGAAAAGGATCGGATTTATGAGGCATTTACACAGACAAAATTTCTGGATGTACAGTCGCAAGTTTAAATCCAAAATGGAACTTCCTGGCGCTGTATTAGCTTTTAAATTGTTGGATACTGCGTGTCTAGACAGAGAGGACAGACAGCTGGCATTAACTGAATACACAGAACTTACATTTGCATCTTTGGAATTGGCTGTGAAGAAGATTTTTTGAAGAAGCTGTCGGGGCAACAGTCAGAATTAGTCTGAGCTGGGAAATGACATACTTCACTGAGCAGAAACGAGACAGCAGCCAGTGTAGCTCCCAGAGTGACCAGATGGGGGCGCCATCACCTGGCACAAATCCACTAAACAAGTACGGCAGGAGATTAAAACGTGCTGTTTGTCACAGCACTTACCAATGATTCCTAAGGTTGTCATAGCCAGGGTGGTAGTGAGGATAAGCTCCCACTACCTATAAAGTGCTCCAAATGGCGTGCGACTTCAACAGCCTCTGACAACCAAGTCCAACTCTTGGCCTTCATGTGTGGCTGAGCTACTAGGACTGGTGGAATTGTTTCTACTGACAAGAGAAGGGGCAAAGGCAGACCACGGGCGCCTCAAAGCCAGATGCTTCGGGTAGGTGGGGGCCCGCCTAGGAGAAGGAAAACTCTGATTTTAAACCTCCGCTGCCTTGCGGCCACACCCACCCATGGGAAAGGCTTCGGGAGTAAACCCCGAGGAGGAAATCCGGAGCCGGGGTCCCTTAGGCAGTTTGATGTTGTTTACAACTTCACTCTGGCAACCTCTGTGACGACACTGGTGCCAAGCTGTATGGGTGCTCGCCCTTCCCTTGGACTACATCACCTGCTCTGTGGGTTGGGACACGGATGGAGGAAGGCTTTCACTGAAGCAGAGTTCTCAGCGAGAATTCGAAGGGCTCTGAGGACACAGCTCCAGCCTACAGGTGAGAAATATGGGACAGGGGACCAAGCGTGTTACAAAAGAGCAGACTGTACAGAGTGGAAAGGTCCTGGAGTTGTCATCGATCGCGATATTCGTAAAACATGGAGGTACGTATGTGAGAGTGCATCATTCCAGACTACGTACAGCACAAACTGAAGACCATCAGAACTCCGTAGAGAGCGACACAAAACAAAAACGAAAAGCACTAACCTGGCACACGGTCACGTAGCACAGACAGGGATATGGAGAGTGCAGCTGAGGACCCAACATTGGCACAGACAGTGCTGAAGAGAATGCAGTTGAAAACTCAGCAGACTTGCTTGAACAAGTACACAGACAACACGGAAGTTTCAGTCTTAAAATAATCTTAAAATCTTTAAAAAAAAATCTATGAGATTTGTAGACCAATACAAAGCTGAAGTCTTAGGACGAGCCGGCAAAGCCACTGGGAGAATTAAAAGTCGGTACAACTTGAATTGACTAGAACCAGCCACGGTCACTGGTACTGCAGGATCAGTCGATATGCCATGTGTAGACAGACTTCATATTGAACCAAGTATAGATCAGGCGGGACCAGCGGAGAAATAACAACATGAAGATGTTACAGTTACTAATGAGCTGTCATCTGAATCTGAAAAACAGGATGAAAGTAGATGAAGAAATAATGGAGTGTTTGAGGAAGTTTGAGACATTGGCCCAGAGACAATGTCTACAAGATGGGTGCGCACCAAAGAGAGACCTCGACAGGAATGACACCAAAAGCACGCCTCGTGGCTGGAGGATTTGAGGAACTGAACATAAAGAAACTCCACAAAGACTCACCAACATGTACATCAGAGTCTCTGCCTATTTCTCTCAGTATTATGTCAAAAGCATTGGCGACCCACGGCATGGACATAAGATCCGCATTCTCACAGGGAATTGAGCGGCCAAGTGACACTTACATTAAATCCCTCCGCCCCCCCCTTCCTCCTCCCCCCTGCTCCTGAAGCCAGAAGTGAAGGAGCAATGTGGAAATTCAGGAAGTGTGTGTATGGTCCAGCAGATGCATCACTCTACTGGTATAAAAAGATCAAGGAAGTAATGTTGAGAACAGATGGAAAGACGTCACCAGTGGATCCAGCCGTTTTGTTACTGGAGTATTTGCCAGTCACGTAGATGACTTCACATGGGGGAGGCCACAGCATCATCCCTCAGCTAACATCGGCCTTTTGGGTTGGGTGCGAGGAAGATGATAGATGCTGCTCAGTTGAGATAGACATCCTTGCTGTTGACGGAACAGTACAACTGCAGCAAGAAAGCCCCATCAGGAATCTTCAGACAATCCGCATGGAATCCTCACGGGCCCCACAGCAGGACGCACCCCTCCGAGAAGCAGAGCACCTGAGGCCAAAGGGAGGTCTGGCTCCACGGGCGGCAAGGCACAGCAGACCAGACGTCATGTTGGATGCCTGCAACTTGGGTGTCCAGCACCAAGAAATGCCACAGTGCAGACTTTACGTGAGGCAAACAAGACAGCGCGCAGAATTCAGTCTGAAAAAGTAGTCTTGAAGTTTCAACAGCTTGGAAAAGTTAGCTCACTGAGGCTCGTTGTCTTGAGTGATGCCCCACTTGGAAATCTCCCCGATGGACAGACTCAAGGGGAACATTTATTGCACTGATGGGAGAAGAGGGAAGATTTTCACTTCTCTGTTGGCAATCAGAAAGGATCGAAGACTCATACCAACTACGCTGGCGAGAGAAACCCTTGCAACGACTGAATGCCTTCTATTTGGCCACACACTGCTCTGAGCTTGTCCACGGTGACCCAGAGAGGAACACTCGACAAATAACTTGTGTTACAGACTGCTACTCTCTGGTTGATGCCATCAAATCCAGCAAGCCAGTTACAGAGAAAAGGCTTCGTCTAGAGATAAGCAGCATCAAGGACCTCGTCCTGGAAAATCCATCGGGTGCTGTGGTCCACTAGCAAAGGACCCAGTAGCTGAGTGTCTGACAAAGAATGGAGCACCATCTCCTGTGCTGTTAAAGGCCCTTAGAGAAGGCATTTGGTAGCTTAAGAACTGTATCAACATCAAGGGTTGTTCTGTTAATTTGGACAATGTAAGCAGTCAGGGCACTTTCCCTGTTCTGGGCACAGGCACAACGGTGATGGTTGGGAGGACGATGGGACAGAAAATGGCAGCCTGGTGAACTAAGCGAGAATGGGGAAAAGTAAAGTTGCTAAAATAAAATAAAATGTTTAAACATAATCACAGATGCATACTGATATTCCCTACACACCATCCCATCTCACACTCCCGGGGTCAGACACAGAGTGAAACTCCCTCCACACCGTCCCATCACACACTCCCGGGGTCAGACACAGGGTGAAACTCCCTCCACACCGTCCCATCACACACTCCCGGGGTCAGACACAGGGTGAAACTCCCTCCACACCGTCCCATCACACACTCCCGGGGTCAGACACAGGGTGAAACTCCCTCCACACCGTCCCACCACACACTCCAGGGGTCAGACACAGAGTGAAGCTCCCTCCACGCCGTCACATCACACACTCCTGGGGTCAGACACAGAGTGAAACTCCCTCCACACCGTCCCATCACACACTCCCGGGGTCAGACACAGAGTGAAGCTCCCTCCACACCGTCCCATCACACACTCCCAGGTTGAAGACTGGGTCAGACATGGGGGTGGGTGGACAGGACCTACCTTCTCATCGCGGACATCATCAGAGTTGGTGGAGGCCGGCTTCTCCATGGCAACCAGACACAGCATCTGCATCATGTGATTCTGCATCACGTCCCTGGGTTGAGGGGGGAGAGAGAGTCGAGGCGGTGAGGTGGGGCTGGGCCCGTGGGGACGCGCAACACCTCTGCCTCCTTAACACCCACCCCACGATACTGCCAGAGCCCTCCCCGCACTCACGCACCAGGCTGAGGAAAGAGACCAAAGGAGACGGGGGTGGGTGTAGTGAGATATAGGGAGAGGGGAGGAGAAGTGGGACGGAGGGCGAGGCGGGGGGGGGGGAGCAGGCGGGGTGACAGAAAATGAGAGAGAGGGAGATTGAGACACACAGAGAGATTGAGAGAGACAGAGAGAATGAGATAGAGAGAGAGAGATACAGAGAGGCAGACAGACAGTAACAGAGAGACACACACACACAGGGAGTGACGCAGAAAGGGAGACAGAGGAAGCAACAGAATACGTCTCGTTCACATTTAATTCTCATTCAACCACGCATGAAAATCCACGAATACAGCCAAACAAAACACATTCCTCAAAGGAAAAAGTAAAGCACAGTACCAACAGTCACACAGCACAGCATTAAACATACAGTCAGACACAAATATTTATATCGCACACGGCCTGTAAATTGAAGATGCATGGGAGTCACTGGCAAGAGCAAGCAGTTCTCAGCAGTCCACAGATGAACACAATCCAGCTTGTCTGCCACCGAGCAAACACTGGACAACAGACCCCGACGGGAGGGAGCAGCAGCATGTCCCCAGAGAGAGAGCGAGAGAGTGTCAGAGGTTTGGAACCAGACAGGAGCAGAGGGTGGTGGTGTCCGAGTGGGTGAAGTGTGCTGACCTTTCCCCTCTCCACAGTCCCTGCCCACCGAGTCGAGTTCTCCTGGGCACCCACCGTGTTGGGGGCTGTGTGACCCGCCAGTCGCTCCCGTGCCCACCCCCCCCAGAAGGGGTGTGGTTTCTCCCTCTGCCAGCCCTTACCGGATGATCCCAAACTCGTCAAAGTAGCCCCCTCTGCCTTCCGTCCCGAACGGCTCCTTGAAGGTCAGCACGACGGAGGCGATGTTGTCCCTGTTCCACACAGGTCCGAAGATCCGGTTGGCGAACCTGGCGAGATAGCGCAGGGTGGGAGGTGGCGGTTAGTGTCTGGGAACGCAGAGGCCAGGCCGAGCTTGACAACCCCCCACTTCGTTCCAACACCCCCCACACCACCAAGCTTCCGGCGCACTCTAGCACTGTCTGGTCCTGCCCCAATACTCTCACCTGCAGCAGGGATACGCTGGGCGACGTTATCATTTTGCTCCTTCCTCACCTTAGAGTTTAACACCTACTAGCCCCCCTGCCAGGCAAAATACCCGGCCATTCCCACCCACCCCTGGATAGGGCCAGGTTCGCGGGAGCACTGAATATGACCTCCCTCCCACCCCTCAGCACTTCAAGTGACACCGATGTGGGGAGGGTGGAGAGATTCAATTTGCTCGGTTTTAAATATCAGCAGTCAGCAACCACTCGGCCTGGTTGGCGCCAGAAGCGTGTCAAAGCTCGCGGGCTGACCCCACCCCCCCTCCCCAGCACATCCTCGGACTGCGTCGGTCGTCGGCCGCAAACGGGGCAGGTCCCCGTTATGTCTGGAATTACGATCGACACACAGAGCTGACGCCACGGAGGAACCGAGGCATGCACGAGGTGGACGCAAGCACCCGAGGGTGGGCAGGCCCTGAACCGGTGGCATAGGGGCGGGAAGGGAGGGGTTCAAACGGGACCCGAGGGGCAACTTTCTCCACACAGAGGGTGGTGAGTGTACGGAATGAGCTGCTGGGGGAGGTGGTTTGAGGCAGGGATGATATATCATTTCAGAAGCTCTTGGTTAGGGGCAGGGCATGGAGGGATATCGCCCGAGCCCAGGTAGCTGAGTGGGCACCGCGGTCAGCACGGTCTGCTTGTGCCGAAGGGTCTGTAGCCAAGCCGTATTGCTGTAGCACTCTATGACAGAATAATACTTTGCACAGTACAGTCCCTTGGCCCACGGTGTGGTGCTGATCTTTTAACCCACTTAAGATCAATCTAACCCTCCCCTCCCACAGAGCCCTCCATTTTTACTTTATTTACAATTTTCAGTTTTACAAAGACAAGATAAATAAAAGATGTACAAAACAATACAAAGGGAATACAGCTCCAGGTGGAGCACAGACAAAACAAATCAAGAACAAAAAAAGAACCAAAAAGGCTGCCAGACAATGGACAAGATTACATAAATAAACTTCCAGATAAAGAGCTGACAGAATAGTGACATCACGGAGGCAATGTAAAGTAAAATGAATAAAGGAATCCGGTTAGGCAGAACATCTACTCATGAGACTAGACAGGTCAAGGTCACTATGTACGAGAGGTAATACGACACTGAGCCAGTAAGGGTCCCCATATTCTCTCAAATGTATTCTGTGTATTGGGTTTGTGCAGACGCAGTCTTTCCATTTGTATAATAGACAACATCTCCTTCAGCCAGTGTGCGAGGGTGGGTGGAGTAGCAGACTTCCAGGTCAGAAGAATAAGTTTCTTAGCCACCACCATTCCGAAATACAGAGCACTCTGCATGTCATGCGGCAACTCCAGAGTCTTTGCAGAGCATCCAAAGATTGGGCTGAATGTCTCTGGAATAGACCTTTGAGAGCCACTCAAAAATTGCAGTCCAAAAGTTGTATAATGCAGGGCAAAACCAGAAAAGATGTGCTAGTGAGGCCTCAGCAGAGTGGCACTTGTCACATTCAGGAGACACAGATGGGAAGGTGCGGGTCGGTTTTTTTTTGAATAATGCAATCTATGCATCACCTTGATTAAGCTGTAGCGTGAATTAATAGAACAACAGTAAACCCGGGACATTGCCTCCTCCCAAAGTTCCGCTGATATCTCTGAGTTCAAGTCCCTGGCCCAGGCTTCCCCAATAAAATCTGTAGAAACCAAAGGAGTAAAGCAATTCACAAATTTTGATATTAACTGTTTGGAGTCTGGAGGGAGCAAGAGGTTTTCAAGAAAGGGATGCGTGGTGGAAGTAGTCTCCAAGTGTGGGCACTTTTCCTTAACGTAGTGCCTGACTTGGAGATGGCGAAAAAATGTGAATTTGGAAGGTTGAACTTAGTGCCTAATTGTGTGAATGATGCAAATTGGCCGTCGATGTACAGATCTAAGAAAGTTTTGATACCCCTCTCTCTCCAGACTGCAAACACCCCGTCTAATTATCCGGACTTGAATGAATGATTTTGACAAGTGGAAGCGTGTATGGAAACACTGGGAGTTCGGTGAGCCACTTTTATCTGGTTTAATATTCATAAAGAATTCTTTAAGGTGAAGTTTTGTTGGATTAGCTTGTCTGCTGAGGCATAAGTGGAAAGCAGAACAGGAAGTGAAGAATATTTAACAACAGAGGCTTCCAGCTGCAGCCATAAAAGTTTTTCCTGGGTCCCAGCACCTCCACATTTCCAGTACGTAAGAGCCCTGGAGTTAGCTGCCCGGTAGTAATGTTTGAAAATTGGCAGACCAAGACCGCCCTTCCTAAGAGGTTTGTGTAGGTGAGCCTTAAATATCCTGTGTGATTTGTAGCCCCACACAAAGGGCAATATGATAGAGTCAAGGTTCTTGAAAAAGGATGCATTTAAATATATAGGCAGGTTTTGAAAAAGATATAGAAAGCTGGCTAGGCTCAACATTTTGATCGCATTTACCTATCCAATCATGGATAAGGGCAGTTTCCTCCAGGACTCGATATTTGTTCTGCGTTTTTCTAATGATTTTATAAAATTAAATTTGAAAAGATGCTTTGGGTTCTTAGTCCGTTTAATCCCAAAGTAGGTGAAACAGTCCTTCTCTACTCTAAAAAGCAACTTTTTCAGGAAGTCTTCAGCAAATTGATCCACTAAGGGCATGAATTTGCTCTTTCCCCAATTTATGGTACAGCCAAAAATACTCCCGAAGGGATTTATATATTCTAGTATGATGGGAATAGAGACCACTGGGTCGGCTAAACAGACAAGAAGGTCCTCCGCGTACAGAATCACACGGGTCTCAATATTGCCCAACTTAATACCTGTGTGGCCCCTAATGCCAATTGCCAGGAGGTCCAGCGCTGTGTTAAACAGCAGGGGGGACAATGGGTCCCCTTGGCGAACACCACATTGCAGAGAGAACGGACTGGATTTATCCCCATTTGTGAGAATGAAGGATTTTGGATCAGTATATAATATTTTGACCCATTCTATAAAAGTGTCGCCGAATCCGAACTATTAGATAGGGCCACTCTATCATATCGAATGCCTTGTGGGCATCCAGAGACAGTATAGCAGCTCTATCATCTTTCCCATAATCGGCATACAAAACATTGAGAATTTTGCGGACATTACAGAAGGAGTACTTGCCCGGGATGAATCCCGTTTGGTCCAGGTGAAGGATATTTGCTACGTGCTTACCGAGCCGATGTGCTAACGCTTTTGTAATTATTTTCAGATCATAATTTAGTAGTGCAATGGGCCCTATAGCTTCCAAGGTCCGTTTCGTCTTTATCTTTTTTTAATAAAACACAGATACTTGCTTCACTGAGAGAGGGGTGGGAGCCGCTTGTTTTTAAAGGTATCCCGAACCATTCTCAGCAAAGTCGGTGTAAGGACATCTCGGAAGGCTTTGCAGAACCCTGGCCGGAACCCATCCGGCCCAGCCACCTTACCGGTGGGAAATGCTTCGATGGCATCCTGTAACTCAGATAGTGAAAAATCCAAATCCAAATTCTCCCTGAAAGCTGCATCCAATTGTGGGAAGTGGAGCAGATCAAAAAACTTATCAAAATCTTCCTGTGTAGCTATTGATTTGGAGGTGTAAATTTCTGAATAGAACTCACTAAATCATTTGTTAATATTCGTAAGCATCAGGGCAGATTTGGATTTTATTTTGTAAATGGATCGTTTTGCTCGTTCTCCTTTCAACTGCCTTGCCAATAACTTCTGTGTTTTGTCACCAAACTCAAAGTGCCACTGATCAGTTGAAGTAGTATGTTGCCAATTTGTTCCCCTAGAATGGAGTTGTATTCGTATTTTAATTTGAGAATGATATTATAATCTGATTGGAGCAAGGCGTTTTTGTAAGCCTGTTCAGCCGCTAGTCATTCTTCCTCAATCACTTCCAATCGACCTCGCTTAGCCCTTTTCAGTGTGGCTTCATAAGAAATAATTTGTCCTCTGATATACACTTTAAGTGTTTCCCACAGTGTTGAGTCATTCACCTCGCCGTTGTCATTGGTCTCAAGGAACTGCGAGATGTGCGTCGTAATGTATTCTTTAAATGCCTGATCCTTGAGCAAGAAGGCATTAAAGCGCCGGTTATAGGGAGGGACAGTTGAAGATTGAGATTGAGAGGACTATGGTCGGATATTATTATGCTGTGATATTTGATGTGGTCAATATTAGAGATTAATCTGGAGTCGACTAAAGAATAATCGATCCGTGTATATGATCTGTGTACATGGGAATAAAAGGAATAATCACGGTCAGATGGGTGTTGTAGTCTCCAAATATCCACCACCTTCTTCGACTTCATCAAATTGTTAAGAGTTTGCACAGCAAGAATATTGGGTGGGAGGGGGCAGAGGACAGCCTATCTAAATACGGGTCCAGGTAGTAATTAAAGTCACCCCCGATCAATATGTGGCTTGAATCGTTATCTGGGATCAAGTTATGGAAAAAACCTGGATCGTCCGAGTTCGGTCTGTAAACGTTTACCAGTGTAATGGGAAGTAAATTGATATGCCCAGTTAAAATTATAAACCTACCATTTGGATCAATTGTGGATGAATGAAAACAAAAAGGCACAGTCTTACGGAAGAGAATGGCAACGCCTCTGGCTTTGGATGTGAAAGGTGCCTGATAGACCTGTGAAGTCCAATTAGCCCTGAGACTCCTATGCTGAGTGGCTTTAACGTGGGTTTCTTGTAAGAATACAATGTCAGATTTCAATGGCTTCAAATGTGCGAAAACTTTACCTCGCTTTAATGGGTGACCGAAACCGCGCACATTCCAAGAGACCAAGGATAAGGAGTCAAGAGTATTATTCATTTGTGGTACCTTTTGCATTGTAATGAAATACAAACTTAACATTCAGTCTAGCAGCCAACAAAAACCAACAAAAAATAAGATGAACAGTTAACAAATATGTGAACAAAACCCCCACCCATTGCTTCCCCAAACGAAGCAGAGTTGCCCTCATCCTAATCTGGGACTGCCGGACAAAAGCGGAGAAAAACACCTCCAACTAACAGCCCCTCATTAGCACACATAATAAAGAACAAATTGAGGATAGAATAAAGAACTGCCATGATTAAAGTCTGCTCACAGCACGTTTAGACTCTCTTTATTTATGTTGTGAAAAATAGCCTTTCAAAGTTTTTGGTCTACAAAAGTCTTGGCTTCATCCGGGATGCTGAATTCTTTTACTTGCCCTTGGTGATGAACATGGAGCCTGGCCGGGAATCATAGCGAATGCCGGACCTCCTTCTCCCTCAGCAGTTGCAGCACCTCACGGAAACTCCGCCTTGCTCCATAGGCGGGAGGAGAAGAGAAGCAACGCGCCGTGCGTGCGCAGCCCTCCGATGAAAAATGATATCGTATCTGTTAAATAGGGGCCATGGACAATCCTGATTTGATGAAGATGGACGTGAAAGCACAGAGGAACATCAGGGAAAATTTCTGAAACGCTCGTTCGCTGCTGTCGTTACTGCGTGGCCGGGAATCCTTCGGAGGGTGGGCCTCAAAATCCCCGGCTTTGCCTGCTGTTGGCGACCGAGAAGGGGGTTGAATCGTTCGGATAGTGATGGCGCTCAGTACTCGGTGTCCGAGAGCTGAACAGAGCTCGAAGTTTTCGGATGACTCAGAAGCGGACCGTGGTCGGGTATGGCAGGGAGAGTTTTTCTTCCTTCTCCCATCTGCGTGAGATGTGGGACATTTGAGTGACTTTGAACTTTTACTGTGCTCATAGACTTCTTCATCAAGTTATGGTATTGTTGCACTGTTGTAACTATATGTTATAATTATGTGGTTTTGTCAGTTTTTTCAGTCTTGGTCTGTCCTGTGTTTTGTGATATCACACCAGAGGAAATATTGTATCATTTCTTAATGCATGCATTACTAAATGACAATAAAAGAGGACTGCGTGTCTTCATAATCTAATAACCTCCGCGGTGTGTTCAGGGAAGATTAAGATTCAAAGACCTCCGTAATCCATCGAGAGTTGCCTCCCGAGCCGCAGAGTCTTTTCTTTCTCCAGTGCGAAATGCACCCGTGCAATTACGTGCGGGGCCTTGAGCCTTCCGGTGGTCTGGGCTTTTGTGTGCGGTGCGCTCCATCGATAACGACTGGCTTGGTGAAGTTGTCATCCCCCAGCAGATTGGGGATCAGGTTAGTGACAAATTCAGTCGGCCTCCCTTTCTCCTTGCCTTCTGGGACGCCAACAATCTTTATGTTATTGCGTCTGGATCTCTCTTCCAGATCTGAAAGCCTAGGCCGCAGCCTTTCATCTTCTTGCTGCGGCTCAGCGACTGAAGTTTCCACGGTGTGGATTCGCTGCTCGTGGCCGGCGGTCTGATTTTCGGTGCTCGACAGTCTCTCAGTGAGCGCTTGCCGGGCGGACAACAGACTCTGGAAACTGTGCTCAAACTTGTCAAACCGCTCATTGAAGGATTGCAAGAGTTTGTTTGAAATTTTCTGTCAAATAAGAGGAAGCTCGTCTTCCTCTTCGGCTGACGACATGCCTGGAGGGTTCTTGCTAGCTTGGTACCGGCTAACGTTCGCTGCAGCATCGGCTAGCAGGCGAGCGGCTCCCTTTCCACCTCATGCTGTTTTACTGGACACGTTCATGTTACACTTTTTGGTGGCGTAAAAGAGAAACAAACAACGGAGATCTTGCAACAAAAAATTGAGAGTCAAGTGTTCAAAAAGGCAGTTTTAACTCGTGAAGTTTGGTGTGCCATGAGGAGCTCCAAAATACACACCTATACTGCACTCATCTCACTAGCACCCCCCCTCCATTTTTATTTCATCCATGTGCTTACCTAAGACATTTATTAAATATCCTCTACCACCTCACAAGCAGGTCGTTGCAGGCACCACTCACTGGGTGAAGAACTTATCTGTATACGTTTCTCCACTTGATAAAGTTTAAGTGAAAGGGAGATTCTCAAGATTCCTGTAAACAATGGATTCAGTACTGACTATGTCTGTGACTGCAGTGTGTTTGAATAATATCTCAAAGCTGCCTTCTTTGGAGCAAGATAATTAAAGTTTGCCGAGATCCACATCAGGTGTCTCTGGGCTTTTCACACCTTTTCATTTTGACAAAAAGCAGAACCTGATGGAAATTAGACAGAACAATCCTTTCTTAATTAAAGCATAAATTTGACGGATGTTCTTATCTTTGTAATTAAGTTGTGGCTCCAGAAAACCAGGTAGGACATTCTTTTCTCTGATTAAGATGGCTTGAATGTCTAACAAATTGATTGTACTTTTGTATCAATAGTCCACTGACTTGGCTGGAATGGTTATCAAACTGATTGTGCTTTTGTATCGGTGGCCTTATAACTTCTGACAATTCTGACATCGGGCAGTGAACTTGTAGAACCGCCGGGGAGATGAGAAAGGGTCTCTCCCTGATGTCGGGTCCAAGTTCACTCCCCGGCTGAGCTCGAAGAAATAAACGGGTGAAAAGATCAGTAACGATCTTCTTCTGCTGTCGTTATTTGATCTAGCAAAGTTACGTTTACACACTCACCTTAAAATTACGCCCTGGGAAAAAGTTTCTTATTATCAAGTCACCTCTCTTCGTCCTTCACTCCAGAGGCAAAAGCTCTAACTCACTTAAGCTATAAGGCACGCTCTCTATTCCAGGCAGCAACCTGGTGAATCTCCTCTGCACCATCTCTAAAGTTATCACATCCTTCCTATAAAGAGGTAACCCGAACTGAACACAACACTCCAACTGTGGTCGGACCAGGGCTTTATAGAGCTGCAACGTTACCTCAAGGCTCTTGAACTCAATCCCCTGACTAATGAAGGCCAACGCACTGTACTCCTTCTTAAGAACACCCTCTCAACTTGCCCGGCAACATTGAGGGATCTGTGGACGTGAACACCAAGATCCCTCAGTTCCTCCACGCTGCTAAGAATCCTGTCAGGAACCCTGCACTCTTCCAAAATAAATCACTTCGCACTTCCTCAAGTAGAACCAATTCACCCCACCAAGCCCCGGTGCCTCAGGTAGGCTGCCACCCTCGGTGTCCGGTGACGCCGAGCACGGCCGCCACTCACCTGATGACCATCAGGTTCTGCACCATCTCCTTGCCCAGGTAGTGATCAATGCGGTAGATTTGCTCCTCCTTGAAGAGGGAAGAGAGGTGGGCAGCCAGCTTGTTCGAGCTCTCCAAGTCCTTCCCAAACGGCTTCTCCACGATCACACGGTTCCAGCCCCTGTTGAAATTAAAAATTATAGTCACAGAGGACCACAGCACAGAAACCGGCTCTTCAGCCCATCTAACCCATGCTGACCTTCTCTTTCTTTCTTTTTAAATCTTTTTATTGAATAAGTATACAAAAGGGTAAGCCATATAGGCACTAATACACTGTTAGAATATAATAAAATTACAGGAAATATTAATACAGAAAAAAAAGTGATACAAACAATGTAATTTAAACATAACATACTAAGGTAGCATAATAGTATACTAATTTATATATATATCAATAGAGAAAAGGAAAAAAAAAACCCAAAAAAACCCACCGTGCAACTAAACTAAAAGCAAAGCAATGGGCTAACTTGGAACCAAATAGAGTTAAAAAACTTAAAATCACGTCCTCAAACCCGACCTCCATTAAAAACAGTAAACAAAAACAAGAAGGGTATATAAATATGGAGCAAAAAAAGAGAAGAAAAAAAATTACATTAAATGAAAATATTGTATAAAAGATCTCCAGGTCTGTTCAAATTTAAGTGAGGAATCATAAAGATTGCTTCTAATTTTCTCCAAATTCAAGCATAATATCGTCTGAGAAAACCAAAAAAAGGTGGTTGGAGCGTTAAGCTCTTTCCAATGTTGTAAGATACATCTTTTCGCCATTGAAGTAAGAAACGCAATCATTCTACGGGCTGAAGGAGAAAAATTACTGGAAATTTTAGGTAGCCCAAAGATAGCAGTAATAGGGTGAGGAGAGATATCTATATTCAATACCTTTGAGATAATATTAAAAATGTCTCTCCAAAAAGTTTCCAGAGTAGGACAAGACCAAAACATATGAGTTAAAGAGGCTATCTGCCCCGGACATCTATCACAAAAAGGATTAATATGAGAATAAAAGCGTGCTAATTTAATTGGACATATGTGCTCTATGAACAACTTTAAATTAAATTAGGGAATGTTTAGCACAGATAGAGGAAGTATTGACTAATTGTAAAATCTGCCCCCAGTCATCCACAGAAATGATAGACCCCAATTCCTGTTCCCAATCTACCCTAATCTTATCAAATGGAGCTTTCCTAAGTTTCATAATAATATTATAAATCATAACCGATGCACCTTTCTGACATGGATTAAGGTTAATTATAGTATCTAAAATGTATGTAGGAGGAAGCATTGGAAAAGAAGAAAGTATAGTACTTAGGAAATTTCTAACTTGTAGATACCTAAAAAAATGTATTCTTGATAAATTATATTTATTAGATAATTGTTCAAAAGACATAAGGGAACCATCTAAAAATAAATCCAAAAACCGTGAAATACCCTTAGTCTTCCAAATTTGAAAAGCACGATCCGTAAAAGAGGGAGGAAAAAATATATTACCTAAAATAGGAATCGCTAGCCCAAATTGGTTAAGATCAAAACATTTTCTGAATTGGAACCAAATACGTAAGGTATATTTAACTATTGGGTTAGATACCTGTTTAAGGCGTTTTAAATCAAAAGGAAGAGAGGAACCTAAAATAGAGCCAAGTGTATAGCCCTGAACAGATTGTAATTCCAATGCTACCCATTTAGGAATGGATAGTATATCCTGGTCAAGTAACCAAAATTTCATATGTCGAATATTGATTGCCCAATAATAGAATCTAAAGTTAGGTAATGCTAAACCTCCATCTCTCTTAGCTTTCTGTAAATGTATTTTACCCAGTTTTGGGTTTTTATTTTGCCAAATAAATGAAGAAATTTTTGAGTCAACTTTATCAAAAAAAGATTTTGGAACAAAAATCGGTAATGCCTGAAATATATATAGAAATTCTGGCAGAAAAAACATCTTAACTGCATTAATACGACCAATCAAAGTTAAATATAAAGGAAACCATTTAGATGAAAGTTGAATAATATGGTCAATTAAGGGTAAAAAGTTAATCTTAAATAAATCTTTGTGTTTACAAGTAATTTTAATCCCAAGATATGAAAAATAATTATTAATCAATTTAAACAGAAAGTTATGATATAAGGGAAGTTGTTTATTAATCGGGAAAAGTTCACTCTTACTAAGATTTAATTTATAACCTGAAAAGAGACTAAATTGTGCTAATAACTCTAAAACAGCAGGGATGGATTTTTGAGGATTAGAAATATATAAAAGTAAGTCATCAGCATAGAGTGTTATTTTATGGGACTTTAAGCCCCGAGTTATCCCAGTAATATTTGGAGATTCTCGAATGGCAATTGCAAGAGGTTCTAATGCAATATCAAAAAATAAAGGACTAAGGGGACAACCTTGTCAAGTACCTCGAAAAAGAGGGAAAAAAGGTGAGCTTAGAGAGTTAGTACGGACCGAGGCCACAGGAGAATGTTGTAACAGTTTGATCCAGGATATAAATTTCGAGCTAAAATTAAACATTTCAAGCACCTTAAATAAGTAAGGCCATTCTACTCTATCAAAAGCTTTCTCAGCATCTAAAGAGATAACACACTCAGGAACATTTTGTGAGGGGGTATAAACAATATTTAACAGTGTGCGAATGTTATATAAAGAGTAACGACCTTTAATAAAACCCGTTTGGTCTTCCGAAATAATAAAAGGAAGTACTTTTTCTAATCTGTTTGCTAATAACTTAGAAAAAATTTTAGAGTCAACATTTAATAAAGATATTGGTCTATAAGATGCACATTGAGCAGGATCTTTATCCTTCTTTAATATTAGAGAGATTGACACTCTATTGAAAGATTCGGGAAGTTTACCAAGTTTTGATGAAGCCTCGAAAACCCGAACCAAGGTGAATGAAGGTGCAAAACATTTATAAAATTCAACGGTAAACCCATCAGGGCCAGGAGCTTTCCCCAAATTCATAGAGAAAATAACATTCTTAATCTCATCAGTGGTAATGGGAGTATCTAGCATAGAAGACATATCCTGTGAAATCTCAGGGAAGTCTAGGTTATCTAAAAAATCATTCATATATTTAGAGTCTCAAGGAGACTCTGATTGATATAAGGAAGAATAAAAATCAAAGAAAGTTTGATTAATCCCCGCATGATCAAGTATCAGTCGGTCATTTTGATTATAAATCTGATTAATTTGAGATTTAGCATAATTAGACTTCAATTGGTTAGCCAACAGTTGGCCAATTTTGTCACTGTGTACATAAAATTCACTTCTTGTTTTCTTTAATTGATTTACAATCGAGGACGAAAGTAATAAACTGTGTTCCATTTGAAGTTCAGTTCTTTGTTTATATAACTCCTCAGAGGGAGCTGTAACATATTTCTTATCAATTTCCTTAACCTTGTCCACAATTACCAACTCCTCCTGCTTCAGCTTCTTCCTCAAAGCAACAGAATACGAGATAATCTGACCACGAAGATAAGCTTTAAAAGTATCCCAAAGAATGTTCACAGAAATATCCTCTGTATAGTTGATTGTAAAAAAAAGATCAATCTGTTCATTCATAAAGTTAACAAAGTCCGAGTCCTGAAGCAACAGCGAATTAAAACGCCATTGTCTATTATTTTGTGTATTGGCCTGAATTTTAATAGAAAGCTTAAGTGGAGCATGATCCGAAATGGTTATAGAATCATAATCACATTTAATCACTGAAGAAATAAGACGAGAGTCAATAAAGAAATAATCAATTCTTGAATAGGAATGGTGAACATGTGAAAAAAAAGAAAAATCTTTTTCCTGAGGATGCAAAAAACGTCAAATGTCCGTCGACCCAGAATCAGAGAGGAATGAATTAATTAAGGTTGCAGATTTATTAGGTAAGGTCCGTAGAGGAGCCAAACGGTCCAAAGCTGGAGATAAACAGGTATTAAGATCTCCACCCCAGATCAATGAAAACTCATTCAAATTCGGGAACTGATTAAATAATGATTCATAAAATTCCGGATAGTCCATATTGGGAGCATAAACATTAACCAAAACTACCTTTTTATTAAATAGTAGACCACTAACCAGTAGAAATCTACCATTCGGATCAGAAATAATATCTTGTTGTATAAAAGTAACTGAGGAGTCTATAAAAATAGAGATGCCTCGAATCTTAGCGTTAGAGTTGGAATGGAACTGTTGTCCCTTCCAGAATTTAAAAAAACGTAGTCTGTCCCCCCTCCGCACATGGGTCTCTTGTAAAAATAAAATTTGTGCTTTAAGTCTCCGGAACACTTTAAAAACTTTTTTCCTTTTAATAGGATGGTTAAGACCATTAGTATTCCAGGAGACAAAATTAATAATAGACTCCATAAACCCTAAAGTCAACCCGCAACAAGGAGGATTGACAATAGGCTCGACCCACGAACCCGGAAAGGGAACAGAACAAGTAAGAGATACCAGGAAGGAGAACGCAACCAATACTTCAATAGTATACATAGCCCAAGAAGAAAAAAACTAAAACGTGAAGCCCCTCCCACCACCCCACCCCATGACCCCAAGGCTAAACCTAACACAGACCAGCCAGAAAGAAGCAAGCACTACAACTACCCCCATGACTTCCGATAGACGCTCCCTAAAAAAAGGTGTAAATATAAAAAAGATCAGCTATTTATAAAGCAGTAAAAGAGTAAAAAAAGTAAATCAATTAAAACAAACACTTATATAACAGAGAAAAAGCCAGAAAATATAAAAACCGCAACAAACCCCAGACCCTATGAATAAACCAAAAAAGAAATAAAATTATTAACATAAACTAGTTATGCAAACCTACAAAAAAAGATTTTAAAAACTACAAAATTTAAGGCCTCAAAGGAAATACGTAGAATGACGCTGACGGAATAACCACTCAAAATCCCCTGGGAAAAAGGAAGGAATGATGCAGATAGAAAAAAAAGTTTAGCAACCATATTAATTAATCAAACATAAACTTTTCTGCCCATATAAGGCAAAAAAAAAATTAAGGCCGACAGATTCACAACCTCCGATCAAACGGAGATAGTTAAAAATTACGATTAAGATGTTGAAGGTGAAAATTGATCCAGATAACTCTGGGCATCCGATGGAGATTCAAAAAAATGGAGGGCTCCATCCAACGTACGAATCCTTAGACGTGCTGGGTAAAGCAGCGCTGGTTTTAAATCCATCTTGTAGAGTTCCGACATCACAGATCTGTAACGAATCCGCTGATCCCGAATTGGTTTACTGAAATCCTCCACAAATCGGAACTTAAGATCCAAAAAATCAATGTAACCTTTAGATCGAACGAAACGAAACAGTTTCTCCTTGTCTTGAAAGTAATGAAAACGTAAGATGACATGTCGAGGTTTATCTGACTTAGACGAGTATGATGGAACTCTGTGAACACGATCCAATAACGGTGGTTGATCGGGAAATACAGTAGGAAATGCATCTTTTAAAAGTTGAGAAAAATACTTCATAGGGTGCTGACCTTCTCAACTGCCTAGCCCCATTGACCTGCAGGACCACATCACTCCACACCCCTCCCATCCACGCACCCATCAAACTTCCCTCAAATGTTGAGCTCGAACCCGTGGCCACCACTTCCACTGGCAGCTCGTTCCGCACTCTTGAGTCAGGGGTTCCCAAACTTTTTTTTAAATGAAATGGACCCCTACCATTAACTGAGGGGTCTGTAGACCCCAGGCTGAGAACCAAACCCCCCCCACCCCACTCTGCATGAAGAAGCTCCCCCTCAGGCTCCCTTTAAATATTTCATCCTCAAGGGATGTTTTCAAAGAACCCAACAGAAGACAACTAGAAAAAGCAATAAGGAGGGAAAAGATGAAATACAAAGGTACGCCAGCTAATAATTTAAAAGAGGACGCCAAAAGCTTTTGCCAGGTATCTAAAGAGCAAAAGAGAGACAAGAGTGGATATCGGACCACTGGAAAACGATGCTGGAGAGTTAGTAATGGGGGACAAAGAAATGTCAATGAATTTTATTAGGCCAGTCTTCACAGTATATCTGAAATTCGAGTGTCAGGGACATCAATAACAATTGATAACAGTCGACAGGGACATACTGAATTTCTTTAGCCTCCCAAGGAAGCAGAGGCCTTGGTGAGCTTTCTTGGCTATGACATCTATGCAGTTAGACCGGAACAGTTATTGGTGATGTTCTCACCTAGGCACATGAAGTCTCAAACCCTCTGGACCTCAGCACTGATGATGTAAACAAGAGCCTGGGCACCTCCCCTCCTTCCCGAGGTGAATGACCGGATCCTTTGTTTTGCTGACAATGAGGAAGGTATTGTTGTCACGACACCGAGCTCTCTCTCTCTGTACCCTGACTCATTGTTATTTGAGACGTGGCCCACTTCGATGGGCATCACTTGCAAACTTGCCAACAGAGTACGAGCACAATTTGGCCGCGCAGTCATGAGTGGACGGGGAGTGGGAGGGCTGAGGACACAGCCTCCTGGGGTACCAGTGATGAGAGCAATTGTGGCGTATGCTGGCTGCCTTAACAAGTCAACGAGGATTGTTGACAGAGCCAGTAGACCATAAGATACAGGAGCAGAATTAGCCCATTTGGGCCATCATGTCTGTTCCACCATTTCATCAAGGCTCATCCAATTTTCCTCGCGGCCCCAATCCCGTGCCTTCTCCCCACACCCCTTCATACCCTGACCAATCAAAAATCTGTCAACCTTTGCCTTAAGTTAAGTCTTGGCCTCCACAGCTGCCTGTGTCAATGAATTCCAGATTCACCACTCCCTGGCTAAAGAAATTCCTCCTCATCTTTGTTCTAAAAGGACGCCCCTCTAATCTGGACCATGTGGGAGAGTCTAAGACCAGAGCACTATAGGAAACATCCTCTCCATATCAAGGCCTTTCACCATTCGATAGGTTTTGATGAGATCACCCCTTATTCTTCTGAATTCTAGTGAACACAAACCCAGAGCCATCAAAACGCTCTTCACATGACAAGCCATTCAATCCTGGAATTATTTTCCTGAACCTCCTTTGAACCCTCTCCAATGCCAACACATCTTTTCTTAGACAAAGGGCCCAAAACTGCTCTTAGTGCTCTGTGAGGCCTCACTAGTGCTTTATAAAGTCTCAACATTACATCCTTATCCTTGGGGAAGAGGCTGGTTTCTGTAACATGCCGTGCCATGTCCCAAGGATAAGTAAAGAAAAGCCCCTGATAAGTCACAAGGACAACTTATATCAGTCACCAAATGCAAACGATGCTACAATGCCATTACCTTAAGAATTCTGTCCATCTCTGGTATCTGCACACAAATTGAGAGTTCAGCACAGTGCAGGCCCTTCAGCCCACAATGTTGTCAACGTTCTCTCTAAATTTTTCTTTTACAGCTGCACGGACCAACTGTTGATCTGAGCAGGAACTTTCTACGCAGCCTGAAAACTGCACTGCACTTTAAATGTTTTTTTTTGTGTAATATGTACATCAAACAATCATAAACCACAAGTCACAACACAAGTAAACGATGTCAGGCAGTCTGAACAACTGACAGGCTCAATGCAGAAGTACAATGTTTTGACTAGATGGTGTCGGTGTTCAGCAGACCGGCAGTTTAAAAAAAATGAGCTACTGACTTATTCTGTGTTCTGTGTTTATTGTTACAATTTGTAACAGTGTTGTAACTTGAAACACTGACAATGTAAATATGTTGAAGCTCTAAAATGTTTCAAAGTAAAGGTTGTGGTATGTTTATTATTTGGTGAAATTTTATGGATTATATTCATTAACACATAATTAACAGGGTATTTCACAATTGGCATAATTTCAAAATATAAAATAATTTCAGAATTATACTAACATTATATAAAATAAAGTTACAGCTGCGTGGCAACGAAGGCTACGTGCGCAGAAGCATTTCAGTCACTGCACAGCCGCGCACCCACACAGTTTAGAGGGAGCAGTGAACGTTGTGCTGACCTATACAAACCTACTCTACGACCAATCTATCCCTTCCCTTCTCCACTACCTATAACCCCCATGTGCCTACCGAAGAGTCTCTTCAGTGCCCTTAATGACCCTGCCTCTACCACCACTCCTGGCAGTGCGCTCCATACACCCACCACTCTCTGGGCAAAAAAAACCTTACATCTGCCCCTGAACCTTATTACAATAACCCAAAACGAAAGTCCACCTGTATTAAATATTGCTGCCCTGGGAAGAAAAGTGCTGGCTTCTCCACACTATCTTTGCCTCTCATAATCTTATACACCTCTGGTACTGCGATCACTCAAGTCGAGTATTTGATTCTCCTAAGGGGTCTTGATGGGTCCTCGGGTGACTGTAGAGGCGGATCTGGGATCAATATAATCCTGCCACTTTGCCACTTGCTGATCACCACGGGATTTTAGGATGGATGTTAGGATGGATTGTCTTTACGGAGATCAGCAGTGCGTAAATTTAAAAGTGGGGAGGCTGATGCACGAACAGGCCCCACATAGACAGGGACGGGGTCCAGTGACATGCAATGCGAGATGACTGGGGACCTTCACTCCGTCTTCACTGCCATTGTGATGCATCGTCTCCACCACTCAGGTCTTGCCCATTGTCTGGGACCTCCCCCTTGACCTTATCTCGGAGGGTGACCCTACCAGGAGCCAAGCTCCAGGGCAGCATCTCTCTCAGGACCTCAGAAACTCCACCATCTCAAGGTGACGATCCGTAGAGGAGTGCAACACCATCATGTCACCTCTCATCCTTCTTCACTTCAAAGCGAGACGTCCTGCTTGCTCAACCTTTCCTGATAAGGCATGCTCTACAATCCAGGCAGCATCCTGGTAAATCTCCTCTGCACCCTCTCTAAAGCTTCCACACCCTTCCAAAAATGAGGTGACTAGAGCGGAACACAATGCTCCAAGAAGACCACAACCTTGTCGTGGTTTGGAGGCTTGTGTGCCTCAACGACCCGGACAGCGATGTTGGCTGGAGTCCAGGTCATCTGCTGAGGGTAGCAGACACCAACAGAATCAACAAACTCATTCGTAAGGCCAGTGATGTTGTGGGGGTGGAACTGGACTCTCTCACGGTGGTGTCTGTAAAGAGGATGCTGTCCAAGTTGCATGCCATCTTGGTCAATGTCTCCCATCCACTACATAGTGAACTGGTTGGGCACAGGAGTACATTCGGCCAGAGACTCATTCCACCGAGATGCAACACTGAGAGTCATAGGAAGTCATTCCTGCCTGTGGCCATCAAACTTTACAACTCCTCCCTTGGAGGGTTAGACACCCTGAGCCGATAGGCTGGTGCTGGACTTATTTCCTGGCATAATTTACTTTTTACTATTTAACTATTTATGGTTTATTAATATTTATTATTTATGATGCAACTGTAACGAAAACCAATTTCCCCCGGGATCAATAAAATATGACTATGACTATGACTCCTGGTAAACAGGTCGAAGGAAAACAAGATCAGGAAGAAGCCGAACAAGAAACTGTGGAACTAAAACAAGGAATTAAACAAGAGATCAAAGCCAGACTAAGTCTACCGGTCCTCTAGGTTCGGGGGTTCAGCTCAGGGCTAACAACCCTGACTGGTGAAACAGAATTGTTACAGAAACAGCAACGAAGACTCCTCTACAACTGAGTGCGACGGCATTCCCAAGTCTCCAGCCAGGGATTGCATGACCAACAGGACTGAAAACCGAGGGAAAACTGAGAGGAAGCTACCAACACGATGAAGGAAGCCCCCAAACCCCACCAGAGATGGAGAACCTTCGTTGCTGCCCTAAACACCAGTGACGTAACAGGCTGTGCGTAAGAACTGGACTCAGTACCAGGGAGCTGCAACACTACCTTGCGGCACTTGAACTCAACCCTTAGGGTAATGACGACCAAAGATCATACACCTTCATAATAACCCCATCAGCTCCTGTAGATAAAAGTACAAAACTTTGCAGCATGCCAAATGCTTTCCACCAGCAATTTCTGCCTCAGTAAAGCAGCCAGCAAAATCAGGGACCCCACCCACTCCAGAAGTTCTCTCTTCTCTCCTCTCCCAGTTCATTGGGTCATGCGCCGTGTTGTATGACATCATCATGTGCCATGTCGTGTGACGTCATCATTATGCGCCATGTCATATGACATGGGTGATAATGCTCTTTCCTTCACCGTGGTTGCTCTTGTAAAAATTTTTTCTACAGAAGTGGTTTGCCATTGCCTTCTTCTGGGCAGTGTCTTTACAAGACGGGTGACCCCATCAATACTCTTCAGAGATAGTCTGCCTGGTGTCAGTGGTCAGATAACCAGGACTTGTGATATGGACCAGCTGCTCATACGACCATCCACCACCTGCTCCCATGGCTTCACATGACCCTGATCTGGGGGCTACGCAGGGGCTACACCTTGCCCCAGGGTGACCTGCAGGCTAGCAGAGGGAAGGAGTGCCTTACACCTCCTTTGGTAGAGACGCATCCCACCTCACCTTCCCGTTGGACGGAAGATACAAAAGGTACCACTCTGCCGGGGCACCCCAGAGAGGGTCTCCTGGCTTCTGCGCTCCCCCACCCACCCCCGGCTCAACAGGAGCAGCCATGAGCAGGGGGTGGTCTGGATGGCAGAGGTCCTCGAGGCAGGACACTGCAACCCCTGGAGGGCCCCCGACGGGCTGGGATGCCTCTGCAGCCTCAGATGCACTACCCCGGGCCGTGGCACAGACGTACGGCGGAGGGCATTCTGACTGGCTCCAGCGCAAAAGGCTGCGGACACAGCCAACTCCATCGCGGGCACAACCCTCCCAGCCACCGAGGGCCAAAGCGACACTTGTGGGCTGTCCCCCCCCAGCACAATTCTCACTGCATGCCCCTGTGAAATAAATCTACCAAGTCAACAATAACAAACCTGTTTCTGATTCCCCTCTCGCCCGAAACCTACACTCAGTGGCCACTTGATCAGGTGCACCTGCTCATTAATGCAAATATCCAATCAGCCAATCACATGGCAGCAACTCAGTGCATCAAAGCATGCCGACATGGTCAAGAGGTTCAGATGTTGTTCAGACCGAACATCAGAGTGGGGGAAGAAACATGATCTAAGTGATTGTGACCGTGGGATGATTGTTAGTGCAACACTGAGCAGTTTGAGTCAGAAATAGCTGATCCTCGGGGACTTTGACGCACACGTCTCTAGAGTTTACAGAGAATGGCGTGAAAAACAAATTTTAAAAAATCCAGTGAGCAGCCATTTTTGTGGGTGAAAACGCCTTGTTAATGAGAGAGGTCAGAGGAGAATGGCCAGACTGGTTCAAGCTGACAGGAAGGTGACAGTAACTCAAATAACCACACGTTACAACACTGGTGTGCAGAACAGCATCTCTGAATGCACAGCAAGTCAAACCTTGAAGTGGATGGACTACAGCAGCAGAAGACCATGAACATACACTCAGTGGCCACTTTATTAGGTATAGGAAGCACTGAATGAAGTGACGGAGCATATGTCTGCTGTATGTGTTCTCCCAACCGTGACCTTAAAGATTAAGGAGAATTAGGCCACTCGGCCCTTCTGATGTGACCTTCCATTCACACATCAGTGGTAAAATGAAGCCGAGTAACACACACAAAATGCTGAAGGAGCTCAACAGGTCAGGCAGCGTCATAAAGAGCCAACGTTTCAGGCCAAGACCCTTCATCAGGACTGGAGAGGAAGGGGGAAGAACACCGAATATGAAGGGGGGGCCGGGAGAAGGAGGGCGAGCTGTCAGGTGACACGTGAGGGGGCAGGTAGATGGGTGGGGGGAGCGAAATGAATTAACAACCTGGGAGGTGATAGGTGAAAGGCTGAAGAAGAAGGAATTCTGATTGGAGAGGAGGGCGGACTATAGGAGAAAGGGAAGCAGGAGGGACACCAGAGACAAGAAGGGGTGAGAGGGGCGAAAGAAGAGGGAGTAGTTGAAGAAATTGGCGTTTGTGCCATCAGGTAGGATGGAATGGAAGGTGCTGTTCCTTCAATCTGAGCGTGGCCTCATCACGGCAGGGCAAGTCGGAGTGGGAATGGGAAGTGGAATCGAAATGGTTGGCCACCGGGGGAGTCAGCTTCAGATACAAACGACCCCACCCACAGCACCGCTCCCCGCTCCCCACTCCCCACACTCACTCCTTGCCCATGCAGGCCTCCTTGATGTTGCGGGTGACGTCCTCGTAGACGCTGGGCGGTAGGGCGAGGTAGAAGAGGCGGTTGGCCCGGGCGCCATGCTGGAGGGAGGTGATGTGGCGGTCCAGCTGCTGGAAGCTGGCCCTCTCGTTGTACTTGCCCTGCAGGTAGGAGTGCCAGCTGAAGAAGCGGTCTAACTTGTCCAACTCGCCCTCCGTCGCCTGTGGGGGAGAAAGAGAGGTGCGCAGAGGGTGAACGGCTGTGGGGACGGGGGAGTGCAACGGGGGGGCGGACAAAGAGGATGGAGGGTCCGGTGCGAACGCAGGGGTCAGGGAGGGAAGATCTTGGGGGGGAGGAAGGGTAAGGAGGCACAGAGGAATAAGAGGGTTACACTGGAGTAGCTGAGGCTGGGGGAGGTGGGGGGGGGAGAGGGAGGGAAACCGAGCGAGGAGGCAGGGAGGAGCAGGAGTTCGACGTGTCTCAGCGTTACCTTCAGGTAGGGCTGCACTTGGTTGCGGAGGCCCTGCATGGTGAGAGCAGAACGGGCAAACCCCACCACGTGCGTATCCTCCGGGAGTAATCCATCCCTGAACAGCCACCTACAGCGGGGGGAACAAAATATCAGACCCATAGGGAGGAGGTCAGCTGGACTGGTGGGTCGGGGGGATGTGGCATGGGCAGGATGTACAAATCACCGTGCGCCCCAGAGACACGACCCCTTCCCCCCCGGACTCTTGTAAAAGGGAGAACCAGGCTGAGTACATTAAAGGAGAGGTGGGGAAGCATTTAAAGGTGACCCAGGGGGTGGGGGGAAGTGTTTCAAGGTGACCCAGTGGGGAGGGAGCAAAAAGAGTTTAAAGAGGATCAGCAGGGGCCAGGGAGAAGGGTTTGAAGGCGACTCATCGGAGGTGGGGAGGGTTTGAAGGGGACGCGCGGGGGGAGGGTCTGAAGGGGGCGCGTGGGGGAGGGTCTGAAGGGGGCGCGTGGGGGAGGGTCTGAAGGGGGCGCGTGGGGGAGGGTCTGAAGGGAGCGCGCGGGGGGAGGGTCTGAAGGGGGCGCGCGGGGGGAGGGTCTGAAGGGGGCGCGGGGGAGAGGGTCTGAAGGGGGTGCGGGGGGAGGGTCTGAAGTGGGCGCGGGGGGAGGGTCTGAAGGGGGCGCGGGGGGAGGGTCTGAAGGGGACACGCGAGGGGGGAGGGTCTGAAGGGGACGCGCAGGGGGGAGGGTCTGAAGGGGGCGCGCGGGGGGAGGGTCTGAAGGGGGCGCGCAGGGGGAGGGTCTGAAGGGGGCGCGGGGGAGAGGGTCTGAAGGGGGTGCGGGGGAGGGTCTGAAGTGGGCGCGGGGGGAGGGTCTGAAGGGGGCGCGGGGGGAGGGTCTGAAGGGGACGCGCGGGGGGGAGGGTCTGAAGGGGACGCGCAGGGGGAAGGGTCTGAAGGGGACGCGCAGGGGGAAGGGTCTGAAGGGGATACGGGGAGGGGGGAAAAGAGTTTAAATGGGATCTGGGTTGGGGGTTGGGGGGGGAAATGGTGCAGTAAGTGTTTAAAGGGAACCCGAGGAAGGTTTTAAGTGGGACGCGAGGGACAATTTCTTTCCCTAGGTGTCCGTTTATGCCAGAAGCTGGAGCAATACAAACATTGGCAGGTTCAAGAACACGACAAGGTTTGGATAGATTGGGGCCAAACGCAGCCGAATGGGACCAGCTGGGCTGAACAGCCTGCTTCTGATTTATGTGACCTGTAGGGGAAGACATCAAGTGAGTCCGCTGCCCTGGTCAGGCAGCCAGGGTTGGGCAGCAGGCGGAAGCTGCCAAATCGGGGAAGGCAGGGCGGGAGGAGCACACATTCCAGGAGGAAGCCTCACCAGAGCGTGGGGTAGATCTTCTTCTTGGCCAGGTCACCCTGCAGGCAGGAGAAAGAAAGCCGTGTCAGTGTCAGTGCAGTCAAGGCCGGGGGGAGGTGGGGGAGGCGGGGGGAGGTGGGGGAGGCAGCGGAGGCGAGGGGAGGTGGGGGAGGTCGGGGAGGCGGTGTGATTGGGATCATTAACCACGTAATGCCCACTCTGCAGTCCGAGTCCCGACACCTGCCCCGCTTCCTCTCAACCACAGCTTAATCTTCTCGCCCGCAGACTCCCCGTAGATGGCAGAGCCTCCAGTCTCTGTGTTCCATGACATCCCCTTCCAAAGCACACTCCTGCGACTCGCACCATCCGTTCCTGAACCTACACTGCTCCTCAGCCCCTTCTGTGCTGTCCTTCCCCCCAAACCGTCCCCCCTCTCCCCAACCTCATCTGCCCTCACTCGTCTTTCCCCACTGGCCCTTACCCTCCAATCCCTCCCACCTCCCTCTTACACCTTCACCTCCCTCCTCAACCAACTTCCAGCCCTCTTCCCTTCCCGCTACATCCACTGTCCCAACTCCCACTACCCCCGCTTCCCTTATCCCCTACTCTTTTCCCCGATCCTCCCTTCACTTCCTCAACTCCCTCCCCACTTCTGCCAATTCCGTCCTATTCCTTCCATCCCTCTATCCCCACCCCTCCCGTCCCCTTCTTCCCCAAGGAGCGGAGCTGCTCTCCCGCCCAAGGAGTCCGAGAGCCACCTTTTCTCAGGACAACGGCCCCAAAGCCACAAGTGGCCCTCCAACCTTCCCTCCCATCCCAATCCTGTATCCCGCTACCCCTTGCTATCCCTCGCACCCAGGACTCCGTCCACAGACACGTCCACTGGGCCGCCTTCTGGAGATATAACCCCAAACATTTCCCAAACGGCTGGGTGAAAAGAATTCTCCCCCATCTTCAGTCCTGGCCTTCGGAACCCGTAGCCTGCGATGGGACCCCCCCCCCCAACTGATTGAGTGAGCTCGGCCTTTTCTCCTTGGAGCTATGGAGGAGAGGTGACCTGATAGAGCTGTATAAGATGATGAGAGGCATTGATCGTGTGGATGGTCAGAGGCTTTGTTCCCCGGGCATGAAATGGTTAGCGTGAGAGGGCACAGTTTTAAGGTGCTTGGGGGTAGGTGCAGAGGGGATGTCAGGGGTAAGTTTTTTCCACACAGAGAGTGGTGGGTGCGTGCCATTCTGGTTTTCTTACTTGAGGAAGGATAGACTGGCTTTTGGAGGCCGTGCAGAGGAGGTTCACCAGGTTGATTCCTGAAATGAGGGGGTTCGACTAAGAGCAGAGATCGAGTCTCCTGGGACTGTACTCGCTGGAATTCAGAAGAATGAGAGGAAATTTTATAGAAACACACAGAATTATGAAAGGGATAAAGATAGAGGCAGGAAAGTTGTTTCCTCTGGTAAATGAGCCTAGAACTAGGGGACATAGCCTCAAGATTTGGGGAAGTAGATTCTGGACAGATGAGGAGGAACTGCTTTTCTCAGATTGGTGAATCTGTGGAATTCTCTGCTAAATGAAGTAGTGGAAGCTACCTCAGTAAGTATCTTTAAGACAAGGCTGGATAGATTTTTGCATAGTAGGGGAGTTAAGGGTTTTGGGGAAAAGGCAGTTAGGTGGAGGTGAGTCCATGGCCAGATCAGCCATGATCTTATGGAATGGCAGAGCAGG
This sequence comes from Mobula hypostoma, assembly GCF_963921235.1. Classification (NCBI taxonomy): domain Eukaryota; kingdom Metazoa; phylum Chordata; class Chondrichthyes; order Myliobatiformes; family Myliobatidae; genus Mobula; species Mobula hypostoma. The sequence continues at coordinate 28,313,201 of NC_086124.1, forward strand.
CTCGACAGACAGATCATGGGGACCAAGTTCACAGCTCCCTGAGAGGGGCTGCACAAGCTGACAAGGTGTTAAAGGTGGTGTGTGGCATACCTTCCTCTGTCAGTCACGACACGGAGTCCAACAGGCAGGAAGTTATGCTGCAGCACTACAAAACTAGTTAAGCCACTTCTCCAGTATCACACTTGTGGATCTGACTGACCCATTACAGGAAGGCTTTGGAAAGGGTGTGGTGGAGGCCAGGTCCGTGGGCAGATTTAAGGCGGAAGTTGATCGTTTCCTGATCAGTCAGGGCATCAAAGGACATGGCGAGAAGGCAGGTGTTTGGGGTTGAGTGGGATCCGGAATCAGCCACGATGAAACGGCACAGCAGCAGACTCGATGGGCTGAATGGCCTAATTCTGCTCCTATGTCTTATGATGCAGAAGAGGCTCCCTGGGACACTGCCTGGATTTGAGGGCGTGAACTACAAGGACACGTTAGGCAAACATGGGTTGTCTCCTCTGGAGTGGCAGGGAGACCTGATAAAGGGGTCTATAAAATTATCAGGCACAGATGAGGAAGACAGCCGGTTTCTGTTTCCTAGGGCCAAAATCCAGAGGGCATACATTTACGGTGTTAAGGGGAAAGTTCAAAGAAGATGTATGGGAGGGGGAGACAATTTTTTTTTAATATACAGGGTTGTGGGCTCCAGGAACGTGCAGGCTTGAATTTTACAGAGGCACATGGAAATGAGGGAGGCAGAGGGACAGGCCCATGCACAGGCGAAGGGAATCAGGGTACACACACATCAAAATGCTGGAGGAACTCAGCAGGCCAGGCAGCAGCTATGGAAAAGAGTGAACAGTCAACGCTTGGAGCTGAGGCCCCGCATCCGAAAGAAAGAGGGGTCAGAGTAAGAAGGCGGGGGGGAGGAGAGGAAGAAGTACAAGGTGGTCGGTGAAACCGGGAGGCAGGGAGGGGGCGTCTATCCATGGCCTCCTCTACTGCCGCAATGAGGCCACACTCAGGTTGGAGGAGCAACATCTTATATTCCGCCTGGGTAGCCTCCAACCTGATGGCATGGGCATCAATTTCCCGAACTTCTGGTCATTGCCCCTGCCCCTCTCCTTCACCATTCCCCATTCCTGTTTTCCCCGCCCTCACCTTATCCCCCTACCTGCCCATCACCTCCCCCAGTGCTCCCTCCCCCTCCTTCCATGGTCTCCTGTCAGATTCCCCCTTCTCCAGCCCTTTATCTCCTTCACCAATCAACTTCCCAGCTCTTTACTTCACCCCCTCCCCCTCTCCCGGTTTCACCTATCACCTACCACCTCATCCTTCTTCCCCTCCACCCCCCCCCACCTTCTCACTCTGACTTCTCCCCTCCCTTTCCAGTCCTGCTGAAGGCTCCCAGCCCGAGACGTCAACTGCATTTTCATTTTCATAGATGCTGCCTGATGTGTTCCTCCAGCATTTCCTGTGTGTGTTGCTGTGGGTTTCCAGCATCTCCAGATTTTTCTCGTGTTTGTGAAAGGGGATTAGCTATTATGAGCTTAATTAGTTTAGCACAAGGACAGTTCCTGAGCTCCTCAATGTGTTCAAGGAGCGACCCTTTTGTCTTGTAAACATATCCCATCCACTGACACTCTGCCAGGAGTGTGGACACCATATCTTGTTCCCCCCCGGATCTATAGTTTCTACCCACCATCTCCTCTCCTTCATCGATCGTCCCCGCTCTCTCTCCCCGCTTCCACCCCCTCTCTCCCAACTCAGAATCAGATTTACTATTTTCATAGATGCTGCCTGACCTGTTCCTCCAGCATGGTCAGGCAGCATGTGACGTGAAATTTGTTAACATAACAGCAGCAGTTCAATGCAACACATAATCTAGCAGAGAGAGAGAAAACAATACTAATAAAATAAAACATAATAAATTAACAAGTGAATCAATTATGTATATTGAATAGATTTTTTTTAAATGTGTAAAAACAGAAATACTGTATATTAAAAAAAGTGAGGTCATGTCCAGAGGTTGAATGTCCATTTAGGAATCAGATGGCAGAGGGGAAGAAGCTGTTCCTGAACTGCTGAGTATGCACACCCGTTCTCTCCCCTCTCCCTCACTCCCAGACCCTCTCTCCCACCCACCCCTCTCCCCCCAACCCACCCACTTTCTCCTTCACCCTCTCCCCATCCCTCCCTCTCCCCCCAACCCACCCACTCTCTCCTTCACCCTCTCCCCCATCCCTCCCTCTCCCCCCAACCCACCCACTCTCTCCTTCACCCTCTCCCCATCCCTCCCTCTCCCCCAACCCACCCACTCTCTCCTTCACCCTCTCCCCATCCCTCCCTCTCCCCCAACCCACCCACTCTCTCCTTCACCCTCTCCCCCCCATCCCTCCATCTCGCCCCCAATCCACCCACTCTCTCCTTCACCCTCTCCCCCCAACCCACCCACTCTCTCCTTCACCCTCTCCCCCATCCCTCCGTCTCGCCCCCAACCCACACACTCTCTCCTTCACCCTCTCCCCATCCCTCCCTCTCCCCCCAACCCACCCACTCTCTCCTTCACCCTCTCCCCCCATCCCTCCGTCTCGCCCCCAACCCACACACTCTCTCCTTCACCCTCTCCCCATCCCTCCCTCTCCCCCCAACCCACCCACTCTCTCCTTCACCCTCTCCCCCCATCCCTCCGTCTCGCCCCCAACCCACCCACTCTCTCCTTCACCCTCTCCCCCATCCCTCCCTCTCCACCCCCTCCCACCCGTTACTCAATCCACAACAGACGTTGTGGGGACACGCTGCTCTCCGAAGTACTCGATACAAGGTTAAATGACTCTTTCTATTTTCTATCAGGGTGGGCCATCTTGACTCCCGCCTCCTTTGCTCTGCATATCACCAGAGGCAAAACACACAGAAAAAATGCTGGAGGAACTCAGCAGATCAAGTAGCATCTGTGGAAATGAATAAACAGTCGACGTTTCGGGCTGAGCTGAAGGTTCTCAGCCCGAAGCATCAACTGTTTACTCCTCTTCAAGCAAACCATTCCCCCAGAGCATGAAAGTCTTTACCTCCATTCCTCCCCACTCCCCTCAGAATCTTTCCACCCTTTCCTCCTCACTCCCCAAACCTCCACCAATTCTGTTCACTCCAATCCCTGCTTGTTCCGGCAAATCTCAGAGCATCTACACTTCCTCCCCAGCCATGTATCTCTCGATCCCTGCCCTGCCTCTCCCTCCAATCTCCTTTGCCCCATCATTTCTCCCTCCTCCAGCCCCTCTCCCACTTCTTTGCCTCCTCCACCACCGCCCCTCATCATCCCTCCCGTTCAACTTCCAACCCTCCCCTTCACACACCCGCATCTTCCATCCTTCCACCTCCCACCCTCCACCCTCACCTCCCGTCCTCCTTCCCTCATCGCAGTCCTCCGTCCTCCGCCCGCCGCCCGATCCCCTCCCCTCGGCGTCCCCTCACCGAGGCGCCCAGCACCACCACGCAGCTCCGAGGGCGCTGCATCTTCCGCACAGTGACCACGCCCAGGCCCCGCCCCCAACGCTCAAGCCACGCCCACCCGCCCCCCTCTCTCTCTTACACAACCCCGCTCCCGGCTTCTCTCGGCTCCACCACCCCCTCAATCGAATGGTTTCGCCCACACCGCCCACCCTTCCAAACGCCATCTCAGATGGAACAACCCCGGAAAAGGGGCGCAGGGCTGCAATGAGTTATTACTCTTGCCTCCCGACAAACGATGATACCAGTACGATCCCTTCGATTCAGCGCCGAATTCCCATTTGATTTTTGCTGCTCGTCTTCCTTTAACCTCAAGTTCTCGGTCACAATGCATGCTGAGTCATTTCCCCTCCTGCATTTCACCCCTCCTGTGCGTGGAATCGCCCGTTGCCCCGGCAACTGCCCGGAGCGGAGGGGGTGGGACCATCGTGTCCTGCCTCCAGAAGGGAGCGGGCGGGCCCAATGTTGTTGTTTTTCAACGAAAGGGTGCGGAAATGAATATGCAGCGCACGCAAAACGCTGGAGGAACTCAGCAGCCCGGCAGCATCAATGGAAAAGACGAACAGTCGACGTTTCGGGCCGAGATCCTTCGTCGGGAATTGAATGTTGTGGTTCACGGCCCGGCTGCGCACAGAACGCATTCGGTCGGTTCAATCACAACGTAAAAAATGATGATATTCAAGATTGTTTAATATCATTGCCTGTTCACAAGTGTAAGGAGACCGAAATAATTGTTACTGTAGATCCTATGGCGCATAAAAATGAAGAACACAACAATAATAAAACAATAAATCTAAATACACGAAATAGCTTACATAGATTGTATATCTGTAAAGTGACGTTAGATACAGGAACGTCTGTACACAAACTGACTGGCAGGAAATGATAAATCAGTGGTAATTCCGGGGGTAGTGGGTAGTGGTGTTGATCAGCCTTACTGCTTGGGGAAAGTGACTGTCTTTGATCTTCCTGCCTGCTCCATTGCAGTTTCTGGAACCATGCAATGATACAGCGTGTTGGGATGCTCTCTGCTGCGCATCTGCAGAATGATGAGAGAATGAAGGTGTAAAGTCCAGCTCTCTTCGACCTCCTCCGAAAATAGAGGCACTGGTGAGCTTTCCTGACTGTTTCGGCTGCATTCTGGGACCGTGAGTTGTTGTGCAAGATGCGCCCTCGCAGGGATATGAAACTGCCCACGGTTTCCACTGCTCTGCCGCCAATGTAGAGTGGTGCAATCGTGAAGGAGGCACACCATCTGTCACCAAAGGCTCCAGCAAATTCCTACAGACGTACAGGGGCGAGCATTCTAACCGGATGCATCACAGTCTGGTATGGAGACGCCAGTGTAGAGGATTGGGAAAAAGCTGAAGGTGGTTCTAAACTCAGCCAGCTTAATTTGGCCTCCTCAGCATCGAGGACATCTTCAAGGAGCGATGCCTCAAAAAGACAGCATCCATCATTAAGGACCCTCACCGTCCAGGTCACGCCCTCTTCTCATTGCTGACATCAGAGAAGAGGTACAGGAGCCTGCAGACACACACTCAACGATTCAGGAACTACTCTGGGACAGTGTGGAGGGAGCATCACTTTGTGTCTGATCCCAGGAGTGTGTGTGATGGGACGGTGCAGAGGGAGCTTCACTCTGTGTCTGATCTCGGGAGTGTGTGATGGGACGGTGTAGAGGAAGCTTCACTCTGTGTCTGACTCCGGGAGTGTGTGATGGGATGGTGTGGAGGGAGTTTCACTCTGTGTCTGACCCCGGGAGTGTGTGATGGGACGGTGTGGAGGGAGCTTCACTCTGTGTCTGACCCCAGGAGTGTGTGACGGGACAGGACAGTGTAGAGAGAGCTTCACTCTGCGTCTGATGGGACGGGTGTTGAAGGAACTTTACCCACCAGAGCCTAGTATGTTCTAATAAGATCACCCTTTGTTTTACAAAATCCCACTGAGTTCAGGCACAGTGCCTTCAGCTCTGGCAACTCAACAAGGACAGAAAGTGGCTCTATGAATCTCTCTCAGATTGCCCACGGCAATGGCACACCTCTCCTGAAATATGCCCGGCACTCAAGGTGTGGCCTCAGCAACACCTGTGCGAGTGGAACGAGGGTTCCTGATTTGAAACGCCCAACACCATCACACTAGACAGCAAAGTCCCTTCACCTACATACCAGAGATTCTGTAGATGCTGGAAATGTTGAGCACAACATACTCAAAGCTGTAGGAGCTCAGCTAGTTGGGTAGCATCTATGGAGATGAGGAATGAGTTGACACTTTGGGCTGAGACCCTTTGGAAGGGCTCACCTTCCTCTCCAGACCGGTGGCTTGGTACACAGAGTGCAAGAGGCTGGTGGGCACAGCCCTCCCGAGTGTCTAAACCTCTGGAGAAGGGGGCATCCACCAAAGATCCCCACCACGCCGGGTTCTTGCAGCTCCCGTTGGGCAGCGGGTACAGAAAACCCAAATTCACAGGTTCAGGTTACCTCCCTTCACCCATCAGCTTCTTGGCCTGACTGGAAAGACCCCAAACCCCACCTCAGCAACAGAACACTACACACCACCTCTTGCACAACCGTAGACCTGTCTTTAACCTCGTCCTTCACTTCAAAGTACATTTTCAAGGCACGTATACTATATACGACCTTGAGATTTATCTCTTTACTGTCAGCCACAAAACAAAAACCCAAACGAACCCATTTTTAAAAAAAGCAACATACTTGTCTCTCCTGTTTCTTGTTAAAGAAAGACCGTCAATCACCCAATGTGCGGAGGAAAAAAAACAAGTCATGCAAGCAATATACGCAGGGCAATAGCAGTATGAAATGAAGTTCACAAAGAGTCCGTCCACACATCCTCAGTTCTGATCTGGCTTCACCCGCACCTCCGGCCCAGTCACCCTGACCTTCTCAATCTGGCCTGGCCCCTAAATCATCGACCAGACACCGGGTTCAGTCGCTTCCATGGGGCCGGGGCCTGGATTCAGTCACGTCCATGTGCTCCGGGGCCTGGGCCCCGCAGCCTCGATCCGGCCCGGCGCTTAAATCGACCGAGCCTGGGCCACCTCGCCCCTCCTGGGTTCTGCCGCATCGAATCGCCTCCAAGCCCAGAGGGAAGTTACAGACGATTGCCTGCGGTGATCGTTTGCCAAAAAGAGAGCGAGGCCTCCGTCGGTCAGGGTCGACGGTGGATGTTCGCCCCAGCTAGGTACGCATGCCTGGGCAGTTCGATATGGAGTGCAAGCCGTTGCTCTTGTAGTAACTCCCCCTCTCCACGCAGCTGATGAACCCGAAGGAACAGCAGAGACTGACACAGTTTGGGACCAGCAGCGTCACAGGAGTCGCCAGTCAGCGTTGAATTCAACCTGGGACCCTGAGCTCTGGACTCGGGGTCTACTCCCGAAGCCTTCCCCGTGAGTGGGTACAGCTGCAAGACAGCGAAGGTTTGAGACCGGAGTTTCCCTTCCCCTACACAAGGTGCCAACCGCGGCTGGTGAGCCCCATCGGCCCGAAGCGACTGGTTTTAAGGTGCCAGTCACCGGCCTTTGCCCCTTCTCCTGTTGGTAGAAACGGTTCCACTGGGCTCAGCAGACAAGCCACACGTGAAGGCCAGGAGCTGGACTTGGTCGTCAGAGGCTTTCAGAGACACACGCCATTGGGAGCATTTAATAGGTAGCGGGTGCTTATCCTGAGAAAGTGTTTAAACAAAGTATTTACTCCTCTTCCTGGCTTCATCAGGCAAAAGCCAGAAGCTGCTCATATTCACCAGAGCCATCTTAAACCCGAGCGCTGTCTCCCTCTCTCCTCACCAATCTGTATATTTTTATATTGTTTAGATCCTCTTTGTTGCATGTACCTGCATTAATTTATTTAACCTTTATCTACCCATCTCTCTATTTCTCTATTTACTCCTTTACTTTGCTTTTTCGTATTTGCACATTCGTCGGCTGTTAGTCTTTGTGTGCATTTCTTTGCCCTACTGTGAATGCCCGCAAGAAAAATGAATCTCAGGGTAGTACATGGTGACACAGAGCATGAACGTAGCTTCATCGCAAGTTTGTGACGCCGCTGCAAGTCTTTCACTCTACCTGTACCTCACTGAGCTTGTGCAAGCAACACGCACCAATGATCTCCACCCGACTATAGTTGTGCGTACCGAGGTACAGCGAGAGGCGTTTCTTTGTGCCCGTCCAGAGCTATCGTTCCATAAATTGTGTAAATGTAGCGAGATTATACCGGCTTCCATCAGTTTTCAGGTTGAGCACTTTCTTCTTACGGTAGGAGTTCCTCCACCATTTTGTGCGCGTTACTCTGGATTTCCAGCCCCTGCAGAACATCATGTTTACAGTAACAGACACTTTTGACCTGGTCGTTAATTTATTGAGATACAGCACAGAATCAGTCCTTCGAGCCACGCTGCCCAGTAACTTCGAATTAACTCTAGCCTAATCACAGATAATTTACAATGACCAATCGACATATCAAGCAGCAGTAAATCAAAGCAACTGGACCTGCCATGTTGTCCAGACGTTTCACCACTCATCCGAGAGGCTTCTTCAGTTCTGATCCATAGTGGGTAGTTTCCCGGCTAATGAACTCTGGGAGTTGTTTAAAGGTATAGCAGTCACATGAGAGTCGTAGAGGTCTGAGAGAGTCATCAGTCTTATCTTTGCATGAATGGAGGTGTGAACTGTTGTGGAGACACTGGGGTAGAGATGTTAGGACTACATTGTAAGCAACACACATCAAAGTTGCTGGTGAACGCAGCAGGCCAGGCAGCATCTCTAGGAAGAGGTACTGTCGACATTTCGGGCCGAGACCCTTCATCAGGACTAACTGAAGGAAGAGCTAGTAAGAGATTTGAAAGTGGGAGGGGGAGGAGGAGATCCAAAATGATAGGAGAAGACAGGAGGGGGAGAGATGGAGCCAAGAGCTGGACAGGTAATTGGCAAAAGGGGATATGAGAGGATCATGGGACAGGAGGACCAGGGAGAAGGAAAAGGGGGAGGGGGGGAAACCCAGAGGATGGGCAAGGGGTATAGTGAGAGGGACAGAGGGAGAAAAAGGGGAGAGAGAAAGAATGTGTGTATATAAATAAATAAATAACGGATGGGGTACGAGGGGAAGGTGGGGCATTAGCGGAAGTTTGAGAAGTCAATGTTCATGCCATCAGGTTGGAGGCTAGGACTGCATTGTAAGGAGCTGAAAGGTGGTGTCGTACCCAACACCCTCTGTTCAGGGACGGGTTTTCCAGTTTGACAAAGATGGTTTCTTCAACCCTCTTTCAAACCACCTGTCCTCACTGTGCACATTGTTATCAAAGGAACGTCCCTTGACTTTTAGGTGCAGATGTACAGCCGAATCTTGACCTGAGGTGTCAGCCTTCCAAGGTCGTTTGTGAGGTTTGCTTTCCTCGCCAATATACAGACCTGTGCAGTTCTCACTGCACTGGATAACGTGCAACATTGCTGTTCATATTTGGGTGTCGGATCCTTGGAGAGGACGAGCTTCGGTCCGAGTACGTTTGTAGGCTTGAGCAACACAGAGATTTAGTGTTTGTTGAAAATCCTTCTGAGGGCCTCTGAAACTCCAGCTACGTACGGGATGACTCTGTTTTTCTGTCTGCTTTGCTCCTTACCCCTCTCTGTTGGGCTGATGTGATGGTTCGGCTGGTGCTTGTTGCTGTCTTGATGGAGGCCCAGTCAGGGTAGCCGGAGCTTTCAGGACTTCTCTGAAATACTTGCGCTCCTTGTCTTTGGCTGTGCACATTCTCGGCGCGGTGATGTAGTGATCTGATAACCGCCAACTTATGTTCTAATGGGTGATGAGAGTCAAACCATAGACACTGATCTGTGTGGGTTGGCTTCCTGCAAACTTCAATATTTGGACGTCCATTTTCTTTGAATACTACCGCACAGTCTACAAAGGCCAATCTATTGTTCTCGACGTCTTCTCGTGTAAATTTGATGTTATTATCCACAGAGTTGGTGTGTTCTCTGAAGGCGTGCACCTCATGGATTTAAACCTTGACCCAGGTGTCATCCACATCTCTGAACCAATGATTGGGTGATGTTCCATGGAAGGCCGTCCTTTCCACTTCTTCCATGTACAAGGTGGCTACAATAGGAGGCACCGGTGAACCCATGGCACGGCCCTGTTTCTGCCTGTAGAGGGCATCTTTGTATTTGAAATAGGTAGTGTTGAGAAGAGGTCACACCTGATCTGAGTTGAGTTTGCTCTACCGGCCAGGGCACGATCCTGACGTAGCTGTCTTCTCACAGTCTTTAGCTTCTGAAGCAGGCACGGACGCGAACAAAGACCCGACGTCATTTGACACCACGGTTTCGTCCACATTCAGCTTCAGATGCCGGACTTTCTCAACCAAGTCCTTCGAACTTTGGATGTGGTGTGGAGTGCTGCCAACCAAAGGGGTGAGACTGGGGACAATGTTGTAAGGAACTGAGGTAATGCAGCTCACAACAGGCCTGAGAGGAACTCCTAGCTTGTGGAACTCTGTGTAAGGACAGGATGGTTTCTTCCAGATAGAGGCAATGATACAAGACCTGATCAATGTCTTTGTTTTTCCCCCAAATGTTGCAAACAGTCTGATCTTCTGTAGCTGCTGGTTTTGTATCTTGTTTCGGTATCATTAAGAAGCGTGTATACTTTGTAGTAGTGATCCTCTGTGCTGGGAACGATGGTACGCCTACCTTTGTGTGTTGGTAAGGTGGTGACACTGTGGTCCTTTCTGAGCAGTGTCAGTGCCCTCCGCTCTTGCGAACCGAGGTTGGACAAGGGGTGCTTCGGCCAAGGCAGGAGAGGCTTTCACACCAAGTTGTTCTGCTTCCACATCTGATACGTTGTTGCTGCGGATTGCTGATTCCGTGCGAAGGGAGCCACCACTGGCACACGTCGGAGGAGCAACAGCAAGGTTTAACCCTTCATGCAAGGACTTCAAACTGGTCTGGCAAGTTCCCTGTCAGGCAGGTTCTTCGCCCACTTTTCTTCGTTATTGTTTGTTTTGTCCCCACCTCCGCCTCCAGGTCAGTTCTGCTATCTTCCTATGATTGCTGGGCCTGATCGCCAAGATGATAAGCATCACACATCAAAGTTGCTGGTGAACGCAGCAGGCCAGGCAGCATCTCTAGGAAGAGGCGCAGTCGACGTTTCGGGCCGAGACCCTTCGTCAGGACTAACTGAAGGAAGAGTGAGTAAGGGATTTGAAAGTGGGAGGGGGAGGGGGAGATCCAAAATGATAGGAGAAGACAGGAGGCGGAGGGATGGAGCCGAGAGCTGGGCAGGTGATCGGCAAAAGGGATACGAGAGGATCATGGGACAGGAGGTCCGGGGAGAAAGACAAGGGGGGGGGGTGGAACCAGAGGATGGGCAAGGGGTAGTCAGACGGACAGAGGGAGAAAAAGGAGAGTGAGAGAAAGAATGTGTGTATAAAAATAAATAACGGATGGGGTACGAGGGGGAGGTAGGGCATTAGCGGAAGTTAGAGAAGTCAATGTTCAGGCCATCAGGTTGGAGGCTACCCAGACGGAATATAAGGTGATGTTCCTCCAACCTGAGAGTGGCTTCATCTTTACAGCAGAGGAGGCCGTGGATAGACATGTCAGAATGGGAATGGGATGTGGAATTAAAATGTGTGGCCACTGGGAGATCCTGCTCTCTCTGGCGAACAGAGCGTAGGTGTTCAGCAAAGCGGTCTCCCAGTCTGCGTCGGGTCTCGCCAATATATAGAAGGCCACATCGGGAGCACCGGGCGCAGTATATCGCCCCAGCTGACTCACAGGTGAAGTGTCGCCTCACCTGGAAGGACTGTCTGGGGCCCTGAATGGTGGTAAGGGAGGAAGTGTAAGGGCATGTGCAGCAGTTGTTCCGCTTACAAGGATAAGTGCCAGGAGGGAGATCAGTGGGGAGGGATGGGGGGTACGAATGGACAAGGGAGTCGCGTAGGGAGCGATCCCTGCGGAAAGCAGAGGTGGGGGGGAGGGAAAGATGTGCTTAGTGGTGGGATCCCGTTGGAGGTGGCGGAAGTTACGGAGAATAACGTATTAATGACAAACTTTTTTTTTGTTTCGCTCTCTTTTGCACCCCGGCAGAGTTGTGGTTAGCACAACGCTATTACAGCCCAGGGCGCTCCGGAGTTCAATTCCGGCATTTGTACGCCCTCCTAGTGGAATGCACAGGTTTCCTCCGGGTGCTCCGGTTTCCTCCCATAGTCCAAAGATGTATGGGGTAGGTTAATTGGTCTTTGTAAATTGTCCTGTGATTAGGTTAGCTTCATCGGCGTTGTGGTGTTGCTGGGGTGATGTGGCTAGAAGGACCGGGAAGGCCTGCTCCACCCTGTATTACTAAATATATATGTAAAAATAATCATAAGTATGAATTGTGTTGGCATGTGGCCAAATGGTTAAGGCAGTTGTCTGGTGATCTGAAGGTCGTGAGTTCGAGCCTTGGCTGAGGCAGTGGGTTGTGCCCTTGAGCAAGGCACTTAACCACACATTGCTCTGCGACGACACCGGTGCCAAGCTGTATGGGTCCTAATGCCCTTCCCTTGGACAACATCGGTGGTATGGAGAGGGGAGACTTGCAGCATGGGCAACTGCCGGTCTTCCATACAACCTTGCCCAGGCCTGTGCCCTGGAAACCTTCCAAGGCACAAATCCATGGTCTCACGAGACTAACGGATGCCCACAAGTATGAATTACAGTAGTATGTAAATTATTGAAATATATGTACAGTATATGTAAATCAAAATATTTATTATATATATTTACATAATATATTTTAATTTGCATATTTATACATTTACTGTACATACTTGCATACATATTACTGTAATTCATACTTATGATTATGTATTGCATTGCACTGCTGCAAAAAAAAAAATTCATGACATACTTCAGAGATAGTAAACCAGATCTGATTCTTTTCCCCTTGTCCTACCTCAATGAAATGATTGGTATGAACAGCACATTAAGCAACATGGCAGCACACATGACAAGAGTGAACCAATTTACCGGGACACACAATGGACGGCAGAGGCTAGAATCTGGAGCCGCACGCCCAAGGCAAAGGAAGAACCCAGTCGGTCGGGCGGCATCAGAGGGAAATGGGCGGTCAATCTTTCAGGCTGAGACCCTCATTAGGACTGGATGGTGGATTTCCCCTCTGTCAAGTTCCTTCAGCGCCTTTTATATCGTACCTGCTTCCTGGTCACCAGCAACTTCGGGAACCTTAAACGCCATCCCATCCCCTACGAGTCATTCGAGTACATACACCCAGTGGCCTCCTGTACCTAATAAAGTGGCCACTGAGTTTATGTTCATGATCTTCTGCTGCTGTAGCCTGGCCACTTCAAGTTTCAACGTGTTGTGCGTTCAGAGATGCTCTTCTGCACACCACTGTTGTAACAAGTGGTTATTTGAGTTACTGTTGGCTTAAACCAGTCTGGCCATTCTCCTCTGACCTCCCTCATTGACAAGGCATTTTCACCAACAGAATTGCCGCTCGCTCGATGTTCTTTTTGTTTCTTGCACCATTCTCTGTAAACTCTGGAGACTGTTGTGCGTGAAAATCCCAAGAAATCAGCAGTTTCTGAGATACTCAAACCACCCCATCTGGCACCAACAATCATCCCATGGTCAAAGTCACTTCAATCACATTTCTTCCCTATTCTGATGTTTGGTCTGAATCTCTTGACCACGTTTGCGTGCTTTTATACATTGAGCTGCTGCCACATGATTGGCCGACTAGATATTTGCATTATTGAGCAGGTGAGCCTAATAAGAGCGGCCACTGGGCCTAGATCAGTTGTAGATCTGGGCAGAGAAACGGCAGATACAGTTCAATCCGGGCAAGTGTGAGGTGTTGCTCTTTGGGAGATCAAAAGCAGAAGATTGTACAGTCAATGACAGGACCCTTCACACCACTGATGTAGAAGGGGGATCTTGGGATACAAGTCTACAGTTCCCTGAAAGTGCCCACGTGATTAGACAGGGTGAAGTTCAAAGTTCAAAGTGCATTTATGGAAGTACGTATGCTACATACGACATTGAGAATCATCTCCTTACAGGCAGCCAGAACCAAACCCAGTAGAACCCATTACGAAAAAGACCAACAAGCACCCAATATGCAGGGAAAAAAAAGTCAAATTGTGCAACTGTTACAAGAGCAAGCAAATAACTTTCAGAACTGAAGTTCTCGAAAGTGAGGCCACGGCCATGAAGCCAGTCATCGCTGTGACCGATTCAGGAGCCTGCTAGTTGCAGACCACAGCCTCGGCTCAATGCGGAGATAAGTAAAGCTGAACGCCGGCCCGTTCCTCTGGCACGACACCCTGACCCGGCGCCAAAATACAAACCGCAGATCGGGCACCGGACGTACCACCCGAAGCAATACAACGTGCTTGCCTCCCCCGATCGGTCAGGGCGTTCAGCATAGGAGTCTCAGCCATTTAAATCTCCGGCTAGGCTGCATCGGATTGTCACTGGAGATTAGTATTAAACAGCAAATGTACTAGTGCACCTGATAACGTGGCCACTGAATCAAATTTAATTTATTTAAATCTTACATCCATCACACAACCTGAGGCAGTTAAAACCTTTGGTATGACTCCGTGGCAACGTACAGACGTGTGAATTTATAAATTTAATGGCTTGTAGATAGAAGTTGTCCTGTAGCCTGTTGACCCTGGCTTTAATGCTGCGGTACCGTTTGCCAGACGGAAGCAGCTACAACAGTTTATAGTTGGGGTGACTGGTGTCCCCAGTGATCTTTTAGGCCTTCTTTACGCACCTGCTGCTGTAAATGTCTTCAATGGAGGGATGTTCACATCCACAGATGCGCTGGGCTGTCTGTACCACTCTCTGCAGTGCCCAGCAATCAAGGTTGGTGCAGTTCCCATACCAGTCAGTCAGGACGCTCTCAATTGTGCCCCTGTAGAAGGTCTTGGGGATTTGGGGGCCCCATGCCGAACGTCTTCAGTCATTTGAGGTGGAAGAGAGGCTGTTGTGCTTTTTTTTTTAGCACACAGGTGGTGTGTACAGTCCAGGTGAGATCTTCGGTGATGTGTATACCAAGGAACTTGAGAAAACACTCACCCTCTCAACTACAAGTCCCACTGATGTTGATCGGGGCCAGCCTGTCTCCATCCCTCATGTAATCCACAATCAGCTCTGGGCGTTGAGGGAGAGATTGTTATCCTGGCACCACCGGGTGTTAACCTCTCCTCTCTCCGCCGTCTCATCTCCGCCGGAAATGAGGTCGATCAACGTCGTGTCTGCGAGTTCGATCAGCAGATTGGAGCTGCGTGTGGCAGCACAGTCGTGGGTATAAAGCGAGTAGAGCAGAGAGCTCAGTATACTGAACATCATAAATAATTCGCATCACCAGGACTTCCCACACTAACTTCTCTGTGACGTATGACTCCCATTCCATGGTGACATATTTGTCCCAGTGCAAATGTTTCAGCCTCTCTCGGTGGCTGCTCACCAAACACACTCTCAAATGGTGAATACGGACAGCCCTCCATCAACATGATCCCTTTGGAGTCAAGGCCTCAGAACCACACCATGCATCAGGGAGAAGGTCCAGGAGCCTGAAGACACACTCAACGCCCGAGGAATGACTTCCTCCCCTCTGAACAGACAATGAACTCACTAATGACCACTGCCTCACTCTTTTTGTTCTCTTTTTGCACTATTTATTTAATTTTATGTATAAAAAAAAAACAGGAGTTAAAACAAAAGGCTCAGACTGTGTACGTTTATTAGAACAGTGCAGAAGGAGCTTCACTCCAAATCTGTACCCGGGAGTGTGTGATGGGACGGTGTGGAGGGAGTTTTACTCTGTGTCTGATCCCGGGAGTGTGTGATGGGACGGTGTGGAGGGAGTTTTACTCTGTGTCTGATCCCGGGAGTGTGTGATGGGACGGTGTGGAGGGAGTTTCACTCTGTGTCTGATCCCGGGAGTGTGTGATGGGACGGTGTGGAGGGAGTTTCACTCTGTGTCTGATCCCGGGAGTGTGTGATGGGACAGTGTGGAGGGAGCTTCACTCTGTGTCTGACCCCGGGAGTGTGTGATGGGACGGTGTGGAGGGAGTTTTACTCTGTGTCTGATCCCGGGAGTGTGTGATGGGACGGTGTGGAGGGAGTTTCACTCTGTGTCTGATCCCGGGAGTGTGTGATGGGACAGTGTGGAGGGAGCTTCACTCTGTGTCCGACCCCGGGAGTGTGTGATGGGACGGTGTGGAGGGAGCTTCACTCCGTGTCTGACCCCGGGAGTGTGTGATAGGACGGTGTGGAGGGAGCTTCACTCTGTGTCTGACCCCGGGAGTGTGTGATGGGACGGTGTGGAGGGAGCTTCACTCTGTGTCTGACCCCGGGAGTGTGTGATGGGACGGTGTGGAGGGAGCTTCACTCCGTGTCTGACCCCGGGAGTGTGTGATGGGACGGTGTGGAGGGAGTTTCACTCTGTGTCTGACCCCGGGAGTGTGTGATGGGACAGTGTGGAGGGAGCTTCACTCTGTGTCTGACCCCAGGAGTGTGTGATGGGACGATGTGGAGGGAGCTTCACTCCGTGTCTGACCCCAGGAGTGTGTGATGGGACGGTGCAGAGGGAGTTTCACTCTGTGTCTGACCCAGTGGCCCAGGAGAGATGAACCACAAGTTCTGGGAGCGGTTCCCTCTCCACTGTTGCAATCCGTCTCAATTCCCCATTACTGACAGTTACACAACCTGCAGCTGCGGCCAGTTACAAATTCCAGGCTCCTGAGAAACTGCAGCCTGCACACGCACAGCCCGGCCCCGACTGGACTGGTTGGATGGCAGGAGATAGTGGCAGGGCTGGAGGAGGGGTGTGGGGGAGGTACAGTACTGTGCAACAACCTTGGGCACCTGAGCTATATGCAGGTGCCTTGGACTTTTCCATGGTACTGTACTTTCGAGATAAAACTCAAGGTTCCAGCCAGAGGCAAACACCGTGTGACAGACAGGTGGTGAGACAGGCGGGCAGACAGCAAGAGTGGTGGAGAGACAGCTAGACAGGCCAAGCAGAAGAGCAGACGGCTGGTTAGGCTTACAGCGAGAGACAGTGAGATAGCTGACGGCCAGACGGAAAGCAGAGACACAGACAGGCAGATACTCCAGCACAGAAACAGGCCCTTTGGCCCACAATGTGATTAGTAACCAATTAAATTAGTAATCAAACGGTCAACTAAACTAATCTCTTCTGCCTACACAGTCCACGTTGTTACATTTTTAACTCCAGAACAAGAATTATTTAAAAGCAAAAATGCAGAGTGGGGAGATACATATCTTGAACAACAGGAATTCTGCAGATGCTGGAAATTCAAGCAACATACATCAAAGTTGCTGGTGAACGCAGCAGGCCAGGCAGCATCTATAGGAAGAAGCGCAGTCGACGTTTCAGGCCGAGACCCTTCGTCAGGACTAACTGAAGGAAGAGTGAGTAAGGGATTTGAAAGCTGGAGGGGGAGGGGGAGATGCAAAATGATAGGAGAAGACAGGAGGGGGAGGGATAGAGCCGAGAGCTGGACAGGTGATAGGCAGAAGGGGATACGAGAGGATCATGGGACAGGAGGTCCGGGAAGAAAGACGGGGGGGGGGGGTGACCCAGAGGATGGGCAAGAGGTATATTCAGAGGGACAGAGGGAGAAAAAGGAGAGTGAGAGAAAGAATGTGTGCATTAAAAAGAGTAACAGATGGGGTACGTGGGGGAGGTGGGGCCTAGCGGAAGTTAGAGAAGTCAATGTTCATGCCATCAGGTTGGAGGCTACCCAGACGGAATATAAGGTGTTGTTCCTCCAACCTGAGTGTGGCTTCATCTTTACAGTAGAGGAGGCCGTGGATAGACATGTCAGAATGGGAATGGGATGTGGAATTAAAATGTGTGTCCACTGGGAGATCCTGCTTTCTCTGGCGGACAGAGCGTAGATGTTCAGCAAAGCGGTCTCCCAGTCTGCGTCGGGTCTCACCAATATATAAAAGGCCACATCGGGAGCACCGGACGCAGTATATCACCCCAGTCGACTCACAGGTGAAGTGATGCCTCACCTGGAAGGACTGTTTAGGACCCTGAATGGTGGTAAGGGAGGAAGTGTAAGGGCATGTGTAGCACTTGTTCCGCTTACACGGATAAGTGCCAGGAGGGAGATCAGTGGGGAGGGATGGGGGGGACGAATGGACAAGGGAGTTGTGTAGGGAGCGATCCCTGCGGAATGCAGAGAGAGGGGGGGAGGGAAAGATATGCTTAGTGGTGGGATCCCGTTGGAGGTGGCGGAAGTTACGGAGAATAATATGTTGGACCCGGAGGCTGGTGGGGTGGTAGGTGAGGACCAGGGGAACCCTATTCCTAGTTGGGTAGTGGGAGGATGGAGTGAGAGCAGATGTACGTGAAATGGGGGAGATGCGTTTAAGAGCAGAGTTGATAGTGGAGGAAGGGAAGCCCCTTTCTTTAAAAAATGAAGACATCTCCCTCGTCCTAGAATGAAAAGCCTCATCCTGAGAGCAGATGCGGCGGAGACGGAGGAATTGCAAGAAGGGGATGGCGTTTTTGCAAGAGACAGGGTGAGAAGAGGAATAGTCCAGATAGTTGTGAGAGTCAGTAGGCTTATAGTAGACATCAGTGGATAAGCTGTCTCCAGAGACAGAGACAGAAAGATCTAGAAAGGGGAGGGAGGTGTCAGAAATGGACCAGGTAAACTTGAGGGCAGGGTGAAAGTTGGAGGCAAAGTTAATAAAGTCAACGAGTTCTGCATGCGTGCAGGAAGCAGCGCCAATGCAGTCGTCGATGCAGCGAAGGAAAAGTGGGGGACAGATACCAGAATAGGCACGGAACATAGATTGTTCCACAAACCCAACAAAAAGGCAGGCATAGCTAGGACCCATACGGGTGCCCATAGCTACACCTTTAGTTTGGAGGAAATGGGAGGAGCAAAAGGAGAAATTATTAAGAGTAAGGACTAATTCTGCTAGACGGAGCAGAGTGGTGGTAGAGGGGAACTGATTAGGTCTGGAATCCAAAAAGAAGCGTAGAGCTTTGAGACCTTCCTGATGGGGGATGGAAGTATATAGGGACTGGACATCCAAGGTGAAAATAAAGCGGTGGGGGCCAGGGAACTTAAAATCATCGAAAAGTTTAAGAGCGTGAGAAGTGTCACGAACATAGGTCGGAAGGGATTGAACAAGGGGTGATAAAACAGTGTCGAGGTATGCAGAAACGAGTTCGGTGGGGCAGGAGCAAGCTGAGACAATAGGTCGGCCAGGACAGGCAGGTTTGTGGATCTTGGGTAGGAGGTAGAAACGGGAAGTGCGGGGTGTGGGAACTATAAGGTTGGTAGCAGTGGATGGGAGATCCCCTGAGCGGATAAAGTCGTTGATAGTGTGGGAGACAATGGCCTGGTGCTCCTTAGTGGGGTCACGATCGAGGGGTAAATAAGAGGAGGTATCCGCGAGTTGTCGCTGTGCCTCGGCAAGGTAGAGGTCAGTACGCCAGACTACAACAGCACCCCCTTTATCAGCGGGTTTAATAATAATGTTAGGATTAGTGCGGAGGGAGTGGAGAGCAGAGCGTTCCGAAGGAGTGAGGTTGGAATGGGGACAAGGTGCGGTGAAGTCGAGACGGTTGATGTCCCGTCGGCAGTTGGCAATAAAGAGATCCAGAGCAGGCAGAAGACCAGAGCGGGGTGTCCATGAAGAAGAGGAGGGATGAAGACGTATCTTGGTTTCCTTTCCTACCAAATGCAATTAAGCACATTCAGCAGTTCATCTCTGTGCGACAGGAGAACACACATCGTAGTACGATAGTCTGTTTTATTATCTTGTACATTATTATTGCACATTGGTAAATTATTACTGTGCATATTATCTGCACTTTATTCTTAGTTAAGTCTGCACACCGCTAAGTGTGTTTTTAAATGTTGCTACTGCAACGAAAAGACTTTCCCACTCGGGATTAACAAAGTATTTGTTATTATTTATTTTTTGTATTTGTCATCTTTCGCATTTGCATTGTTTGCGAGTCTGTGTGTGGCTTTTCATTGATTCTGTTTTATTTCTTTGTTCTACTGGTGTTGGATAGGCTGTTGGGTCTGAAGGCTGATAAGTCCCCGGGACCTGATGGTCTGCATCCCAGGGTACTTAAGGAGGAGACTTTAGAAATCGTGGACGCATTGGTAATCATTTTCCAATGTTCTATAGATTCAGGATCAGTTCCTGTGGATCGGAGGGTGGCTAATGTTGTCCCTCTCTTCAAGAAGGGAGGAAGAGAGAAAACAGGGAATTACAGACGGTTAGCCTGACGTCGGTGGTGGGAAAGATGCTGGAGTCAATTATAAAAGATGAAATTACAACACATCTGGATAGCAGTAACAGGATCGGTCCGAGTCAGCATTGATTTACGAAGGGGAAATCATGCTTGACTAATCTTCTGGAATTTTTTCAGGATGTAACTATGAAAATGGACAAGGGAGAGCCAGTGGATGTAGTGTACCTGGACTTTCAGAAAGCCTTTGATAAAGTCCCACATAGGAGGTTAGTGGGCAAAATTAGGGCACATGGTATTGGGGGCAGAGTACTGACATGGATTGAAAATTGGCTGTCTGACAGAAAACAAAGAGTAGCGATTAACGGGTCCCTTTCGGAATGGCAGGCGATGACCAGTGGGGTACCGCAGGGTTCAGTGCTGGGACCGCAGCTGTTTACAATATATATTAATGATTTAGATGAGGGAATTAAAAGTAACATTAGCAAATTTGCCGATGACACAAAGCTGGGAGGCAGTGTGAAATGTGAGGAGGATGTTATGAGAATGCAGGGTGACTTGGACAGGCTGGGTGAGTGGGCAGATGCAGTTTAATGTGGATAAATGTGAGGTTATCCACTTTGGTGGTAAGAACGGGAAGGCAGATTATTATCTAAATGGAGTCAAGTTAGGAAAAGGGGAAGCACAACGAGATCTAGGTGTTCTTGTACATCAGTCACTGAAAGCAAGCATGAAAGTACAGCAGGCAGTGAAGAAAGCTAATGGCATGTTGGCCTTCATAACAAGGGGAATTGAGTAAACGAGCAAAGAGGTCCTTCTGCAGCTGTACAGGGCCCTGGTGAGACCACACCTGGAGTACTGTGTGCAGTTTTGGTCTCCAAATTTGAGGAAGGACATTCTTGCTATTGAGGGAGTGCAGCGTAGGTTCACAAGGTTAATTCCCGGGATGGCGGGGCTGTCATATGTCGAAAGATTAGAGTGACTGGGCTTGTACACTCTGGGATTTAGAAGGCTGAGAGGGGATCTTATTGAAACATATAAGATTATTAAGGGATTGGACACGCTGGAGGCAGGAAGCATGTTCCCGCTGATGGGTGAGTCCAGAACCAGAGGCCACAGTTTAAGAATTAGGGGTAGGCCATTTAGAACAGAGTTGAGGAAAAACTTTTTCTCCCAGAGAGTGGTGGATATATGGAATGCTCTGCCCCAGAAGGCTGTGAAGGCCAAGTCTCTGGATGCTTTCAAGAAAGAGTTGGATAGAGCTCTTAAAGATAGCGGAATCAAAGGTTATGGGGATAAGGCAGGAACTGGATACTGATTGTGGATGATCAGCCATGATCACAGTGAATGGCAGTGCTGGCTTGAAGGGCCGAATGGCCTACTCCCACACCTATTGTCTATTGCCTACACTGTGAACAGCCACAAGGAAATGAATCTCAGGGCAGCATACTGTGACATATCTGCCTCTCCCATCTGCCCAGGAAACACATTTCAGGCATCCACCACTCCATGTAAAAAAAATTAAAATTCTGCTTGCATCTCTTCTGAAATTACCCTCCCCTCCCCTTAAATACACCCTCCAAGAGGAGCACAGCTTGCCGTAGGGTTTGGAGTCGTGTGCCTCAATGTCCTGCTGGAGTCAGGGCATTACACTTTGGTAGGGTCTCTCATGCCAAACAGGTCAGAGGGTAGAGGCCAGACTGGGAGAGGTTCACCAGTCCTCCAGGTTGGGGGGTTCAGCTCAGGGCCAACAACCCCGACTGGTCAAACAAAACTGTTACAGAAACGGCAATGAAGAGTCCTTCTATATCTGTGTGTGGCGGTATTCCTGAGTCTCCACCCAGGACCTGCGTGACTGACGGTGGAGAAAACCGGGAGGAAGCTACTGACAGGAAAACCCTGAGCACCTCCAGAGATGGAGGACTTTCATTGCTGCCCTGAACGCCAGGGGCATAACGGCCAGTCAGGACCTTCATAATCTAATCGAATCTAAAAATGCATGCCCACTGGAATTAGATGTTTCTACCCTCTGCCTCTCTTCTTCTTCCCAGTGGAGCACAGGCCGGTGATGACCTCCCGCCTCCATTGTCCAAGGTCAACGGTAGAGTTGGACTTCATCAATGTTTCTGTAATCCACTGTACAGAGGACTGGCTTCACCCTGTGGGCCAGCCTTACCCATTTGCACCCCTCACGGCGAGGGGACGTCGGACTTCTACCCCTCTCAGAATCTTATAAAGCCCTATCGCAGGGTTTCCCAGCCTGCAGCCCACCAACCCTTTGGCCAATGGCAGGGCACCATGGCCCGGAGACGATTGGGAACCCCCTCCATCAGATCCAGCTGAGGACACCTTCCAAAAAAAAAAGGAAATGCCTCGGTGGCATTATCCTTCGGGACCCCCATCACCCAGGACACCCCCTCTTCTCATTGCTACCACCCAGGAGGAGGTACAGGAGCCTGAAGGAACAGCTTCTTCCCCTCTGCCATCAGATTTCTGAATGGACATTGAACCCATGAACACTACCTCACTACTTCCCCCCCCCCAACACTAATTAATTATATATTTTTTATTGTTATTTATATACATTTTATTATTGTTATTATTTTACTCGTTATTTTATTATTCTCATTTTATTATACATATTCTGTCTTTTTCTCTTTTTGCACTAATCTTTATAAGTAGTTTTTATTGTAATTTATACATATTATTATGCCACAAGCAGCAAATTTCACTTCATACAATTCTGATCTCTGGCCAGATTCGCAGGTGAAGCGTTACCTCGCCTGGAAGGACCGTTTGGGGCAGGCAGCTGGAGAGACAAAGAGAGGAAGAGACAGACAAAGCGCGGGAAATTCCGGACTCTTCCAAACACCTGTCACAGGTTCAAAGGGCTTTACTCTGAGACCCTGCGTTTGCAGAATCGATCCTGTCTCCAGAACACCCTTCGACCCTGGGATTTGAACCAAAGGGTGCCACGATACACGAAAATACAAACACCATTCCTGACGGGCAACGTTTCACCCGTGTTTGCAATTTAACTAAAATCCGATTAACTTGAAATTACTTTAGAGGCAAGTATATTAGTTCAAAAGCAATGCAAAGACACCGGATAAGTTTGTAAGTACTAGACCCCGGACGAACTCACCGAGGCTCCCAGCACTATGAGGACGTGTGGGTCAGACTGTCTGAAGCGTTTGTCTTCAATCAGGTCGTGACGGTAAATATCCACGATGTCCGACTGGCTGAGAGGAGACGGCCTTTGCCCGAAGAAACTCATCCTGCGGACTGCTGCCGCGCAATAGGAAGAGAAAGAGGATTAGATGCAACGCGTTCAGAGGAAGAGGAAGAAAATGAAGAGGAGATGCAGTGCGAGAAGTGAAAGGAGGAGCGAGAAGGCGAGGCAGCAGAGGGCGAGGGACGGCCTACGCGCCCTCTGCTCCACCTCCAAGCCGGTCAGGTTGGAGCGGGACGGTGCGGTGCCTTTGTAAATTTCATCCGCATTCGCACTGACCCGTGCTGAGGGGGATCCCCATTTCCGCTTCTTCCCCGCGCGCCCTGACGTCACGGGACCACAAAAGATACATTATCCCCGTCACCCCGGCGACAGGTGTAGCCTGCCACCGGCGTCGGCCAATCAGCTTCCGGCACGCTCCTGCGCACCTCCAAACCCCGCCCTCCTCGTCCTAACAATCGCGCAGGTCCGCCGGACGGAGGCGCTGCTCTCACCCTCAGGCTGTCCGGGGTTCCGACACCTCGCTTCTCCCCCACCCACCGTGCAACGATTCTTTGCCTCGCCTCCCCCTCTGTGGAGCCCCTCAACGTCCCTACCACTGCATTAAGATTCGTCATCGTCTCCCTCCCGTTGTACGACGCTCCCACACGGTGTGGCGCTCTCCCAACGCAAAACAGCGGAGCAAAACTTGCTCCTCACTGCCCGCCCAACGCTCCAGAGCTCCCTCTTGGTTCCCCCCCCCCCACCCAGGGCAGCGACCCCCTAACAGCCCCCCTCCACGCAGTAAGACGCTCCCTCGCAGCCCCCTCGGGGTACAGCGCTTCCTCACCGCCCCTCCCACGCTGAGTCGACATCTCTGGCACCCCTCTTACCCAGAGTTGGAAAATAATGATTGGGTAGAGACGTTTCTGGACTGCGCCGTCTGTGGGACGGGTCGCTTTATTGTGAAAGGTACAATGGGAGTGGGTGGGGTTAAGGCAGCCTTCTCATGGTGATTCAGCATAGAACTCTGGGGTGAGGTGATTCCAATGGGACCTGCCTCGTTAACCCTGTCCGTGCCACACAGCAGCGGGGTGAGCAGAAAACTGAGAGGGGACTTGCCCTAATTTTCAGCACTCCTCACCAATTGTGTGATTCCCCTCCCTCCCCATCACAGTGAACGCCTACACCTCTCGCTGTCTCTGTGATCCCCTTCCTCCCCTACACCCCTTCCTGTCTGACCCTCAAAGGCCCATCCTTCCAATCCCTCTCCCCTGCACTCTCCCTATCTCTGTGACCCCCTGCTGTCCCCTAGACTCCTCACCGACTCAGTGATACCTTCCCTCCCCATCAGCATGTCCACCTCCCCAGACCCATTTCCTATTCCCCTCCACCCTTCCCTTTCTCCGAGTCCCATTCCCCTCCACCCTTCCCTTTCTCTGTGTCCCATTCCCCTCCACCCTTCCCTGTCTCCGTGTCCCATTCCCCTCCACCCTTCCCTTTCTCCCTGTCCCATTCCCCCACCCCTTCCCTGTCTCCGTGTCCCAATCCCCCACCCCTTCCCTGTCTCCGTGTCCCATTCCCCTACACCCTTCCCTGTCTCCGTTTCCCATTCCCCCACACCCTTCCCTGTCTCCGTGTCCCATTCCCCCACCCCCTCCCTGTCTCCGTGTCCCATTCCCCTACACCCTTCCCTGTCTCAGTGTCCAATTCCCCTACACCCTTCCCTGTCTCCGTGTCCCAATTCCCCCCACCCTTCCCTGTCTCCGTTTCCTATTCACCCTCCACCCTTCCATGTTTCCGTTTCCCATTCCCCCTCCACCCTTCCCTGTCTCCGTGTCCCATTCCCCCACCCCTTCCCTGTCTCCGTGTCCCATTCCCCTACCCCTTCCCTGTCTCTGTGTCCCATTCCCCTCCACCCTTCCCCGTCACCGTTTTCCATTCCCCCTCCACCCTTCCCTGTTTCCGTGTCCCATTCCCCCACCCCTTCCCTGTCTCCGTGTGCCATTCCCCCACACCCTTCCCTGTCTCTGTGTCCCGTTCCCCTCCACCCTTCCCTGTCTCCGTGTCCCATTCCCCATACCCTTCCCTGTCTCCGTGTCCCATTCCCCTCCACCCTTCCCTGTCTCGGTTTCCCATTCCCCCACCCCTTCTCTGTCTCCGTGTCCCATTACCCTCCACTCTTTCCTGTCTCCGTGTCCCAATCCCCTACACCCTTCCCTGTCTCCATGTCCCAATCCCCTCCACCCTTCCCTGTCTCCGTGTCCCATTCCCCTACACCCTTCCCTGTCTCCGTTTCCCATTCCCCCACACCCTTCCCTGTCTCCGTGTCCCATTCCCCCACCCCCTCCCTGTCTCCGTGTCCCATTCCCCTACACCCTTCCCTGTCTCAGTGTCCAATTCCCCTACACCCTTCCCTGTCTCCGTGTCCCAATTCCCCCCACCCTTCCCTGTCTCCGTTTCCTATTCACCCTCCACCCTTCCATGTTTCCGTTTCCCATTCCCCCTCCACCCTTCCCTGTCTCCGTGTCCCATTCCCCCACCCCTTCCCTGTCTCCGTGTCCCATTCCCCTACCCCTTCCCTGTCTCTGTGTCCCATTCCCCTCCACCCTTCCCCGTCACCGTTTTCCATTCCCCCTCCACCCTTCCCTGTTTCCGTGTCCCATTCCCCCACCCCTTCCCTGTCTCCGTGTGCCATTCCCCCACCCCTTCCGTCTCCGTGTCCCATTCCCCCACACCCTTCCCTGTCTCTGTGTCCCGTTCCCCTCCACCCTTCCCTGTCTCCGTGTCCCATTCCCCATACCCTTCCCTGTCTCCGTGTCCCATTCCCCTCCACCCTTCCCTGTCTCCGTTTCCCATTCCCCCACCCCTTCTCTGTCTCCGTGTCCCATTACCCTCCACTCTTTCCTGTCTCCGTGTCCCAATCCCCTACACCCTTCCCTGTCTCCGTGTCCCAATCCCCTACACCCTTCCCTGTCTCCGTGTCCCATCCCCCTCCACCCTTCCCTGTCTCCGTGTCCCATTCCCCTCCACCCTTCCCTGTCTCCGTGTCCCATTCCCCTCCACCCTTCCCTGTCTCCATTTCCCATTCCCCCACCCCTTCTCTGTCTCCGTGTCCCATTACCCTCCACTCTTCCCTGTCTCCGTGTCCCAATCCCCTACACCCTTCCCTGTCTCCGTGTCCCAATCCCCTACACCCTTCCCTGTCTCCGTGTCCCAATCCCCTCCACCCTTCCCTGTCTCCGTGTCCCATTCCCCTCCACCCTTCCCTGTCTCTGTGTCCCATTCCCCTCCACCCTTCCCTGTCTCCGTGTCTCATTCCCCTCCACCCTTCCCTGTCTCCATGTCTCATTCCCCTCCACCCTTCCCTGTCTCCGTGTCCCATTCCTCTCCACCCTTCCCTATCTCCGTGTCCCATTCCCCCACCCCTTCCCTGTCTCCGTGTCCAATTCCCCTACACCCTTCCCTGTCTCAGTGTCCAATTCCCCTACACCCTTCCCTGTCTCCGTTTCCCATTCCCCCACCCCTTCCCTGTCTCCGTGTCCCATTCCCCTCCACCCTTCCCTGTCTCCGTGTCCCAATCCCCTACACCCTTCCCTGTCTCCGTGTCCCATTCCCCTCCACCCTTTCCTGTCTCCGTGTCCCATTCCCCCACACCTTCCCTGTCTCCGTATCCCACTCCCCTCCACCCTTCCCTGTCTCCGTTTCCCATTCCCCCTCCACCCGTCCCTGTCTCCGTTTCCCATTCCCCCTCCACCCTTCCCTGTCTCTGTATCCCATTCTCCTATACCATTCCGTCTCCGTGTCCCATTCCCCCACCCCATCCGTGTCCCATTCCCCCACCCCTTCCCTGTCTCCGTGTCCCATTACCCCACCCCTTCCCTGTCTCCGTGTCCCATTCCCCTACACCCTTCCCTGTCACCGTGTCCCAATCCCCTCCACCCTTCCCTGTCTCCGTGTCCCATTCCCCTCCACCCTTCCCTGTCTCCGTGTCCCATTCCCCTCCACCCTTCCCTGTCTCCATGCCCCATTCCCCCACCCCTTCCCTGTCTCCGTGTCCCATTCCCCTCCACCCTTCCCTGTCTCAGTGTCCAATTCCCCTACACCCTTCCCTGTCTCAGTGTCCAATTCCCCTACACCCTTCCCTGTCTCCGTTTCCCATTCCCCCACCCCTTCCCTGTCTCCGTGTGCCATTCCCCTCCACCCTTCCCTGTCTCCGTGTCCCAATCCCCTACACCCTTCCCTGTCTCCGTGTCCCATTCCCCCCACCCTTCCGTCTTCGTGTCCCATTCCCCCATCCCTTCCCTGTCTCCGTATCCCATTCCCCTCCACCCTTCCCTGTCTCCGTTTCCCATTCCCCCTCCACCCTTCCCTGTCTCCGTTTCCCATTCCCCCTCCACCCTTCCCTGTCTCTGTATCCCATTCTCCTATACCATTCCGTCTCCGTGTCCCATTCCCCCACCCCATCCGTGTCCCATTCCCCCACCCATTCCCTGTCTCCGTGTCCCATTCCCCTACACCCTTCCCTGTCTCCGTGTCCCATTCCCCTACACCCTTCCCTGTCTCCGTGTCCCATTCCCCTCCACCCTTCACTGTCTCCGTGTCCCATTCCCCTCCACCCTTCTCTGTCTCCATTTCCCATTCCCCCTCCACCCTTTCCTGTTTCCGTGTCCCATTCCCCCACCCCTTCCTTCTCCGTGTCCCATTCCCCCATCCCTTCCCTGTCTCCGTATCCCATTCCCCTCCACCCTTCCCTGTCTCCGTTTCCCATTCCCCCTCCACCCTTCCCTGTCTCTGTATCCCATTCTCCTATACCATTCCGTCTCCGTGTCCCATTCCCCCACCCCATCCGTGTCCCATTCCCCCACCCCACCCGTGTCCCATTCCCCCACCCCTTCCCTGTCTCCGTGTCCCATTCCCCCACCCTTTCCCTGTCTCCGTGTCCCATTCCCCTCCACCCTTCCCTGTCTCCGTTTCCCATTCCCCCTCCACCCTTTCCTGTTTCCGTGTCCCATTCCCCCACCCCTTCCGTCTCCGTGTCCCATTCCCCCACACCCTTCCCTGTCTCTGTGTCCCATTCCCCTCCACCCTTCCCTGTCTCCGTGTCCCATTCCCCATACCCTTCCCTGTCTCCATGTCCCATTACCCTCCACCCTTCCCTGTCTCTGTGTCCCATTCCCCTCCACCCTTCCCTGTCTCCGTGTTCCAATCCCCTACACCCTTCCCTGTCTCCATGTCCCATTCCCCTCCACCCTTCCCTGTCTCCGTTTCCCATTCCCCCACCCCTTCCCTGTCTCCGTGTCCCATTCCCCTGCACCCTTCCCTGCCTCCGTTTCCCATTCCCCCTCCACCCTTCCCTGTCTCCGTTTCCCATTCCCCCTCCACCCTTCCCTGTCTCCGTGTCCCAATCCCCTACACCCTTCCCTGTCTCTGTGTCCCATTCCCCTCCACCCTTTCCTGTCTCCGTGTCCCATTCCCCCACACCTTCCCTGTCTCCGTATCCCACTCCCCACCACCCTTCCCTGTCTCCGTTTCCCATTCCCCCTCCACCCGTCCCTGTCTCCGTTTCCCATTCCCCCTCCACCCTTCCCTGTCTCTGTATCCCATTCTCCTATACCATTCCGTCTCCGTGTCCCATTCCCCCACCCCATCCGTGTCCCATTCCCCCACCCCTTCCCTGTCTCCGTGTCCCATTACCCCACCCTTTCCCTGTCTCCGTGTCCCATTCCCCTACACCCTTCCCTGTCACCGTGTCCCAATCCCCTCCACCCTTCCCTGTCTCCGTGTCCCATTCCCCTCCACCCTTCCCTGTCTCCGTGTCCCATTCCCCTCCACCCTTCCCTGTCTCCATGCCCCATTCCCCCACCCCTTCCCTGTCTCCGTGTCCCATTCCCCTCCACCCTTCCCTGTCTCAGTGTCCAATTCCCCTACACCCTTCCCTGTCTCAGTGTCCAATTCCCCTACACCCTTCCCTGTCTCCGTTTCCCATTCCCCCACCCCTTCCCTGTCTCCGTGTGCCATTCCCCTCCACCCTTCCCTGTCTCCGTGTCCCAATCCCCTACACCCTTCCCTGTCTCCGTGTCCCATTCCCCCCACCCTTCCCTGTCTTCGTGTCCCATTCCCCCATCCCTTCCCTGTCTCCGTATCCCATTCCCCTCCACCCTTCCCTGTCTCCGTTTCCCATTCCCCCTCCACCCTTCCCTGTCTCCGTTTCCCATTCCCCCTCCACCCTTCCCTGTCTCTGTATCCCATTCTCCTATACCATTCCGTCTCCGTGTCCCATTCCCCCACCCCATCCGTGTCCCATTCCCCCACCCTTTCCCTGTCTCCGTGTCCCATTCCCCTACACCCTTCCCTGTCTCCGTGTCCCATTCCCCTACACCCTTCCCTGTCTCCGTGTCCCATTCCCCTCCACCCTTCACTGTCTCCGTGTCCCATTCCCCTCCACCCTTCCCTGTCTCCATTTCCCATTCCCCCTCCACCCTTTCCTGTTTCCGTGTCCCATTCCCCCACCCCTTCCTTCTCTGTGTCCCATTCCCCCATCCCTTCCCTGTCTCCGTATCCCATTCCCCTCCACCCTTCCCTGTCTCCGTTTCCCATTCCCCCTCCACCCTTCCCTGTCTCTGTATCCCATTCTCCTATACCATTCCGTCTCCGTGTCCCATTCCCCCACCCCATCCGTGTCCCATTCCCCCACCCCACCCGTGTCCCATTCCCCCACCCCTTCCCTGTCTCCGTGTCCCATTCCCCCACCCTTTCCCTGTCTCCGTGTCCCATTCCCCTCCACCCTTCCCTGTCTCCGTTTCCCATTCCCCCTCCACCCTTTCCTGTTTCCGTGTCCCATTCCCCCACCCCTTCCGTCTCCGTGTCCCATTCCCCCACACCCTTCCCTGTCTCTGTGTCCCATTCCCCTCCACCCTTCCCTGTCTCCGTGTCCCATTCCCCATACCCTTCCCTGTCTCCATGTCCCATTACCCTCCACCCTTCCCTGTCTCTGTGTCCCATTCCCCTCCACCCTTCCCTGTCTCCGTGTTCCAATCCCCTACACCCTTCCCTGTCTCCATGTCCCATTCCCCTCCACCCTTCCCTGTCTCCGTTTCCCATTCCCCCACCCCTTCCCTGTCTCCGTGTCCCATTCCCCTGCACCCTTCCCTGCCTCCGTTTCCCATTCCCCCTCCACCCTTCCCTGTCTCCGTTTCCCATTCCCCCTCCACCCTTCCCTGTCTCCGTGTCCCATTCCCCCACCCCTTCCGTCTCCTTGTCCCATTCCTTACACACTTCCCTGTGTCAGTATCCAATTCCCCTACACCCTTCCCTGTCTCCGTGTCCCATTCCCCTCCTCCCTTCCCTGTCTCCGTGTCCCATTCCCCTCCACCCTTCCCTGTCTCCGTGTCCCATTCCCCCATCCCTTCCCTGTCTCCGTGTCCCATTCCCCTCCACCCTTCCCTGTCTCTGTTTTCCATTCCCCCTCCACGCTTCCCTGTCTCCATTTCCCATTCCCCCTCCACTCTTCCCTGTGTCCGTGTCCCATTTCCCTCCACCCTTTCCTGTCTCCGTGTCCCATTCCCCCACACCCTTCCCTGTCTCTGTGTCCCATTCCCCTCCACCCTTCCCTGTCTCCGTGTCCCATTCCGCTCCACCTTTTCTAGTCTCCGTGTCCCATTCCCCTCCACCCTTTCCTGTGTCTGTTTCCCATTCCCCCACCCCTTCCCTGTCTCCATGTCCTCCTCCCTCCACTACACCCTGCCCCATCTCTATTTTCCCCTCTCTCCCCTACACCCTTCACTGTCTCTGTGACCCCCTCCAGCCCCTACATCCCTCACTGTCTCTATAAACCCCTCTGGTCCCTACACCCCTCCCCGTCTCTGTACCCACCTCCAGCCCCTTCACGCCTCACTGTCTCTGTAACCCCCTCCAGCCCCCACACCCCTCCCCGTCTCTGTGACCTCTCTCTGAGCAAGATCCCTCAGGAGAGGCTGACCCAATAGATTATGAAGCATCGTGAATTGCTTGTTTGGGTTCAGGATTGGCATGCCCATGGAAGGGCTCTGAGCTCTGTGATTGAGGTGTCCACAGGGATTGGTGCTGGGACCCTGGCTCTTTGTACGTACAGTACCTCTCAACAGTCATGCCTATCGCTGGGGTGCCTAAGACTTTTGCACAGTGTGGTATTTGTCAACGTGGAGCAGAGAGTGAGTTTGCAAATACTTTATACTTTATTGTCGCCAAACAATTAATACTAGAGCGTACAATCATCACAGCGATATTTGATTCTGCTCTTCATGCTCCCTGGAGTACAAATCGATAGTAAATATTAAAAATTTAAATTATAAATCATAAATAGAAAATAGAAAAGGGAAAGTAAGGTAGTGCAAAAAAACTGAAAGGCAGGTCCGGATATTTGGAGGGTACAGCCCAGATCCGGGTCAGGATCTGGTCAGCAGTCTTATCACAGTTGGAAAGAAGCTGTTCCCAAATTTGGCCGTATGAGTCTTCAAGCTCCCGAGCCTTCTCCCGGAGGGAAGAGGGACGAAAAGTGTGTTGGCTGAGTGGGTCGTGTCCTTGATTATCCTGGCAGCACTGCTCCGACAGCGTGCGGTGTAAAATGAGTCCAAGGACGGAAGATTGGTTTGTGTGATGTGCTGCGCCGTGTTCACGATCTTCTGCAGCTTCTTCCAGTCTTGGACAGGACAACTTCCATACCAGGTTGTGATGCACCCTAGAAGAATGCTTTCTACGGTGCATCTATAAAAATTAGTGAGGGTCTTAGGGAACAGGCCAAACTTCCTTCGCTTCCTCAGGAAGTAAAGGCGCTGGTGGGCCTTCTTGGCAGTGGACTCTGCTTGGTTGGAGCAAGTCAGGTCATTTGTGATATTGACCCCGAGGAACTTAAAGCTTTTGACCTGTTCCACTTGTGCACCACCGATGTAAATGGGGTCGTGCGGTCCGCTACTCCTTCTGAAGTCAACAACCAATTCCTTCATCTTGCTGACGTTGAGGGATAGGTTATTGTCCTCGCACCATGCCACCAGGTTCTTAATTTCCTCTCTGTACTCAAACTCATCAAAATCTGGCAAGAGCAATGGGTGTTAGGAATGGCGAGGGTGGTGTGTGGGACAGGTGGCAGAGGAGGAGTGCCAGGGGTGTGTCAGATGCACCCAGCCCTGTTCACCAGACAAGGTCATTTGATTCCAAACATGTGATTTATTGATCATTACAGAATGTCTCTCCAGTGCTTCCCGCTCCCTGCTCCCTTCCCCTTTTCCCAAGCATTATTCCCTCTCCTTGCCCCCTTCTCACTCTCAGTCCACAATAGATGCTCATATCAAAATCAGGTTTATCATCACACGCACGTCATGAAATTTGCTTTTTTGCAACAGCAGCAGTACAGTGCAATACGTAAAGTTACTACAGTACTGTGCAAAAGTCTTAGGCACTCTAGTTATATACAGTTGCAAGAAAATGTTTGTGAAACCTTTGCAATTGCCTGGTTTTCTGCATTAACTACCCATAAAATGTGGTCTGATTTTCATCTAAATCACAATAATAGACAAATACAATCTGCCTAAACTAATAACACACAGACAATTGTACTTGTCAATACTGAGTCCCCCATTAAAACAATCACACTCGAGGTTCAAAACAGTTTGTGAACCTCTGGGGTAATGCCTTCTACAAAAGCTATTTGGAATCAAGTGTTGCAATCGATGAGCTGAGATTGGAGGTGTGGACTGTAGAGGTGCCCTGCCCTATAATTTAAAAAAGAGACACACAAAGTCAGGTAACTGACAGGGCCTGCTCTTCTTAAGAAAGATCTGTTTATGTTCACCATGCATCAATCAAAACAACTTTCAGAGGACCTTAGAAGAAGAATTGTAGAGATGTATGCTGGAAAAGGCAACAAGGACATTTCTAACACCTGAGTGTTCATCAGTCCACGGTAAGAGAAACTGTCTACAAATGGGGGATATTCAGTACTGTTCCTACCCTTCCTAAGAGTGGGCATCCTGCAAAGATCACACCAAGAGCACAGCGTGCAGTGCTGAAGGAGGTGAAAAAGAACCCATGGGTAAAAGCCAAAAACCTGCAGAAGTCCCTAGAACTTCCTAAAGTCTCTGTTTACATGTCCACTACAAGAAAAACACTGAACTAGAATGGTGTTCTTGGAAGAACACAACAGAGGAAACCAATGCTCCCCAAAAAAACGATTGCAAAAGAACACCTAGATGTTCTACAACGCTTCTGGGACAATGTTCTGTGGACGGATGAGACAAAAGTTGAACTTTTTGGCAGAAATGCACACTGCTATGCTTGGAGGAAAAAGGGCACTGCACACCAAACACAAAAACCTGCTCCCAACCGGGAAGCCTGGTGGAAGGAGCATCATAGTTTGGGGTTGTGCTGCTGCCTCAGGGCCTGGGCATTGAGACAACAATGAATTCATAACTGTATCAAGACATTTTACAGAAGAATGTCAGGGTAGCAGTTCATCACCCGAAGCTTAATAGAAATCGTGCAATGCAACAAGACGATCCGAAAATCAGCAACAGATTGGTTTGAAAAGAGAACTCGTAAAATGAATAAAGAAATCCAGTTAGGCACCACACCCACTCATGAGACTAGACAGGTCAAGGTCACTATGTATGGGAGGCAATATGACACTGAGCCAATAAGGGTCCCCATATTCTCTCAAATGTATTCTGTGTATTGGGTTTGTGCAGACGCAGTCTTTCCATTTGTATAATAGACAACATCTCCTTCAGCCAGTGTGCGAGGGTGGGTGGAGTAGCAGACTTCCAGTAGCCACCACCATTCCTAGATGCAGAGCAATCTGCGTGTCGTGCGGCAACTCGAGTCTCTGCGAGCATCCAAAGATGGCGAGGTCATGATTGGGCTGAATGTCTCCAGAATAGAGAAAAAAAAAAGAGAGCTCGTGGTTTGGAATGGCCGAGTCAAAGTCCTGAGCTTAATCCTATAGAAATGCTGTGGAAGGCCCTGAAGCAAGCAGTTCCTGCAAGGAAGCCCACCAACATCCCAGAGTTGAAGCAGTTTTGTGAGGAGGAATGGCCAAAAATTCCTGCAAGCTGATGTGCAGGACTGATCAACAGTTACTGGAAACGTCTGGTTGAAGTTATTGCTATACAAGGGGGTCACAGCAGTGACTGAAAGCAAAGGTTCACACACTTTTTCCAACAAATAATGAAATATTGGATCATTTTTCTCAATAAATAAATGAAAAAGTATAATGTTTCTGTGTTATTTATTTAGGTGGTTCTAGGACGTACATTTTCATCACATTTTAAGTCATATTTCTGCAGAAATAGAGAAAATTCCAAAGGGTTCACAAACTTTTTAGAACCACCGTATGTGCCTGAGACAATTGCATAGTATCAATGGTTTGGATGAAAAAGTAGGTGGCTGGGTGATAAAGTCTGCAGATGACACCAAGGTTGGGGTTGATGTGTACAGTGTCGAAGGATGTCAAAGGTTACAGTGAACTTTACCCTCTCTGCACCCATGACTCTGTGATTAGGTACAGCTCTAATGCCAACTATAAATTTGCTGATGACACAACCGTTGCTGGCAGAATTTCAGATGCTGACGAGAGGGAGTACAGGAACAAAATATGCCAGCTAGTTGAGTGGTGTCGCAGAATAACCCAACCTTAACATCAGTAACCCAAAGTGCTGATTGTGGACTTTAGAAAGAGTTGGACAAGGGAACACACACCAGTCCTCATAGAGGGATCAGAAGTGGAGAGAGTGAGCAATTTCAAGTTCCCAGGTGTCAATACCGCTGAAGATCTATCCTATACCCTACAAGTCGATGCATTTACAAAGAAGGCGGCTGTACTTCATTACGCGTTTGAAGAGATTTGGACACTCGCAAACTTCTACAGATGTACTGTGGAGAGCATTCTAACAGGCTGCATCGCCGTCTGGTATGGGGGTTGGGGGACACTGCACAGGATTGAAGTAAGCCACAGAGAGTTGTAAACTTAGTCAGCTCCATCATGGGCACTGGCCTCCGTAGTATCCAGGACATCTTCAGGGAGGGATGCCTCGAAAAGGTGGCATCCATCATTAAGGACCCAGGACATATCCTCTCCCCATTGCTTCCATCAGGAAGGAGGTACAGGAGCCTGAAGGCACACACTCAATGATTCAGGAACAGCTTCTTCCCCTCTGCAATCTTATATATAAAGAGACATATATATTTGCCCTACCAGTCATTAGATACCCAGCTGCAAAAGTGCGCTGGTCAGGGAACCCGCTGACATCGACACCCAGAAACCACTAACAATACATGGGAGATTCCATCCAATGTCCAACCTTGAGCGACTGTACACCTGCTGGAATAAAGGAGGACGGGGACTTCGAAATGTCAAGGCTGGAATAAATGCGAAACATCCGTGAGTGTGTCAGGAAGATGGCCCCCTGGGACGACCTGCTCGAGAATACAGAGGCGGGGGACGTGGAAATGGAAGTGGGTGAAGCAGAGCCAGAGGACCAGAGGTCATGGCAGGACAAGCCACTGCACGGGACGTCCCATGGCCAGATATCAGAGGTGGCTGACGGAAGAAAGTCCTGGAAATGGCAGGGCTGAGGGATGGCACAGAGGCACTGCTCATGGCTGCACAAGATCAGGCGCTGACCACAACAGCAATAGAAGCAGGGGTCTGTCACACCAGACAAGACCCAAGATGCAGACCGTGCAAGGAATCTGCTGAAACCATCCAGCACATAGTAGCAGGGTGTAAGGTGCAGGCAAGGACAGCACACACTGAATGGCACAACCAAGTTGCAGGAATTGTGTACAGGAACATCTGTGCTGAGTGTGGGTTGGACACTCCCCAGTCCGGATGGGAAACTCCCGAGAAGGTTGTGGAGAATGACAGAGCTAAGAGAGTGTGGGACTTCCAAATACAGACTGATAATAAGGTACTAACCAACCAGACATAGTAATACTGGACAAGGAACTGAAGAAAGCAATAGTAATAGATGTGGCAATCCCAAATGACAGTAACATCAGGAAGAAAGAATGAGAGAAGGTGGGGAAATACCAGGGCTTGGAAGAGCAGATAGACAGGATGTGGAAGGTTAAAGCCAGAGTACTCCCGGTGGTGATAGGAACACTTGGAGCTGTGACACCTGGACTGGGAGGTGAGTCGTCTGCACAACAGTTCACACCTCCATTCCTGCTAAGATAAGACTAATGACCCTATCATTACCTCTACGACTCTTAACGACCCTCATGTGACTGCTATACCTTTAAACAACTCCCAAAGTTCATCAGCCGGAAAGCTACCCACCATGGATCAGAACTGAAGAAGCCTCTCGAATGAGTAGCGATACGGCTTCTGGACAACACGGCAAGCCCAGTGCCTTGATTTACTACTGCTTGACGCACAAGGGTTAAATCGATG
The DNA here is from genome assembly GCF_963921235.1 of Mobula hypostoma. NCBI lineage: Eukaryota > Metazoa > Chordata > Chondrichthyes > Myliobatiformes > Myliobatidae > Mobula > Mobula hypostoma. The sequence goes on from NC_086124.1 coordinate 28,349,613, forward strand.
TGCCGGCAGAACAGGGAGCAGCCACTTTTGACAGCCCGTGCTGAGTGGGGGCCACAGACAGGATGATAAGCTAACGGAGACTGTGTGCAGACACCCAGGCTGGACACAGCCATCGAAAGCCTCACCCCAATTTATACAGCCTTTCAGTTCGAATCTGGGAACCAAGATCTGAGAGCATAGGGACAAGATAAAGATGCAAACATAAGATTCTAGGATAATACTTACTATTGGACAGTTAATTTACCAACTTTCTAGTATTATTTGGTTTAATTTGGCTATTAACACCTGAAATATGTCTTAATACTGGTACTTGAATATGCAAACGATGAGATTTATGGGCAGCAGGGTAGCGTAACACTATTACAATGCTAGCAACCTGAGTTCAATTCCCGCCACTGTCTGTAAGGAATTTATACATTTATACATTCTCCCTGTGACTGCATGGGTTTCCTCCAGGATGTCCGGTTTCCTCTCCAAGGTTAAGTAATCAAATTGGCTCATTGAGCTGGAAGGGCCTGTCACATAGTCATAGTCATACCTTATTGATCCCGAGGGAAATTGGGTTTTGTTACAGTTGCACCATAAATAATTAAATAGTAATAAAATAGTCCAGGACCAGCCTGTTGGCTCAGGGTGTCTGACCTTCCAAGGGAGGAGTTGTAAAGTTTGATGGCCACAGGCAGGAATGACTTCCTATGACGCTCCGTGTTGCATCTCAGTGGAATGAGTCTCTGGCTGAATGTACTCCTGTGCCCACCCAGTACATTATGTAGTGGATGGGAGACATTGTCCAAGATGGCATGCAACTTAGACAGCATCCTCTTTTCAGACACCACCGTGAGAGAGTTCAGTTCCATCCCCACAACATCACTGGCCTTACGAATGAGTTTGTTGGTTCTGTTGGTGTCTGCTACCCTCAGCCTATGTTCTATAAACTTAAATGAGTGCACAACCCATGAGACAGTGAGACAGGGAAAGGCTGGCAGGGTACTGGAACCGTTGTGTACGAAGGCTGTTGTAAATCTAGTCAAGAAGAAAAGAAGAGCTTACGAAAGGTTCAAAAAACTAGATAATGATAGAGGTCTAGAAGATTATAAGGCTAGCAGGAAGGAGCTTAAGAATGGAATTAGGAGAGCCAGAAGGGGCCACGTGTCATGGTCCAGTCCATGAAGTTCGCATTCTGGTTCACAGTCCGGTCCGTGGACTCAGGACTCCGGGTCTTCCAGCTGTCCCTTGTTTCGGTTGGGTTAATCATAGGTATCTTGGGGCTTGGAATATAAGTAGCCTTGGGGTCAAGTGTGGGTGGCTAGTTTGTCTTGTCAAGATCTGCTGGTGGAAGGCTAGAGCAGCCATTTGCCATCTTTAGGCCGCGTTGGGGAACCATCGCTTCATGGAGCCTTGCTGTCAGTAGTTGGAGCTGTCTTTATGGTATGGAGTTGGCCGTTTCCCGGGCCAGCTGAGTGGCTGTCAGTCACTCTGAGCTAGGTAGGGATACGGCTGTTTCCGTAGCCAGCCGAGGTTGCTGGCTGTAACTGCGACTTGGAGCTACCCCGGAGCAGAGATGGAACTGTCTGTCATTCTTCGGTGTTTGTCTCTTCTTGTCCTCGCCTCCGTGGGGTAAGTCAGGCTGTTCTGCCGTTACCCTTCAGTTGGATCTGTCCCCTCTTGTCCTCGCCTCCGTGGGGTAAGTCAGGCCATTCTGCTGTTGCCCTGTGGGGGAGATCTGTCTTGTATTGTCTTTGCCTCTGTTGGGTAAGTCAGGCCGTTCTGCCGTTACCCGACGGATGGATCTGTCCCACCTTGGTGTGGAGATAAACCTGAGGCCCGGCTTGTCTAAGGATAAGTCCCGGCTCTATGTCTACGTACTCTCCAGTCTCATGTTAGTGTCATGCTAAAGATGAGTCCCGGCTTTTAGAATGATAAGTGCTGGCTCTATGTTGATGTACAGTTCCCAGTCTGTCTCTGAGCTCCAGCCTCCGAGTTATCAGCCTCCACATTCCAAGACCCCAGTGTCCAGCCTCAAGCCTCAAGACCCCAGCCCCCAGCCTCCAACCTCCAGCCTCCAGCCTCAGGACCCCAGCCTCAAGATCCCAGCCCCAGCCTCCAGCCTCAAGACCCTAGCCTCAAACCTCAATCCTCGTCCAGTCTGTAGCCATGTCATGTCCTTGCCTAGTTCTGGGTTCTGAGCCCGAGACAAGACCCAGGTTCTGGGTCCTTGTCCAGTCTCTGGCTCGGTGTCCAAGCCCAGGCTCCTAGTTCATAGTTCCTTGTCCGGGTTCCCTGTTTCTTGTCCATGTCCTAGCCCAGGTCCTGCATCCTAGTCCTATTCCTAGTACTTCAGTCTCTGTGTCTTGCATTTGGGTCCGTTCCCAACGCGTTCCTCTTGTGACACCATGAGAAGGCTTTGCTGAACAGGATTAAGGAAAACCCCAAGGCATTCTACAAGTATGCAAAAAGCAAGAGGATAAGATGTAAGAGAATAGGACCAATCAAGTGTGACAGTGGAAAAGTGTGTATGGAACTGGAGGAGATAGCGGTGTTACTTAAAGAGTACTTTGCTTCAGTATTCACTATGGAAAAGGATCTTGGCGATTGTAGGGATGACTTACAGTGGACTGAAAAGCTTGAGAATGTAGATATTTAGGAAGAGAATGTACTGGAGCTTTTGGAAAGCATCAAGTTGGATAAGTCACTGGGACCAGATGGGATGTACCCCAGGCTACTGTGGGAAGCGAGGGAGGAGATCACTGAGCCTCTGGCGATGATCTTTGCATCATCAATGGGGACGGGAGAGGTTCCGGAGGATTGGAGGGTTGCGGATGTTGTTCCATTATTCAAGAAAGGGAGTAGGGATAGCCCAGGAAATTATAGACCAGTGAGTCTTACTTCAGTGGTTGGTAAGTTGATGGAGAAGATCTTGAGAGGCAGGATTTATGAACATTTGGAGAGGCATAATATGATTAGGAATAGTCAGCATGGTTTTGTCAAAGGCAGGTCGTGCCTTACGAGCCTGATTGAATTTTTTGAGGATGTGACTAAACACATTGATGAAGGTAGAGCTGTAGATGTAGTGTATATGGATTTCAGCAAGGCATTTGACAAGATACCCCATGCAAGGCTTATTGAGAAAGTAAGGAGGCATGGGATCCAAAGGGACATTGCTTTGTGGATCCAGAACTGGCTTGCCCACAGAAGACAAAGAGTGGTTGTAGATGGGTCATATTCTGCATGGAGGTTGATGGCCAGTGCTGTTCCTCGGGGATCTGTTCTGGGATCCCTACTCTTCGCGATTTTTATAATTGACCTGGATGAGGAAGTGAAGGGATGGGTTAGTATATTTGCTGATGACACAAAGATTAGGGGTGTTGTGGATAGTGTGGAGGGCTGTCAGAGTTTACAGCAAGACATTGATAGGATGCAAAACTGGGCTGAGAAGTGGCAGATGGAGTCCAACCCAGATAAGTGTAAGTTGGTTCATTTTGGTAGGTCAAATATGATGGCAGAATATAGTATTAATGATAAGACTCTTGGCAGTGTGGAGGATCAGAGGGATCTTGGGGTCCGAGTCCGTAGGACACTCAAAGCTGCTGCACAGGTTGACTCTGTGGTTAAGAAAGTACATGGTGCACTGGCCTTCATCAATCATGGGATTGAGTTTAGGAGCCAAGAGGTAATGTTGCAGCTATATAGGACCCTGGTCAGACCCTACTTGGAGTACTGTCTTCAGTTCTGGTCACCTCACTGCAGGAAGGACGTGGAAACTATAGAAAGGGAACAGGGGAGACTTACAAGGATGTTGCCTGGATTGGGAAGCATTCCTTATGGAAATAGTTGAGTGAACTCGGCCTTTTCTCCTTGGAGCGACGGAGGATGAGAGGTGACCTGATAGAAGTGTACAAGATGAGAGCCATTGATCGTGTCGATAGACAGAAGCTTTTTCCCAGGACTGAAATGGCTAGCACAAGAGGGCACAGTTTTAAGATGCTTGGAAGTAGGTACAGAGGAGATGTCAGGGGTAAGTTTTTTTATGCAAAGAGTGGTGAGTGCATGGAATGGGCTGCCAGCGATGGTGGTGGAGGCGGATACTATAGGGTCTTTTAAGAGACTCCTGGACAGGTACATGGAGCTCAGAAAAATAGAGGGCTGTGGGTAACCCGAGGTAATTTCTAAGGTAAGGACATGTTCAGCACAGCTTTGTGGGCCGAAGGGCCTGTGTGTGTGTGTGTGTGTGTGTGTGTGTGTGTGTGGGTGTTGTGTGTGTGTGTGTGTGTGTGTGTGTGTGTGTGTGTGTGTGTGGCCTCTGTCAATCATGGTCAATCATGGGTTCTGCGCCTCTGGTCGAAGCTGGAGTGAAGCTGGAGTGGCCTCTCCAGGGCGCAAGCCAGGGCAGAGTTGATATGGAGATCCGTCTGTTGCCCGTGCAATGGGACCCCCCTCTCCATGCTGATGACAGGTCCAAAGGAACGACGAAAGTCGGTACAGTTTGGTGCCAGCAGCATCGCAGGAGTTGCCGTGCCAGTGCTGGGCACAGCAGTCAGCCGCCAGTTAACCCAGTAAAATGAAGGAATTATCGTCGTTGAAGAAAAAGTTAACCAATAGAAGAGCATGACCCTCCATGGAGGACATCTCCATGATCTGTGCAGACTGGATGTCAACAAGGAAGCGTTGAAGTCCTGGTTATCTTTAGGTTTCGATTTTTTTATACAGTAAATTTTTGTTGCTGGTCAGTCATTTAGTCGACTCTGACTCTTCGTGACCTCATGGACCATGGGGTCCACAGGGTTTTCATGGAAAGATATGGAAGTAGATCGCCAGGCCTTTCTTCCGCGCAGATACTGCTGATGCCCGGGTTGGGACCCGGCTGGGTTTGAACTCGGGACCGTCTGCCTCGAAGTCCAGTGCTGATGCCACTACACCACCAGTCGGAAAATTAAAGATACCTAAAACTACAAGGGATACAGGTGCAGTTGACACACTTACACACCAGCTCAAATCCTATTTATTCAAACTTGCTTTTAACTAACATCTCTTCATCTTTTATTTTCACATTTGCACTTTACCCCGTCATAAAGCAGTTTGAATGGCACTGTTTGTATTGGGGTGTGGTGGACAGCGAGGAAGACTATCAGAGCTTGATGTGGGATCTGGACCTTTGGAAAAATGGCAGATGGAATTTCACGCAGACAAGTGTGAGGTGTTGCACTTTGGTAGGACCAGCCAGGGTGGGGCACTGTGAACGGTAGGGCACTGAGGAGTGAATTAGAACAAAAAGGTTTTGTTAATACAGGTCCATGATTCGTTGAAAGTGTTATCATAGGTAGATAGGGTTGTAAAGAAAGGTTTTGGCTCATTGGCCTTCATAAATCCAAGTATTGAGTACAGGAGATGGGATGTGATGTTGAAGTCTATGAGATGTTGGTGAGGCTTAATTTGGAGCATTGTGTGCAGTTTTGGTCACCTACCTACAGGAAAGATGGAAATAAGATTGAAAGAGTACAGAGAACATCTACAAGGATGTTGCTGGGTTTGGAGGCCCTGAGTTATAAGTAAGATAGAATATCCCTTGGAACATAGAAGATTGAAAGGAGAATTGATTGAGGTATACAAAATTATGAGGGGTATGGACAGGGTAAATACAAACAGGCTTTTTCCACTGAGATTGTTTGGGACAACAACTAAAGGTAATGAGTTAAGGATGGAAGGTGAAAAATTTAAGGGGAACATGAAGGAAAACTTCCTCACTCAGAGGCCTGCGAGAGTGTGGAATGAGCTGCCAACGCAGGGGGTGCATGCAGGTTCGATTTCAGCTTTTAACAGAAGTTTGGATAGGTACGTGGATGGTAAGGGTACGGGGGCTATGGTCCTAGTGCAGGTTGTTGGGAGTAGGCAGTTTAAATGGTTCAGCATGGACGAGATGGGCTGAAGGGCCTGTTTCTATGCTGTACTTTCCAATGACTCTGTGTGCCATGGAGAGCATTCTAACTGGACGCATCGGTGCCTAGTATGGAGGGGCCACTGCACAGGGCCAGGAAAGGCTGCGGGGAGCTTTATTCTCAGCCAGATCCATCACGGGCACTCGCCTTCCCACCGCCCAGGACATCTTCGAGAGGCGGTGCCCAAGAGGACAGCGTCCATTGTGAAGGACCCTTATCATCCAGGACATGCCCTGTTCTCATTGAACATAAGAAATAGAAGCAGGAGTAGGCCATCCAGCCCATCGAGCCTGCCCCACCATTCAATAAGATCATGGCTGATCTGTCCGTAAACTCAGCTCCATCTACCTGCCTTTTCCCCATAAACCCGTAATTCCCTTAGTATGTAAAAACCTATCTAACTGTATCTTAAATATATTTAGTGAAGAAGCCCTGGGCAAAGATTCACCACTCTCTGGGGAAAAACAATTCCTCCTCATCTCCATCCTAAATCTTCTCCCCTGAATCTTGAGGCAATGTCCCCTAGTCTCACCTCCCAACGGAAACAACTTTCCTACTTCTATCTTATCTATCCCTTCCAAAATTTTGTATGTTTCTATAAGATCCCCTCTCATTCTTCTGAATTCCAGAGAGTGCTACCATCATTGCCTGGAGTCCCACACTCAACAATTCAGGAATTGGCTTCTTCCCCTCCATCATCAGATTCCTGAATGGCCCATGAACAATACCCATCTATTCCTTTCTTTGCACTGTTTTTATATATAATTTATATTTCTTTTTTGTCTGTGCAATGTACCGAAGCTCTAAACAACAAAGTTCACATCCAAATAAACCCATTTCTGATTCTGGACTGCCAAGTGCCAGAGGGCACTTCAGGCAGGGGTTCCTGGCCTGGGGTCCACAGCCTCCTTGTGTAATACTATTGGTCAATGGCATTAAAACAAGAGGATGGGAAATCCTAATTTACAGTGAGAGGGGCAAAGTTTAAAGGAGATGCATTGGGCAAGAGAGTGGTGGGTGCTTGGAATATGCTGCCAGGGGTGGGGTCATTTACAAAGTTGTTAGATTAGGATGTATGGAATGTCCAGAGTACTTCTGGTCAAGGGCTTGTTGTGTCCATGTTTCTCATCTGTCTTCTTTACAAATCCAAACACTGTCCAGGTTAATTTCACATCCAGATGAAAGCTACGCCTTAATCTGCATTCGATCATCCAAAACCCTCCACTTCTGTTCTGCTTGTGGATTTGCATTTGCTTCAATTCATAAGACTGAATCCATGTTCACAGTCAGCACTCGAAGCTTGAAATGTTCCAATGATTAGATTAGATTAGATTATAAGGACACGCAGTCCTCTTTTATTGTCATTTAGTAATGCATGCATTAAGAAATTATACAATACAGGTATTCCTCTGGTGTGATATCACAGAAACACAGGACAGACCAAGACTGAAAAACTAACAAAAACCACATAATTATAACATATGGTTACAACAGTGCAACAACACCATAACTTGATGAAGAACAGGCCATGGCACAGTAAAAAAGTTCAAAGTCTCTCGAAAGTCCCACATCTCATGCAGATGGGAGAAGGAAGAAAATTCTCCCTGCCATGCCTGACCACATCCGAAAACTTCAAGCTCTGATCAGCCCTCCGACACCGAGTACCAAGCACCATCTCTGCAGAACGCTTCGACCACCAACAGGCAAAGCCGGGGATTTTGGGGCCTTCCCTCCGGAGATTCTCGATCGCACAGTAGCAGCGGCAGCGAACCGGGCATTTCAAAATTTCTCCAGGTGTTCCTCTGCTTCTCACGTCTGCCTTCATCAAATCAGAATTGTACATGGCATCCTACTTACAAATACGACATCATTTCACCGGAGAGGCTACGCACGCTGCGTCGTGCCGCCATCTTCTCCTCCCGCCTCTTAAACAAGATGTCAACAAGAATTCTTCGTTTCTAAAAACATAGCTCAACACATCAGTGAATGTCTTAACTGAATCAGTCTTAACTTTCTCAGCAGGCTGGCAGTTTATTAACATTGAGCTACTGACTTCCATTCTGTGTTTATTGTTGCAATTTGTAACTGTGTTGTAACTTGAAACACTAAATATGTTGAAGCTCTGAAATGTTTCAAAGTAAAGGTTGTGGTACATTCATTATTTAGAAAATTTATGGATTAAATTCATTAACACATAATTAATTAGAAGGTAAATTCACAATTGGGGTGCATGGGGTGACCAGGGAGGGTAAAAGGGCTTGTTGTATTGATTCTGGGGTGGCTCACTCACCTCTGGTCCCCACGGGACACTCAGCTCTCACCTGTAGCTCTATGTAGGTGTATGACACCAAACACAGGTGGGCTAGACCAGGTGAGAGTAGCCGGCGGACCTCATACTCTGGTAAGATAGGGGCAAGCCTGTCGTAGCATGTGAATTCAGCCCTGGTAGACTGGGTGGATGAGGTCTACAGTGAGATCGAACAATAAGGAAGGTGGTCCTGTAACGTTCCATGGAGAGCGAAGGGCAATACAGGGCACAGAAAATGTCATAAGACCATAAGATATAGGAGCACAATTAGGCCATTCGGCCTATCGAGTCTGCTCTGCCATTTCATCATGGCTGATCCATTTCCTTCTCAGCCCAGTCTCCTACCTTCTTCCCGTACTGTATCGCTTCATGCCCTGACCAATCAGAATCTATCAACCCCTGCCTTAACTATACCCAACGACTTGGCCTCCACAGCTGTCTGTGGCAATTCATTCCACAGATTCAGCACCCTCTGTCTAAAGAAATTCATCCTCATCTCCATTCTAAAAGGGCACCCCTCTAATCTGAGGTTATGCTCTCTGGTCCTAGATTCCCCCACTATAGGAAACATCCTCTCCACATCCACTCTATCGATGCCTTTCAACATTTCATAAGGTTCAATGACATATCCCCCTCACTGTTCTGAATTCCAGTGAGTACAGGCCCAGAACCATCAATTGGACCTCATATGGTAACACTTTCATTCCCGGAATCCTTGTCATGATTCTCCTCTGAACCCTCTGCAATGCCAGCACATTCTTTCTTGGATAAGGGGCTCAAACTGTTCTCAATAGTCCAAGTGAGGCCTCACCCGTGTCTTATACAGCCTTGCTTTTATATTCTAGACCTCTCGAAATTAATCCTAACATTGCATTTACCTTCCTCACCACCATACAAGTTAACCTTAAGGGAATCCCACATGCGAACTCTCAAGTCCCTTTGCACCACTGATTTTTGAAGATTCTCTCCATTTAGAAAATAGTCTATGCTTTTATTTCTTCCACCAAAGTTCATAAGGGGGGGTCACCAGGGAGAGCGTCAGTATTTACCGGGGGTCCCGGGGAGTGTGTCAGTATTTACAGGGGGTCCCGGGGAGTGTGTCAGTATTTACAGGGGGTCCTGGGGAGTGTGTCAGTATTTACAGGGGGTCCCGGGGAGTGGGTCAGTATTTACAGGGGGTCCCAGGGAGTGTGTGGGTATTTACAGGGGGTCCCGGGGTGTGTGTCGGTATTTACAGGGGTCCCGGGGAGTGTGTCGGTATTTACAGAGGGTCCTGGGGAGTGTGTCAGTATTTACAAGTGTTCACCAGGAGTGTGTCAGTATTTACAGGGGGTCCCGGGGAGTGAGTCGGTATTTACAGGGGGTCCCAGGGAGTGAGTCTGTATTTACAGGGGGTCCCGGGGAGTGTGTCTGTATCTACAGGGGTCCCGGGGAGTGTGTCAGTATTTACAGGGGGTCCCAGGGAGTGTGTCACTATTTACAGGAGGTCCTGGGGAGTGTGTCAGTATTTACAGGGGGTCCCGGGGAGTGTGTCAGTATTTACAGGGGTCCCGGGGAGTGTGTCAGTATTTACAGGGGGTCGCGGGGAGTGTGTCTGTATTTACAGGGGGTCCCGGGGAGTGTGTCTGTATTTACAGGGGGTCCCGGGGAGTGTGTCTGTATTTACAGGGGTCCCGGGGAGAGTGTCAGCATTTACAGGGGGTCCTGGGGAATGTGTCAGTATTTACAGGGGGTCCCGGGGAGTGTGTCAGTATTTACAGGGGGTCCCAGGTGTGGGTCGGTATTTATAGGGGGTCTCAGGCAGTGTGTCAGTATTTACAGGGGGTCCCAGGGAGTGTGTCAGTATTTACAGGGGGTCCTGGGGAGTGTGCCAGTATTTACAGGGGGTCCCGGGAAGCTAGTCGATATTTATGGAGGGGTCTGTGTGTCGGTATTTGCAGGGGACCTGATGGAGTGCACAAGTATTGACAGGTGGTCCTCAGGAGTGTGTAAGAACTCACAGAGCGTCCTCAGGGGTGCGTCTGTGGGGCGGACAAACATGTAAGGGGGACGTGCAGTGTTGACTTGGGGTCTCCCTGCCTGTGTCAGTATGTTTCAGAGGCCTCCCATTATCAGCCGCTCCCCGGGAAAATCCAGCAGCGCCCAGAAGGGCTGCTAGTCTGCATCGATACAGCTCCCAAGGGTGCCGGTGTGGCGACTGCACGAAAGAGAAAGCAAAAGAGTGGAGCCCTTGTTGCGATTCCGACGTCGCAGGCGTCACTGTTTCGGTCTGCAGAGTCGACAGGAAGTTCGGGTGGGCGGCGAGCGGGACCCAGGACTCGCGACGACCCGTCGGTAAATCTCGCTCCGCCACCGAGGCCGAGAGTCGCGACAGGTAAAATAAAACACACTTTAGTTATTGCCGGAGCGCGGCCGGCTGTTCGAGATCTAAAGCCTGAAGTTGCCGCTTTGTAACTTGTAGTCGACAGTGATACTTTGATACTGCGCAGTTGATACTTTGTAACATGTAATTGCCAAGGTGGAACCTGACATGTTGCTTTGTAGATATTTACACTGCGCGTTCCATTTCTCTGCGGAGGGTTCGAATCCGTCCGGGCCGCGTTCCATTGTCCGCGGGGAGCGTTCCATTTCTCCCGACCAACTGGACGTGGGTAGATTGCAGCCCGTTGCGATGAAACAGATCATATCTATCTCTCCCCCTCTCTCTCTTTCTGTGCTCCTTCCGGGTTCCCAGTCTTCTACCTCCTCCGGGCGCTGTTTCCCTACGAAGGCCTCTCCGGTTCAGTGTTTGTAACCTGTAACGGCCCCTTTTCCCCCTTTCTTCTTTTAATATGAGGCTGAAGCAAGGGCGAAAGAGTTAGAGGGGAGGGTGATCGCAGGTAATCGGCCCGTGCGTAATTTCGCCTCTTCTGCTTGTTTGCACAAATTTAAGGGGGGGGGGGAATTAAATAAACGAAAGGACATGTTCTCGGCAGGACACATCTGAGGACGGTGGGGGTAGGGGGCAGCAACTTGGGACAGACGCCGATTAATCGCTGGGTGGCACGTTGGGTTGTAAAGACTCAGTGTTTTGGCTTTAAGGGGGCAGAAGTTCACAGGGCCCGCAGTGGTCACATGACCAGGACCTCCACCGGACACGACTCTGAATGAACGGGCGGTTCGATTACTTCCCTTCTCTCCTACACCGCTCCTCTCTCCCATCCCCTCATCCCTTTCCTGCCCCTTCCCCGTGCCCTCTTCCGTCTTTCTTGCCCTTCCCCCTCCCCTCCACTCCACTCCTCCTTCTCCCCCTCCCCCTCCCCCTCCCCCTCCCTCCCCTCCTACCCCCTCCCTCCCCTCCTACCCCCTCCTCTCCCCTCCCCTCCTCCACTCCCCCCCTCCCCCTCCCCTCCTCCACTCCCCCCCTCCCCCTCCCCTCCTCCCCTCCCCCCTCCCCCTCCCCTCCTCCCCTCCCCCCCCCCCCCTCCCCCCCCCCCCCCCCCCTCCTCCCCTCCCCCCCTCCCCCTCCCCTCCTCCCCTCCCCCCTCCCCCTCCCCTCCTCCCCCCCTCCCCTCCCCCTCCCCTCCTCCCCCCCTCCCCTCCTCCCCCTCCCCTCCCCTCCTCCCCCTCCTCTCCCCTCCTCTCCCCTTCTCTTCCCCCTCCCCTCCTCTCTTCCCCCTCCCCTCCTCTCTTCCCCCTCCCCTCCTCTCTTCCCCCTCCCCTCCTCTCTTCCCCCTCCCCTCCTCTCTTCCCCCTCCCCTCCTCTCTTCCCCTCTCCTCCCTCCCCTCCCCCCTCCCCTCCCCTCCCCTCCCCCTCTCTCTCCCTCCCCTCCCCCTCTCTCCCCCTCCCCTCCCCTCCCCTCCCCCCTCTTCCCCCTCCTCCCCTCCCCCTCCCCCTGTCCCCTCCCCTCTCCACCCCCTCCATCTCACCCCTCCCCTCTTGCCCCTCGCCCCTCTCACTAATGTTCTCTCTCCCCTCAGGTTCCGCGCCCACCCACTCCAGTTTCCAACGCGCCTCTACGCCTCCTCCCCCCCACCCCACCACCACCCCATGTCTCGGGGCCAGGGCTCCCCCGTGACAGCCATGGTACAGCCCGGCGCACTGGTGGACGGCGACCCGGAGACAGTCGCCGGGGAAGGCCTGCTGACTGCCCGTCCTGTCAGTGGAGTGACCCCAGTGACCCCCGCCGACCTCAGCACCATGGAGACGCTGGTCCAGGCCAATCGGCACTTGCATCGCGAGAACGTCAGCCTCCGAGGTGAGTCAGGACGTTGGGGGCAGTTGCTGGTTGGAGTGTGTACGTGAGTATACGTGAGGCACAGACAGAGTAGACAGACAGAATCTTTTGACGTGGGTTGAAATGCCTAATACTAGTGGACATGCATTTAAGGTTTGTGGGGGTAAGTTCAAAGGAGACATGGGAGGAAGTTTTTTCACACAGAGAGTGGGTGGGGGTGCCTGGAATGCACTGCCTGAGGCAGGTACATCAGGGATGTTTAAGGGACATATCGATAGGAGCAGGATTGTGTGAAAATGGACACCGTGTAGGCAGAGGGGATTTGTTTAGCTGGCCACTTGATTACTAATTTAACTGGTTCAGCACAACGAAGGGCTTGATCCTGCGCTGGGAACTGTTCTACATACTGTGGACCGTGCTGGCCAAAACCCCCACTGAAGCTCGTCCCAGATGCCCGCGTTGGGCCTGTATGCCTCTCAACGTTTCCAATCCCTGTATCTGCCTTTCAAATGTTACAGTAACCTGCCTCTACCACTTCCCCCAGCATCTCGCTCCATGCGCGGACCACCCCCTGGGTGAAGAAGTTACCCCTCGGGTTTCTATTGAATTTCTTCCCTCTCATCCCAGAGCCCTGTCCTCCGGTTTTAGAGTCACAGAACACCACAGCACCTTTGGCCAGTAGTCTGAGCCAAACTATTATTCTGCGCACTCCCTCCGTACCCCTCCCATCCACGTGCACATCCAAACTTCTCTTGAATCAAGCCCACATCCACCACTCGCACTGGCAGCTCGTCCCACCCTCTGAGTGAAGAATCTCCCCTGAAACATTTCACCTTTCACCCTTAACCCATGATCTCTAGTTCTACTCTCACCCAACCTCACTGGAAAAAGCCTGCTTGCACTTACCCCTCATAATTTTGTATGCCTCTATCAAATCTCCCCTAAATCTTTTATGTTCGAGGGAGTAAAGTTCTAACCTATTTAACCTTTCCTTATAACTCAGGTCCTCAAGTCCTGGCACCATTCTTGTATTGTACCCTTTCAATTTTATTTACATCTTTCCCATAGGTATGTGACCAAAACTGCACACAGTACTCCAAATTAGACCTCAATGACGTCTTATAAAACTTCAGTATAACATCGCAACTCCTATATTAAGTACTCTGATCTACGGAGGCTAATGTGCCAAAAGCTTTCTTTATGACCCTGTCTACAAACCCCACTTCCAGAAAAGTTGGGATATTTTCCAAAATGCAATAAAAACAAAAATCTGTGATATGTTAATTCACGTGAACCTTTATTTAACTGACAAAAGTACAAAGAAAATATTTTCAATAGTTTTACTGACCAACTTATTTGTATTTTGTAAACATACACAAATTTAGAATTTGATGGCTGCAACACATTCAACAAAAGTTGGGACAGAGGCATGTTTACCATTTTGTTACATCACCTTTCCTTTTAATAACACTTTTTAATTGTTTTGGAACTGAGGATACTAATTGTAGTAGATTTGCAATTGGAAATTTTGTCCATTCTTGCTTGATATAAGACTTCAGCTGCTCAACAGTCCGTGGTCTCCGTTGTCTGATTCTCCTCTTCATGATGCGCCATACATTTTCAATAGGAGATAGATCTGGACTGGCAGCAGGCCAGTCAAGCACACGCACTCTGTGTCTACAAAGCCACGCTGTTGTAGCCCGTGCAGAATGTGGTCTGGCATTGTCCTGTTGAAACAAGCATGGACGTCCCGGGAAGAGACGTCACCTTGATGGCAACATATGTCGCTCTAAAATCCTAATATACGTCTCAGAGTCAATGGTACCTTCCCATACATGCAACTCACCCATCACCATGCCGTGGGCACTGATGCACCCCCATACCATCACAGATGCTGGCTTTTGCACCTTTCGCTGATAACAATCTGGATGTTCGTTTTCATCTTTGGCACGGAGAACTCGACGCCCGTTTTTTCCGAAAACTAGCTGAAATGTGGACTCATCTGACCACAGCACACGGTTCCACAGTCTTTCGGTCCATCTGAGATGAGCTCGGGCCCAGAGAACTCACCGGCGTTTCTGCATAGAGTTGATGTATGGCTTCCTCCTTGCGTCAAGTTTCAAATTGCATTTCTGGATGCAGCGACGGACTGTGTTGAGTGACAATGGTTTTCCAAAGTACTCCTGAGCCCAGGTGGCTATAATTGTCACAGTAGCATGACGGTTTCTTAGGCAGTGCCGCCTGAGGGCTCGAAGATCACGCGCATTCAACAGTGGTTTCCGACCTTGCTCTTTACGCACTGAGATGTCTCTGAATTCTCTGAAACTTTTCACAATATTATGTACTGTAGATGTTAAAAGACCTAAATTCTCTGCAATCTTGCATTGAGAAATGTTCCTTTTGAACTGACTAACAATTCTCTCACGAATTTTGGCACAAAGGGGTGAGCCACGACCCATCCTTGCTTGCAAAGACTGAGCCTATGATGGACGCTACTTTTATACCCAGTCATGATACCTCACCTGCTACCAACTAGCCTGCTTAATGTGGAGTCTTCCAGACCGATGTTACTTGAATATTCTGTGCACTTTTCAATCTTATTTTAACTCTGTCCCAACTTTTGTTGAGTGTGTTGCAGCCATCAAATTCTAAATTTGTGTATATTTACAAAATACAATTAAGTTGGTCAGTAAAACTATTGAAAAAATCTTTTCTTTGTACTTTTGTCAGTTAAATAAAGGTTCACGTGAATTAACATATCACAGATTTTTGTTTTTATTGCATTTTGGAAAATATCCCAACTTTTCTGGAAATGGGGTTTGTACCTGTGATGCTATTTTCAAGGGATTCTGGGACCTGTATTCCCAGATCCCTCTGTTCCTCCACATTCCTCAGTGCCCAACCACTCACCTGCAAGACCTACCCCGGCTGGTCCTCCCAACGTGCAACACCTCACACTGGTCTGCCTTAAATTCCATCTGCCATTTTCCCGAATCAGAATCCAGTTTGATATCACTGGCCCATCTTTGCGTTTTCTATGTTGTCCTGCTGAACCTTGTGGGCTTGTTGTGTTGGCACGGGGAGTGTGTGCCGACACCATTGGCACAGGGGGTGTGTGGCGACACCGTTGGCACAGGTGTGTGTGGCGACACCGTTGGCACAGGGGTGTGGGGCGACACTTGCAGGCTGCCCCCCAGTACACCCTTGGGTGGTGTTGGACGCATTTCACTGTTTGTTTTGATGTACAGCTGATCAAGTCATCAAGCTGAATCTGTCGTTGGGCTGCTGTGTGGCTGGGACGGCAACTTCCCGAGGGTGCTGCTCCCACCCCCACTGTCCTTGCAGCTGGTAGAAATGTTGGATCTGGAAAGTGCTGATGAAGGAGTCTCGGTGATTTTCCACCGTGTGTCCTGTAGACGTGGTGGGGAGAGGGAACGGGTGTGGGTGGGGTGGTGTCAGGTGGGCTGCTGTGTGTCCTGTGGCTGTGGTGGAGAGAGGGGACGGTTATGGATAAAGTCCTAATTGTCCAGCCTCTTTCTATAACTCAGTCCCTCGAGTGCTGGCAGTGGTCTCGTAAATCTCCCTCTGCACTCCTGCCAGCTTCCTGGCATCTTCACCGTAGCAGGGTGAGCAGACCAAACACGATACCACAGGAGTGCCTTCTACAACTGCAACAAAACATCCCAACTCCTGCACTCGGTGCCCTATCTGACGGAGGCCAGCGTTCCTCACACCTGCTTCACTGCCCTCTCTATCTGTGATGACATTTTCAGGAAACAATGAGACATAGGAATAGAATTAGACCATCCAACCGTTCCATCATGGCCGATTTGTCATCCCTCTCAACTCCATTCTCCTGCCTTCTCCCCGTCTCCTTTGACACCCTGACTAACATCAACCTCCACCTTAAATATACACAACAACTTGGCCTCCACAGCTATTTGTGGCAATAAATTCCACATATTCACCGCCCTCCGGCGAAAGAAATTCGTCCTCATCTCCTTCTAAATGGACGTCCCTCTATTCTGAGGCTGTGACCTCTGGTGTTAGACTCCCCCCACTATAGGATACGTCATTCCAATATTCGATACGGTTCAACAAGACCCCCCCCCCCCGGCACCCCTGTAACGTGGGAGAGCAGGTTTGAGGATCCAGTGGGTGAAACAGGAGGCACAGAGTTTAAAATGGGTATGTGAGGTAGTAATTTATGAACAGAGAAACATTAAATTAGGTGTCCAGCTAAACCAATGTTTGTCTGAGCTACCCAAAACCACTACACTGTTACCCTTTAAATACTTTATACTTTATTGTCGCCAAACAATTGGTACTAGAACGTACAATCATCACAGCGATATTTGATTCTGCGCTTCCCACTCCCTAGATTACAAATATTAAATATTAAAAATCGTTAAAATTAGTAAATATTAAAAATTTAAATTATAAATCATAAATGGAAAAATGGGAAGTAAGGTAGTGCAAAAAAACCGAGAGGCAGGTCCGGATATTTGGAGGGTACGGCCCAGATCCGGGTCAGGATCTGTTCAGCAGTCTTATCACAGTTGGAAAGAAGCTGTTCCCAAATCTGGCCGTACGAGTCTTTAAGCTCCTGAGCCTTCTCCCGGAGGGAAGAGGGACGAACAGTGTGTTGGCTGGGTGGGTCGTGAATGGATACTCTGCTACACCTCCCCGATTTATAAAACCCAAGATGTAAGCATATGCCACAAGCGGATACTTAACCAAACAGTGGGCACCCCGTCTGTGTCTGCAATGCTGTCTCTCAGTGGTTCTTCAGGACTGACGTCAAGCCCCACGGGTGGCAGGGAAGAAAGAGAGTGAACCCTCTGTACGTGGGCTCCTTTGCTCCCTTACGTCAACCAATGGGAAAAGAAGTTCGCAAACTTTAAAGGAACCATTGAAGCTCTTTCAAACAGAATAAGGCACACCCTCGCGGGGAGACCCCCCTCATTCGTCCAATTACTGGCTCAGAGCCACCAAATGCTCCTTAGACGTTAACACTCTCTCTCAAAAGATCATTCTTGTTAAATTTTGTTGGACCCTCTCAAATGCCAGCACATCCTTTCTTAGACAAGGGGCCCAAAACTGCTCACGATGTCCCAAGTGCGGTCTGACCAATGGCTCTTAAAACCTCAGCGTTACGTCCTTCCTTCTGTGTTCTCGTCCTCTTGAAATAAATGCTAACTTTCCATTTGCCTTCCTCATCACTGACTCAACCTGCAAGTTAACCCTCAGGGAATCCTGCACGACGACCCCAGTCCCTCTGTGTCGCTGATTTCTGAATTTTCTCCCCATTTAGAAAACAGTCTACACCTTTATTCCTTCTGCCAAAGTGCATGAACATACACTTCCCGACACCGTATTCCCTCCGTCGCTTCCTCCCTCTTTTCCCAGTCTGTGTAAGTCAGCCCATGATTGAGTGGCAGAGCAGACTCGATGGGCTGAGTGGCCTCCTTCTGCTCCTATATCTTATCCTGTTATAAATCCTTCTGCAGATTATTCTTCTTCCTCAACACTACCAGCCCCTCCACCTACCTTCACATCATCTGCACACTTGGCTACAAAGCGATCAATTCCGTCATCCAAATCATTGATATATAGTGTGAAATGAAGTCAGCCCTGTGAACACCGGCGACCAGCCAGAAAAGGCCCCCCCACCCCTTATTCCCACTCTTTGCCTCCTGCCACTCAGCCAATTTTCTATCTATGCCAGTGTCTTTCCTGTAATACCATGGGCTCCTATCTTGTTTAGCAGCCTCATGTGAGCCACCTTGTTAAAGACCTTCTGAAAATCCAAGTAAATGACATCCACTGATTCTACTTTGTCTATCCTGCCTGTTATTTCCTCAGAAGAATTCCAACAGAGTTGTCAGGCAAGATATTCCCATGAGGAAACCATGCTGACTTTGACAAGTGCCTCCACAAACCCTGAAGCTGTATCCCTAATAATGAACTCAAACATGTCATCAGCCACTGAAGTCAGGGTAACTGGCCTACAAGTTTCTGCTGTCTTCCTCCCTCCTTTCTCAGAGTGGAGTGACATCTGCTATTTTCCAGTCCTCTGAAACCATGCTAGAATCTAGTGATTCATGAAAGATCATTGCTAATTCTCTTCACAAGCATATACCTCAATCTCTAGGTATCTCAACACTACCCAGGGCCCTGCCATTTGCTGTGAAATCCTTCCCAAAATGCAACACCTTGCAGTTGTCTAAATTAAACTGCATCTGCCATTTGTCAGCCCGGCTGATCAGGAACCCTGGGCAAATAAGCATAATCTTTGCTGTTTACCACAACAGCCTTTTTTAAGAGAAAGATTTAAAGATGAGCTTCATTTGTCACCGACATGTGTCGTGAAATTTGTTGTTTTGTGGCAGCAGTACAGTGTAATACATAAAACTATACTATAAATCATAATAAGAAATGTACACTTCATCGTACCACTTTATTTGGTACTCCCTGTACCGAACAAAGTGACCGCTGTGTGTATGTCCGTGGTCTTCTGCTGCTGGAGCCCATTCACTCCGAAGTTCGACGTGTTGTGCGTTCAGAGATGCTCTTCTGCACACCACTGTTGTAATGTGAGGTTATTTGAGTTACTGTCGCCCTCCAGCTTGAACCAGTCTGGCCATTCTCCTCTTGACTTCTCTCATTGACAAGGCATTTTCTACCACAGAACTGGTGTTTTTTTTCTGCACCATTCTCAATAAGCTCTCAAGACTGTTGTGTGCGTGAAAATCCCAGGAGGTCAGCGCTTGCTGGGATACTCAAACCACCCCGTCTGACACCAACAACCATTCCGCGGTCAAAGCTGCTTCAGATCACATTTCTTTCCCCCATTCTGATGTTCGGTCTGAACAACAACTGAACCTCGTGACCATGTCTGCATGCTTTTACGTACTGAGTCGCTGCCACATGATTAGCTGATCAGCAGGTGCACCTGATAAAGTGACAACTGAGTGTAGATGTGCGGGAATTAAATAAATATTGCAAAACGACAGCGGAAGTAGCAAAGTAGTCTTTATGGGTTCATTGTCCGTTCAGAAATATGATGGCGGAGAGGAAGAGGCTGCTTTTGAAGTGCTGAGTGTGTTCTAACACCTTGCTACTCAAAACGCAGGGCGAAGTTTGTCACTTACACGTCTAAATGTGTCATGTTTCCTGTTTCTGCTTCTCTCTGTCTCCCCACCACCCTCACCACCACCACCCCCCACCCCCAACACCGGCTACCGGCAACCCAGAGGCGATCCGTCAGAGTAACCAGGCGCTGCGGGAGCGCTGCGAGGAGCTGCAGGAATTCCAGGCGCGGAACAGGAGGGAGAGGGAGTTCGTGATGAGCCGGTTCCGGGAGGCCAGGCAGCTGGTCGAGCAGCTGAGGGCCGCCAACGGGCAGCTGCAGCGCAGGGCGAGCGAGGTGGGTGCAGACGTCAAGGTGAACCGGGGCCCTGTCCCCATTCCACTCTCCTGCTTGGCCCTCTGCTCTCTCCTCTGCCCTGCACTCATCGACTCCTTGCTTCCCCCTCTCTCACTCTACACCCCCTCTCCCCCCACCTGCACCAAACCCCCCTCCTCTCCGAACCCCCCTCCCCCCCATGGGACCCCCACCACCCCTCCCCCCTCTCAGGACCCCACCACCCCTCCCCCCCTCGGGACTCCCCACCCTTCCTTCCCCCCTCTCGGGACCCCCCCCACCCCTCTCCTCCCCTCTCGGGACCCCACCACCCCTCCCCCCTCTCGAGACCCTCCCCTCCTCGGGACCCCTACCACTCCCCCCCTCTCAGGACCCTCCCCTCAGCACTCCCCCTCCCCTCTCAGGACACCCCCCCGTAGCTCTCCCCCTCCCCTCTCGGGACCCCCCCCAACCCTCCCCCTCCCCCCGTCTCGGGAACCCCCCACCCCTCTCCCCCACCTCTCGGAACTCCCCTCTCGGGACCACCCCACCCCTCCTCCCCCTCGGGACCCCCCCACCCCTCACCCCTCTAGGGACCCCTCCCTCCTTCCCCTCTCACCTTCCCCTCTCACCCTTCCCTTCACCCTCCCACTCCCCCTCCCCATCTTTCCCCCTTCTTTCCCCCACACCCTCTTCCCCACCCTACACACCCTCCCCCCCACCCCACAAAGCCTCCCCCACCCCCTCTGCCCTCGCCCCCCCTCTCTCCACATTCTGCATTGGATACAGTCTCGACGTGATGGTGGGGGGAGAGAGAGAGAGAGAGAGAGAGAGAGAGAGACCATCTTGCCGCTGACTTCTACCCCCTCCCTGTCTCTCTTTCCCTCTCTCGGCAGGGGATGGCGGTAGGAAGCCCCTCCCGTGATGCCTCCGAGAGTGCAGAGAGCTCCCTCGCCTCCTATACCACCATCACCCAGAGCATGTTTAACCTCCCCGCCGCACAGCAGCCCGAGGATGCCAGGGCTCAGGTGAGTGGACAAACGGGGGTTGATTCCGCCGGCGAAGTGAAGGCTGACGGGTGACCAGATAGAGGTTTATAACGTTAGCGGGACAGACACGCAGCGGCTTCTTTATTTAGTTCCTCCCGTTCCTAATAAAGTGGCCACTAATTGTACGTTCCTGATATAATGCTGCTGTAGCCCGTCCACTTCAAGGTTCGACTTGCTGTGCATTCAGAGATGCTCTTCTGCACACCAGTGTTGTAACGTGTGGTTATTTTGAGTTACTGTCAGCTTGAAGCAGTCTGGCCATTCTCCTCTGACCTCTCTCAGTAACAAGGCATTTTCTCCCACAGAACTGCTGCTTGCTTTGGCTCTCACACCACTCTCTGAAACCCCTAGAGACTGCTGTCCATGAAAATCCCAGGACCATAAGATGTAGGAGCAGAATTAGGCCATTTGGCCCTTCGAGTCTGTTCCGCCATTTCATCATGGCTGATCCGTTTTTCCTCTCATCCCCACTCTCCTGCCTTGCCCCCGTGTCCCTTCATGTCCCGACCAGTCAAGAATCTGTCAAACTCTGCCTTAAGGGTTGGCCTCCACAGCTGCCTATGGCAACAAATTCTACAAGTTGACCATTCTCTGGCTGTAGAAGTTCCTCCTCATCTCTGTTCTATAAGGACACCCCCTCATTCTGAGGCTGTGCCCTCTGGTCTACACACTCCCACCATAGGAAACAACATTTCCACATCCACTTTATCAAGACCTTTCACCATTCAATAGGTTTCAATTTGGTCACCTTTCATTCTTCTGAATTCTAGTGAATACAGGCCCAGAGCCATCAAACGCTCTTCATATGACAAGCCGTTTAATCCTGGAATCATTTTCGTGAGCCTCCTTTGAACCCTCTCCAGTTTCAGCACATCCTTCTCTGCAATAAGGGGTCCAAACCTGGTCACAGTTCTCCAAGTGAGGCCTCGCCAATGCTTTATAAAGCCTCAACATTACATCCTTGCTTTTATATTCTAGTCCTCTTGAAATGAATGCTAACATTGCATTTGCCTTCCTCACCACAGACTCAACCTGCAAATTAACCTTTAGGGAATCCTGCACAAGGACTCCCAAGTCCCCGTGCGCTTCAGATTTTCGTATTTTCTCTCAATTTGGAAAATAGTCAACTCTTTCATTTCCTCTACCAAAGTGCATGACTGTACACTTCCCGACACTGTATTCAATTGCTTATTTCATTGCCTATGCACCCTATCTGTCTACGTCCTTCTGTAGCTTCTCTATACCTCAAAACTACCTGCCCCTCCACCTATCTTCATACCTTCTGCAAAATTCACAACAACGCCATCAAGTCCATCGTCCAAATCCTTGACATGTAACATAAAAAGAACCAGTCCCAACACAGACCCTAGTGGAACACCACTATTTCCCGACAGCCAGCCAGAAAAGGCTCCCTTCATTCCCATTCTTTTTCTCCTGCCAGTCAGCTATGCTTTATCCAGTCTAGAATCTTTCCTGTAATACCATGGGCTCAGCTTGTTAAGCAGCCTCATGTGTGGCACCTTGTCAAAGGCCTTCTGAAAATCCAAGTATACAACATCAACCGATCCTCCTTTGTCTCTCCTGCTTGTTACTTCTTCAAAGAATTCCAACAGATTTGTCAGGCAAGATTTTCCCCTGAGGAAACCATGCTGACTGCAGCCTATTATCATGTGCCTCCAAGTACCCCAAAACCACATCCTTAATAATCGACTCCAACATCATCCGAACCGCTGAGGTCAGACTAATTGGCCTATAATTTCCTTTCTTGTGACTCTCTCTCCCCTTGAAGAGTGGAGTGACATTTGTAATTTTCCAGTCTTCTGGAACCATTCCACAATCTATTGATTCTTCAAAGATCATTACAAATGCCTCCACAATCTCTTCAGAACCCTGGGGCATACACCATCTGGCCCAGATGACTTCTCTACCTTCAGACCTTTCAGTTTCCCAAGAACTTTCTCCCCGGTAATGGTAACTTCACACACTTCATGCCCCCTGACGCCTGGAACTTCCACCATACTGACAGTGTCTTCCACAGTGAAGACTGATGGAAAATACATTTTCAGTTCGTCTGCCATTTCCTTGTCCCCCATTACTACCTCTCCAGCATCGTTTTCCAGCGGTCTGATATCCACTCTCACCTTCCAAGTGTATCTGAAGAAACTTCTGGTATCCTGTAGCTTACTTTCGTACTCTACTTTACCTTCTTAATGACTCTTTAATTGCCTTCTGTTGGTACTCAAAAGCTTCCTAATCTTCTAACTTCTGACTCATTTTTGTACTATTTTTGTCTCTTTGGCTTTTATGCTGGTTTTGACTTCTCTTGTTAGCCACAGTTATGTCATCTTTCCCTTAGAATAATATTTGGAATGTATATATCCCGTGTCTTCCAAATTCCAGCCATTGCTGCTCTGCCGTCTTCCCTGCCAGTGTTCTTTTCCAATCAATTCTGGTCGACTCCTCTCTCATGCCTTTGTAATTCCCTTTAGTTCACTGTAATACTGATAGATCTGACTTTAGCTTCTCCTCAAATTTCAGAGTGAATTTAATGCAATTATGGTCATATGCCCTTAAGGTTTTTTTTTTACCTTAAGCTCTCGAATCAATTCTGGTTCATTGCACAACACCCAATCCAGAATAGCTGATCACCAAGCGGGGTCAACCACCAGCTGCTCTAAAAAGCCATCTCGCAGGCATTCTAGCCATTCCCCCTCTTGGAATCCAGCACCAACCTGATTTTCCCAATCTATCTGCATGTTGAAATCCCCCGTGACTCTTGTAACATTGGCCTTTTGACGTGCATTTTCTATCTTGTAGACCGGGGGGGGGGGGTCCCCAACCTTTTTTGCGCTGTGGACCAGTTTAATATTGACAATATTCTTGTGGACCGGCTGACCAGGTAGGGGGGGTGGGGTGTTCAAGTAGGGTTAAACTCACCTCAACATGTCTGTTACAGTTAGGGTTGCCAACTTTCTCACTCTCAAATAAGGGATAAAAGTAGCAGTCAAATCCTGGCGTCACACATCAAAGTTGCTGGTGAACGCAGCAGGCCAGGCAGCATCTCGAGGAAGAGGTACAGTCGACATTTCGGGCCGAGACCCTTCGTCCTGAAACGGACTGAAATGTCGACTGTACCTCTTCCTAGAGATGCTGCCTGGCCTGCTGCGTTCACCAGCAACTTTGATGTGTGTTGCTTGAATTTCCAGCATCTGCAGAATTCCTGTTGTTTGCGTAGTCAAATCCCAGGACACTTTACCCCAGGAAAGACTACCATGACCATGAAGCCTTGCATGGGCACCTATGATTTTTTTTCCCCCACAAATCGGTTTTCCCTTCGTCTTCCCGACTACACTGTACATACATTATTTCTACTTTATATAGGCTGTGTATTTATCATATCATTCCTGCTTTTACTGTATGTTAGTGTTATTTTTGGTTTTATGTGTTACTTGGTATGATTTGGTAGGTTATTTTTTTGGATCTGGGAACGCTCAAAAATTTTTCCCACATAAATCAATGGTAATTGCTTCTTCGCTTCACGCCATTTTGGCACAAAAGGTTTCATAAGAACGCTCTACCTTAGCGGGGGAAATACGGGACAAGGGCGGTCCCGTATGGGACAAACCAATTTAGCCCAATATATGGGATTTCCCAGCAAATACAGGACAGTTGGCAACCCTATGTTCAAGTTCAACAGTGCATGACAGGGAATGAGGAAAGGTGCAGCTGACTCGTATCATTTCCTCGTGGCCCAGTAGAGGTCCGCGGCCCAGTGGTTGGAGACCATTGTTGTAGACCACATCCATATTATGTCTGAGGGCCTGTATATACCTTTGCGGTTCCTTAGCTCTTTGCACAATGATTTAACACTTTCTGACCCCAGATCCCCTATTTCAAATGATTTAACTTCATTGCTTACCAACAGAGTAACACCACCCTCTCTGCCTTCCTGCCTGTCCTTTCGATACTGTGTGACACTTAGACAGATGCATGAACAGGCAGGAATGCAGGGTTTAAATTAGCACCGGGTCTGGCACAGACACGAAGGGGCTGTGCTTGTGCCCTATCGTTCTGCGTGCCTGCAGGCAGGGTTTGCTTTGCGCCTGGGCAGACACAAACTTGTACGGTGCTGTGCAATAAGTCTCAGGCACGCGTCTGCAGCTCGGGTGCACAGGACTGTAGTTGTCAGCGTGGAGCGGGGGTTGTAAACTTGGCGGGAGCAAAGGTTGTTGGGAATGGTGTGGGTCAGGTGGTGGAGAAGGAGTGCCGGGGGAGGGAAGTGGAGAGAATGCAGACACACCCAGCCCTGAGACACCGGGCATGGTCATTTGATTCCAAACGATTGATTTATTGAGAACTACAGAATGTCTCTCTGGTGCTTCCCTCTGCCTTCCCCTATTCCCAAACCTGATTCCCCTCTCCCTGTCCTCTTCCCACTCTCAGTCCACAGTAGAGACCCATATCAGAATCAGGTTTACCATCGCTCACATACGTCATGAAATTTGTGTTTTGCTTTTGTGGCAACAGAACAGTGCAGTACATAAAATGACTACAGTACTGAGCAAAAGAGCGAAAATGACTAGTGTCAACAGGCATAACTTTAAGGTGGTTGCAGGAAAGAATCTGGAGGGAGGGGGGAATCATAAAAGGTAGGCTTTGACACAGAGATTCGGGCAGGCGGGTCTCGTCAGCCTGGGACGGCAGCCCGCCTAGGAGAAGGAAAACTCTGATTTTGAACCTCCGCTGCCTTGCGGCCATACCGACCCACGGGAAAGGCTTCGGGAGTAAACCCCGAGGAGGAAATCCGGAGCCGGGGGTCCCTAAGTGAGTTTGATGGTGCTTACAACTTCACCCTTGCAACCTCTGCCAAGACACTGATGCCAAGCTGTATCAGTGTTTGCCCTTCCCTTGGACTGCATTAGTGACGTGGAGAGGTGCATGGGCAACAAATCTTCCTGCCCTGGAGAGGACGCAGTCCACCAGGGGTGCCAACCCATGTTCCCCGGGGATCGACGGCTGCCTACTACTACATAGGGAGCGGTGGGCATGTGGAATGCCCTGCTAGATACATTAGGGACATTTAAGAGACTCTGGATGATAGAAACATGGAGTGCTACGTGGGAGGGAAGGGTTAAATTGACGGTGGAGTGGGTTAAAGGTCGCCACTGCATTGTGGGCTGAACTGTGCTGTACTGTTCCAGCTTCTATGTGTCACCGATAATAGATTTGATTCAGACAACTTGGCAAATCCCAGTTATCAGAGCCAGGGAGGACGTTAAAATAATGTCCCTGCTTGCCGACGAGGCGGGGAGATGTTCCGGGTGACGGGGGGGCAGAGGGGGAGGGTGCGGGGGGTTGGGGGGGAGCACTGCCACTCAGCCCTGCCTCTGCGCCATGTCCAGGCGGAGATCCCGGAGTACGTGCGTCTCCTGAAGGAGCGGAAGGAGGAGCTGGAGGACGACCTGCGGGTCATGAGGACCGAGAACCAGCTGCTGCGGCAGCAGTTGGCGCAGACCGGGACGGCGCAGGTGGTAGGGCGGGAAGAGGTAAGGGGCGGGCTGCGAGCAGGTGTAGCGGGAGTTGTGCTGGGGGGAGGACGGTGCCTTACTGCCCTGCGGGCCGACACGCCCTCTGCCTCATCTCTCCTCCCACCTGCCGTCCCGCGCCTCCTTGACGCTCACTCATTCGCAGCTCTGCCCCCCCTCAGAGCTCCCTCCCTCCCTCACTCCCACACCCCCCTGTGGCGGACCTCCCCCCTGCACAGGGGTCAACACAACGCTTCTCAGTGACACCATTTGGGGTTCAATTCCCGCCGCTGTCCGTGACGAATTTGTATGTTCTCCCCGCGACCGCGTGGGTTTCCTCCGGGAGCTCTGGTTTCCTCCCACGCAGTCCAAACCCGTACGGGATCGGGTTAGCGAGATGTGGGCTTGCTGTGTTGGTGCCAGGAGCGAGACGGCTCTTGCGGGCTGCGTTGGTCGTTGACGCGAGGCGTACATTTCACTGTTTCGATGTACGTGTGACAAGCTGATCTAATTGCTCCTCCCCCACCACACTGCCGACACCATCCCCAATGGTGCTCGTTCCCTCTCTCCTCCATAGGCTTGTCCCACTCCCCCATGCTCCCTCCCTCCCTCTATCTCGTCCACGACCCTCCCTCCCTCTCTCCCGTGGCACTCGGTCCCTCCCCTCCCTCTCGCCTGCGAGCTTCCCTCTCAGAGGGGCGTAGACTGACAGAAGCTGTGTGTGTCTGTTCTAGGTAAAGGCACCGAATGAGGAAACTACCGGCCAGTCGCCAGTCAGGTATGGAACGCTGATCCTCGAGTCCTCCCAGTCTCCGTGATCCTCTCCCTCCCCTTCACCCCCTTTCCGGCCCTGGCCCCCTCCCTCCCCTCCACCTCTCCCATCTCTGTTGACCCCCTCCCTGTCTCTGTGACCACTCCCTAGCGGTGACCCTACACCCCTCCCCGTTTCCATGACCCCACTGCCTCCCCTACACCCCTCCCTGTCTCCGTGAACCCCTCCCTCCGCAACTCTGTGACCTCCTCCCTCCCCTACAACCTCCGTCTCTGTGAAACCCTCCGTCTCCATTGATCTCCACCCTCCCCTACACCCCTCCCTATCCCTGACTCTGTGATCTCCACCCTCCCCTACAACCTCCATCTCTGTGAAACCCTCCCCGTCTTGTAGTCCCCTCCCTCCACTACAACCTCCCTGTCTCTGTGAACCCCTCCCTCCCTGTCGCCGTGATCTCCACCCTCCCCTACACCCCTCCCTGTCTCCGTGATCTCCACCCTCCCCTACACCCCTCCGTCTCCGTGATCTCCACCCTCCCCTACACCCTTCCCTGTCTCCGTGATCTCCACCCTCCCCTACACCCCTCCCTGTCTCCGTGAGCTCCACCCTCCCCTACACCCCTCCGTCTCCGTGATCTCCACCCTCCCCTACACCCCTCCCTGTCTCCGTGAGCTCCACCCTCCCCTACACCCCTCCCTGTCTCCGTGATCTCCACCCTCCCCTACACCCCTCCCTGACTCCGTGATCTCCACCCTCCCCTACACCCCTCCCTGTCTCCGTGATCTCCACCCTCCCCTACACCCCTCCCTGACTCCGTGATCTCCACCCTCCCCTACACCCCTCCCTGTCTCTGTGATCTCCACCCTCCCCTACACCCCTCCGTCTCCGTGATCTCCACCCTCCTCTTCACCCCTCCCTGTCTCCGTGATCTCCACCCTCCTCTACAACCTCGCTGTCTCTGTGAACCCCTCCCCATCACTGTAGCCCCCTCCCTCCACTACAACTCTCACCACCTCCCAGACCCCTTCCACTCCTACTGCCTTTCCTGTCTCTGTGGGTCTTCGCCTCACCCTACGCCCTTCCCTCCCCTACACCCCTCCCCGTCTGTGACTCCGACCCTCCCCCATCTCTGTGACGCCACCAGTACGATCCCCAGGGGTCGGTGAGCCCTCCCCACCCACTCAGCGTGCGGGCAGCTCTCACAGGGTGGTTACCACCCCCTGCAGGAGGCCGGAGTCACAGGAGGGGCCCCCCGGGCCGGAGAGACCCCCGGCACAGCTGGAACAGCTGGAGCAGCGGCTGAAGAAGCAGGAGGCAGAGTTCGAGGCCAGGGTGCAGGGCCTGAGCCGCCAGGTCGAGGTGAGGGGCCGTGCCTGAGTGTTCTGTGTGTGTGTGTGTGTGTGTGTGTGTTTGTGTTTAGGACGGATCGGACTGTGTTGACAGAAAGTGTGTGTGTCTTACAGCAACTGTCCGACGACCGAACCTCACTGAAAGCTCAGGTCACCTCGCTGCTGGCCGAGCTGATGGACAGCCAGAGAACGGTGGAAGCCCTGAGGACGCGGAGCGTCGGCCTGGAGGACAAGTGGGTGCCCTGCTGGCGGTGGTAGTGGGTGGGTGCAGTGGGAGAGTGCTGGGATCCGCGATAGGGGCAGTCAGGGAGAAGGGGAGGGAGCAGAGGTCACGGAGATGAGCAGGGAGGGGGTCACGGAGACAGGTGTGTAGGGGAGGGAGAGGGTCACAGAAGTGGGGAGGGGTGTAGGGGGGGTCACAGAGACATGGAGGTGTGTAGGGGAGATGGGGGTCTCAGAGAAGGGGGAGAGGATTTTGGGAGAGAGGGGGTCTGAGAGATGGGGAGGGGTGTAGGGGAGGGAGGGGACAATGGAGGACTGAGGTGGAGGGAAGGGGTCTTGGAGATGGGCAGGGTGTAGGCGAGGGAGGGGGGTCACAGAAACATGGAGGGATGTATGGAGGAAGGGTGTAGGGGAGGGAGGGGGTCATGGAGACCCGTAGTGGAGGGTAGGGGTCTTGGAGACGGGGACGTGTGTAGGGGAGGGAGGGGTTTCACTGAGACGGAGGGTCAGAGTCACAGAGATGGGGAGGGGTGTAGGGGAGGGAGGGGGTCATGGAGATGGAGGGGTGTAGGGGAAGGAGGGGGTCACAGAGACAGGGAGGTGTGTAGGGGAGGGAGGGGTTTCACTGAGTGGAGGGTCAGATTCACAGAGATGGGGAGGGGTGTAGGGGAGGGAGGGGGTCATGGAGACAGGGAGGGGTGTAGTGGAGGGTAGCGGTCTTGGAGACGGGGAGGGGTGTAGGGGAGGGAGGGGTTTCACTGAGACGGAGGGTCAGAGTCACAGAGATGGGGAGGGAGGGGGTCTCGGAGACAGGGAGGGGTTTCACTGAGATGAAGGGTCAGGGTCACAGAGACAGGGAGGTGTGTAGGGGAGGGAGGGGTTTCACTGAGACGGAGGGTCAGGGTCACAGAGACGGAGGTGTGTAGGGGAGGGAGGGGTTTCACTGAGACGGAGGGATAGAGTCACAGAGATGGGGAGGGGTGTTGGGGAGGGAGGAGGGTCTCAGAATTGGAGAGGGGTATATGTAGGGAGGGTGGGGTAAGAGCAGTTGTGGACATTCTCTCCCACCTTGCCACCCACAGGTGCCAGGCGTTGGAGGAGAGGCTGAGGGTGCAGGAGAAAGATGCAGAGGCCCAGAAGAAACAGTCAAGTGTCACCATCGACCAGCTCCGGATCGCAGTCCACAACTCGGAGTCTGCCCTGAAGACGGAGAGACAGAACGCATCGGAGGACAAGTCAGTTTGGAACCTGAACCCCTGCATTAAAGCCCGGCCTGTAACCCACTCCCAGAGATCTGGTATTCTATATACAAACCCCCAAACCCCTGGATTAGATCCCAGCCTGTAACCCACCCAGAGATCTGGTATTCTATATTTAAACCGTCCGAACCCCTGGATTAGATCTCAGCCTGTAACCCACTCCTGGGGATCTGACATTCTATATATAACCCCTGATACCTGGATTAGATCCCAGCCTGTAACCCACTCCCGAAGATCTGTTATTCTATATATAAACACCCTGAACCCCTGGATTAGATCCCAGCCTGTAACCCACTCCTGGGGATCTGTTGTTCTATATATAAACCCCCCAAACCCCTGGATTAGACCCAGCCTGTAACCCACTCCCGGGGATCTGATATTCCATATATAAGCACCCTGAACCCCCGGATTAGATCCCAGCCTGTAACCCACTCCCGAAGATCTGTTATTCTATATATAAACCTCCAAACTCTTGGATTAGATCCCAGCCAGTAACCCACTGTAATTCCATGTCGAAATCCAGACTGTAACACAGTGCACGTTACGCTGCAGAAATGAATCCAATCTCGAATGTCGATTGTTTTCTCTCCTTCCCTTCTCGACAGGAGGAAACTGGCCCAGTTGCAGGCTGCCTACCATCAGCTGTTTGCCGAATATGACCACACAGTCAGGGACGGCAAGAGGAACAAGGTAAAGGGCGGGGGGGGGGATCTGTCCTCTCTGCAAGACATTGATAACTACATATCTGTCCCCCTTCTCCCTCTCGCCCCATCTCACACAACAACCCCCCCTCGTGCCCATCTCCCCCTCCATCCCCTCTCTCTCCCTCTCTCCCCCTCTCCCCTACCCTCTCGCCCCCATCTCACACCCCTCACCCCATAATGCACAACCCCCTCCCACCTCCCTCGTGACCCTCTCAACCTCCATCCCCCTCTTTCCCTCTCTCTCGCTCTCTCCCCTACCCTCTCGCCCCCTCACACAACCCCACTGCACCCCCACGCATCCCACCTCCTCGTACCCCTCTCTCCTACCTCCTCACCCCTTCTCACGCCCCTTGCCCCATCTCACACAACCCCCCCAGCAGTCCCCTCCCCCTCCCCCGCCAGCCCACTCCCCTGACCGTGCCTCGTGTTTCCTCCCCCTCAGGGCCAAGCAGAAGACATTGCTGATCAGCTGAAGGAGGCCGAGGCCGCCCTGGCCATTAAGCAGGACCTGATCGACAAGCTGAAGGAGGAGGCCGAGACCATGAAGGCAGAACTGGAGACGGTTCCTGTCCTGAAAGCCCAGGTACGGAGTCGCGAACGTTACCTGAAGCCCCTCCCCGTTTCCTCCCGTCTGTCTCTGCAGATCCCAGCGTCTGTCATATCAGCCCCTCCAGATCCCTGTGTCTGCCTCGAATGCTCCCAGTCACAGTACCTCTCCCCGCTGGCCAGCAGTCAGGCTGGCGCTGCTCTGTCGGCGGGAAGGATTTTGTGGAGCAAATTAGCAGGGGGATTGACGGAGTCACAGTGACGTAACGGAGAGAGCTGCTGTCTCACTGCCCTGGAGATCCAGGTTTGATCCGGAACCCACCAACTGGCCACAGTAAATCAGGGTGTGGGTGAGGGGCAGAATCTGCGGGAAGGGTGGACGGGAGTCCGGAGGCTAGTGGTGGGGGTGGGGGGGTGTTGCAGGGAATTCTTCGGCTGAGGTTCAGGTGAGCAGGCCCCGTGCTTTGGGGGGGGGGTGAGTGGGGGCACGCCTGCCGTCCTGACCGGCTCTCCCCTACCCGCCCCCCCAGGCCGAGGTTTTCAAGGCGGATTTTCTGGCGGAGCGGGCGGCCCGCGAGAAACTGCACGAGCAGAAGGAGCTGCAGCAGGAGAGGATGAAGGCACTGCAGGCCGAGTTCGATAAGCTGCGGGCAGAGCACGACATGGCCACCAGGTGGGGATGGGGACGGCGGTGGGGGGGGGAGAGGAGGGAAACGAGGAGGAGGGAGGGCCAAGATGAGAGCGAGGAGAGGGGTCCAGGAGGGAGAGGCAAGGCGAGGGGTGGCGGAGTGAAGAGACTCAGGAGGGAGGGAGAGGCGAGGTGAGGATGAGGGGTGGCGGAGTGAAGAGACTCAGGAGGGAGGCCAAGCGGGGAGGGAGAGGCGAGGTGAGAGTGAGGGGTGGCGGAGTGAAGAGACTCAGGAGGGAGGCCAAGCGGGGAGGGAGAGGCGAGGTGAGGATGAGGGGTGGCGGAGTGAAGAGACTCAGGAGGGAGGCCAAGCGGGGAGGGAGAGGCGAGGTGAGGATGAGGGGTGGCGGAGTGAAGAGACTCAGGAGGGAGGCCAAGCGGGGAGGGAGAGGCGAGGTGAGGATGAGCGGTGGCGGAGTAAAGAGACTCGGGGGGAGGCCAAGCGGGGAGGGAGAGGCGCGGTGAGGATGAGGGGTGGCGCAGTGAAGAGACTCAGGAGGGAGGGAGAGGCGAGGTGAGGATGAGGGGTGGCGGAGTGAAGAGACTCAGGAAGGAGGGAGAGGCGAGGTGAGGATGAGGGGTGGCGGAGTGCAGAGACTCAGGAGGGAGGCCAAGCGGGGAGGGAGAGGCGAGGTGAGGATGAGGGGTGGCGGAGTGAAGAGACTCAGGAGGGAGGGAGAGGCGAGGTGAGGATGAGGGGTGGCGGAGTGAAGAGACTCAGGAGGGAGGGAGAGGCGAGGTGAGAGTGAGGGGTGGCGGAGTGAAGAGACTCGGGAGGGAGGGAGAGGCGAGGTGAGGATGAGGGGTGGCGGAGTGAAGAGACTCAGGAGGGAGGGAGAGGTGAGGTGAGAGTGAGGGGTGGCGGAGTGAAGAGACTCAGGAGGGAGGGAGAGGCGAGGTGAGGATGAGGGGTGGCGGAGGGAGGGGGAGAAGCAGGGAAGAGGCTACACTCACTCACACTTGCAGAAATGTGTGCACCCTTGCTGTGGCACTCATGCAAAAATGCCATCAAATGAGACAGGATAGGATGGTAACCGTGGCTCGGTAAGGGCTCGGTAAGGACTCGGAGTGAGGAGCCTGATTCTGTGTTCGATGTGTGATTCCACCAGAGAGTGAGAGAGAGACCGACTGAAAGAGAGTCTCATAGTCGCATGCAAGCACAGGAAGATACCAGAACACACACAGAGAGAGAAAGACTTGCACACAGATAGAGACAGACAGATACACACATTCAAGTTAAAGTCTGTCACGAGCCTTGTGGCCCATCAGGCCGATGCTTATGCCAGTTTCCGTGGCGTGAAGCGACTGAGAGTCCGAGACTCCCCCCCCCCCCCCCCGGATAGGACGCCAGTCTGTCACGAGGTGAACCCTCAGCATTTACCGGTACCCATTTTCAGCTGGGTGGACTGGAGCAGTGTGTGGTTAAGTGCCTTGCTCATATAGAGAGAGAGACACACACAAGGGACACAGAGAAAGAGACAGGCAGACAATCTGACACACAGATATACAGTCAGAGCCAATCTCACCTTTGGGCTTCCTAGCGACCGACTCAAAGCTTTTATTTTATTCGGAGGGTATGGTGTGTGATGAGTTTTCAGGTCTCACTGTGCGGAGGTGGAAAGGGGTCTGGAGGGGTTAGGCAGAATGAAAGAGACCCCCCCCCCCTCTGATGGGACAAACTAACATGCCATCCTTCCCCCTCCCCTGACCAGGGCTCATATCGAGGAACTGCAGCGGCGACACAGCGACAGCCTGCGCACGCCCATCGGTGGCCAAGGTGAGTGTGGCAGGAGGGACGGCACCTCGGGTGGGGTGCGAGGCAGATGGCGTCTACTGAGTAAATGACGGAAGTGGTCTCGTTCTCTCCCCTCGCAGGCCCGTCGCATCCAGGTAACTTCTACCCGAACGGCAGCACCATCCCATTCAACGTGCCCTCGGAGCCGGGCCTGCGGCACATGTTCCCGGACGAGCAGCCGGATTTCCGATGCCCCAAGTGCCAGTACCAGGCTCCGGACATGGACACCCTGCAGATACACGTCATGGACTGCATTCAATGAAACGTCCCCCCCCACCACCACCCCAGCTCGCTCGCTCGCTCTCTCATACGGGAGGGGACCCTGAGAGAGATGAGTCCCACTTCGTGGGCTCTGTGGCCAAGGTGCAAGAAATCATTTCCTGGATGGGCTGTTAGAGGAATGGGGAGGGGAGGGGTGCCCCCGAGGGTTTGGGACCCCTCTCCCCTCCCCTTGCCGCTCACCCCTGAAGTCCCAGATCCTAGCGTCTGTGCCAGTGTCCCATTCAGGGGGAAGGGGATAGGACCAACCTCTGTGCATCATTTTTGTGTGTGTGTGTGTGTGTGTGTGTGTGTGTGTGTGTGTATCCTTGTCTGTCAAGAGTACTGAAGAGAGATCCCGTGATCCCTGATTTAATCAGTCAGGGTCATTGGGGTGCAGGACTCACAGACACAGACCTCCTCCTGTCACAAGGACCGCTCCATAATAGCATAGTGGACCGTGTGTGTGTGTGTGTGTGTAGCCCAACCTGACCGTTCCCACTCACCCTATACCGAGGGGGTAGATTACACCCAAAACAATAGTTGTTTAATATTCTTCACTCCATTCCGCTTGGAGGGCGAGGAACATTCTTTCCCTCTTCCACCATTTGAGCCCCTGAACCCACAGGTCTGAAGACCTCCACCGGGCCATCTCCGGATTTCTCCCCGCCGAACCCTCGCAGCTGGTGGATCTCTGAGGGGAGGTGCACTGGGTTCGTGCGATTGAGCCCCGTGCCTTCCAAAGAGACGTGCTGCAAGTTCCACCCCACCCCCAGCGACTGGGTAAGTGGGCCGGTGTGTGTGTGTGTGTGTGAGAATTTGCCCCCATCCCCCTGTGGCAACTGGTTAAGTGTGCGTGCATGAGAGGAACAGAGCGCGAGAGAGACACCCAGACAGACAGAGAGAAACAGGGAGACCGTGAGAGGGGGGACAGGGGCAGAGAGAGAAGAGGGAAGGAAGATTAGCAAGTGATTTGCCTAGATAAGATGGGGCAAATGGCTGCCATGTTCAGCTGAGGAGGCTGTGTTGCTCAATATACCACTACTTTTCAAAGGCAAGCTGGTAAATATATATGCATTCACACCAAGGTGCATTTATTCGCGGGTCTCCAATGGGGGGGGGAGGGGGCTGAACTCATTGTCACCAAAGTTAAGCCAGTGATAACCCTACCGCAATGCCTCCACTCCTCGAACTCTGAGTGAAGGGCAGTGGCAGAGATCGAAGGCTTTGGGTCATTGCCTCCGCATAGGGAAGGGAGGAGCAGGGAGGGCTGATTGGGGTCCTAATGTGACAGGGAAGTGGGGCGGGGGGAATGACTTCAAAAACAGTCTTAAACGACTTTTGGTAATTCCCTGGATCTTTCCCCGCCCCACCTACAACTACTTCTACTCTGAGAGCTACTCCACAATAACAGACAGCCTTTGCTGTCTACCTAGTTAATTAATCAACCTAATTAATTAATTTTTCTCCATGTGTTAATAAATCTATGTATTATTTTAATAAAATAAAAGTGTTCCTGGTGACGTTTGCAATGGCTCGGGGGATATCTGTACACTGACCAGAGTCTGTCAGTCCCTCTTTCACAGGGGGAGATCTGTACACTGACCAGTGTCTCTCTGTCCCTCTTTCTCAGAGGGAGATCTCTATACTGACCGGTGTCTCTCAGTCCCCCTCTCTCAGGGGGAAGATTTGTACACTGACCGGTGTCTCTTAGTCCCGCTCTCTCAGCGGGGGAGATTTGTACACTGACCGGTGTCTCTTAGTCCCGCTCTCTCAGCGGGGGAGATTTGTACACTGACCGGTGTCTCTTAGTCCCGCTCTCTCAGCGGGGGAGATTTGTACACTGACTGGTGTCTCTTAGGGGGGAGATCTGTACACTGACCGGTATCTCGCTGACCTTTGTGACCCCTCAGCCTCCACTCCAGGGAAAACAGATCCAGCCAGTCCTCGTAATTCAATCCTTCCCGTCCCAGTAACCAGTGAATCTCTCCCAGCTTAACAACATCCCTCCTATCGCTGGTTGACCAGAAATGCACACATTACCCCGAGTGTGGTCTCACCAACATCTTGTACAACTGCAACATAATCTCCCAACTCCGAACCCCGATTTCCTTCTGCACCTTTCTGTGTACCCTTCATGTTCAGGGAACCACGTACCTGCACCCCTTCAGTATCCCTTTTCTGCAAGACTCTCCAGGGCCCAGCCATTTACTGTGCAAGTCCTGCCTTGGTTTAACTTCAGTAAGAGTGCAGATGGAGTTCAATCTGACCGGGATTCCTTTTTGAAGATTGAGGGCAGAATACAGGGTATTCTGAATACAGAATACAGAAGATTCACTAGAATGATTCCGGGAATGAGAGGGTTAACATATGAGGAACGTTTGTCCGCTCTTGGACTGTATTCCTTGGAGTTTAGAAGAATGAGGGGAGACCTCATAGAAAC
Organism: Mobula hypostoma; assembly: GCF_963921235.1. NCBI lineage: Eukaryota > Metazoa > Chordata > Chondrichthyes > Myliobatiformes > Myliobatidae > Mobula > Mobula hypostoma. The sequence continues at coordinate 28,386,086 of NC_086124.1, forward strand.
ATTTCAAATGTTGAAAGGCATGGACAGAGTGGATGTGGCAAAGTTGTTTCCCGTGATGGGGGAGTCTAGTACAAGAGGGCATGACTTAAGGATTGAAGGGCGCCCATTCAGAACAGAAATGCGAAGAAATTTTTTTAGCCAGAGGGTGGTGAATCTATGGAATTTGTTGCCACAGGCAGCAGTGGAGGCCAGTCATTGGGTGTATTTAAGGCAGAGATTGATAGGTATCTGAGTAGCCAGGGCATCAAAGGTTATGGTGAGAAGGTGGGGGAGTGGGACTAAATGGGAGAATGGATCAACTCATGATAAAAATGGCGGAGCAGACTTGATGGGCCGAATGACCGACTTCTGCGCCTTTGTCTTATATTCTTATTGGTAGGATTTGGGACAGTGTGGAGGAACAGATGGATCTTGGGGTCCACGTCCGCAAGTTGATAGGGTGGTTAAAAAGGTGTTGGGTTGCTTGACCATTAGTCAGGGGTTTGAGTTCAAGAGCCACGAAGTAATGTTGAAGCTCTATAAAACCCTTGGAATACTGTGTTCAGTTCTGGTAGCCTCATTATCCTTCCGAAGCTTTAGAGAGGGTGCAGAGAAGATTATCTGATGCTGACAGGATTGGGGAGTATGTCTTGGGGGCAGCATGGTCGTGTAGTGGTTAACACAACACTTCACAGTGTCAGCAACCTAGGTTCAATTCCTGCCGCCACCTGTAATGAGTTTGTACGTTCTCCCTGTGACCATGTTTACAGTCCAAAGACATGGGGGTTGGTAGGTTGCAAATTGTCCCGCAATTAGGCTAGGGTAAAATCAGGGGATTGCTGGGCGGTGTGGCTCGAACAGCCGAAAGGGCCAAATCCGTGCTGTATCTCGATAAATAAATAAATTTAGTTAATTGACGAGGAGAGGCTGAGCAAGCTAGGGCTTTTCTCTTGGGATGAGAAGCGACTTGATAGAGATATACATACAAGATGATAAGAGCCACAGACAGAGACATTTTCCCAAGGCAGAAATGGCTAATACGAGGGGACGTAACGTTAAGGTGATTGGAAGGAAGTATAGGGGATGTCAGAGGTTTTTTTTTTACACAGATAGTGGTGGGTGTATAGAAACAGAAACATTCAGGACATTTAAGAGACTCTTAGGTAAGGCTCATGGACGGGAGGGAAATGGAGAGCTATGTACTTTATACGTTATTGTCGCCAAACAATTGGTACCAGAACGTACAATCATCACAACGATATTTGATTCTGCTCTTCACACTCCCTGGGTTACAAATATTAAGTATTATAAATATTAAAAATAGTTAAAAATTAGTAAATATTAAAATTTTAAATTATAAATCATAAATAGAAAATAGAAAAATGAGAAGTAAGGTAGTTCAAAAAAAACCGAGAGGCAGGTCCGGATATTTGGAGGGTACGGCCCAGATCTGGGTCAGGATCCGTTCAGCAGTCTTATCACAGTTGGAAAGAAGCTGTTCCCAAATCTGGCCGTACAAGTCTTCAAGCTCCTGAACCTTCTCTCGGAGGGAAGAGGGACAAAAAATGTGTTGGCTGGGTGGGTCGTGTCCTTGATTATCCTGGCAGCACTGCTCCGACAGCGTGCAGTGTGAAGTGAGTCCACGGACGGAAGATTGGTTTGTGTGATGAGCTGCGCCGTGTTCACGATCTTCTGCAGCTTCTTTCGGTCTTGGACAGGACAACTTCCATACCAGGTTGTGATGCACCCTAGAAGAATGCTTTCTACAGTGCATCTATAAAAATTAGTGGGGTTTTAGGGGACAGGCTAAATTACTTTAGTTTTCTCAGGAAGTAAAGGCACTGGTGGGCCTTCTTGGCAGTGAACTCTGCTTGGTTGGACCAAGTCAGGTCACTTGTGATATTGACCCCGAGGAACTTAAAGCTTTTGACCTGTTCCACTTGCACACCACCGATGTAGGAAGCAAGGATTAGATCAGAGGTTCCCAACCTAGGGGCTACAGACTCCCTGACCAATGGTATTGGCCCATGACATAAAAAAGGTTGGGAACCACTGACGAAGGGTCTCGGTCTGAAACGTCGACTGCACCTCTTCCTAGAGATGCTGCCTGGCCTGCTGCGTTCACCAGCAACTTTGATGTGTGTTGCTTGAATTTCCAGTATCTGCAGAATTCCTGTTTGGGAACCACTGGGTTAGATTAATTTTCGAGTAGGTTAAAGGGTCAGCACGACGACATGGGCTGCAGTGTACAACATTGTGCTGTACTCCTCTATGTTAGACCATTAGACATGGGAGCAGAATTAGGCCATTCAGCCCATCGAGTCTACTCCATCATTCCGTCATGGCTGATTTATCACCCCCCTCAACCCCACTTTCCAGCCTTGTCTTAAAGGCATTTTGCGGTTTGCGTTGCGCCATAACAGCGCCAGCAACCCGCGTTCAGTTCCTCCGCCGTTGGGCACGTTCTGCCCGTGGCAGCGTGGGTTTCCTTGCACATTCCAAAGACGCATCAGTTCGTAGGTTATTTGCTCACACGGGTGTACTAGTGCGGCGTGGACTCCAGGGCCAGAACAGCCTGTTACCGTGCTGTATCTCGAAATAAAATAAATATTATCGACGTTGGAAATGATTGCTCAAAGTCAGCATGTGTTTGGGGAGGAGGAAATTGTGCCATTCACTCAAAGAAAATCAGGAAACAGAGCAGTTTCGTGGCCAAGTAACTTAACAGGAAGTTGTGTGGGGTTTTTTTTTTGGAATGCTTTTAATGGAATTCTCAGGGATTCCCCTATCTGGTGATTTAGTAATCCGGCGGGATTGGTGTTCAAGCAAGAATCAGGTTTATTGTGACTGACGTATGTATACACTCAGTGGCTACTTTATTAGGTACAGGAGAGGAACCCAGTGAGTTTTTCTGGGGCTGTGGCCCAACCTCTTCAAGGCTTGACGCGCTGTGTGTTCGGAGATGCTCTTCTGCACAGCATTGTTGTAACGTGTGGTTATTTGAGTTGCTGTCACCTTCCCGTCAGCTTGAACCAGTCTGGCCATTCTCCTCTGACCTCTCTCATTAACAAGGCGTTTTCACCCACACTGGATTTTTTTTGTGTGTGTTTTTGCACCACTCTCTGTAAACTCCAGAGCCTGTTGGACGTGAAAACCCCAGGAGGTCAGTAAATTCCACTGCCAGAGTCACTTAAATCACATTTCTTCCCCCTTCTGATGTTTGGTCTGAATAGCAGATAGTGATGAAACCAGTCAGAACGCACTCCATCGTACATCTGTATAAATTCACAAGCGTTTTTGGCAACATAATGAATCTCTTCAAACTCATAATGAACTGAGCCAGAAACATGCCTTCTTTGTGATTGCATCAACATATTGGACTCAAGGTAGGGCCTCTGAGATGTTAATGCCGAGGAGCTGGAAGCTGCTCACAAGGTTGTTAGTGGTGACGTGTATGTACTCTGATCATTTTTACTTTGAACTGTGAGGTAATGTTACAGCTATAATAAGACCTTTGGTCACCTCATTACAGGAAGGATGTGGATGCTACAGAGAGTGCAGAGGAGATTTACAAGGACGTTGCCTGGATTGGGAAGCATGCCTTATGATAATGGGTTGTGTGAACTTGGCCTTTTCTCCTTGGAGTGACGGAGGATGAGAAGTGTATAAGATGACGAGAGGTTACCATTAACCTTACCAGAATTGTCTGTAGGCCTAGGCCTAGAATCATCCTCTTCCATCTCACACCTCCTCTTCAAAAATTGCCACACTGGACCATCTTTAGAATGAAAATTTCCCTCCAATATTTTACTACACTGGAAGTTTGTTCACTCCCATTAGTAAGTCGGTGGCACACAAGAGGAAGTTGGGGGAGGTAATTCAGTAGGCAGAGGCTGATGTCACAGCCCAAATAGGGCCGGTCCATTCAATGCTCGGAAACAACCCTCAGCTCCCACCAATTATCAGCCTGCCATCCTCCCCTCCATGCAGTACAGCGCTCACCAATCGTCAACTGCCTCCCCTATCTCCTGTCCAAAACTGAGACCAGACTCAAGCAAACACGGTCCTACTGCACACTGCCAACCTGGGCTGAGAGACCGCTAACAGATTGCTAATGGGGCTGCTCTGTCACTCCCCAGCACTGCGAGCACATTGTGCTTAGACCAAATAACACTTTTTTTATCATGATCTCTCACAGAGGAACTCTGCTTTTGGGTGATATGGTCCAAGTGACACGAGTGTGGATGGGAATCTTGGCCAGAGTACAGATAGGCCGAAGCGTTCACTTCCATGCCGGAAAGGAGTCCTCAGCCCAAAGGCTGACACAGTTCCCCTTCCCTCCAGAGATGCTGCCTGACCTGCCGAGTGTTTTCAGCATTCTCTGATCTCGCAGAAGGAGGCGGTGCTGGATATCTCAACTAGGAACTGGAATGCAAAGCATGTCAGCAGCACTTGTAAACAAGATGTGAAATGGAGGCAGATCAGAATGATTAGAAAATAAGTTTCCGATTCCTGGATTTCAGAAGCAATCAGCTGATAGCCTGCACCCCATCCGCCTAATAAGAAAGGGCTTCCATTCGGCCCCTCCCTCTTCCACAGACCCCACCACCGCCGATGCTGCCTGACCTGCCAAACGATCCTCGGCTGTTTTGTTGCTGTTCCTGCGCTGGGAAAACTGGACTGGCTTGTTATCTGAAACGTCTGAGACTCAGCAGCCAGCACCCTGCTCGATGCTCTGAGGGTTGTGAACCGCACCTGGGTAGATGCTGCACTTCTGGGATTAAGTTCTGTTGAACCAGGGTGTGGAGGTGTGAGGGGGAGAAAGTATCAGAATTAAAGTCACATTCCTAAGATGAACTTAAGTAGCGGATCTCCAACGCAGAGGGCAAACCTCAGAGAGAGAACCTGATGCCCCAGTCACCAGCTTCAGGTAACCTGCCAATCCAGTTTGTTATTGGGCGTGAAAGCCAGGAATATTGGAAGTGTCCAAGTGGCATGTTAGGCAAAGGGCTGGCAATTCAATTACTTTCCAGACAAAATGGGAGGAATGAGGCAGTCATTGGTTTGAAGAAAAAGGAAATCATGGTTGCCACCTGGTCTGCTGGACATTTCCAGAACTTCCAGTATCTATAAGTTTTTTTTGACCATCTTGCCATTCCCAGCTAGACACAACCCCCCCCCCCCGGCACATTTCAATATGATGTCAACCGAGATGCCAGCATTATTTTTAGTTCCCCTCTCCACTCTTGTTCCCCAGACAAACTTCCTCAAATAAGACTTCACAACCCTGTCAGTATCACTAGGCGGCATCCATTTCCCATCACTCTCCAATGTATTGCACATCAACCAGGCTCTTGAGAGCTCCCACTTCCCTCCAAGTTAAAACATGCCAGAGTTTCATAAATATTCCCAGTGCTGTCAAGGTCAATCAGCCAAAAACAGTTCCAATGTCCACTGATGCTGCCTGTCTCTCTCTCTTGATGGGAAATCTATACACAGACCAGTGTCTCTCAGGGGGAGATCTGCACCCTGACCGGCCTCTCTCAGTCCCTTTCTCCTGATGGGAACTCTACACACAAACCAGTGTCTCGCAGTCCCTCTCCCTCAGGGGAGATCTGTATACTGACCGATGTCTCTCAATCCTTCCCTCTCAAAGGGGGCAGATCTGTACACTGACTGGAGTGTCTCAGTCCCTCTCCCTCAGAGGGAGATCTGTATACTGACCGGTGTCTCTCAGGGGGAATCTACACACTGACCAGTGTCTCTCAGTCCCTCTCTTGCAGTGGGAAGATCTATACACTGGCCGGTGACTGACATGTTTCTCAGTCTTTCTCTCTCACTGACTGGAAGAGATAAGTGACTTTAATCAGTTGAGGCTTTTGGTTTAAGATGGCACTACTGAAGATGGGTGTCAGCTTACTGGTGGTTCATAAAGCAAGAAACACAACTAAATACTTTGTTAATGACACTTTTTCTGTGGAAAATTGTTGTAAACGATCACCGCAAACAATGAAGAGGTCACCAAAGGCGAGGTGGTCTTGAAGGCCAAGGCGTGCTGGTACAATTGTAAGTCGAAGAAAGGTCGAGGCACATTCGCAACAGAGTTGGAGTGGAGGAACTCCAGAGTCCCGGCACTGAAACCGGGAGCAAGACTGGATCGATCTAAGTGCCAGGATGATTTGGGAAGGTTGGGCACGGACTGGAACATGACCGCAGGGTCCAGTCCCAAAGTGTATTGATGCGGTATGGCCTGGGTCCGAGCTGATGTTTGGACCATATAAACGCCGGGCCAGATCTGAAAAGGCAATGCGAGGGTTGGGCCGGTTCTGCTTGCTGCTTTGTGATGTACACTCGTTCTCCGTAGCACTGAAACCAAAACTGAAGCTGTGTCCTGCTCCAGGCTTCGTGTCTGCAAGGTCCGCGACGACATGCACGGCTGTGTGATGAACTGAGGCTATGGGTCGGCTCTGGGCTTTGTGTCGGAAGACTCACTTTCGTTCTGAATGCTGCCGTTTGCTTTACTGTTTGCACAATTTGTTTCTCTTTCCCTCTCTCTGCACATTGGACTTTAAATGTTTTTTTTAAATTGGGTTCTTTCAAGTTTCTTGTTTTGTGGCTGCCTGCAAGGAGATGAATCTGAAGGTTGTAGAATTTATCCATATTTTGATAATAAATGTATTTTAAAACACCCCAGTTACATGGCTACCCACACATTTCAGCAGCAAGAAACACAAACTCGGGAGATTATATAAAAAATTCATTTATTGGTCCGTTACTTTGATTGACAGTAGTAGGGCAAGTACCCATGGCCGTTGATGCGCAGGCCTGGACGTACCCCACCCCTCTCGGCTCGCCGTGTCGGCCATCCTCCCAGCCCCCTGTCACCAGGCGGGCTTTGCGGGGGTCGGCTTCATTCGCAGAGGGGCTTGGCTGGCGTCCAACGGAGCTGCGGGTCAACGGCAGGCGATCCCTCTCCCGCCCATCTCCCTCCCGCCCTTCCCTCACCCCCTGCCCCTGCTGCTCAATCAAGGGCAAGGAACGAGGGGTGGCGGGTGGGGTGTGGGGGGGGTGGGTGTGGAAAGGAAGCAGGGAGCGCCTATGCTGCAGAAGGCGACGATGTGGGGGGTTTGGAGGGAAGGGAAAACGCACACTGCAGCAAACTGATTGGTGGGGTATTTTTCTTTTGAACAACAGAACCCTGTACAATTATCAGAAAACCCTGATTTCAAATTCACACCTACACATAATTAACTCTGCACTCTACGGTTAAATCACTGTCAGCCTATTGAAGGGGATCACCGATGTAGTTACTTGGCTTGGGGAAGGCGGGGTGGGGTGGGGTTGGGTGGGGTTGGGTGGGGTGTGGGGTAAACGAGGCCGAGAAAAGAAAAAGAGGGCGTCAGTCTCTTTTGCTTTAAAACCCAGGATCCCAGAGCTGGACCCTGTCCCCAGTTATACCGAGGGTAGTGGGGAGGGAGAGACAACTTCTCCCCCTTTGCTGGAGAGTCACCTCAGGTGTCTGCGGGAGGAGGCAGGGAAGAGAGGTATGGCTGTCTGAAGGACAGGGAGGGGGTGGGCTCAGATAATCCCCAGCACTACTAACACAAGGAAGGAGGGGAGCCCAATGTCCAAACCTAGACCCCAGAAGGAAGGGGCTGCAGAGCGACTTGCTCTTTTAAGTGAACACAAAGCCCAGCTTCCCACACTCGTGAAAACACATTCAACCCCTCTCTGTCCCCCAAACTCGCTCACGGCCCGGCGAGGAGGAGCCGAGTCTGAGGCTTGAGGTAATTTGGGCTCTCCGTCCCTGACACGCCCTCTCCGCACATAACTGAAGGAAGATCCTCGGGGGGGTAATTGTGAACACAGGAGATGCACGCTATGGTGGCTGTGTGGATCTCTGCTACACTCCACTCTCTCTCAGCTGGCTGGCCCCCCCTTTGAGCCCCTGGGGGAGGGGAAAGTGTGTGGGGTCTTACAATACAGAAAACAAAGGGAAATAGAAACAACAGGGTAAAAGGAAGGCTCACAAAGGGGAAACCCTTGCTCTGGCATTCAGTTGCTTTGAGGAGGAAAGGCCAATGGTTTTAAAATAAAAATTTCAGGCAGTAGGAGGGATCTGAGTGTCAAAGGGAAGGGCAGAGGGAGGTGCAACCATGAGGGACAGGGCCTCACCCTGCAGGTCACCGCCCACTCCCTCCCACCGCCCCCCCTTACGAGGGGGTCTCAGGGCTGGCGCTGGCATTGTTGTCCTGGGGCGAGGCAGCGCCACGGGGTGCCACTTCGATGATCCTGGGCTTGTCGATGATGCGCGCTGCCCGGTTGCCCTTCTCCACGATGCCGATGATCCAGGCCTGGTGGCCCTCGCCGTACTTGGGCGACTTGATCTCGGCGCAGAAGCGAGCCGCCTGTTCCCGGGGCAGGCAGATCAGCAGGCCGCCTGCGCTCCCGGAGGGGAGAGGAGAGAGAGATGGAGCCATTAGAATGTGGCAACGCTCAAGGACCCCAGCATCTGCCGCACGACCCTCCTCCACAACTCGTTCACAAAGTCTGGGTCGGCTTATTCCCCCGCCCCACCCCCACAGACTTCTGTGCTTCATGGAGACCCGGCTGACAGAAGAGATAGCGGAACGTGCCATCGAGCCCCCTGGGTTCTCCCTGTTCTGGTCAGACAGGTTGAAAAACTTCACTGGGAAGAGTAAAGGAGGAGGGGTCGACAATGCTCGGTGCGACCCCCGGACTTCGCATGCACTCAAATCCTTCTGTTCCCCAGACCTGGAATACCTGGGGCTGCTGTGCAGACTCTACTGGCTGCGTAGGGAGTTCACGGCTGTTATCATCACAGCGGTGTACGTTCCACCGCAGGCTGATACTGACCTGGCTCTCAAGGAACTCTACGAGACCATCAACACGCTGGAGACTGCACACCCAGAGGCTGCCTTCATCGTCGCCGGCGACTGCAATCGAGCGTCACCGACGAAAGTCTCAATGAAGTTTCGTCAGCACATCCAGGTGAGCACTCGCGGCGGTAACACACTTGACCACTGCTACACCCCCTTCCGCAGCGCTTACAAAGCTCTCCTTCGCCCAGCTTTTGGAAAATCAGACCACTCTTCGATCCTGCTCCTGCCAACGTACAGGCAGAAGCTGAAACAAGAGGCAGCCATAGTTAAAACCGTCCAGCGTTGGTCCGATCAATCGGACTCCATGGCCATAGTTAAAACCGTCCAGTGTTGGTCTGATCAATCGGACTCCATGCTGCAGAACTACTTCCATGACGTCGACTGGAATGTCTTCCATGATGGGAATACCTCCTGAGTTCACAGAAGGAGTCACTTGCTTCATCCGGAAGTGCATCGACAATGTTGTCTCCCACAAGTCAGTCAGGGTCTTCCCGAACCAGAAACCCTGGATCAATAGTTCCGTGTGAGCAGCACTTACAGCGCGACATCGAGCTTACATCGCTGGCAATCAACTGGAGCTCAAGAAAAGCAGCTATGATCTGCGCAAAGCTATCAAGGCCGCGAAAAAATATATAAGAAGATTGAGTCAAGACTCACACGTGGCTTGTGGCGAGGGCTGGATACCATCGCGGACTTCAAAGCCAAACATCGCGGTGCCGCCAACGTTGTGGCCTCTCTCCCAGATGAGCTCAATCGCTTTTACGCTCGGTTCGATGTCGCCAACTCGGAGCCTCCGAGGAAAGCCACCGCTACAACCTGCAACCCGGTCATCTCTGAGGCCGAGGTACGCCGATGTTTCCAACGAGTGGACAGTCGCAAGGCTGCGGGACCGGACGGCATCCAGGGAGAGTACTCAGGACTGGCAGGTGTGCTTACAGACATTTTTAATCTCTCCCTCTCCCAGTGTAGAGTGCCCTCCTGCTTCAAATTATCCACCATTGTCCCTGTACCCAAAAAGACCAAGGTAACATGCCTGAACGACTGGTGTCCTGTCGCACTCACCTCAATAATAAGCAAATGCTCTGAGAGGCTGGCCAAGGATTACATCTGCAGCTTGCTACCACCCAGACTGGACCCCCTACAATTCACCTACAACACAACTGGTCGACAGATGACACAATAGCCAGTGCTCTACCCACCATCCTTACACACCTGGAGAAGAAGGATGCTTATGTGAGAATGCTGTTCTTGGACTGCAGTTCAGCATTCAACACCAAAGTTCCATCCAGGCTCGACAAGAAGCTCAGAGACCTCGGCCTGGACCCTGCCTGGTGCAGCTGGATCCTGGGCTTCCTGTCAGATCACCAGCAGGTTGTAAGAGTGGGCTCCCTCACCTCCAACCCTTTGACTCTCAATACAGGAGCCCCTCAGGGCTGTGTACTGAGTCCCCTCCTTTACTCCCTGTACACCCATGACTGTGTAGCCACCCACAGCTCTAATCTGCGAATTAAATTTGCCGACGACACTAGATTGATTGGCCCTATCTCAACCAATAACGAGGCGGCCTACAGAGAACAGTGCCTACAGGTCACAGTGGTGTCAAGAAAACAACCTCTCCCTCAATGTCGCAAAAACAAAGGAGCTGGTTGTGGATTACAGGAAGAATGGAGACAGGCTAACCCCTACTAACATCAATGGATCTGGGGTTCAGAATTCAAGTTCCTCAGCATCCACATCAGCGAGGGCCTCACGTGGTCTGTGCACACCAGCCGTGTGGTGAAAAAGGCACAACAGCGCCTCTTTCACATCAGACAGTTGAAGTTTGGTATGGGCCCCCAAATCCCAAGAACTTTCTACAAGGGCACAATTGAGAGCATCCTGACTGGCTGCATCACTGCCTGGTGTGGGAACTATACTTCCCTCAATCGCAGGACTCTGCAGAGACTGGTGCGGACAGCCTAGAGCATCTGTAGTTGTGAACTTCCCACGATTCAGGGCAACTACAAAGGACAGGTGTGTAAAAAGGGCCTGAAGGATCACTGGGGACCCGAGTCACCCCAACCACAAACTGCTCCAGCTGCTACCATCCGGGAAGCAGTACCGCAGCATAAACACCAGGACCAACAGGCCCCAGGACAGCTTCTTCCACCAGGCCATCAGACTGATGAACTCACGCTGATGACTATTCTAATAATTATGAATTATTATAAATTACTATGATTGCACATGGTGCATTTAGATGGAGGCGTAACATAAAGATTTTTACTCCTCATGCATGTGAATGAAGGAAGTTAAGAAATAAAGTCAACACAATTCACCTAGATTCCATACCCCCCACCCACACAGCAGGAGCGGGCACTAATTACACAGGCCATAGAACCAAGACTTATGGCGCGCCACATCAACGCTGACCATGGCTCTTCTATACTGCTGGTACCCTCCCGCCCCGGTAGGAGACGCCGTGAGTACCGTGGCTCCCATGGGGAAGGCAGGGCTCCCTGCCTACTCACCAGAAGTCTCCGCTGACGTGCCGTGGAGGAGGCCGAACATGTTGCCGCAAGCCTTGCTGATGGCCGCCATCTTGGCGATGATGGGGAGGTTGTGGATGACAAAGGAGACCTCATTGCGTTGCTGCTTGGCCAGGTTTTGCGCGTGGCCCAGGATGCCGAAGCCAGTGATGTCCGTGGCCGCATGCGCGTTGAACGTGTGCATCAGTCCAGCGGCTGTGGGTGGAGGAATACAGTGAGAAACTTTGGTCTGCGTGACTTCTGTGTAGATCAGTGCCAAACACAATTACATCAAGCAAAGGCCATAATAGAATGTGGTGTTGCAATTACAGATAAAGTGCTGTGTGCCTTCAATGTGGATGGCATGGTCTAACTCCACCCAGGCAAGTGGGGAGTGTTCTGTCACACTCCTGGATCATAGATGGCGGAGAGGCAATGTGGTGGATATGGAGTGCATGGACCAACTCCACCCAGGCAAGTGGGGAGTGTCCCGTCACACTCCTGACTCATAGATGGCAGTGAGGCAATGTGCCGGATATGGAGTGCATGGACCAACTCCACCCAGGCAAGTGAGGAGTGTTCTGTCACACTCCTGACTCGTAGATGAAGGAAAGTATATCAAGGATCCGGATGATTGTGTGCTAAACTGCATCAACAACTTTGCAGTAGACACTAAGATTGTGGGCGTACGGCCCAGCGAGGAAGGCTACAAAGCTGGAAATGGGACCAGGATCAGCTGGAAAATGGGCTGAAAAATGGCAAATGGAATTTAATGTGGACATGTGAGGTGTTCCACTTTGGGAGGACAAACCAGGGCAGGATTTTCACAGAGCAGTAGGGCACTGAGGAGTGTGGTAGATTCCAGAATTCCTTGACAGTGATGTCACAGGTAGATGGGGTCGTAAAGAAGGCTTTTGGCACCTTGGCCTTCATAAATCAGAGAACTGAGAGCAGGAATTGGGATGCTACATTAAAGTTGTATGAGACATCGATGAGGCCAGTGCACCATTCTGGGCACCTACCTACAGCAAAAATAGCAATAAGACTGAAAGAGTACACAGAAAATTGACAAGGATGTTGCCGAGACCCGAGGTACAGGGAACAGTTGAATAGGTGAGGACTTTATTCACAGGATCACAGGAGGGAGAGGGGAGATTTGATAGAGATATAGAAAATTATAAGGGGGATAGATCGGGTAAGTACAAGCAAGCTTGTTCCACTGAGCTAGGGTGAGACTAGAACTAAAGTTCATAGGTTAAGAGTGAAAGGTGAAAAACAAAATGGGAGAAGGAAGGAGGGATAATAATATCTGAGGAAGACTGGACAATATGGAGGTATCAATGGAAGTGTACCAGTTCACAGAAATGGAGGGAGTTCGGGTGGAAAAATTTAATAAGACATTTTATTACACCCTCTCAGAAATCCAACGATGATAGTAACCCCCCCTGTTTGCTGGAGAAATTGTGGAAATCAGAATGCAAACCATTATCATATTTTCTGGGAATGCCCCGTTATCAAAGACTATTGGAGTGGGATGCATAATGCCCTACAAGACATCTTTAAATGTAAAATACCCTTAGAGAATAAGACCATATATTTTGGGTATATACCTCAAGGAAGGTTGAAAAGAGATAAATATTTAATGAATGTACTGCTGGTGGCTGGTAAAAAGACCCTTACCAGGAAATGATTATCACAGGAGAGCCCAATTTTAAATGTATGGATGGAAATTACAATGGACATTTATAAAATGGAGAAGATAACCACATCTGTTAATCATAAGTTGGATCAATTTTATTCATACTGGAAAAAAATGGTTTAACTACATAACACCTCATAGGCCTGATTTTATTCTCACAAGTCAATGAATATGTTGTTAAAAAAAAATCACTCCCTACTCTGTACATAGTTTTCTTCTTTCGATTGTTCTTTCTTTCCTCTCCTTTACCTCAGATAAGCATTATGTGGAGATTTGTGACAAATATGATTATACGATTATATATGTACAGTATCTGAAATACATCTTGTGGAAATGTTTGACGGTGAAATTCAATAAAAAATAAATTACAAAAAGAAGGGTGAAAGGTGAAATATTTACGAGGAACTTCTTTACTCAGAGGATGGTGAGAATATAGAACGAGCTGCCAGCAGAAGTGGTGGAAGTGGGTTCAATTTCAACATTTTAGGAGATATTTGGATAGGTACCTGGATGGGAGGGCTACGGTCCGGTTGCGGGTCGATGGGACGAGACAGAGTAACAGCTTGTCACAAACAAGATGAGCCGGATTGCTCTGTGACTGCACAGTTCAGGCAGGTCAAAGAGAGTCTCTCACTGTGCCAGCCTCACCCGATGTCCCCTCTGGAACATCACAGAGGGCGTATGGACAAATCTCGACAAGGAGCTTCCTCACGAAAATTCACAGTCTGCAAACAGGTTGAACTCATCACACTGTCCCCAAGGATGGTATGTGCTTGAGCTGGGGAGGGGTTGACATTCCCACTACACAGGAAGGATCAGACGTCGAGAGCTCCTCTCACTGCCAGCCAAGCGGGGCCTTTGTGCTTGCTAGAAACATGTCCAATACGAATGTGATTTATATTAACGACCTGGATGAGAGGGTAGAAGGGCAGGTTGGCAAGTTTGCAGACGACACAAAGGTTGGTGGTGTTGTAGATAGTGTAGAGGATTGTCGAAGATTGCAGAGAGACATTGATAGGATGCAGAAGTGGGCTGAGAAGTGGCAGATGGAGTTCAACCCGGAGAAGTGTGAGATGGTACACTTTGGAAGGACAAACTCCAAGGCAGAGTACAAAGTAAATGGCAGGATACTTGGTAGTGTGGAGGAGCAGAGGGATCTCGGGGTACATGTCCACAGATCCCTGTAAGTTGCCTCACAGGTGGATAGGCTAGTTAAGAAAGCTTATGGGGTGTTAGCTTTCATAAGTCGAGGGATAGAGTTTAAGAGTCGCGATGTAATGATGCAGTTCTATAAAACTCTGGTTAGGCCACACTTGGAGCACTGTCCAGTTCTGGTCGCCTCACTATAGGAAGGATGTGGAAGCATTGGAAAGGGTACAGAGGAGATTTACCAGGATGCTGCCTGGTTTAGAGAGTATGCATTATGATCAGAGATTAAGGGAGCTAGGGCTTTACTCTTTGGAGAGAAGGAGGATGAGAGAAGACATGATAGAAGTGTACAAGATAATAAGAGGAATAGATAGAGTGGATAGCCAGCACCTCTTCCCCAGGGCACCACTGCTCAATACAAGAGGACATGGCTTTAAGGTAAGGGGTGGGAAGTTCAAGGGGGATATTAGAGGAAGGTTTTTTACTCAGAGAGTGGTTGGTGTGTGGAATGCACTGCCTGAGTCGGTAGTGGAGGCAGATACACTAGTGAAATTTAAGAGACTGCTAGACAGGTATGTGGAGGAATTTAAGGTGGGGGGTTATATGGGAGGCAGGGTTTGAGGGTCGGCACATTGTGGGCCGAAGGGCCTGTACTGTGCTGTACTATTCTGTGTTTTCTACGAAACAGTGACTGGAGAAACGATCAAAGATGTGTGCAGTCAAGTCCTTTCACATAGAGGGTGGTGGACGTTGGTAATGGGCAGTGACGGCGTTTAAAAGCCTCTTATCATAGGAGCGCCAACGTGCAGAGAATGGAGGGATATAGACATTGTGTAACCAATTAGCTTTATTTGTCACATGTACATCGAAACACACAGTGAAATGCGTCATTTTGTGTCAACAACCAAGCTTCTGGTACCAACATAGCATGTTCAGAACGACCTATCCCTTATCTCCGTCTGTTTGGAATGTGGGAGGACAATGGAGCACGCAGAGGAGACCTCACGGTCAATGGGACAAACTCCTTACAGACAATGCTGGGAATTTGACCCTGGTTGTTGGTGATATATATAGAAAGAAGGGATTAGTCTAGCTAGGTTTGACACAACATTGTGCACGAAGGGCCACTTCCAGTGCCGACAGTCCCCTGCCAATCCCAAGACCCATCTCACGGGATCCATCATATCGACAGGATGTCCTGTGCTGAACACTACACAATTACATCTACAGAGAAAAGGCCCTGCCCAGCCCCGGAGGCGTGTAGGGGAGGAGCGGTGATCAGCATGGAGGGGGTTACCTGTTCTGTTAAGCCGGGCCATGTTGAACATGGCTTCCTGATAGGCCAGCTCCACGTCCTCCTGGGAGACCACCAGCTTGATCTTGTTCCATTTCTCGGGCTGCGGAGAGACAGGGGAGAGGCAGGGTTAGTGCTCGAGAAGAGCAGGGGGCTGAAGGGTGGGCAACACAAAATCCAACCGGACACTTCGACCACCATCCCCAGAGAGAGGAGCTCCTGGCCGAGGACGGAGCAATCAAAACTTGGGACAGAACGACGGCAATAAACCTCTTTTCTATGATAGAACAGAGGCAGAGGAAACGCAGGAAGTCCCACACCACCAGGAACTGCTGCTTCCCTTTAACCATTCGGTTCTTGAACCCTTCTATTGGCTCTGCAACAAGAGCGGGCAGAGGAGATTTACCGGGATGCTGCCTGGATTTGGGAACATGTTTTATGGGGAAAGGGCTTTTCTCCTTGGAGCAGAGTAGGATAAGATGTGGTTTCACAGGGCTGCTAGACTGAGTGGACAGCCTTCTTCTCATGGCTAATACAAGAGGGAATACTTTTAAGGTGAATGGAGGGAGGTATAGGGTTCTTTTTAAACCCACAGAGTGGTGGGTGCATGGAATATGTTGCCAAGGGTGGTGGTAGAGGCAGATACATTAAGGACATTAAAGAGACCTGTAGATAGGCACATGGAGGACAGAAAAATGGGAAGGTTCTGTGAGAGGGAAGGTTAGATTGATCTTAGAGTAGGTCAAGGGGCCTGCACAATATCATGGGCTGAAGGCCCTGCACTGCTCCACGTTTTTTTTTGTTCAAGAACAGCTTCTTCCCTTCAATTATTCGGTTCTGAACAAGAGGCTGCAGAGGAGATCTATCCAGATTAGACAGCACCACTTCGGAGGAAAGGCTGAAGGAGCCAAGGCTTTTCTCTTTGGAGCAAAAGGTGATGAGAGGCAACTTGCCAGAGGTGTACAAGATTATGAGAGGTGCAGATGAGAGTAGACAGCCAGCAGCTTTTTCCCAGGGCAGCAGTAACCAACACCAGAGGAAATCCATTTGTGAGAGGAGGAATACTTAGGGGATAGTTATGGGTCCATGGAATGCGCTGCCAAGAGAGACGGTAGAGACAGATACATTAAAGAATATTGAAGAGAATCTTAGACAGGTAATGTGGACGATAGAAAAATGGAAGGCTAGGTGGAAAGAATTGGTTATAATGTGGACGATAGAAAAATGGAAGGCTAGGTGGAAAGAATTGGTTATATTATGTTTTCTTTGTGTACATTGTGTAGCTTTATATACATCAGTACAGTATTTATGAGCTGAAAGCCCATACTGTGCTGTACTGATCTACAGTCTATGCACTAATCAACACAACCCTAATCACTACCTCAGTAAGATCATAAGGCATAAGGAATAGAATTAAGCCATTCAGCCTATCAAGTCAGCTCTGCCGTTCTATCATGACCGATTAATTATTACCTTTGATTTATTATTCCTGCCTTCTACACATAACCTTTGATCCCCTAACTAATCAAGAACTTATCAACCTCCACTTTAAATAAATTACCTGGCCTCCGCCCATGGCAACAAATTCTACAGATTCACCATCTTCTGGTCCTAGACTCCCCCACTACAGGAAATACCCTCTCCACGTCCACTCTATCCAGGCCTTTCAAGATTCCTGACGAAGGGTCTCGGCCCAAAATATCGACTGTACCTCTTCCTATAGATGCTGCCTGGCCTGCTGCGTTCACCAGCAATTTTTATGTGTGTTGCTTTCAATATTCGATAGGTTTCAATGAGATTCCCCACCCCACATTTTTCTGAACTCCAGGGAATACCGGGAATACTACAGGCAACAGTATAGATCACTATGATTACTTTGCACAAAAAAGATGATTTTTTTTGTTCTAACTCTGCTCTTTCTGGTGAAATGTGTGTGTTGTTGATGCTGTCCTTGTGTATTCTGTGTGCCTGTGACTGCAGCATGCTTTTTTTAAAACTGCATCTGTGCACACACAAAGCTTCACTTTGAGGTTGAAAGCTGTAAGCAGCCAGAATCAGCGGGACGTGGAGATCCTGGGGCTGGGGTGGACCTTCTGAATCACCAGCAGCTCACCCCAGTTGAAGACGAGGTCAGACCTGCTATTCGTCCGTGGGTCAGTCAGCAAAGGGGGATACTCCAAGATGGGGACTGGACGTGGGGCACCCTCCCACGCATTTTCCCCCTCCCCCCACAAACGCATCACATCGCTGCCCCGCAACTCACGTTCTCCAACCACTGGTGGCTGTTCACGGCGACCTGCGTCCCCAGAGGCTTCGTCAGCACCAGCACGTCACCCGGAACCGCGTTGTCGGGCCTTGGGAAACAGCAACAGAACGTAAGAAATGGAGCAGGAGTCGGCCACCTGACCTGTCGAGCCTTCTCCGACATTCAGCAGGACTATGGCTGACCTGGCTGTATACTCAGCTCGTTTTCCCCATAACCCTCAATTCTCTTTCTATGCCTTAAATCTATTTAGTGAGGTAGCCTTTGCTGCTTCCCTGGGCAGAGAATTCCACAAATTCACTACTCTCTGGGTAAAGCAGTTCTTCCTCATCTCCCCCCAAATCATTAGGCTGTGTGCCCTGATTCCCATCTCACTTACCAGTGCCTCCAAAGCCAGTATATCTTCCCTCAAGTAAGGAGACCGGAACTGCACGCAGTACTCGAGGTGCGCCCTAACTACCCCGTACATTTGCAGCACAACCTCCCTGCTCTTAAACTCAGTCCCTCTGGCAATGATATCCCATTGCACCTGCTAAGCAAACTTTTGCAATTCATTGCACAAGCACTCCCAAGTCCCTCTGCTTAACAGCACAGTGTAATCTTTCATTATTTAAATAATAATTGAATCTATTATTTATGAGCACAAAATTTACAAACAAGGCGGAATGGAGAGGGGCAGCCAATCAGTGCTGCTGGCTCTTCTGGCAGACCCCGTTACCAAAGAGAGAGTGTGAGAGACGCACACTAGTGCTGCTAGCCCAACTCACATGATGAACTCGTTGGGTTGGCACACCACGGTGGCCACCCCGCCAATGATGATCCACGGATTCACCACCGTCTGCCCGCCGGTCACCGAGGTGCCGCCCTCCTCCGCCGCGTCCTTGAAGCCCCGGATCATCAGGGGCACCACCTTGTCCCGCTCCTGTGGTGGGCAGAGGCAGAAGAGGCCGTTAACCGCCGTCGCACTGCTCCCCGCTCCAAGAACTGCCCCCCACCCCAACAGCGCCGCTCCCAGGCGCACCTTGCAGGAGGGCACCCTCACCAGTCCATCCTGGACTTCCAGGTCTACCGCCACCCCGGGCTACTTCCATTCTTTTATGGGAAGAAATTTATTATTGTCACGTGCTGGATTGGGGTGCAGAATTGTTACTTTTCCGACAATTTAACTTTCCTATGCTTGCATGTGACGTTTACACAATCACCTCTATATATGCGTAATTGTTTAGTGAATTTTCCAGTAATTGTGATATAGCCGATTCTATGTTTTCTAGAAGCTTCTCAGTTAGGGCAGCACAGTAGCGGTTAGCGAAACGCTCTCCCGCTGCTGAGAGGAGTCTGTACGTTCCCCTGGGGGGGGTTTCCTCCCACATTCCAAAGACCCGGGTTCAATTCCTGCCGCTGCCTGTATTGCCCCCCGCCGCCCGTGTTCGGAAGACCTACTGGTTGGCAGGTTGATTGGTTATTATAAATTTTCCTGTGATTAGGCTAGGGTTAAATTGGGGATTTCTGGGCAGCTCAGCTCGAAGGGCCAGAAGGCTCCATTCCGTGCTGTCTTTTAACAAAGAAATACATGAAACTGGAGGCTGTCCCCAACACATCCCCAGACTCTGTTGGTCGTCAGCACAAAAGATGCATTTCACTGGATGTTTTGATGCATAAAATGCTGACCTAATACACAACGCCCATATCTTTCCACCTTCTGCACGTTTGCGCTCCTGCTTAAGAGGCTCTTTAACACCTCTATCATATCTGCCCCCGCCACCTGCCCTGCAATCCCATTCCAGACATCTGTGTGAAAGGACAACCCCACACATCTTTGAACTTTGCCCTGGCCACCTTAAATGCCTCCCCGTCAGTATCGGGCATTACACGAGCAAGCACCAAGGCCCCACCCGGCAGTGAGGGGAGCTCTCCCACGTAGTTGGAATCTCAACCCCCGCCCCTCCGGAGCGGGGGCTCTCCCTGGGCCGGCTGTGATGGGGCTGAGGTGAGCACCTGCCTCCTTGCAGACCGGGTCCTTGTGACTTAGAGGACTCTCCACTCGACGGAATATCTTCCAGCAGGGGTGCAGACACGAATGTCTGGAGTGCCTGGAAGATCATCGGCTCGATGAAAGGTGCTCTTTGGTCTGCCAAACCTTACGGCCAAGAGCACTACAGCACAAAAACAGGCCCATCTGGTCCACAGCGATCCGTTATCCTGCCCGGACCCATCAACATGCACCTGGACATTAGCCCTCCATATCCATGATACGCATCCAAATTATATTCAAAAGTTAATTTATTTCTCCAAATTCCTACATGATACAAGTAATCTATGTGTGTTCAGCTTCATGTGGTCTACCTAAGGAAGCAACAATTTCAGAAGTATTTGACGTCCAGTATAACCTTGATAAACTGACCTTCTGTGAATCGCCCATGAGCATTCCCAAGTCCCCTGGACCACAGCTTGCTGCAAGCTTTCAACATCAAACTTTACAATTCCCAGAAACAAAGTTCTATGCCTCATTCTTGACTTTCAAAACGCTGGATCGCAAAGACTCCAGGATGAGGTAGGCTGAGATAAAGATGCATCACTGAGCGTATGAACAGTCCACTCGGGAGTCTCAATAGCAGCCGGGCATGAATCTGTGCTTCAGCCTGGTGGAATGTGTTTCAGAAGTTGTATCTACTGCCTGATGGAGGGGAAGAGAGAGAAGGTCCAGAGTGGGAGGGGTCCTTCATAACGCTGGCTGCTTTCCTGAGGCTCTGAGAAGACCTTGTCAAAGGAGCTGAATTAAGTCTACACCGCTATTCCATCGTGGCTGATTTATTATATATTTTATTGAGACACTGTGTTAAATAGACCCTTCCAGCCCTTCAAGCTGCCCGGCAAGACTAGCCTAATCACGGGACAACTTACAATGACCAATCAACCAACAGGTACGTCTTTGGACTGTGGGAGGAAACCCACATGGTCATGGGGAGAACGTACAAACTCCTTACAGGCAGCAGTGCCAATTATCCATGGGAACCACCCCCCGACCAATTCTCCTTTAAATTAGACACCCTTACTAATCAAGAACCTAACAACCTCTGCTTTAAATATACCCAATGACTTCACCTCCACAGCCATCTAGGGCAATGAATTCCATAGATTCAACACCCTCTGGAGAAAGAAGCTCCCCCCTTCTCTGTTCTAAAGGGACGTCCTACTATTCCGAGGCTGTGCCCTCTGGTCCTGGACTCCCGCACTACTGGAAACATCCACTCTATCCCAATTTTTTTTTTGCCATGGAGCCTTACCATTAACTGAGGTGTCCGTGAACCCCTGAACATTTCAGGAGAGCAGTGTTATGTGTTTCACTGAAAAGGGGCTGCACGAGGACATACCCGACCAAAACTTTTCCGTGGAGGGCTTCCAGACCGTTCGGGCTGACCGGAAGTGCACCGACAGCGGTAAGCGTAAAGGAGTTGGGGGCTTGCTGTTCTGGTTAACAACGGATGGTGCAATCCTGGTCATATTATGATCGAGGAACGTGTTTGTAGACCGGATATTGAACTTTTTGCTGTTGGACTCCGGCCACATTCCACCGAGATACAACACTGGGCGTCATGGGAGGTTGTTCCTGCCTCTGGCCATCGAACTTTGCAGCTCCTCCCACGGAGGGTCAGACACCCCGAGCCAGTAAGCTGGTCCTGGACTTATTTCCATCTGGCATAGTTTGCATATTGTTGTTTGATTGTTTGTGGTTTTTTGTATTGCTATATTTATGCTCTATTCTTGGCTGGTGCAGTTGTAACGATACCCAATTTCCCTTGGGATCAATAAAGTATATCTATCTATCTATCTAGTCTTTGCAATGTTTAATAGGTTAATGGGTATCAGATAGAAGAGATAGACGGGGCTGCAATTTCTCATATCACAGGCATAGTAGTTCCTGTATCAAGACAGGATGTATCCAGCTAGGTTGGTCTCGATGCTGCATCCACAAGGTCACCCCAGTATCTTGGTGTGATTCATTGGGGTTCACTGTACAATGTGAAGGCCATTCGGCACTGCTCCCTTGCTCTCCCCTCAGCAGCCTTACCTTCTCTGTCATTTTCTGGCTCACACTCAGCAGCATCAGCATGTTGTCGCACTCCGTGATGCCCATGGCGTAGAGATCGCTCAGGACATTGGCGCAGGCGATACGGCCCTGGGGCAAGGCAGAGGGAGAAGTGACACGGTTAGGACAAGGCACTGACCAGATGCAGATGGGTCTTCAACTGTGAGGGGTGAGGCAAGGTAATGTCAGAGACCATCCCCTGGTGTTATACAGTGACAGAACCCGTCCCCACTGGTACCGTACCCCAGTGTCATACAGTGAGACCCGTCCCCACTGGTACCGTACCCCAGTGTTATACAGTGACAGACCTGTCCCCCCGGTACCATACCCCTGTGTTACACAGTGACAGACCCATCCCCACTGGTACCGTACCCCGGTGTTATACAGTGACAGACCCATCCCCACCGGTACCGTACCCTGGTGTTACACAGTGACAGACCCGTCCCCACTGGTACCAAACCCCAGTGTGATACAGTGTCAGACCCATCTCCACCGGTACCGTACCCCAGTGTTATACAGTGACAGACCTGTCCCCCCCCCCCGGTACAGTACCCCAGTGTTATACACTGACAGACCCATCCCCACCGGTACCGTACCCCGTGTTATACAGTGACAGACCCATCCCCACCAGTACCGTACCCCGGTGTTATACACTGTCACACGCATCTCCACCGGTACTGTACCCTGGTGTTATACACTGACTGACCCGGGCCCACCCTTACCATACCCAGGTGTTATGCAGTGATGGACCCGTCCCACCAGTAGCATACACCACTGAGATATAGTGACAGACTCGCACCCCGGTGTTATACAGTGACAGTTCACACTTCACCCTAATACAGTGCATCCTGCAAGTTGACATCTGTGACGTGGTGCCCAGAGCTGCTCAGGATGTGGTTCAGTAGCTGGATGTATCAAAGGAAACTGTGAAGTGAACAGATTGCCCCACCCAATGGAAAGACGACACAGGGTAACACCGGCAACCTACCATCATGTAGGGGTCATCGACCAGCGGGTAGAAGAAGTCTGTGGTCTGTACAAGGGAGAGACCGCCATGCCGCAGTGGGATCACGCAGGAATCCATCCCGATCCCTGCAACAGACGGTCAGGTAGTGTCAGTCCGAGCCCTGAGAACGAGCCGCGCAGCAGGGGACGGGTGGGGTGCGAAACCTAATGCTGGCTGCTGAGAGGGGAGTTCCTACTGCCAGCAGACATTTGAGGGGACAATGTTGGCCATGTATCTAAATTGCCCCCATTTCAGTCAACATTTGCAAAAAGCTTGCTACAGGTACAACACACACAAAATGTTGGAGGAGCTCACCGTTTACGGAGCAGAATAAACTGTCGTTATTTCAGGCTAAGACCCTTCATTAGAACGGCGACTCTTTGATAATGGGGTTTGGTAATTGAAACACCAATGCCCAAGATCGGAAAAGCCTAAGTAGTGGACACAGCCCAGTCCATCACAGGCAAAGCCTCCCACCATTGAACACATCTACAAAGAGCACAGTTACAGAAAGCAGCGTCCATCAACAACCCCCACCATCCAGTTCACGCTCTCCTCGCTGCTCCCATTGGGAAGGAGGTACAGAAGCTTCAGGTCCCTCACCACAGGTTCAGGAACAGTTATTACCCCTCAACCATCAGGAAGGAGGTACAGGAGCCTCAGGTCCCTCACCACAGGTTCAGGAGCTGTTATTACCCCTCAACTATCAGGCTCCTGAAGCATTGTGGATAACTTCACTCACCCCAACACTGAACTGATTCCACAACCGTGGACAATTCTTGACTTGCTTTCAAGAAGTTCTCAATATTATTTATTTTTGGTTTCTGTATTTGTAACTCGTCTTCTTCTGCACATTGTTTCTTGTCCCCCTTTACTTGTGTTTTTACTTAGTTTTTCACTGATGCTTTTGTATTTCTTTGTTCTGCTGTGAGTGCCTGCAAGGAAATGAATCCCAGGGCTATGTATGCTGACATATATGCACTTTCACAGCAAGTTTACTTTGAAGATTGAAATGCCTCATTCCAATATGTTGACTGTTTATTCCCCTACACAGACGCTGGCTGGTGGATTCCTCCAGCATTTTGTCAGTGTTGCTCAAGAGTTCCCACAGGCGGGAGAAAATGCAAAGACTGACAGAATGCCTGGGGAGCTATTGCGCAAAGATATGCAGGGGAAACCACTTCAGTGCTGCAGAATGTGCATGAAATGCAGGCGGCACTGTTCCCCCGCAGTCCCAGCACCTAGCCGGCTACACAGTCCTCAGGGCAATGAGATGCATGGTGTGGGGAGTACACTGCACCAGAATATATAGCCTCTACAACCACCTGAGAACCCATCAAGAGAAAACTCAATCTTACATGGCTCAAGTGTTCACGGCAGCAATGTGAGCAGGGACGAGAGAGGGTGGGAGATTGGATAGACCCTCCAGTTGACAAATTACTGCAATCACCCCACTTCTTCCCCCACCCCCCAGAATTTTTTTGAGACTCCACTCTTTAAATTCGGGAGAGGGCAAATGGGTGGCCAACCTTTCGGGTAAATGGCAGTCCTGTTCGGGGGGGGTAGGTCCCCTCCACCAAACCACAACCTCGCCATTTTCCTGGGGCAAAGTCCTCCTCCAGTTCAGCATAGATCGGGCTGCTTTCCCGAGATCTTGCCCACCCCCACCCAGGCTCCTCTCCCCCTGGCTGGGGAACATCCAAAAACGAGGCAAGGAGCAATATTCTGATAGGGGCATTTGCAGTGACGGGGATCGATGGTCCCTGGAGTCCAAATTCCTCCCTGGATTCCATCTGGGGCAAAGGGTGCGTTCACGCCCTGCCCCATCACCTGAGCCTGAACACCCGCCTCGGGGTATCAGACCAATCCCCTTCGTACCTGGGCTCTCGCCCCCGATGATTGGCGGCGCCACTGAGTACGGTTGCTGTCAATCAAGCACCGACGCCTTTGGGTGGCTCGGCCAGCCATCGATCAAATAGACGTTCATTCCCCCCATTGGCTGCTCTGTCTGTCTATCGCACAATGGGTACCTCGATTGGCCGGTAGGCGGCTCCGAGGCCCGGCGGCTCCACAAGCCGCACTCTCGCATGCCAAGGGAGGCCGAGGTCAAGGGTGTAGGGGAGGGGGAAAAGGGGGCGAGAAGGGGTCCTCACCGATCCGCGGCATGACGGTGCCCAGGAACTGGCTGTTGTCGTCGTCGCCGCCAGCCCCGGTGTCGGGCTGCGGCTCCGGCTCGAGTCCCTGCAGGAGTTTGAGCAGCACCTCCTGCGGGACCTTGCAGCCTCATCCTTTCAGATCGGAGAGAGCCGTCAGCCGGAATCCCTTGTCCAGCTCGTGGTCCTCGGGATCGAACGAGCGCTGGAAAGCCGCCGCCGCCATCGTCTCCCGGTCCGACCGGTTTCTCCTTCCCTGCTTTGAATCCCAACGGCCGCCGCCACCCACTGCGCCTGCGCCGTTCTGGGGACCGCCCTCACCTACCCACCCCTCTCCCGTCTGCGCCTGCGCGTCCAGTGGCCGCTGCCGCAAATGCGCCTGCGCACTAGGTTTTCCTATTCCTCCAGGAGGGTGACGTACCAGCACCACCTGTTGTATATTTTTTAAATCTCATTTTAAAATAGAATCAATGCATTCTACTAAAAATAAGAAATGTGAAAATTACAAAAAAAGATGCATTATTTAATGCCCGTACACTTATAGTAGCGTTTTACTGACTTCCTTTCAAAGGACGCGTGGTTTGGCCCAGGCACAGCAACGGTGGATGGCGCTAATAAATATTCGTATTGATCTTATTAATATGCATAGATTAATACGAAGGTTGTGCATATATTACTGAAACAGCTTCGGCCACACCACAATTAAATAAGTAATTTATTCAAGCAACATACATCAAAGTTGCTGGTGAACGCAGCAGGCCAGGCAGCATCTATAGGAAGAGGCGCAGTCGACGTTTCAGGCCGAGACCCTTCGGACTCTCGACCTCACCAACATTTATTGCACGTACCAACCAATCTACCTCCTCGAGAGGGTTGTGGTGAACTGCCACCCCACTTTACCTGCCACAATCAGTGTGGGGAAGGGGCTGCGAGAGGACGGGGCTCCATAATGTAGACCCAGCTATTATGAAGGAACGTCCAATAGATATCTGGATGGAGATGTAGGAGAGG
The DNA here is from genome assembly GCF_963921235.1 of Mobula hypostoma. NCBI lineage: Eukaryota > Metazoa > Chordata > Chondrichthyes > Myliobatiformes > Myliobatidae > Mobula > Mobula hypostoma. The sequence goes on from NC_086124.1 coordinate 28,412,137, forward strand.
GCTGCTTCCCTGTGCCCGCAGCCCTCGGCAGAAGTGGGTCGAGTTCAGAAACGGTTGGCAGAGTAGCCCCTGGCGTGGAACTGCTGTCCGTTCTGCAGACATTGCACCCACTTTGGTGGAGGGAGATCACACTCCTGACTTGTAGATGCGGGGAGGCAATGTGGTGGATGTGGACTGCTTGGACTAACCCCACCCAGGTAAGGGACCGGGATGGCAATGCTTGGTTGTTGGTAGGTAGGGTTAATACCTGACTTTCAAGAGTGCTTGTGAGTTACGTTCCGGCTGGACTTCGTCCTTAAGCTGCTGGAGAACAGTGTGGAAAGAACAGGCGCTGTTTCCTCCCAGTAGGGATTAGTTTTTAGTTCCAAGTGCTCCTGCCACGTTTTGTCACCCTGCAACCTTATCCTTCAATATCTTCGAATTATGGAGGTAAGCATGTGTATAAATGTCTCTCTCCAGCAGACCTCATCATGATCATCATGACTCCAGTATTTCTACTATTCTTTAATGTTTCTTAATGGTACACATGCTTTTTTTGTGTTCTATCGCTGAGCAGCAGTGAACCATCTGATTGGCCTATCAGAGTTTTCTTTGAGAATGAGTTGACTTGATCAGCACATCTGATCTGGCTATTGTTCACGATTGCACTTAATTTAAAAAGAAGTGGGGAGAGTCCCTTCACAATCCTGACTTATAGATGGGGCAGGGGAGGTAATGTGGTGGATGTGGAGTGCATGAACTAACTTAGCCCAGGTAAGTGGGGAGTGTCCCATCACACTCCTGACTTGTAGATGCAGGGGGGAGGTAATGTGGTGGATGTGGAGTGCATGGACTAACTCCATCCAGGTAAATGGGGAGAGTCCAGTCACACTTGTGACTTGTAGTTGGCACAAAGGCTGCACCTTCAGATGTTAGACTCTCCCACAAATGGACGCAGCTTCCCCACGTCCAGTCTGTCCAGGTCCTTCGGTCTCTGGGAAGTCTCAATGCGCACCTCACCCCACAGCATCCCTTTGGATACATTGTGTATGGGCCCAGAGCCATCAAACGCTTGTCATACGTTAAGCCTCCCATAGCTGTGGCAGCGTGTTTGTGCCTTGAGCAAGGCACTTAATCACACATTGCTCTAGTTTGTGCGAGGAGTGGCGCCCCACACAGACATCTGCGCCTTGTAAGGCATGAAAATGCCCGACACAGGCCTCTCATGGTCTGAGTCGATGTTCCCTCCCTCCCATAGTTGGGGTTGTTCTCATGAACCCCCTGTGGACCCACTCCAGGGCCACGAATATATGCTTAGTGGCTACTTTATTAGATACAGGAGGTACCTGAGGCGGGAGGAGAAGATGGCAATGCGATGCAGCGCCCATAGCCTCTCCGGTGAAATTATATCGTATTGTTAAATAGGAGCCGTGCACAATTCTGATTTGATGGAGACAGCCGTGAGAGCACAGAGGAACATCTAGAGTAACTTCTGAAATGCCCGGTTCGCTGCCGCTGCTACTGTGCGATCGAGAATCTCTGGAGGGAAGGCCCCAAAATCCTCGGCTTTGCCTGCTGCTGGCAGCCGGGGCTGGAGTCAAAGTGTTCGGCAGAGATGGTGCTCAGTGCTCGGTGTCAGAGGGCTGCTCGGAGGCTCGAAGTTTTCGATCAACTCAGAGTTGGACTGTGGTCGGGTATAGCAGGGAGAGTTTTCTTCCTTCTCCCGTCTGCATGAGATGTGGGACTTTCGAGTGACTTTGAACTTTTTACCATGCTAATGGCCTGTTCTTCATTAAGTTATGGTATTGCTTGCACTGTTGTAACTATATGTTATAATTATGTGGTTTTTGTCAGTTTTTCAGTCTTGGTCTGTCCTGTGTTTCTATGGTATCACACCAGAGGAACATTGTATCATTTCTTAATGCATGCATTACTAAATGACAATAAAAGAGGACTGTGTCCTCATAATCTAATCTAAAAAGATGCACATCAGTGATAATAAACCCGATTCTTGTTCTACTGCAGATCATGATTAAATTGAATGACGGTGGGGGGGGGGGGGAGAAGTCACAATCAGAACCAGGTTTAATATCACCGGCGTATGTCGTGAAGTCCATTGTCTCTGCGGCAGCAGTCCAGTGCAATACTTAATAATAGAGAAAAATGTGAATTACAGTAAGCTCTTTGGTTTTACTGATGATGAGTGCAGGATTGATGTTGCAACACCACTCAACTAGCTGATCAACCTCACTTCTGTGCGCCCTCTCGTCACCATCTGAAATTCTGCCAACAGCAAACTTATAGATGTCATTTGAGCTATGGAATGGAATAAAAGGAATTACAGAGGCATGAGAGAGGAGCTTGCCCAGGTGGATTGGAGGAGGATACTGGCAGGGATGACAGCAGAACAGAGGTGGTTGAAGTTTCTGGGAATAGTTCACAAGGCACAGGGTAGATATGTCCTGCAGAAGAAGTTGTTCTCAAACAGCAGGGCTAGGCTGACCAAGGGAAGTTAAGGACCTCATAAAAGCCAAGGAAACGAGATATAAGATAGCAAAAGTGAGTGAGAAGCTTTTAAAATCCAAGAAAAGGCAACTGAAAAAGCTATAAGAAGGGAAAAGATTAAATATGAAGGCAAACTAGCCAATAATATAAAGCAGGGTAATAAAAGTTTTTTTTCAGTTATATAAAGAGTAAAAGGGATGTGAGAGTTGATATTGGACCACTGGTAAATGATGGTAGTGAGGTACTAATGTGGGACAGAGAAATGGCAGATGAAATTAATAATTACTTTCCATCTGTCTTCACTGTGGAAGACACTAGCCAGAGGTCTGTGAGTGTCAGGGAACAGGAGTGAGTGCCATTGCTATGACAAAAGAGAAAGTGCCAGGCAAACTAAAAGATATAAAGGGGGATCTACCTGGACCAGATGAACTACATCCCAGAGTTCCGAAAGAGGTTGCTGAAGAAATAAAGGATGCATTGGTCATGATCTTTCAACGATCACTTGATTCCAGCATGCTCCTGGAGGACTGGAAAATTGCGAATGTCAGTCCACTCTTTAAGAAGGGAGGAAAGCAAAAGAGAGGAGGAAAGCATAGGCCAGTTAGCCTAACCTCAGAGGTTGGGAAAGTGTTGGAGCCCATTATTAAGGACAAGGTTTTGGGATACTTGAAGACGAATGATAAAATAAGTCAAAGTCAGCACGGTTTCTGTAAAGGGAAATCTTGCCTGAAAAATCTGTTAGAATTTTTCAAGGAAGTAACAAGCAGAGTGGACAAAGGAGAGGCAGTGGTTATAATTTATTTTGATTTTCAGAAGGCATTTGATAAATTGCCTCACATGAGGGTGCATAACAAGATAAAATCACAGAGCATTACAGGAAATATACCAGCACGGATAGAGGAATGGCTGACAGGCAGGAGGCAATGAGTGGGAATGACGGGGGCCTTTTCTGGTTGGCTGCCAGTGACTAGTGGTTTTCCTCAGCGATCTGTATTGGGACCGCTACTTTTCACATTGTCAATGATTCAGATAGTGGAATTGATGGCTTTGTGGCAAAGTTTTCAGGTGATACAAAGATAGATGGAGGGGTAGGTAGTGCTGAGGAAGCAATGCGATTGCAGTGGGACTTAGATAAATTGGAAGAATGGGCAAGAAAGTGGCAGATGGAACACAGAGTTGGGAAATGTGTGATAATGCATTTTGGTAAAAGGAACAATAGTGAGGACTATTATCTATATGGGAAGAAGTTTGAACATCAGAGCTGCAGAGGGACTTAGAAGCCCTTGTGGAGATTCTCAGAAGTTTAATTCACAGATTGAGTCTGTGGTAAAGAAAGCAAATGCAATGTTGGCAATTCAAGGGGAATAGAATATAAAAACAAGGAGAAAATACTGAGCAACACACTTAAAAGTTGCTGGTGAACGCAGCAGGCCAGGCAGCATCTCTAGGAAGAGGTACAGTTGACGATTCGGGCCGAGACGTCGACTGTACCTCTTCCTAGAGATGCTGCCTGGCCTGCTGCGTTCACCAGCAACTTTTAAGTGTGTTGCCTGAAATTCCAGCGTCTGCAGATTTCCTCGTGTTTGCGAGAAAATGCTGAGTCAGGCCGCACTTGGAGTATTGTCAACAGTTTTGGGCCCCATGTCTCAGAAAGGATGTGTTGTCATTGGAGAGAGTCCAGAGGAGGCTCACAAGGATGATTCTGGGAATGAAGGGGTCAACATATGAGGAGCATTTGGCAGCTTTGGGCCTGTAATCACTGGAATTTAGAAAAATGCGCGAGGATCTCGCATGTTGAAAGGACTTGAGAAGGTGGATGTGGAGAGGATGTTCCCTCTGGCGGGGTATCCAGAACTGGAGGTGACCTTTTCGAACAGAGGAGTTTTTTTTTAGCCAGATGTTAGTGAATCTGTGGAATGTTCTGCCACAGACTTTGGTGGAGGCCAAGTATGTGGGTATATTCAAAGCAGAAGTTGATAGATCCCTGATCGGTCAGGGCGTCAAGGGATATGGTGAGAGGGCAGATGCACGCGGTTGAATGGGATCCAGGATCAGCCATGATGAAATGGCGGAGCAGACTCGACCGGCTGATGCAAGAGATTCTGCAGATGCTGGAAATCCAGAGCAATATATACACACACAAAACGCTGGAGGAACTCAACAGGTCAGGCAGCATCCACGGAGGGGAAAGAAACGGGTGACATTTTTGGCTGAGACCCCGATGGATGCTGCCCGATGTGCTGAATTTCTCCAGCAATTTGTGTGTAAAAGTCAGTAATTTTAGAGTCATACAGCCCTTCGGCCCATCTCGTCGATGCCAACCTGGGTGCCCATCTGATCCTAGTCCCATTTACTCACATCATTTCCCTCTAATCTGCAGAACTGTGCAAGAGTCTTGGGTTTGCATGCGTACGTATATATAACTAGCTCGGGTGTCTAAGACATTAGCACAGCACTACATTCGTCAATGTGGAGCAGACAGCGAGTTTGCAAAGCTGGCAGGGGCAAAGGTTGGGAATAGCAAAGGTGGAGCGCGTGGGACGGGCGTGGGATAGGCGGCAGAGAAGGAGAGCCAAGGGTGGGGGCCAAGGGCAGGGGGAGGGGTGTGAACAGGTGCAGACGCAGCCAGCCCTGAGACACCAGGCAAGGTCATTTGATTCCAAACTATTAATTTATTAATCTTTACAGAATGTCTCTCTCCCTTCCCCTTTTCCCAACCACGATTCCCCTCTCCCTGCCCCCTTCCCACTCTCAGTCCACAATAGAAACCCATATCAGAATTTTGTGGCAGCAGTACAGTGCAATACATAAAATTACTAGAGTCCTGTGCAAAAGTCCATGCCTCATTAATTATATATGTGCCCAAGACCTGTATAATGAAGTTCATCTTTATAACTTTCCTTTTTGTGTGTCTGTCCAAAGTCTTTTAAATGTTGTTGTTCCCACCTGTGCTATTTCCTCTGGCCACTCATTCCACACACCGACCTCCCTGCTCCAGGCTTCGTGCCTGAGGACCCACTTTCATTCTGTATGCTATTTGCTTCCTTTTAGGGTTTGCATGATTTGTTTTTTATTCTTCGCACTTCAGGTGTTTGTCTGTCTTAGGGCTCTTCAGGGTTTGTTCATTTGTGGCTGCCTGTGGAGATGGCCTACTCTTGCTCCTATTTCTTAAGCTCTTAAATCTCAAGGTTGCATAATGTATACATACTTTAATAATAAATGTACTTTGAACCCTCTGTGTGAGACAAGGACTCCTTTAATAACTCCTCCAACTCCCACCTTACCTTAAGCTTGTGTCCTGTAGGCTTCATTGATTGTATAGCTAGCCAGAGGCTTTTTCCCAGGGCTGAAATGGCTAACATGAGGGGCATAGTTTTAAGGTGCTTGGAATTAGGTACAAGGGGGATGTCAGAGGTACGTTTTTTGCATAGAGAGTGGTGGGTGTGTGGAATGCACTGACAACAAAGGTGGTAGAGATGGATACAGTAGGATTTTTTAAGAGACTCTTAGATAGGTACATGGAGCTTAGAGAAATAGAGGGCTATGCGGTAGGGAAATTCAAGCAACACATCAAAGTTGCTGGTGAACGCAGCAGGCCAGGCAGCATCTCTAGGAAGAGGAACAGTCAACGTTTCAGGCCGAGACCCTTCGTCAGGACTAACTGAAGGAAGAGTTAGTAAGCAATTTGAAAGTTGGAGGGGGGGGAGATCAGAAATGATAGGAGAAGACAGGAGGGGGAGGGATGGAGCCAAGAGCTGGACAGGTGATTGGCAAAGGGGATATGAGAGGATCATGGGACAGGAGGCCTAAGGAGAAAGAAAAGGGGGAGGGGGGAAAAACCCAGAGGATGGGCAAGGGGTATAGTGAGAGAGACAGAGGGAGAAAAAGGAGAGAGAGAAAAAGAATGTGTGTATATAAATAAATAACGGATGGGGTACGAGGGGGAGGTGGGGCATTAGCAGAAGTTTGAGAAGTCAATGTTCATGCCATCAGGTTGGAGGCTACCCAGACGGAATATAAGGTGTTGTTCCCCCAACCTGAGTGTGGCTTCATCTTTACAGTAGAGGAGGCCGTGGATAGACATCTCAGAATGGGAATGGGATGTGGAATTAAAATGTGTGGCCACTGGGAGATCCTGCTTTCTCTGGCGGACAGAGCGTAGGTGTTCAGCGAAACGATCTCCCAGTCTGCGTCGGGAGAAACGTCGACTGTACCTCTTCCTAGAGATGCTGCCTGGCCTGCTGCGTTCCACCAGCAACTTTGATGTGTGTTGCTTGAATTTCCAGCACCTGCAGAATTCCTCGTGTTTGCCAGGGAAATTCTAGGCAGTTTCTCGAGTAGGTTACTTGGTTGGCACAACTTTGGGGACGAATGGCCTGTAATGTGCTGTATGTTTCTATGTCACTCATGTACGATTTTGCTACGACTAACCATACTGGGTTCTATTCATGCTGCTACCATCAGGAAAGTAGGTGTACTGAGCACTTCAGGCCTGTGTGGGGCGCCAGAGAGCCTTGGCCGCCAAGGTCCTTTGACACCCGCATTGTTCAAAGTAAGATTTATTATCAGAGTACATACATACAAGCCTGAGATTCTTTTTCCTGCGGGCATACTCAGTAAACCTATAGAATAGTGACTGTAAACAGGATCAATGCAAGAGCAGAGAGACAACAAGTTGGGCAACTATTAATTAAATAGCCATAAGTAACCTGAGAATGAAATAACGAATGAAGAGTTCTGAAAGTGAGATCAAATCTCAGTAGAAGAGTGAAATTATCTTCTTTTTTTCAAGAACCTGATGGTTGAAGGGTTCAACAAGAGTCTTAAATCCTTTAGAGGTCCTTGTGTTTGATTCTCGAGCGACTCACTCTTTGTAATGAGGTCTCCTGGTGCTCTCTGTGAAGTTTTATTTTGAAAGGCTCGGGGATCCCGTGTTACTTGTACTATTTAAGCGGACGCCCTGTTAGCACTAATCGCGGGGTCCTAGTTTTGAGAAAGTCACGTCACTCGGCCAAGCCTCTGGTGTGCTGTTGGAATTGTTAGAATAAACTTCGGCCGCTGTCTCGACATCGCAGTCTGTCTTTCCTCCGCAATTCAGTTCCAACATTGCTAGCTCACATCGTGACGCGAGGTCCCAGACACCCAGCTTCAGGAACAATTATTACCCTTCAGCCATCAGGTTCCTGAACTCATGTGGGTAACTTCACTCACCTCAACTCTCACTTCCAAGCACTCCACAACTCATGTTCTCAGTATTATCTACCTCAGTATTTGGTGGAGAGGTGTAAAGGCTGCTTTATACTTATGCGTCAAATGTACGCCGTAGGTACGGTGCAGCCGCGTACCCTACGCTGTACTCTACGCCAACCCTACGCCGTAGCCTAACGCGCACCTCTCCCAAAATGTAACTACGCGTTGCGGTGATGCAGACCGCAACAACTGTGATTGGTCCACTTGGTAGCATCGCATTTCCTCCTACGCTGCAATAGCTTCCCATCGGGCGACTGAAGGGCAGGGAAGGAACTCTGGCTGCAATGCTTTCCATAAAGCTTTACAGATCTCCGAAATTATGGAGGACCCTGTGCTTGACGCCAGTTTGTAGCTAGCTGCTACAGCCTGTTGACTTCCACCTGAAGCTAAAACTGGAATGGTGATTGCCAGTCTCTGAGTATACTGTGCGTACACTGATGCAAAATAAATGGTTGGAGACGATGAACCAAATCGTCAAATCTACCTGCCGACATCCGAAAATATTTGAAATACATTTCCTCGTCCATGTCTCTCAGTGGCCGGACAAGCACAGAAAATTCACCCTCCTTCAGTTTCAGTCGCCATTGTTTGAAGTTTGAGTTTTTTTGTGTTGAGTTTCAACAGGAAGAAACTCAACACAGTGGCATAGAAACCCCACCGCCAACTAGCATTTTGGCGCTGAATTGCAGCGCGACACAGACACACCAACACACAAATATAAATGCTCACAACAGCGTAGCCCACTTGCGTAGGCTGCGGCGTAAGCTAGAACGCACAAATATAAATCAGCCTTCCTTCCGCTAACCTGCAGGTCACCCTGGGGCAAGGTGTAGCACCTGCTTAGCCCCTGATCAGGGTCACATGAGGCCATGGGAGCAGGGGGTGGATGGTCGTATGCACAGCCGGTGCAGATCACAAGTCCTGGTTATGCGACCACTGACGCCAGGCAGACAATCTCTGAAGAGTATTGATAATGGCTGGGGTCACCCATCTTGTAAAGACACTGTCCAGAAGAGAGGGGTCATATAGACAGGAGGGGTGTAGGGGAGGGAGGAGGTCATGAGGGTGGGGAGGAGAGTAGGGGAGGGAGGGGGTCATGGAGGCAGGGAGTGGTGTAGGGTAGGAAGGGTGTCACTGAAAAGGGGAGGGCTGTAGTGGGGGAATTAGTCACAGAGACATGGAGGGAGTGGGTCTTGGAGATGGGGAGGGAGGGCGCACTGAGGCGGGGAGGGAGAGGGGATCACAGAGACAGGGAGGGGTCACGAGGGTGGGGAGAAGTGTAGGGGAGGGAGGGGTCACGGGGGTGGGGAGAAGTGTAGGGGAGGGAGGGGTCACAGAAACTGGGAGGGGTGTAGGGGAGCGAGGGGGGTCATGGAGACAGGAAGGGAGGAGGTCACAGAGATGGGGGGAGAAGGGATCACAGGGACAGGGATGGTTGTAGGAGGGGGGATGTAGGGGAGGGAGGAGTCACAGAGATGGGGAGGGAGGGGTCATGGAGACGGGGAGGGAGGGGGGATCACAGAGACAGGGTGGGGTGTAGGGGAGGGAGGGAGTTATGGAGATGGGGGGGAGAGGGGATCAAAGATACGCGGCCGGTTGTAGAGGAGGGAGGGGTCACAGAGACGGGGAGAGGTGTAGGGAGGGAGGGAGTTACGGAGATTGGGGGAGAGCGGATCACAGAGACGGGGCCGGTTGTAGAGGAGGGAGGGGTCACAGAGATGGGGAGGGAGGGGTCATAGAGGTGGGGAGGGAGTGGGTCATGGAGACGGGGAGGGAGAGGGGATCGTAGAGATGGGGCCGGTTGTAGAGGAGGGAGGGGTCACAGAGATGGGGAGGGGTGTAGGGAGGGAGAGGGTGAGGGACATAGAGATGCCAGGTGAGGGGGGGGGGAGAAGAGAGAAGGGGTGGGGGCATTCTGGGGGGGTTGAGCCCACACAGCCAATAGCAGGCCCTGTCTCTGTGATCTCACTGGCCACTGTGAGCTCACAGGGGCTGCGGAAGCAGTGTCCTTGGCAACAGGATTGGAATGGTCCACCCTGCCTCGTTCAGACTCCCTGCGGCACCTCGCTCTGTGAGGACCGAGGGGGTGAGGGTCAGAGCCTGCTGAAGTGAACGGGGTCTCCCAGGGGCTTCCATCATGTACCGGTCCTTCTGGGGCACCTTGGTCCTGTTCCAGATCTCCGTGGCAGAATTGGGTAAGTGTGCCCGGGGTCTGAGCACAATGCCAGGGAGCCCCGGGCATCGCAAGGAGAGAGGGGCAGGCAGGAGGGAGTGCCATGCCGTGGGAAGGGAGGGGCAGAGAGTAGGGAGTGCCGTGCTGCTGGAGGGGTGGCAAGGCAGGAGGGTTGTGCTGTCGGGGGGGTGAGGAGGGCCACCAGCAGTTAATCACTGCCCTTTGTCTCCTCTTTTCCCTCTCTCCCTTCCCTCTCCCCTCCCTTCTCTCCATCCCTCCCTTCTCTCCTTCTCTACCTCCCCTCCCCTCTCCCTCCTCTCTCCTCTCTCCCAATCTCTTCTCTCCCCTTCTCTCCCTCTCCCCTCCCTTTTCTCCCTATCCCTCTCACTTCCCCTCCTCTCCCTGTCCCCCAACCTAATCTCTTCTCTCCACTTCTTGCACCTCCTTCTCTGTGCTCCTCCATCCCCTCCCCTCCCCCTCTGCCTCTCCCCTTTCCCCTCCCCCTCTCCCCTCCCCCCTCCCCCTCCCCTTTCCCCTCCCCCTCCCATTCTCCCCTTTCCCCTCCCCATTCCCCTCCCCCTCCCCTACCACTCTCCCTCTCCCTGTCCCTCTCCTTCCTCCTCCCCCTCCCCCTCTCCCTCCCCCTCCCCCTCTCCCTGCCGTTCCCCCTCCCCTCCCCTCCCCTCCCCTCCCCTCTCCTTCCCTCCCCTCCCCTCTCCTTCCCTCCCCTCCCCTCCCCTCTCCTTCCACCCTCCCTTTACCCCTTTCCCTCTTTCTCTCCCCTCTCCCATCTCCACCCATTCCTCCGGTTAAACACAGCATCCTCCCCGACTCCCCTCCCGTCCCTGGATTCTCTCGAGGTTTTCAGCATCCTACTCACGGCGGAGGACGACGGCCTGCTGTACCCGGAGTTCATCTTCCTCAATGTCTCCGGCCTGGTCCTGGCCCGCCGCCACGGCCCCGCCACCCTCCACTGCAGCATCACGTTACTGGGGGACTCGGCCCAGCCCCGCTACCGGGTCCGCTGGGCCACCGGCCCCCTCGGCGGGCAGACCGTGGCCCAGGTGGACCAGAGCAAGGGGCCGGAGCCCTGGGTCGAGCCCGCGTACCGCGACCGGGTCACCCTGGCCTCCCACGGCCCCCACAACTACCTGCACTTCAGCTGGGTGACGGCAGCGGACTTCGGCAAATACACGGTCACCGCGCAGGTGGCCGGCAGCAACAGCGAGCCCTTCACCTTCATCACCATGCTGGCCGAGGGTGAGTTCTCTGGGTGCTCCCGAGGCGTCGGGGTGCTGGGTGGAGGGGGGAGAGCCCATCTGCCTCTGCACCCCTCCCCACTCCTCTCTGCATCCCCCTCCCACCCCACTCTCCTATCCTCTCTGCCCCCCACTCTCTCTCCCCACACACTATCTCGCTCACTGCCACCACAAACTCTACCCTCACCCACCCACCCTTTTAACCCTGCCACAGAGTTACACCCGCAGACAACCAGGCAACCCGACCCCTCCGTGCCTTCCTGAGTTAAGTCCTGTTTGACCACATTTGGCCCAAACGCCTGAGAAACCTTCCCTGTCCACCCACTGGCCCAAGCAGCTTTTAAATGGTGTAATTGTGCCTACTCTCACCACAAAACCACTCACATACAGCACTGTGCAAAAGCCTTAGGTGTGTATATATATATATATATGTAGCTAGGGCACCTAAGACTTTTTGCACAGTACTGCAGTAATTTTATGTATTGCACTGTACTGCTGCCTCAAAAAAAGAACAAATTAAGAAGATAAGAAATAGGAGCAGGAGTAGGCCATCGGGCCCATCGAGCCTGCTCCACCACTCAATAAGATCATGGCTGATTGGACCATGGACTCATCTCCACCTACCTGCCTTTCCCTCAGAACCCTTCATTCCGCTACTGTGTAAAAATCTATCCAACCTTGTCTTAAATATATTTACTGAGGTAGCCTCCACTGCTTCATTGGGCAGAGAATTCCACAGACTCACCACCCTCTGGGAAAAGCAGTTTCTCCTCATCTCCATCGTAAATCTATCCCCCTGAGTCTTGAGACTGTGGCCCCTAGTTCTACTCTCACCTCCCAGTGGAAACAACTTTCCTGCCTCTATCTTATCTATCCCTTTCATAATTTTATATGCTTCTGTAAGATCTCCTCTCATTCTTCTGAATTCCAGCAAGTACATGCCATATGTGAGTGATGATAAACCTGATTCTGATCTGGGTCTCTATTGTGGACTGAGAGAGGGAAGGGGGCAGGGAGAGGGAATCATAGTTGGGAAAAGGGGAAGGGACAGGGGAGGGAGTGGGAAGGACCAGAGGGACATTCTGTAACGATCAATAGACCGATTGTTTAGAATCAAATGACCTTGCCTGGTGTCTCAGGGCCCCTCCCCCCGCACCACTCCCTGCCCCTGGCACGTCTCTGCCCCCTGTCCCAACCCCTCCCACACCGCTGCACCCTCGCCATTCCCAAAAACTTTGCTCCCAGCAGATTAACAAGCTCGCTCTCCACTCCACCTTGATCAATACAGTATGGTGCGGAAGTCTTGGACGCCCTAGCTACATCGATGTGCCAAGGACTGACCCACAGTGCTGTCGAAGCAGAATTAGGCGATTTGGCCCAATGACTCTGCTCTGCTGATTTACTTTCCCTCTCCTGCCTTCTCCGCGTGACCTTTGACACCCATTACTAATCAAAGTCCATCAACTTCCAGTTTAAATTTACCCAATGACTCGGCCTGCACAGCCGTCGTTGGCAATGAATTCCACAGATTCATCACCTTCTGGATAAAGAAATTCCTCCTCATCCAAATGGACATCCTTGTACTTCCTCTGGCAGCTTCTCCCAACCCCCCCCACCCCAGGTGGAAAAGATCCCCTTTAACTCTTACCTCCCCACCCTGGGGAGAAGATTGTGACCAACCTCATGGCTTTATAAAACTCTCTCAGGCCACCCCCTCGTCTCCCTTCACTCCAGAAAAACAGTCCCCGCACGGCCAGTGTCTCCTTGAGCTCAACCCCTCCATTCCCGGGAATATCCTGGTGAATCTTCCCTGCTCTCCTCTACGGCTGGATGACATCCTTCCCAAAGCTGGATGACCAGAGCTCCGAGTGTGGTCTCCCTGACTGATAAAGGCCAGCGTTCCAAGCGTTTCTTCTACCCCTGCCCTTTGCGTCATAGTTTTGGTGAATTATGTGGCTGCACCCTTGGGTCTTGTTACTGCAGCTCTCTCCAGGACCCTACTGTTCTCTGTGTAGTCCGGTCCTGATTCAGATTAATATACTTATCTAATGTACATGAAAACATTCAAGAGGACTGGAACGCAAAAGCAAGGCTGTAATGCTGAGGTTTTATAAAGCACTGGTGATGCCTTACATGGAGTCGTCGTCATGGCTATCCCTCGAGGGTGAGGATGACGGTCTTCGTTCTGAAGAAGTGGCCCACGGAGTGAAGACGCCTGTGCGTGTATTTGTTTAACGTGTACTTGATGTTGCACTCCAAGAAGCACACGATACTTCACAATCAACCAACTGATTCCAAAGGCATGGAAACCACGATGATTGGAGCTGATGGATTTGTTGCAGCTTCATCCGCCTTCACAGCCGTTGAGTTCGAAGTAACTTCATCCACCTGTTCCACCGTTGAGGTCTTGGTTGGATTGTTCTTTGTCAGGGACCTCACCCTCGACCTTACCGCCATGGGTGGCCCTACCAGAAGCATAGATCCAGACGGCATTGCTCTCAGGATCACAGGACCACACAAGCTTCTCCACCGCGACAAGGTGACAATCCAGGGAGAAGCCTTGGAGTATTGTGAGCACTTTGGACACCTTATCTCAGAAAGGGCAACGGTGACAGGAGACCTGTGCTGGAGAGTTTCTAAAGTGGAAAAGCCTTTACACTGGGGTTGTTCCACTCTCTCGACCACAGAGGTCCAGGTCCAGTGGTGCGAACAAGCACTACAAACTGGGGTCTTCCTTGGTTGCGATGGGTGACCGTGCGTAACAAGTTAAGAGCCCATGCTATCGCAGGAAAGCGACTAGCATGGACGCAGCGTTGGGGGGTTTGGCAGGAGGCAAAGAGCGGGAATAAAGGGCTGCCGGCAACTAGTGGTGTTCCACAAAAGTCGGCGTTGGGACCGAATCTTTGTACGTTATATGTCAACGATTTGGATGGCTTGGTGGGCAAGTTTGCAGATGATACAAAGATAGGTGGAGGGGCAGGTAGCGTTGAGGAAGTAGTGAGGCAGGTAGTGTTGAGGAAGTAGTGAGGCAGGTAGTGTTGAGGAAATAGAGAGGCTACAGAAGGACTTGGACAGATAGGGGAATGGGAAAAGAAGTGGCAGGTGGAACACAGTGTTGGGAAGTGTTTGGCCGTGCACTTTGGTAGAAGAAATACAAGCATGGACTATTTTCCAAATGGAAAGAAAATTTTTAAAAATCCGAGGTGCAAAGGGACTTGGGAGACTGCGTGCAGGATTTCCTGAAGGTTAGTTTGCCGGTCGAGTCAGCGGCGAGAAAAGCAAATGCAATGTTAGCACTCACTTTGAAAGGACTGGAATACAAAAGCAAGGACGTAATCTTGAGGCTTTCTGAGACACTGGTGAGGCCTCACTTGGAGTATTGTGAGCAGTTTGGGCCTCGTTTCTAGGAAAGGACATGTTGACATTGGAGAGGGTTCAAAGGGCGTTCATGAAAATGATTCTGGGATTGAAAGACTTGTCATATGAAGAATGTTTGATGGATCTGGGCCTGTTTTCACTGGAGTTCAGCAGAGTGAGGGGGTGACCTCATTGAAACCTATCGGACGGGGAAAGGCCTCATTAGAGTGAAAGTGGAGAGGACGTTTCCTACGGCAAGACCGGAGGGCACAGCCTCAGAACAGAGGGGTGTCCTTTTAGAATGGAGATGAGGAGGAATTTCTTTAGCCAGAGGGTGGCGAATCTGTGGATTCCGTTGCCACAGGCGGACGTGGAGGCGAAATCATTGGGTATATTTAAGGCAGAGGTTGGTAGAATCTTGATTAGTCAGGGCATGAAGGGATACGGGGAGAAGGCTGAGAAGGAGAATGGATCAGCCATGATGAAATGTCAGAGCAGACTCGATGGGCCAAATGGCCTAATTCTGCTCCTATACCTTATGGTCTTGGGGAACATGCAGTGAAATGCTTTGTTTGCATTAACAACCGATGTTGACACCCAAGTGTGTGCTGGGGGGCAGCCCACAGGTGTCGTCACACATTCCGGCGCCAACCCAGCACGCCCACAATGCCCAGCAGAACCGCACAGAACACAACAAGCAACAAAACAACAGCAGCGAAACGAGGCCCACTCCTCCCCCCAGCCCCCCGGACACATCAGCAATGGAACAACCCCGGGACAGACCTCCAGTCTCCGGGCGTTGGCCATCCAACTCCAGCTTTTAGAATCAGAATCCGGTTAATCAGTCATCAGATCCGTGGTCTTGTGGCAGCAGTACAGGGCAATACATTAAAAGGATCTATAAGTTGTAATAAGAACCGTATATTAGAAATTAAATACAATAAGTGGTACAAAAAGAGAGCAAAAATCATGAAGTGTTCCGGGGTTCATTGTCCGTTCTGGAAATCTGATAAGCTGTTCTTACAACATTGAGTGGGTGTCTTCAGCCTCCTGTACCTCCTCCCTGGGAGGAAAGGGAATGTCTCAGATGGTGAGGGTCCTGAGAGATTGATGGTGCCTTTTTGAGCTTTTTGGCCATCAGGCCACATACTGTGTTTGGTATAAGCCGAACATCACACAGCCTCAATTGTGAGTTCCTGGTTGGTGTTGTGTTGTGGTATTGTGCTGTGTTTTATGCTTGGTAGTGACGGGGAGCGTCAGGGAGCGTACAGGTATCTTGACTCCAAAGCAGAGCAGTGGGGATAATTCATCAGGGAGCAACAACTTTAATAATCATCTTATCCGTGTAAGCGGAACAAGTGCTACACGTGCCCTTACACTTCCTCCCTTACCACCATTCAGGGCCCCAAACAGTCCTTCCAGGTGAGGCGACACTTCACCTGTGAGTCGGCTGGGGTGATATACTGCGTCTGGTGCTCCCGATGTGGCCTTTTATATATTGGTGAGACCAGACGCAGACTGGGAGATCGTTTTGCTGAACATCTACGCTCTGTCCGCCAGAGAAAGCAGGATCTCCCAGTGGCCACACATTTTAATTCCACATCCCATTCCCATTCTGATATGTCTATCCACGGCCTCCTCTACTGTAAAGATGAAGCCACACTCAGGTTGGAGGAACAACACCTTATATTCCGTCTGGGTAGCCTCCAACCTGATGGCATGAACATCAACTTCTCTAACTTCCGCTAATGCCCCACCTCCCCCACGTACCCCATCTGTTACTCATTTTTATACACACATTCTTTCTCTCACTCTCCTTTTTCTCCCTCTGTCCCTCTGAATATACCCCTTGCCCATCCTTTGGGTCCCCCCCCCCCTTTTCCTTCTCCCTGGGCCTCCTGTCCCATGATCCTCTCATATCCCTTTTGCCTATCACCTGTCCAGCTCTTGGCTCCATCCCTCACCCTCCTGTCTTCTGCTATCATTTTGGATCTCCCCCTCCCCCTCCCACTTTCAAATCCCTTACTCACTCTTCCTTCGTTAGTCCTGACGAAGGATCTCGGCCTGAAACGTCGACTGCACCTCTTCCTAGAGATGCTGCCTGGCCTGCTGCGTTCACCAGCAACTTTTATGTGTGTTGCTTAATAATCATTTGATTGTTTTGTGCCGTGTCATATGAGGTGGGCAATCATGGTCCTTCTCTGATAGTTCTTGGAAAATTTTTCTACAGAAGTGGTTTGCCATTGCCTTCTTCTGGGCAGTGTCTTTTCCTCTTTCAGAGATTGTCTGCCTGGCGTCAGTGGTCACATAACCAGGACTTGTGATCTGCACCGGCTGTGCATACGACCATCCACCCCCTGCTCCCGTGGCTTCACGTGGTCCCGATCATGGGGGAGTCCAAGGAGGTGCTACCCCTTGCCCCAGGGTGACCTGCTGACTAGCGGAGGGAAGGAGCACTTTACACTTCCACGAGGGGCCACAAAACAAGAGAGGGCAGCAGCTAAATACAACAATCAATGAGGCAAACTTTAGGCCGAGTGGAATTGCAACTGGTGTGAGGAGTTTACACAGAATGAGAATGGGGGTTAAATAGGCTGCAGGCGATGAGTCCGGAACGAGCGGCAGGTGAATCCTACTGGCTGGGAGGTGCCTGTATGTGCAGGATTGGCGGTGTCACTGGGGGCAGGCCCACAGTGAGGGTTTGGGAGGGAGATATTGCGATGGGGAGGGAGGGAGAGAGAGGTAGATTATCAGAATCAGAATCACTTTATTGCCAGTATGTGAAACATACCAGAACTGATTGTGGTTCGGTGCCAAGCATAAAACACAGGACAATACCACAACAGAAACCAACAATTTACAAGCCAATCGTGCAAACAGCCATGAGTAATCAACAATTAGCAGAACAATCACATGCTCAAACGTCAACAGTCAAACTTAAATAAATGTGGAACATATGAAGAGACTCAATAATTATCAACAGAACAAGGAGAGCAGGTAAGACCACTTAACAGATGTCGTGCAGAGACAGTGAGGTCACATAGGGGTCTCCCTACCATCCATCCAGGACATTTATCAGGAGCACTGTGTACACAGGGCCCACTGTACTATCAAGGATCCCACCAGCAGCCTCTTTGACTTTCTACCATCAGGCAGGAGGCTCCGATGCGTAACGACAAGAACAGATGGAAAACAGCTGCTTCTTTCAGGCCGTTAGGCTTCTGAACTCTCAGCTGCATCACATTTGAAATGTTGCCAGATCATTTCAAAGGTTTCAAAGGTGCATTTAATATCAGAGGAATGTACACACTACACATCCTGAAATGCTTTTTCTTCGCAAACGTCCTCGAAATCAGAGGCATGCCCCCAAAGAATGAATGACAGTTAAATATTAGAACCCCAAAGTTCCCCCAGCTCCCCTCCCTCCTGCGTGTAAGCGGCAGCGAGCAACAATCCCCCCCTCCCCCCACCAGCAAATAAAAAGCATCAGCGCCCGCCACCAAGCACTCAAGCGTGCAGCAAAGCAACAGCAAAGACACAGACTTGCAGTACCCCAAAGACTACATTGTGCACCCGGTATTGGACATACCACAGGCTCTCTCTCTCACCCTAATAATGGAGAAAGGGATGTCTCCATTTCACAGCGAGAGGGGAGACATAACAAACAACTAGCTGGTTTGCGACGTTTAAAGTCCATTATGCCATTTTTTTCGAGCTCTGTGCCCCAAAGGTCTCGGGTCTCTGGGCACACAGCCGTAGATCTTTTGAATTTGTACAGCAACTTGTACTGTACCCTATTGTATTTAATTTATGCACTTTACTTTGTTTATCTGTGCATTATTCATTTGCAGAATTACTTACTTAACTAGAATTATTTACTTTCCTAAATTATTGTGTGTTATGTGATTTACGGAGAAGCATTACCTGGTTTGGTTGTATACGTGTGTATAGTTAAATGACAACAAACTTGACTTGAAATGTCGGTGAGTTTTGTTGAGAAGCTGGATAGCCAAAGGAAAGAAACTTTGGAGGCGATGTGTGGTCCTGGTGGAGATGGACTTGTAGTGTCTCCCTGATGGCAGTTCGGTGAATAGGTGACCGCTGGGGTGGCTGGAGTCATTTTCCCAGCTCTCGCCTCCACTTTGGCGAAATTTGACAGAATGAAAGATGGTTTAGGGAGAAAGAGATGGGAGAAGAAAGATAGGATCGAGGGAGAGAGAGGGATGGAGAGAAGAGCACGGTGAATTGGGAGAGAGAGTAACAGAGACAGGGACAGAAAGAGAGAGAGACTGCATTGATCCCAAAGGAAATGACAGTGTCACAGTAGCATTACAAGTGCAGAGATATACAAATATTAGAAAAGAAGTACGACAGAATAAAAAGTAAGTTACCTCAAACAGTCTAACAGGAGGAGTCATCACTCCCCCAGCTATATGTTGCCTCATTACAGAACCAAGGATAAGAATGGTCTCGATAGTGCTCTCTGGAGCAGTGCAGTTATTTTAGTCTATTACTAAAAGTGCTCTTCTGTTCAGCCAAGGTGGCATGCAGAGGGTGAGAAACATTGTCCAGAATTGCCAGGATATTCCGTGGGGTCCTTTGTTCTACCACAGCCTCCAGTGTGTCAGGTTTGACTCCTATAACAGAGCCAGCCGTTCTAATCAGTTTATTGAGCCTGTTGGCATTACTCATGTTGATGCCATTACCCCAGCACACTGCTGCATAGAAGATTGTACTGGCGACAACAGACTGGTAGAACATGCGAAGGAGAGGCCTGCATACTCCAAAGGACCGCAGTCTCCTCAGGAAGTGGAGGCGACTCTGGCCCTTCTTGTACACGGCCTCTGTGTTGGTGCTGAACTCAAGGTGTCATCTGGGTGCACCCCCAGGTACTTGTAGGTCCTCACCACATCCACGTCCTCACCATCAGTAGTAACGGAGCAGTGCAGGCTTAGTCTTCCTAAAGTCCATCACCATCTCCTTTGTCTGACTGATGTTGATCTACAGAGAGACAGAGAGAGAGAGAGAGACAGAGTCAAAGAGGGAGAGATAAATTGCGGAGATGAGAGGGGAAGGGATAGAGAGAGAGTGAGGTAGTGAGAGAGACAGACAGAGAGAAAGAGGGATAGAGAGAACAAGAGAAAGAGGGAAACATTGGGGATGAGATGGAGTGAGATGGATAACAAGAGACAGTTAGAGAGAAAGGGAGACTGAGAGAGGTGGAACAGAGAGATAGAGAGAGAGACAGATGTAGATGGGGGAGTTGGCAGAGAGAGAAAGTTGGGGGAGAGTGGGAGAGACAGAGAGGGAGGGAGGGAGGTGAGTGATTTAGGGAGAGAGTGGGAGAGAGATATTTAGAGAGAGAGAAACAGAGACAGAGTGGTGAGAGTGAAGGAGAGGAAGAGAGCAAGGGGGGAGTGAAAGTGTGAGAGGGAGAGAGGGGGGAAGAGAGAGAGAGAGGGAGAGAGGGAGGGAGAGAGAGAACGGAGAGAGATTGGGGAAAAAGAGTGCAGGAGTGAGGGAGAGAACGATGGGGTGAGGGCTCAGAGATAGAGATGGTGGGAGGAGAGAGAAAGATTACAGATAGATATAGTGGACATAGGGCCAGCAATGAGAAGGGGAAAGAGAGAGAGATGTGTGAAATAGAGTTGGGGTCAGATGGACAGAGGGAGGGACAGATTAAGGGGGTGAGATGGACGTAGAGAGAGGGGTTGTGGAGACAAAGAGTTGCAGATATGTAGAGTTAGAGGAGGCAGATATAGAAAGAGTGGAGGTGAGGGGAGGGGCCATGCAGCGGGGACAAGGGGGAGGGAGGAGGGAGAGGGACATGCAGCTGAGAAGGCAGAAAGGGAGAGAGGAATAGAAGGGATGGAGGGAGAGGTGAGAACCTGGGGAAAGAGGGTGGCAGGGGTGGAGCAGAGAGGGAGAGGGGAGGGGAGGGAGGGAGGATAGAGAGGGCTGGAGGGGAGATGGGAGGGGGTCAAGGAGGGAAAGGAGGGGTGGTGGAGGAGAGGAGAGATGGGTCCTATATTTAAGCATTTATTTATGTACTCTCTCACCCCTTTTCTTCCACCCCCACCATTTTTGTCCCTCACCCTCTCCTCTCCCAGTCCCTCACCCAACTGAGCACCCCTCTCACCCATCCATGTCTGAAATCCCCTCTCAACTATCCATATCTGGGACCCCTTCTCACCCATCCACAGCTGAAGTCCCCTCTCACCCATCCATATCTGAAATCCCCTCTCGCCCATCCATATCTGAACCAGCCTCTCGCCCTTCCTCATCTGGGCCCCCCTCTCACCCATCCATATCTGAAGTCCCCTCTCACCCTTCCTCGACTGAGCCCCCCTCTCCCCCTTCCACAGCTGTGGCCCCCGCTGTGCCAGAGTGCACCCCGACGCCCCATGTCGTGACTCTGAATACGTCAGCCACGGTGAGCGGGTTCCTGGGCAACCAGGTCACCCTGCACTGCCGGGTGATCACGGCCCACGCCTGCCCCGGCGCTCACTACCGCCTGCGTTGGGAGGCGCTGGAAACGGGATGGGACCAGAAGCAGACGCTGACCCTGGCGCAGGAGGACCAGGCCAGCCGGGGGTCTCCACGCCTGCTCGCCTCCTACCGCAACCGCCTCAACATGAGCTCTCGTGGCCCCGAGACAGAGCTGCGCATCAGCAAACTACGCCTGGACGACCCTGAGAAATATCGGTGCGTAGCGGGCATCGCCGGAGTGGACGGGGAGGTCACCTCGAGAACCATTCACCTGAGGAAGTGTAAGTGGCACTCTGTGTGTGTGTGAGAGAGAGTCTGAGTGTGACAGAGAGAGAGAGTCTGTGTGCATGAGGGAGAGGGGTGTGTGAGGGAGAGGGGTGTGTGTGTGTGAGGGAGAGGGGTGTGTGTGTGTGAGGGAGAGGGGTGTGTGTGTGTGAGGGAGAGGGGTGTGTGAGGGAGAGGGGTGTGTGTGTGTGAGGGAGAGGGGTGTGTGTGTGTGAGGGAGAGGGGTGTGTGTGTGTGAGGGAGAGGGGTGTGTGTGAGGGAGAGGGGTGTGTGTGTGTGAGGGAGAGGGGTGTGTGTGAGGGAGAGGGGTGTGTGTGTGTGAGGGAGAGGGGTGTGTGTGTGTGAGGGAGAGGGGTGTGTGTGTGTGTGAGGGAGAGGGGTGTGTGTGTGTGTGAGGGAGAGGGGTGTGTGTGTGTGAGGGAGAGGTGTGTGTGTGTGTGTGAGGGAGAGGTGTGTGTGTGTGTGTGAGGGAGAGGTGTGTGTGTGTGTGAGGGAGAGGGGTGTGTGTGTGTGAGGGAGAGGGGTGTGTGAGGGAGAGGGGTGTGTGTGTGAGGGAGAGGGTGTGTGTGTGTGTGAGGGAGAGGGGTGTGTGTGTGTGAGGGAGAGGGGTGTGTGTGTGTGAGGGAGAGGGGTGTGTGAGGGAGAGGGGTGTGTGTGTGTGGGAGAGGGGTGTGTGTGTGTGAGGGAGAGGGGTGTGTGTGTGTGAGGGAGAGGGGTGTGTGTGTGTGAGGGAGAGGGGTGTGTGTGAGGGAGAGGGGTGTGTGTGTGAGGGAGAGGGGTGTGTGTGTGTGAGGGAGAGGGGTGTGTGTGTGTGAGGGAGAGGTGTGTGTGTGAGGAGAGGGGTGTGTGTGTGTGGGAGAGGGGTGTGTGTGTGTGAGGGAGAGGGGTGTGTGTGTGTGAGGGAGAGGGGTGTGTGTGTGTGTGGGAGAGGGGTGTGTGTGAGGGAGAGGGGTGTGTGTGTGTGAGGGAGAAGGGTGTGTGTGTGTGAGGGAGAGGGGTGTGTGTGTGAGGGAGAGGGGTGTGTGTGTGTGAGGGAGAGGGGTGTGTGTGTGAGGGAGAGGGGTGTGTGTGTGTGAGGGAGAGGGGTGTGTGAGGGAGAGGGGTGTGTGTGTGAGGGAGAGGGGTGTGTGTGTGTGAGGGAGAGGGGTGTGTGTGTGAGGGAGAGGGGTGTGTGAGGGAGAGGGGTGTGTGTGTGTGAGGGAGAGGGGTGTGTGTGTGTGAGGGAGAGGGGTGTGTGAGGGAGAGGGGTGTGTGTGTGTGAGGGAGAGGGGTGTGTGAGGGAGAGGGGTGTGTGTGTGTGAGGGAGAGGGGTGTGTGAGGGAGAGGGGTGTGTGTGTGTGAGGGAGAGGGGTGTGTGTGTGTGAGGGAGAGGGGTGTGTGTGTGAGGGAGAGGGGTGTGTGTGTGAGGGAGAGGTGTGTGTGTGTGAGGGAGAGGGGTGTGTGTGTGTGAGGGAGAGGTGTGTGTGTGTGTGAGGGAGAGGGGTGTGTGTGAGGGAGAGGGGTGTGTGTGTGTGAGGGAGAGGGGTGTGTGTGTGTGAGGGAGAGGGGTGTGTGTGTGTGTGAGGGAGAGGGGTGTGTGTGTGTGAGGGAGAGGGGTGTGTGAGGGAGAGGGGTGTGTGTGTGTGAGGGAGAGGGGTGTGTGAGGGAGAGGGGTGTGTGTCTGTGAGGGAGAGGGGTGTGTGAGGGAGAGGGGTGTGTGTGTGAGGGAGAGGGGTGTGTGTCTGTGAGGGAGAGGGGTGTGTGAGGGAGAGGGGTGTGTGTGAGGGAGAGGGGTGTATGAGGGAGAGGGGTGTGTGAGGGAGAGGGGTGTGTGAGGGAGAGGGGTGTGTGTGTGTGAGGGAGAGGGGTGTGTGAGGGAGAGGGGTGTGTGTGGATGAGGGAGAGGGGTGTGTGAGGGAGAGGGGTGTGTGTGTATGAGGGAGAGGGGTGTGTGTGGATGAGGGAGAGGGGTGTGTGAGGGAGAGGGGTGTGTGTGAGGGAGAGGGGTGTGTGTGTGAGGGAGAGGGGTGTGTGTGAGGGAGAGGGGTGTGTGTGTATGAGGGAGAGGGGTGTGTGTATGAGGGAGAGGGGTGTGTGAGGGAGAGGGGTGTGTGAGGGAGAGGGGTGTGTGTATGAGGGAGAGGGGTGTGTGTGAGGGAGAGGGGTGTGTGAGGGAGAGGGGTGTGTGAGGGAGAGGGGTGTGTGTGAGGGAGAGGGGTGTATGAGGGAGAGGGGTGTGTGTGGATGAGGGAGAGGGGTGTGTGAGGGAGAGGGGTGTGTGTGTATGAGGGAGAGGGGTGTGTGTGTGAGGGAGAGGGATGTGTATGAGGGAGAGGGGTGTGTATGAGGGAGAGGTGTGTGTGGATGAGGGAGAGGGGTGTGTGTGTGCGTGAGGGAGAGGGATGTGTATGAGGGAGAGGGGTGTGTGGGTGAGGGAGAGGGGTGTGTATGAGGGAGAGGTGTGTGTGGATGAGGGAGAGGGATGTGTATGAGGGAGAGGGGTGTGTGTGTGTGTGAGGGAGAGGGATGTGTATGAGGGAGAGGGGTGTGTGTGTGAGGGAGAGGGATGTGTATGAGGGAGAGGGGTGTGTGTGAGGGAGAGGGGTGTGTGTGTGTGAGGGAGAGGTGTGTGTGTGTGTGAGGGAGAGGGGTGTGTGTGAGGGAGAGGGGTGTGTGTGTGTGAGGGAGAGGGGTGTGTGTGTGTGAGGGAGAGGGGTGTGTGTGTGTGTGAGGGAGAGGGGTGTGTGTGTGTGAGGGAGAGGGGTGTGTGAGGGAGAGGGGTGTGTGTGTGTGAGGGAGAGGGGTGTGTGAGGGAGAGGGGTGTGTGTCTGTGAGGGAGAGGGGTGTGTGAGGGAGAGGGGTGTGTGTGTGAGGGAGAGGGGTGTGTGTCTGTGAGGGAGAGGGGTGTGTGAGGGAGAGGGGTGTGTGTGAGGGAGAGGGGTGTATGAGGGAGAGGGGTGTGTGAGGGAGAGGGGTGTGTGAGGGAGAGGGGTGTGTGTGTGTGAGGGAGAGGGGTGTGTGAGGGAGAGGGGTGTGTGTGGATGAGGGAGAGGGGTGTGTGAGGGAGAGGGGTGTGTGTGTATGAGGGAGAGGGGTGTGTGTGGATGAGGGAGAGGGGTGTGTGAGGGAGAGGGGTGTGTGTGAGGGAGAGGGGTGTGTGTGTGAGGGAGAGGGGTGTGTGTGAGGGAGAGGGGTGTGTGTGTATGAGGGAGAGGGGTGTGTGTATGAGGGAGAGGGGTGTGTGAGGGAGAGGGGTGTGTGAGGGAGAGGGGTGTGTGTATGAGGGAGAGGGGTGTGTGTGAGGGAGAGGGGTGTGTGAGGGAGAGGGGTGTGTGAGGGAGAGGGGTGTGTGTGAGGGAGAGGGGTGTATGAGGGAGAGGGGTGTGTGTGGATGAGGGAGAGGGGTGTGTGAGGGAGAGGGGTGTGTGTGTATGAGGGAGAGGGGTGTGTGTGTGAGGGAGAGGGATGTGTATGAGGGAGAGGGGTGTGTATGAGGGAGAGGTGTGTGTGGATGAGGGAGAGGGGTGTGTGTGTGCGTGAGGGAGAGGGATGTGTATGAGGGAGAGGGGTGTGTGGGTGAGGGAGAGGGGTGTGTATGAGGGAGAGGTGTGTGTGGATGAGGGAGAGGGATGTGTATGAGGGAGAGGGGTGTGTGTGTGTGTGAGGGAGAGGGATGTGTATGAGGGAGAGGGGTGTGTGTGTGAGGGAGAGGGATGTGTATGAGGGAGAGGGGTGTGTGTGTGAGGGAGAGGGATGTGTATGAGGGAGAGGGGTGTATGGGTGAGGGAGAGGGGTGTGTATGAGGGAGAGGGGTGTGTGAGGGAGAGAGGGGTGTGTGAGGGAGAGGGGTGTGTGTGTGAGGGAGAGGGATGTGTGTGAGGGAGAGGGGTGTGTGAGGGAGAGAGGGGTGTGTGAGGGAGAGGGGTGTGTGTGTGTGAGGGAGAGGGGTGTGTGTGTGTGAGGGAGAGGGGTGTGTGTGTGTGAGGGAGAGGGGTGTGTGTGTGTGTGAGGGAGAGGGGTGTGTGTGTGTGAGGGAGAGGGATGTGTGTGAGGGAGAGAGGGGTGTGTGTGTGTGAGGGAGAGGGGTGTGTGTGAGGGAGAGGGGTGTGTGTGAGGGAGGGAGAGGGGTGTGTATGTGTGAGGGAGAGGGGTGTGTGTGAGGGAGGGAGAGAGGTGTGTATGTGTGAGGGAGAGGGGTGTGTGTGTGAGGGAGAGGGGTGTGTGTGTGAGGGAGAGGGGTGTGTGAGGGAGAGGGGTGTGTGTGTGTGAGGGAGAGGGGTGTGTGTGAGGGAGAGGGGTGTGTGTGAGGGAGAGGGGTGTGTGTGTGTGAGGGAGAGGGGTGTGTGTGTGAGGGAGAGGGGTGTGTGTGTGAGGGAGAGGGGTGTGTGTGTGTGAGGGAGAGGGGTGTGTGTGTGAGGGAGAGGGGTGTGTGTGTGTGAGGGAGAGGGGTGTGTGTGTGTGTGGGAGAGGGGTGTGTGTGTGTGAGGGAGAGGGGTGTGTGTGTGAGGGAGAGGGGTGTGTGTGTGTGAGGGAGAGGGGTGTGTGAGGGAGAGGGGTGTGTGTGTGTGAGGGAGAGGGGTGTGTGTGTGTGAGGGAGAGGGGTGTGTGTGTGTGTGAGGGAGTGGGGTGTGTGTGTGTGAGGGAGAGGGGTGTGTGTGTGTGAGGGAGAGGGGTGTGTGTGTGTGAGGGAGAGGGGTGTGTGTGTGTGGGAGAGGGGTGTGTGGGTGAGGGAGAGGGGTGTGTGGGTGAGGGAGAGGGGTGTGTGTGTGAGGGAGAGGGGTGTGTGTGAGGGAGAGGGGTGTGTGTGTGAGGGAGAGGGGTGTGTGGGTGAGGGAGAGGGGTGTGTGTGTGAGGGAGAGGGGTGTGTGTGTGTGAGGGAGAGGGGTGTGTGGGTGAGGGAGAGGGGTGTGTGGGTGAGGGAGAGGGGTGTGTGTGTGTGGGAGAGGGGTGTGTGTGTGAGGGAGAGGGGTGTGTGTGTGAGGGAGAGGGGTGTGTGTGTGTGAGGGAGAGGGGTGTGTGTGTGTGAGGGAGAGGGGTGTGTGTGTGTGAGGGAGAGGGGTGTGTGTGTGTGAGGGAGAGGGGTGTGTGTGAGGGAGAGGGGTGTGTGTGTGAGGGAGAGGGGTGTGTGAGGGAGAGGGGTGTGTGTGTGTGAGGGAGAGGTGTGTGTGTGTGTGAGGGAGAGGGGTGTGTGTGTGTGAGGGAGAGGGGTGTGTGTGTGAGGGAGAGGGGTGTGTGTGTGTGGGAGAGGGGTGTGTGTGAGGGAGAGGGGTGTGTGTGTGTGAGGGAGAGGGGTGTGTGAGGGAGAGGGGTGTGTGTGTGAGGGAGAGGGGTGTGTGTGTGTGAGGGAGAGGGGTGTGTGTGTGTGGGAGAGGGGTGTGTGTGTGTGAGGGAGAGGGGTGTGTGTGTGTGGGAGAGGGGTGTGTGTGTGTGAGGGAGAGGGGTGTGTGTGTGTGGGAGAGGGGTGTGTGTGTGTGAGGGAGAGGGGTGTGTGAGGGAGAGGGGTGTGTGTGTGAGGGAGAGGGGTGTGTGTGTGTGAGGGAGAGGGGTGTGTGTGTGTGAGGGAGAGGGGTGTGTGTGTGTGGGAGAGGGGTGTGTGTGTGTGAGGGAGAGGGGTGTGTGTGTGTGAGGGAGAGGGGTGTGTGTGTGTGGGAGAGGGGTGTGTGTGTGTGAGGGAGAGGGGTGTGTGAGGGAGAGGGGTGTGTGTGTGAGGGAGAGGGGTGTGTGTGTGTGAGGGAGAGGGGTGTGTGTGTGAGGGAGAGGGGTGTGTGTGTGTGAGGGAGAGGGGTGTGTGAGGGAGAGGGGTGTGTGTGTGAGGGAGAGGGGTGTGTGTGTGTGAGGGAGAGGGGTGTGTGAGGGAGAGGGGTGTGTGTGTGTGAGGGAGAGGGGTGTGTGAGGGAGAGGGGTGTGTGTGTGAGGGAGAGGGGTGTGTGTGTGTGAGGGAGAGGGGTGTGTGTGTGTGAGGGAGAGGGGTGTGTGTGTGTGTGAGGGAGAGGGGTGTGTGTGAGGGAGAGGGGTGTGTGTGTGTGAGGGAGAGGGGTGTGTGTGAGGGAGAGGGGTGTGTGTGTGTGAGGGAGAGGGGTGTGTGTGAGGGAGAGGGGTGTGTGTGTGTGAGGGAGAGGGGTGTGTGTGTGTGAGGGAGAGGGGTGTGTGTGAGAGGGAGAGGGGTGTGTGTGTGTGAGGGAGAGGGGTGTGTGTGTGTGAGGGAGAGGGGTGTGTGTGTGTGAGGGAGAGGGGTGTGTGTGTGTGAGGGAGAGGGGTGTGTGTGTGTGAGGGAGAGGGGTGTGTGTGTGTGAGGGAGAGGGGTGTGTGTGAGGGAGAGGGGTGTGTGTGTGTGAGGGAGAGGGGTGTGTGTGTGAGGGAGAGGGGGGTGTGTGTGTGTGAGGGAGAGGGGTGTGTGAGGGAGAGGGGTGTGTGTGTGAGGGAGAGGGGTGTGTGTGTGTGAGGGAGAGGGGTGTGTGTGAGGGAGAGGGGTGTGTGTGTGTGAGGGAGAGGGGTGTGTGTGTGAGGGAGAGGGGTGTGTGTGTGTGAGGGAGAGGGGTGTGTGTGTGTGAGGGAGAGGGGTGTGTGTGTGTGAGGGAGAGGGGTGTGTGTGAGGGAGAGGGGTGTGTGTGTGTGTGAGGGAGAGGGGTGTGTGTGTGAGGGAGAGGGGTGTGTGTGTGTGAGGGAGAGGGGTGTGTGTGAGGGAGAGGGGTGTGTGTGTGTGAGGGAGAGGGGTGTGTGTGTGAGGGAGAGGGGTGTGTGTGTGTGAGGGAGAGGGGTGTGTGTGTGTGAGGGAGAGGGGTGTGTGTGTGAGGGAGAGGGGTGTGTGTGTGTGAGGGAGAGGGGTGTGTGTGAGGGAGAGGGGTGTGTGTGTGTGAGGGAGAGGGGTGTGTGTGTGAGGGAGAGGGGTGTGTGTGTGTGAGGGAGAGGGGTGTGTGTGTGTGAGTGAGAGGGGTGTGTGTGTGTGAGTGAGAGGGGTGTGTGTGAGGGAGAGGGGTGTGTGTGTGTGTGAGGGAGAGGGGTGTGTGTGAGGGAGAGGGGTGTGTGTGTGTGAGGGAGAGAGGTGTGTGTGAGGGAGGGAGAGGGGTGTGTGTGTGTGAGGGAGAGGGGTGTGTGTGTGAGGGAGAGGGGTGTGTGTGTGAGGGAGAGGGGTGTGTGTGTGTGAGGGAGAGGGGTGTGTGTGTGTGAGGGAGAGGGGTGTGTGTGTGTGAGGGAGAGGGGTGTGTGTGTGAGGGAGAGGGGTGTGTGTGAGGGAGGGAGAGGGGTGTGTGTGTGTGAGGGAGAGGGGTGTGTGTGTGTGAGGGAGAGGGGTGTGTGTGTGAGGGAGAGGGGTGTGTGTGTGTGAGGGAGAGGGGTGTGTGTGTGTGAGGGAGAGGGGTGTGTGTGAGGGAGAGGGGTGTGTGTGTGTGAGGGAGAGGGGTGTGTGTGTGTGAGGGAGAGGGGTGTGTGTGTGTGAGGGAGAGGGGTGTGTGTGTGTGAGGGAGAGGGGTGTGTGTGAGGGAGAGGGGTGTGTGTGTGTGTGAGGGAGAGGGGTGTGTGTGAGGGAGAGGGGTGTGTGTGTGTGAGGGAGAGGGGTGTGTGTGTGAGGGAGAGGGGTGTGTGTGTGTGAGGGAGAGGGGTGTGTGTGAGGGAGAGGGGTGTGTGTGTGTGAGGGAGAGGGGTGTGTGTGTGTGAGGGAGAGGGGTGTGTGTGTGAGGGAGAGGGGTGTGTGTGTGTGAGGGAGAGGGGTGTGTGTGTGTGAGGGAGAGGGGTGTGTGTGTGTGGAGAGGGGTGTGTGTGTGTGAGGGAGAGGGGTGTGTGTGTGTGAGGGAGAGGGGTGTGTGTGTGTGGGAGGGAGAGGGGTGTGTGTGTGAGGGAGAGGGGTGTGTGTGTGTGAGGGAGAGGGGTGTGTGTGTGAGGGAGAGGGGTGTGTGTGTGAGGGAGAGGGGTGTGTGTGTGTGAGGGAGAGGGGTGTGTGTGTGTGAGGGAGAGGGGTGTGTGAGGGAGAGGGGTGTGTGTGTGTGAGGGAGAGGGGTGTGTGTGGGAGAGGGGTGTGTGTGTGTGAGGGAGAGGGGTGTGTGTGTGAGGGAGAGGGGTGTGTGTGTGTGTGAGGGAGAGGGGTGTGTGTGAGGGAGAGGGGTGTGTGTGTGTGAGGGAGAGGGGTGTGTGTGTGTGAGGGAGAGGGGTGTGTGTGTGAGGGAGAGGGGTGTGTGTGTGTGAGGGAGAGGGGTGTGTGTGTGTGGGGAGAGGGGTGTGTGTGTGTGAGGGAGAGGGGTGTGTGTGTGTGTGAGGGAGAGGGGTGTGTGTGTGTGAGGGAGAGGGGTGTGTGTGTGTGAGGGAGAGGGGTGTGTGTGTGTGAGGGAGAGGGGTGTGTGAGGGAGAGGGGTGTGTGTGTGTGAGGGAGAGGGGTGTGTGTGTGTGAGGGAGAGGGGTGTGTGTGTGTGAGGGAGAGGGGTGTGTGTGTGTGAGGGAGAGGGGTGTGTGTGTGTGAGGGAGAGGGGTGTGTGTGTGTGTGAGGGAGAGGGGTGTGTGTGTGTGAGGGAGAGGGGTGTGTGTGTGAGGGAGAGGGGTGTGTGTGTGTGAGGGAGAGGGGTGTGTGTGTGTGAGGGAGAGGGGTGTGTGTGTGTGAGGGAGAGGGGTGTGTGAGGGAGAGGGGTGTGTGTGTGTGAGGGAGAGGGGTGTGTGTGAGGGAGAGGGGTGTGTGTGAGGGAGAGGGGTGTGTGTGTGTGAGGGAGAGGGGTGTGTGTGTGTGAGGGAGAGGGGTGTGTGTGTGTGAGGGAGAGGGGTGTGTGTGTGAGGGAGAGGGGTGTGTGTGTGTGAGGGAGAGGGGTGTGTGAGGGAGAGGGGTGTGTGTGTGTGAGGGAGAGGGGTGTGTGAGGGAGAGGGGTGTGTGTGTGTGAGGGAGAGGGGTGTGTGTGTGTGAGGGAGAGGGGTGTGTGTGTGTGAGGGAGAGGGGTGTGTGTGAGGGAGAGGGGTGTGTGTGTGTGAGGGAGAGGGGTGTGTGAGGGAGAGGGGTGTGTGTGTGTGAGGGAGAGGGGTGTGTGAGGGAGAGGGGTGTGTGTGTGAGGGAGAGGGGTGTGTGTGTGTGAGGGAGAGGGGTGTGTGTGTGTGAGGGAGAGGGGTGTGTGTGTGTGAGGGAGAGGGGTGTGTGAGGGAGAGGGGTGTGTGTGTGGTGAGGGAGAGGGGTGTGTGTGTGTGAGGGAGAGGGGTGTGTGTGTGGTGAGGGAGAGGGGTGTGTGTGTGTGAGGGAGAGGGGTGTGTGAGGGAGAGGGGTGTGTGTGAGGGAGAGGGGTGTGTGTGAGGGAGAGGGGTGTGTGTGAGGGAGAGGGGTGTGTGTGTGTGAGGGAGAGGGGTGTGTGTGTGAGGGAGAGGGGTGTGTGTGAGGGAGAGGGGTGTGTGTGTGTGAGGGAGAGGGGTGTGTGTGTGTGAGGGAGAGGGGTGTGTGTGAGGGAGAGGGGTGTGTGTGTGTGAGGGAGAGGGGTGTGTGTGAGGGAGAGGGGTGTGTGAGGGAGAGGGGTGTGTGTGAGGGAGAGGGGTGTGTGAGGGAGAGGGGTGTGTGTGTGTGAGGGAGAGGGGTGTGTGTGTGTGAGGGAGAGGGGTGTGTGAGGGAGAGGGGTGTGTGAGGGAGAGGGGTGTGTGTGTGTGAGGGAGAGGGGTGTGTGTGTGTGAGAGAGAGGGGTGTGTGTGTGTGGGGGAGAGGGGTGTGTGTGTGTGTGGGAGAGGGGGGTGTGTGTGTGAGGGAGAGGGGTGTGTGAGGGAGAGGGGTGTGTGTGAGGGAGAGGGGTGTGTGTGTGTGAGGGAGAGGGGTGTGTGAGGGAGAGGGGTGTGTGTGTGTGAGGGAGAGGGGTGTGTGTGAGGGAGAGTGGTGTGTGTGAGGGAGAGGGGTGTGTGTGTGTGAGGGAGTGGTGTGTGTGTGAGTGAGAGGGGTGTGTGTGTGTGGGGGAGAGGGGTGTGTGTGTGTGAGGGAGAGGGGTGTGTGTGAGGGAGAGGGGTGTGTGTGAGGGAGAGGGGTGTGTGTGAGGGAGAGGGGTGTGTGTGAGGGAGAGGGGTGTGTGTGTGTGAGGGAGAGGGGTGTGTGTGTGTGAGGGAGAGGGGTGTGTGTGAGGGAGAGGGGTGTGTGTGTGTGAGGGAGAGGGGTGTGTGAGGGAGAGGGGTGTGTGTGTGTGAGGGAGAGGGGTGTGTGTGTGTGAGGGAGAGGGGTGTGTGTGAGGGAGAGGGGTGTGTGTGAGGGAGAGGGGTGTGTGTGAGGGAGAGGGGTGTGTGTGTGTGAGGGAGAGGGGTGTGTGTGTGAGGGAGAGGGGTGTGTGTGTGTGAGGGAGAGGGGTGTGTGTGTGTGAGGGAGTGGGGTGTGTGAGGGAGAGGGGTGTGTGTGTGTGAGGGAGAGGGGTGTGTGTGTGAGGGAGAGGGGTGTGTGTGTGTGAGGGAGAGGGGTGTGTGTGTGAGGGAGAGGGGTGTGTGTGTGAGGGAGAGGGGTGTGTGTGTGTGAGGGAGAGGGGTGTGTGTGTGAGGGAGAGGGGTGTGTGTGTGTGAGGGAGAGGGGTGTGTGTGTGAGGGAGAGGGGTGTGTGTGTGAGGGAGAGGGGTGTGTGTGTGTGGGAGAGGGGTGTGTGTGTGAGGGAGAGGGGTGTGTGTGTGAGGGAGAGGGGTGTGTGTGTGTGAGGGAGAGGGGTGTGTGTGTGTGAGGGAGAGGGGTGTGTGTGTGTGAGGGAGAGGGGTGTGTGTGTGTGAGGGAGAGGGGTGTGTGAGGGAGAGGGGTGTGTGTGTGGTGAGGGAGAGGGGTGTGTGTGTGTGAGGGAGAGGGGTGTGTGTGTGGTGAGGGAGAGGGGTGTGTGTGTGTGAGGGAGAGGGGTGTGTGAGGGAGAGGGGTGTGTGTGAGGGAGAGGGGTGTGTGTGAGGGAGAGGGGTGTGTGTGTGGTGAGGGAGAGGGGTGTGTGTGTGTGAGGGAGAGGGGTGTGTGTGTGTGTGAGGGAGAGGTGTGTGTGTGTGAGGGAGAGGGGTGTGTGTGTGTGAGGGAGAGGGGTGTGTGTGTGTGAGGGAGAGGGGTGTGTGAGGGAGAGGGGTGTGTGTGTGTGTGAGGGAGAGGGGTGTGTGAGGGAGAGGGGTGTGTGTGTGTGAGGGAGAGGGGTGTGTGTGTGTGAGGGAGAGGGGTGTGTGAGGGAGAGGGGTGTGTGTGTGTGAGGGAGAGGGGTGTGTGTGAGGGAGAGGGGTGTGTGTGAGGGAGAGGGGTGTGTGTGTGAGGGAGAGGGGTGTGTGTGTGTGAGGGAGAGGGGTGTGTGTGTGAGGGAGAGGGGTGTGTGTGTGAGGGAGAGGGGTGTGTGTGTGTGTGAGGGAGAGGGGTGTGTGTGTGTGAGGGAGAGGGGTGTGTGTGTGTGTGGGAGAGGGGTGTGTGTGTGTGTGAGGGAGAGGGGTGTGTGTGTGTGAGGGAGAGGGGTGTGTGTGTGTGTGAGGGAGAGGGGTGTGTGTGTGTGAGGGAGAGGGGTGTGTGTGTGTGAGGGAGAGGGGTGTGTGTGTGTGAGGGAGAGGGGTGTGTGTGTGTGTGAGGGACAGGGGTGTGTGTGTGTGAGGGAGAGGGGTGTGTGTGTGTGAGGGAGAGGGGTGTGTGTGTGTGAGGGAGAGGGGTGTGTGAGGGAGAGGGGTGTGTGTGTGTGAGGGAGAGGTGTGTGTGTGTGAGGGAGAGGGGTGTGTGTGTGAGGGAGAGGGGTGTGTGTGTGTGAGGGAGAGGGGTGTGTGTGTGTGAGGGAGAGGGGTGTGTGTGTGTGTGAGGGAGAGGGGTGTGTGTGTGTGAGGGAGAGGGGTGTGTGTGTGTGAGGGAGAGGGGTGTGTGTGTGTGAGGGAGAGGGGTGTGTGTGTGTGTGGGAGAGGGGTGTGTGTGTGTGAGGGAGAGGGGTGTGTGTGTGAGGGAGAGGGGTGTGTGTGTGTGAGGGAGAGGGGTGTGTGTGTGTGAGGGAGAGGGGTGTGTGTGTGTGAGGGAGAGGGGTGTGTGAGGGAGAGGGGTGTGTGTGAGGGAGAGGGGTGTGTGTGTGTGAGGGAGAGGTGTGTGTGTGTGAGGGAGAGGTGTGTGTGTGAGGGAGAGGGGTGTGTGTGTGTGAGGGAGAGGTGTGTGTGTGTGTGAGGGAGAGGGGTGTGTGTGTGAGGGAGAGGGGTGTGTGTGTGTGAGGGAGAGGGGTGTGTGTGTGAGGGAGAGGGGTGTGTGTGTGTGAGGGAGAGGGGTGTGTGAGGGAGAGGGGTGTGTGAGGGAGAGGGGTGTGTGTGTGTGAGGGAGAGGTGTGTGTGTGTGTGAGGGAGAGGGGTGTGTGTGTGAGGGAGAGGGGTGTGTGAGGGAGAGGGGTGTGTGAGGGAGAGGGGTGTGTGAGGGAGAGGGGTGTGTGGTGAGGGAGAGGGGTGTGTGAGGGAGAGGGGGTGTGTGAGGGAGAGGGGTGTGTGAGGGAGAGGGGTGTGTGTGTGAGGGAGAGGGGTGTGTGAGGGAGAGGGGTGTGTGTGAGGGAGAGGGGTGTGTGTGTGAGGGAGAGGGGTGTGTGAGGGAGAGGGGTGTGTGAGGGAGAGGGGTGTGTGTGTGTGAGGGAGAGGGGTGTGTGTGTGTGAGGGAGAGGGGTGTGTGAGGGAGAGGGGTGTGTGAGGGAGAGGGGTGTGTGTGTGTGAGGGAGAGGGGTGTGTGTGTGTGAGGGAGAGGGGTGTGTGTGAGGGAGAGGGGTGTGTGTGTGTGAGGGAGAGGGGTGTGTGTGTGTGAGGGAGAGGGGTGTGTGAGGGAGAGGGGTGTGTGTGTGTGAGGGAGAGGGGTGTGTGTGTGTGAGGGAGAGGGGTGTGTGAGGGAGAGGGGTGTGTGTGTGTGAGGGAGAGGGGTGTGTGTGTGTGAGGGAGAGGGGTGTGTGAGGGAGAGGTGTGTGTGTGTGTGAGGGAGAGGGGTGTGTGTGTGTGAGGGAGAGGGGTGTGTGAGGGAGAGGGGTGTGTGTGTGTGAGGGAGAGGTGTGTGTGTGTGTGAGGGAGAGGGGTGTGTGTGTGAGGGAGAGGGGTGTGTGTGTGTGAGGGAGAGGGGTGTGTGAGGGAGAGGGGTGTGTGAGGGAGAGGGGTGTGTGTGTGTGAGGGAGAGGGGTGTGTGTGTGTGAGGGAGAGGGGTGTGTGTGTGTGTGTGTGAGGGAGAGGGGTGTGTGTGTGTGTGTGTGAGGGAGAGGGGTGTGTGTGTGTGTGTGTGAGGGAGAGGGGTGTGTGTGTGAGGGAGAGGGGTGTGTGTGTGTGAGGGAGAGAGGTGTGTGTGTGAGGGAGAGGGGTGTGTGTGTGAGGGAGAGGGGTGTGTGTGTGAGGGAGAGGGGTGTGTGTGTGTGAGGGAGAGGGGTGTGTGTGTGTGAGGGAGAGGGGTGTGTGTGTGTGTGTGTGAGGGAGAGGGGTGTGTGTGTGAGGGAGAGGGGTGTGTGTGTGTGAGGGAGAGAGGTGTGTGTGTGAGGGAGAGGGGTGTGTGTGTGAGGGAGAGGGGTGTGTGTGAGGGAGAGGGGTGTGTGTGTGTGAGGGAGAGGGGTGTGTGAGGGAGAGGGGTGTGTGAGGGAGAGGGGTGTGTGTGAGGGAGAGGTGTGTGTGTGTGGGAGTGGGGTGTGTGTGTGTGTGGGAGAGGGGTGTGTGTGTGTGAGGGAGAGGGGTGTGTGTGTGTGCGGGAGAGGGGTGTGTGTGAGGGAGAGGGGTGTGTGAGGGAGAGGGGTGTGTGTGAGGGAGAGGTGTGTGTGTGGGAGAGGGGTGTGTGTGTGTGAGGGAGAGGGGTGTGTGTGTGTGAGGGAGAGGGGTGTGTGTGTGTGCGGGAGAGGTGTGTGTGTGTGTGAGGGAGAGGGGTGTGTGTGTGTGAGGGAGAGGGGTGTGTGTGTGTGAGGGAGAGGGGTGTGTGTGTGTGTGAGGGAGAGGTGTGTGTGTGTGTGAGGGAGAGGGGTGTGTGTGTGTGAGGGAGAGGGGTGTGTGTGTGTGAGGGAGAGGGGTGTGTGTGTGTGAGGGAGAGGGGTGTGTGAGGGAGAGGGGTGTGTGTGTGTGAGGGAGAGGGGTGTGTGAGGGAGAGGGGTGTGTGTGTGTGAGGGAGAGGGGTGTGTGAGGGAGAGGGGTGTGTGTGTGTGAGGGAGAGGGGTGTGTGAGGGAGAGGGGTGTGTGTGTGTGAGGGAGAGGGGTGTGTGTGTGTGAGGGAGAGGGGTGTGTGTGTGTGAGGGAGAGGGGTGTGTGTGTGTGAGGGAGAGGGGTCTGTGAGGGAGAGGGGTGTGTGTGTGTGAGGGAGAGGGGTGTGTGTGTGTGAGGGAGAGGGGTGTGTGTGTGTGAGGGAGAGGGGTGTGTGAGGGAGAGGGGTGTGTGTGGTGAGGGAGAGGGGTGTGTGAGGGAGAGGGGTGTGTGTGTGTGGGAGA
This sequence comes from Mobula hypostoma, assembly GCF_963921235.1. Classification (NCBI taxonomy): domain Eukaryota; kingdom Metazoa; phylum Chordata; class Chondrichthyes; order Myliobatiformes; family Myliobatidae; genus Mobula; species Mobula hypostoma. Next base: position 28,447,736 of record NC_086124.1, read on the forward strand.
GGGGTGTGTGTGTGAGGGAGAGGGGTGTGTGTGTGTGAGGGAGAGGGGTGTGTGTGTGTGAGGGAGAGGGGTGTGTGAGGGAGAGGGGTGTGTGTGTGTGAGGGAGAGGGGTGTGTGTGTGTGAGGGAGAGGGGTGTGTGTGTGTGAGGGAGAGGGGTGTGTGAGGGAGAGGGGTGTGTGTGTGTGAGGGAGAGGGGTGTGTGTGTGTGAGGGAGAGGGGTGTGTGTGTGTGAGGGAGAGGGGTGTGTGTGTGTGAGGGAGAGGGGTGTGTGTGTGTGAGGGAGAGGGGTGTGTGAGGGAGAGGGGTGTGTGTGTGTGAGGGAGAGGGGTGTGTGAGGGAGAGGGGTGTGTGTGTGTGAGGGAGAGGGGTGTGTGTGGTGAGGGAGAGGGGTGTGTGAGGGAGAGGGGTGTGTGTGTGTGGGAGAGGGGTGTGTGAGGGAGAGGGGTGTGTGTGTGTGAGGGAGAGGGGTGTGTGTGTGTGAGGGAGAGGGGTGTGTGTGTGTGAGGGAGAGGGGTGTGTGAGGGAGAGGGGTGTGTGTGTGTGAGGGAGAGGGGTGTGTGAGGGAGAGGGGTGTGTGTGTGTGAGGGAGAGGGGTGTGTGTGTGTGAGGGAGAGGGGTGTGTGTGTGTGAGGGAGAGGGGTGTGTGTGTGTGAGGGAGAGGGGTGTGTGAGGGAGAGGGGTGTGTGTGTGTGAGGGAGAGGGGTGTGTGTGTGTGAGGGAGAGGGGTGTGTGTGTGTGAGGGAGAGGGGTGTGTGTGTGTGAGGGAGAGGGGTGTGTGAGGGAGAGGGGTGTGTGTGTGTGAGGGAGAGGGGTGTGTGTGTGTGAGGGAGAGGGGTGTGTGAGGGAGAGGGGTGTGTGTGTGTGAGGGAGAGGGGTGTGTGAGGGAGAGGGGTGTGTGTGTGTGAGGGAGAGGGGTGTGTGTGAGGGAGAGGGGTGTGTGTGTGTGAGGGAGAGGGGTGTGTGTGTGAGGGAGAGGGGTGTGTGTGTGTGAGGGAGAGGGGTGTGTGTGTGTGAGGGAGAGGGGTGTGTGTGAGGGAGAGGGGTGTGTGTGTGTGAGGGAGAGGGGTGTGTGTGTGTGAGGGAGAGGGGTGTGTGTGGGGAGAGGGGTGTGTGTGTGTGAGGGAGAGGGGTGTGTGTGAGGGAGAGGGGTGTGTGTGTGTGAGAGGGAGGGTGTGTGTGTGTGTGAGGGAGAGGGGTGTGTGTGTGTGAGGGAGAGGGGTGTGTGTGAGGGAGAGAGGTGTGTGTGTGTGAGGGAGAGGTGTGTGTGTGTGTGAGGGAGAGGGGTGTGTGAGGGAGAGGGGTGTGTGTGTGTGAGGGAGAGGGGTGTGTGTGTGTGAGGGAGAGGGGTATGTGTGTGTGAGGGAGAGGGGTGTGTGTGTGTGAGGGAGAGGGGTGTGTGTGTGTGAGGGAGAGGGGTGTGTGTGTGTGAGGGAGAGGGGTGTGTGTGTGTGAGGGAGAGGGGTGTGTGTGAGGGAGAGAGGTGTGTGTGTGTGAGGGAGAGGGGTGTGTGTGTGTGAGGGAGAGGGGTGTGTGTGAGGGAGAGGGGTGTGTGTGTGTGAGGGAGAGGGGTGTGTGTGAGGGAGTGGGGTGTGTGAGGGAGAGGGGTGTGTGTGTGAGGGAGAGGGGTGTGTGTGTGTGAGGGAGAGGGGTGTGTGTGTGTGAGGGAGAGGGGTGTGTGTGAGGGAGAGGGGTGTGTGAGGGAGAGGGGTGTGTGTGTGTGAGGGAGAGGTGTGTGTGTGTGAGGGAGAGGGGTGTGTGTGAGGGAGAGGGGTGTGTGTGTGTGAGGGAGAGGGGTGTGTGTGTGTGAGGGAGAGGGGTGTGTGTGTGTGAGGGAGAGGGGTGTGTGTGAGGGAGAGGGGTGTGTGTGAGGGAGAGGGGTGTGTGTGTGTGAGGGAGAGGGGTGTGTGTGTGTGAGGGAGAGGGGTGTGTGTGTGTGAGGGAGAGGGGTGTGTGAGGGAGAGGGGTGTGTGTGAGGGAGAGGGGTGTGTGTGTGTGAGGGAGAGGGGTGTGTGTGTGTGAGGGAGAGGGGTGTGTGTGAGGGAGAGGGGTGTGTGTGAGGGAGAGGGGTGTGTGTGAGGGAGAGGGGTGTGTGTGTGTGAGGGAGAGGGGTGTGTGTGTGTGAGGGAGAGGGGTGTGTGTGTGTGAGGGAGAGGGATGTGTGTGAGGGAGAGGGGTGTGTGTGTGAGGGAGAGGGGTGTGTGAGGGAGAGGGGTGTGTGTGAGGGAGAGGGGTGTGTGTGTGTGAGGGAGAGGGGTGTGTGTGTGTGAGGGAGAGGGGTGTGTGAGGGAGAGGGGTGTGTGTGTGTGAGGGAGAGGGGTGGGTGTGTGTGAGGGAGAGGGGTGTGTGTGAGGGAGAGGGGTGTGTGTGAGGGAGAGGGGTGTGTGTGTGTGAGGGAGAGGGGTGTGTGTGTGAGGGAGAGGGGTGTGTGTGTGTGAGGGAGAGGGGTGTGTGTGTGTGAGGGAGAGGGGTGTGTGTGTGAGGGAGAGGGGTGTGTGTGTGTGAGGGAGACGGGTGTGTGTGTGAGGGAGAGGGGTGTGTGTGTGTGAGGGAGAGGTGTGTGTGTGTGAGGGAGAGGGGTGTGTGTGTGTGAGGGAGAGGGGTGTGTGTGTGAGGGAGAGGGGTGTGTGTGTGTGAGGGAGAGGGGTGTGTGTGTGTGAGGGAGAGGGGTGTGTGTGTGAGGGAGAGGGGTGTGTGAGGGAGAGGGGTGTGTGTGTGTGAGGGAGAGGGGTGTGTGTGTGTGAGGGAGAGGGGTGTGTGAGGGAGAGGGGTGTGTGTGTGTGAGGGAGAGGGGTGTGTGTGTGTGAGGGAGAGGGGTGTGTGAGGGAGAGGGGTGTGTGTGTGTGTGAGGGAGAGGGGTGTGTGTGTGTGAGGGAGAGGGGTGTGTGTGTGAGGGAGAGGGGTGTGTGTGTGTGTGAGGGAGAGGGGTGTGTGAGGGAGAGGGGTGTGTGTGTGAGGGAGAGGGGTGTGTGTGAGGGAGAGGGGTGTGTGTGAGGGAGAGGGGTGTGTGTGTGTGAGGGAGAGGGGTGTGTGAGGGAGAGGGGTGTGTGTGTGAGGGAGAGGGGTGTGTGTGTGAGGGAGAGGGGTGTGTGTGTGTGAGGGAGAGGGGTGTGTGTGTGTGAGGGAGAGGGGTGTGTGTGTGTGTGAGGGAGAGGGGTGTGTGTGTGAGGGAGAGGGGTGTGTGTGTGAGGGAGAGGGGTGTGTGTGTGGAGGGAGAGGGGTGTGTGTGAGGGAGAGGGGTGTGTGTGTGTGAGGGAGAGGGGTGTGTGTGTGTGAGGGAGAGGGGTGTGTGTGTGAGGGAGAGGGGTGTGTGTGTGAGGGAGAGGGGTGTGTGTGTGTGAGGGAGAGGGGTGTGTGTGTGTGAGGGAGAGGGGTGTGTGTGTGTGGGAGAGGGGTGTGTGTGTGTGAGGGAGAGGGGTGTGTGTGTGTGAGGGAGAGGGGTGTGTGTGTGTGAGGGAGAGGGGTGTGTGTGCGAGGGAGAGGGGTGTGTGTGTGAGGGAGAGGGGTGTGTGTGTGTGAGGGAGAGGGGTGTGTGTGTGTGGGAGAGGGGTGTGTGTGAGGGAGAGGGGTGTGTGTGAGGGAGAGGGGTGTGTGTGTGAGGGAGAGGGGTGTGTGTGTGAGGGAGAGGGGTGTGTGTGTGTGAGGGAGAGGGGTGTGTGTGTGAGGGAGAGGGTGTGTGTGTGGGGAGAGGGGTGTGTGTGTGAGGGAGAGGGGTGTGTGTGTGTGAGGGAGAGGGGTGTGTGTGAGGGAGAGGGGTGTGTGTGTGTGAGGGAGAGGGGTGTGTGTGTGGGGGAGAGGGGTGTGTGTGGAGGGAGAGGGGTGTGTGTGAGGGAGAGGGGTGTGTGTGTGTGAGGGAGAGGTGTGTGTGTGTGAGGGAGTGGGGTGTGTGTGAGGGAGAGGGGTGTGTGTGTGTGAGGGAGAGGGGTGTGTGTGTGTGGGAGAGGGGTGTGTGTGAGGGAGAGGGGTGTGTGTGTGTGAGGGAGAGGGGTGTGTGTGAGGGAGAGGGGTGTGTGTGTGTGAGGGAGAGGGGTGTGTGTGTGTGAGGGAGAGGGGTGTGTGTGTGTGAGGGAGAGGGGTGTGTGTGAGGGAGAGGGGTGTGTGTGTGTGAGGGAGAGGGGTGTGTGTGTGTGAGGGAGAGGGGTGTGTGTGTGTGAGGGAGAGGGGTGTGTGTGTGTGAGGGAGAGGGGTGTGTGTGAGGGAGAGGGGTGTGTGTGAGGGAGAGGGGTGTGTGTGAGGGAGAGGGGTGTGTGTGTGTGAGGGAGAGGGGTGTGTGTGTGTGAGGGAGAGGGGTGTGTGTGAGGGAGAGGGGTGTGTGAGGGAGAGGGGTGTGTGTGAGGGAGAGGGGTGTGTGAGGGAGAGGGGTGTGTGTGTGTGAGGGAGAGGGGTGTGTGTGTGTGTGAGGGAGAGGGGTGTGTGTGAGGGAGAGGGGTGTGTGAGGGAGAGGGGTGTGTGTGTGTGAGGGAGAGGGGTGTGTGTGTGAGGGAGAGGGGTGTGTGTGTGTGAGGGAGAGGGGTGTGTGTGTGTGAGGGAGAGGGGTGTGTGTGTGTGAGGGAGAGGGGTGTGTGTGTGTGAGGGAGAGGGGTGTGTGTGTGTGAGGGAGAGGGGTGTGTGTGTGAGGGAGAGGGGTGTGTGTGTGTGAGGGAGAGGGGTGTGTGTGAGGGAGAGGGGTGTGTGTGTGAGGGAGAGGGGTGTGTGTGTGTGAGGGAGAGGGGTGTGTGTGAGGGAGAGGGGTGTGTGTGAGGGAGAGGGGTGTGTGTGTGTGAGGGAGAGGGGTGTGTGTGTGTGAGGGAGAGGGGTGTGTGTGTGTGAGGGAGAGGGGTGTGTGTGAGGGAGAGGGGTGTGTGTGTGTGAGGGAGAGGGGTGTGTGTGAGGGAGAGGGGTGTGTGTGTGTGAGGGAGAGGGGTGTGTGTGTGTGAGGGAGAGGGGTGTGTGTGTGTGAGGGAGAGGGGTGTGTGTGAGGGAGGGAGAGGGGTGTGTGTGTGTGAGGGAGAGGGGTGTGTGTGAGGGAGAGGGGTGTGTGTGTGTGAGGGAGAGGGGTGTGTGTGTGTGAGGGAGAGGGGTGTGTGTGTGTGAGGGAGAGGGGTGTGTGTGTGTGTGGGAGAGGGGTGTGTGTGAGGGAGAGGGGTGTGTGTGTGAGGGAGAGGGGTGTGTGTGTGTGAGGGAGAGGGGTGTGTGTGTGTGAGGGAGAGGGGTGTGTGTGTGTGAGGGAGAGGGGTGTGTGTGGTGAGGGAGAGGGGTGTGTGTGTGAGGGAGAGGGGTGTGTGTGGTGAGGGAGAGGGGTGTGTGTGTGTGAGGGAGAGGGGTGTGTGTGTGTGAGGGAGAGGGGTGTGTGTGGTGAGGGAGAGGGGTGTGTGTGTGAGGGAGAGGGGTGTGTGTGTGTGAGGGAGAGGGGTGTGTGTGTGTGAGGGAGAGGGGTGTGTGTGTGAGGGAGAGGGGTGTGTGTGTGTGAGGGAGAGGGGTGTGTGTGTGTGAGGGAGAGGGGTGTGTGTGTGTGAGGGAGAGGGGTGTGTGTGTGTGAGGGAGAGGGGTGTGTGTGTGAGGGAGAGGGGTGTGTGTGTGTGAGGGAGAGGGGTGTGTGTGTGTGAGGGAGAGGGGTGTGTGTGTGTGAGGGAGAGGGGTGTGTGTGTGTGAGGGAGAGGGGTGTGTGTGTGAGGGAGAGGGGTGTGTGTGAGGGAGAGGGGTGTGTGTGTGTGAGGGAGAGGGGTGTGTGTGTGTGTGAGGGAGAGGGGTGTGTGTGTGTGAGGGAGAGGGGTGTGTGTGTGTGTGGGAGAGGGGTGTGTGTGTGTGAGGGAGAGGGGTGTGTGTGTGAGGGAGAGGGGTGTGTGTGTGAGGGAGAGGGGTGTGTGTGTGAGGGAGAGGGGTGTGTGTGTGTGAGGGAGAGGGGTGTGTGTGTGAGGGAGAGGGGTGTGTGTGAGGGAGAGGGGTGTGTGTGTGTGAGGGAGAGGGGTGTGTGTGTGTGAGGGAGAGGGGTGTGTGTGTGTGAGGGAGAGGGGTGTGTGTGTGAGGGAGAGGGGTGTGTGTGTGAGGGAGAGGGGTGTGTGTGTGTGAGGGAGAGGGGTGTGTGTGAGGGAGAGGGGTGTGTGTGAGGGAGAGGGGTGTGTGTGTGTGAGGGAGAGGGGTGTGTGTGTGTGAGGGAGAGGGGTGTGTGTGTGTGAGGGAGAGGGGTGTGTGTGTGAGGGAGAGGGGTGTGTGTGTGTGAGGGAGAGGGGTGTGTGTGAGGGAGAGGGGTGTGTGTGAGGGAGAGGGGTGTGTGAGGGAGAGGGGTGTGTGTGTGTGAGGGAGAGGGGTGTGTGAGGGAGAGGGGTGTGTGTGTGAGGGAGAGGGGTGTGTGTGTGTGAGGGAGAGGGGTGTGTGTGAGGGAGAGGGGTGTGTGTGAGGGAGAGGGGTGTGTGAGGGAGAGGGGTGTGTGTGTGTGAGGGAGAGGGGTGTGTGTGTGAGGGAGAGGGGTGTGTGTGTGAGGGAGAGGGGTGTGTGTGTGTGAGGGAGAGGGGTGTGTGTGAGGGAGAGGGGTGTGTGTGAGGGAGAGGGGTGTGTGAGGGAGAGGGGTGTGTGTGTGTGAGGGAGAGGGGTGTGTGAGGGAGAGGGGTGTGTGTGGGAGAGGGGTGTGTGTGTGTGAGGGAGAGGTGTGTGTGTGAGGGAGAGGGGTGTGTGTGTGTGAGGGAGAGGGGTGTGTGTGTGTGAGGGAGAGGGGTGTGTGTGTGTGTGAGGGAGAGGGGTGTGTGTGTGTGAGGGAGAGGGGTGTGTGAGGGAGAGGGGTGTGTGAGGGAGAGGGGTGTGTGAGGGAGAGGGGTGTGTGAGGGAGAGGGGTGTGTGTGTGTGAGAGGGAGAGGGGTGTGTGTGAGGGAGAGGGGTGTGTGAGGGAGAGGGGTGTGTGAGGGAGAGGGGTGTGTGTGTGTGTGAGGGAGAGGGGTGTGTGTGTGTGAGGGAGAGGGGTGTGTGAGGGAGAGGGGTGTGTGTGTGTGAGGGAGAGGGGTGTGTGTGAGGGAGAGGGGTGTGTGAGGGAGAGGGGTGTGTGAGGGAGAGGGGTGTGTGTGTGTGAGGGAGAGGGGTGTGTGTGTGTGAGAGAGGGGTGTGTGTGTGTGAGGGAGAGGGGTGTGTGTGTGTGAGGGAGAGGGGTGTGTGTGTGTGGGAGGGGGGTGTGTGTGTGTGAGGGAGAGGGGTGTGTGTGTGTGAGGGAGAGGGGTGTGTGAGGGAGAGGGGTGTGTGTGAGGGAGAGGGGTGTGTGTGAGGGAGAGGGGTGTGTGTGTGTGAGGGAGAGGGGTGTGTGTGTGTGAGGGAGAGGGGTGTGTGAGGGAGAGGGGTGTGTGTGTGTGAGGGAGAGGGGTGTGTGTGTGTGAGGGAGAGGGGTGTGTGTGTGTGTGAGGGAGAGGGGTGTGTGTGTGTGAGGGAGAGGGGTGTGTGAGGGAGAGGGGTGTGTGTGTGTGAGGGAGAGGGGTGTGTGTGTGTGAGGGAGAGGGGTGTGTGTGAGGGAGAGGGGTGTGTGTGTGTGAGGGAGAGGGGTGTGTGTGTGTGAGGGAGAGGGGTGTGTGTGTGTGAGGGAGAGCGGTGTGTGAGGGAGAGGGGTGTGTGTGTGTGAGGGAGAGGGGTGTGTGTGTGTGAGGGAGAGGGGTGTGTGAGGGAGAGGGGTGTGTGTGAGGGAGAGGGGTGTGTGTGTGTGAGGGAGAGGGGTGTGTGTGAGGGAGAGGGGTGTGTGTGTGTGAGGGAGAGGGGTGTGTGTGTGTGAGGGAGAGGGGTGTGTGTGTGTGAGGGAGAGGGGTGTGTGAGGGAGAGGGGTGTGTGTGTGTGAGGGAGAGGGGTGTGTGTGAGGGAGAGGGGTGTGTGTGTGTGAGGGAGAGGGGTGTGTGTGTGTGAGGGAGAGGGGTGTGTGAGGGAGAGGGGTGTGTGTGAGGGAGAGGGGTGTGTGTGAGGGAGAGGGGTGTGTGTGTGTGAGGGAGAGGGGTGTGTGTGTGTGAGGGAGAGGGGTGTGTGTGTGTGAGGGAGAGGGGTGTGTGTGTGTGTGAGGGAGAGGGGTGTGTGTGAGGGAGAGGGGTGTGTGTGTGTGAGGGAGAGGGGTGTGTGTGTGTGAGGGAGAGGGGTGTGTGTGTGAGTGAGAGGGGTGTGTGTGTGTGAGGGAGAGGGGTGTGTGTGTGTGAGGGAGAGGGGTGTGTGTGTGTGAGGGAGAGGGGTGTGTGTGTGTGAGGGAGAGGGGTGTGTGTGTGTGAGGGAGAGGGGTGTGTGTGTGTGTGAGGGAGCGGGGTGTGTGTGTGAGGGAGAGGGGTGTGTGTGTGAGGGAGAGGGGTGTGTGTGTGTGAGGGAGAGGGGTGTGTGTGTGTGTGAGGGAGAGGTGTGTGTGTGTGAGGGAGAGGGGTGTGTGTGTGTGAGGGAGAGGGGTGTGTGTGTGTGAGGGAGAGGGGTGTGTGTGTGTGAGGGAGAGGGGTGTGTGTGTGAGGGAGAGGGGTGTGTGTGTGTGAGGGAGAGGGGTGTGTGTGTGTGAGGGAGAGGGGTGTGTGTGTGAGGGAGAGGGGTGTGTGTGTGTGTGAGGGAGAGGGGTGTGTGTGTGTGAGGGAGAGGGGTGTGTGTGTGTGAGGGAGAGGGGTGTGTGTGTGTGTGAGGGAGAGGGGTGTGTGTGTGAGGGAGAGGGGTGTGTGTGTGAGGGAGAGGGGTGTGTGTGTGAGGGAGAGGGGTGTGTGTGTGTGAGGGAGAGGGGTGTGTGGTGAGGGAGAGGGGTGTGTGTGTGAGGGAGAGGGGTGTGTGTGTGTGAGGGAGAGGGGTGTGTGTGTGAGGGAGAGGGGTGTGTGTGTGTGAGGGAGAGGGGTGTGTGTGTGTGAGGGAGAGGGGTGTGTGAGGGAGAGGGGTGTGTGTGTGAGGGAGAGGGGTGTGTGTGTGTGTGAGGGAGAGGGGTGTGTGTGTGTGAGGGAGAGGGGTGTGTGTGTGAGGGAGAGGGGTGTGTGAGGGAGAGGGGTGTGTGTGTGTGAGGGAGAGGGGTGTGTGAGGGAGAGGGGTGTGTGTGTGAGTGAGAGGGGTGTGTGTGTGTGAGGGAGAGGGGTGTGTGTGAGGGAGAGGGGTGTGTGTGTGAGGGAGAGGGGTGTGTGTGAGGGAGAGGGGTGTGTGTGTGAGGGAGAGGGGTGTGTGTGTGTGAGGGAGAGGGGTGTGTGTGTGTGAGGGAGAGGGGTGTGTGTGTGTGAGGGAGAGGGGTGTGTGTGAGGGAGAGGGGTGTGTGTGTGAGGGAGAGGGGTGTGTGTGAGGGAGAGGGGTGTGTGTGAGGGAGAGGGGTGTGTGTGTGTGAGGGAGAGGGGTGTGTGTGAGGGAGAGGGGTGTGTGTGTGTGAGGGAGAGGGGTGTGTGTGTGTGAGGGAGAGGGGTGTGTGAGGGAGAGGGGTGTGTGTGAGGGAGAGGGGTGTGTGTGAGGGAGAGGGGTGTGTGTGTGTGAGGGAGAGGGGTGTGTGTGTGAGGGAGAGGGGTGTGTGTGTGTGAGGGAGAGGGGTGTGTGTGTGAGGGAGAGGGTGGTGTGTGTGTGAGGGAGAGGTGTGTGTGTGTGAGGGAGAGGGGTGTGTGTGTGTGGGAGAGGGGTGTGTGTGTGTGAGGGAGAGGGGTGTGTGTGTGAGGGAGAGGGGTGTGTGAGTGTGAGGGAGAGGGGTGTGTGTGTGTGAGGGAGAGGGGTGTGTGTGTGTGAGGGAGAGGGGTGTGTGTGTGTGAGGGAGAGGGGTGTGTGTGTGAGGGAGAGGGGTGTGTGTGTGTGAGGGAGAGGGGTGTGTGAGGGAGAGGTGTGTGTGTGTGTGAGGGAGAGGGGTGTGTGTGTGAGGGAGAGGGGTGTGTGTGTGTGAGTGAGAGGGGTGTGTGTGTGAGGGAGAGGGGTGTGTGTGTGAGGGAGAGGGGTGTGTGTGTGTGAGGGAGAGGGGTGTGTGTGTGTGAGGGAGAGGGGTGTGTGTGTGTGTGAGGGAGAGGGGTGTGTGTGTGAGGGAGAGGGGTGTGTGTGTGTGAGGGAGAGGGGTGTGTGTGTGTGTGTGAGGGAGAGGGGTGTGTGTGTGAGGGAGAGGGGTGTGTGTGTGTGAGGGAGAGGGGTGTGTGTGTGAGGGAGAGGGGTGTGTGAGGGAGAGGGGTGTGTGTGAGGGAGAGGGGTGTGTGTGTGAGGGAGAGGGGTGTGTGTGTGTGAGGGAGAGGGGTGTGTGTGTGAGGGAGAGGGGTGTGTGTGTGTGAGGGAGAGGGGTGTGTGTGTGAGGGAGAGGGGTGTGTGTGAGGGAGAGGGGTGTGTGTGTGTGAGGGAGAGGGGTGTGTGTGTGTGAGGGAGAGGGGTGTGTGAGGGAGAGGGGTGTGTGTGAGGGAGAGGGGTGTGTGTGTGAGGGAGAGGGGTGTGTGTGAGGGAGAGGGGTGTGTGTGAGGGAGAGGGGTGTATGAGGGAGAGGGGTGTGTGTGTGTGAGGGAGAGGTGTGTGTGTGTGAGGGAGAGGGGTGTGTGTGTGTGAGGGAGAGGGGTGTGTGTGTGAGGGAGAGGGGTGTGTGTGTGAGGGAGAGGGGTGTGTGTGAGGGAGAGGGGTGTGTGTGAGGGAGAGGGGTGTGTGTGAGGGAGAGGGGTGTGTGTGTGTGAGGGAGAGGGGTGTGTGTGAGGGAGAGGGGTGTGTGTGTGTGAGGGAGAGGGGTGTGTGAGGGAGAGGGGTGTGTGTGAGGGAGAGGGGTGTGTGTGAGGGAGAGGGGTGTGTGTGTGAGGGAGAGGGGTGTGTGTGTGTGAGGGAGAGGGGTGTGTGAGGGAGAGGGGTGTGTGTGTGTGAGGGAGAGGGGTGTGTGTGTGTGAGGGAGAGGGGTGTGTGTGTGTGAGGGAGAGGGGTGTGTGAGGGAGAGGGGTGTGTGTGTGTGAGGGAGAGGGGTGTGTGTGTGTGAGGGAGAGGGGTGTGTGTGTGTGAGGGAGAGGGGTGTGTGTGTGAGGGAGAGGGGTGTGTGTGTGAGGGAGAGGGGTGTGTGTGTGTGAGGGAGAGGGGTGTGTGTGTGTGAGGGAGAGGGGTGTGTGAGGGAGAGGGGTGTGTGTGTGTGAGGGAGAGGGGTGTGTGTGTGTGAGGGAGAGGGGTGTGTGTGTGAGGGAGAGGGGTGTGTGTGTGTGAGGGAGAGGGGTGTGTGAGGGAGAGGGGTGTGTGTGTGTGAGGGAGAGGGGTGTGTGTGAGGGAGAGGGGTGTGTGTGTGAGGGAGAGGGGTGTGTGTGAGGGAGAGGGGTGTGTGTGTGTGAGGGAGAGGGGTGTGTGAGGGAGAGGGGTGTGTGTGAGGGAGAGGGGTGTGTGTGTGAGGGAGAGGGGTGTGTGTGAGGGAGAGGGGTGTGTGTGTGAGGGAGAGGGGTGTGTGTGAGGGAGAGGGGTGTGTGTGTGAGGGAGAGGGGTGTGTGTGAGGGAGAGGGGTGTGTGTGTGAGGGAGAGGGGTGTGTGTGTGGGAGAGGGGTGTGTGTGTGAGGGAGAGGGGTGTGTGTGTGAGGGAGAGGGGTGTGTGTGTGGGAGAGGGGTGTGTGTGTGGGAGAGGGGTGTGTGTGTGAGGGAGAGGGGTGTGTGTGAGGGAGAGGGGTGTGTGTGTGAGGGAGAGGGGTGTGTGTGTGGGAGAGGGGTGTGTGTGAGGGAGAGGGGTGTGTGTGTGAGGGAGAGGGGTGTGTGTGAGGGAGAGGGGTGTGTGTGAGGGAGAGGGGTGTGTGTGTGAGGGAGAGGGGTGTGTGTGTGAGGGAGAGGTGTGTGTGTGTGAGGGAGAGGGGTGTGTGAGGGAGAGGGGTGTGTGAGGGAGAGGGGTGTGTGTGAGGGAGAGGGGTGTGTGAGGGAGAGGGGTGTGTGTGAGGGAGAGGGGTGTGTGTGTGTGTGAGGGAGAGGGGTGTGTGTGTGAGGGAGAGGGGTGTGTGTGTGAGGGAGAGGGGTGTGTGTGTGAGGGAGAGGGGTGTGTGTGTGAGGGAGAGGGGTGTGTGTGTGTGAGGGAGATGGGTGTGTGTGAGGGAGAGGGGTGTGTGTGTGTGAGGGAGAGGGGTGTGTGTGTGAGGGAGAGGGGTGTGTGTGTGAGGGAGAGGGGTGTGTGTGTGTGAGGGAGAGGGGTGTGTGTGTGTGAGGGAGAGGGGTGTGTGTGAGGGAGAGGGGTGTGTGTGTGTGAGGGAGAGGGGTGTGTGTGTGAGGGAGAGGGGTGTGTGTGTGAGGGAGAGGGGTGTGTGTGAGTGAGGGAGAGGGGTGTGTGTGTGAGGGAGAGGGGTGTGTGTGTGTGAGGGAGATGGGTGTGTGAGGGAGAGGGGTGTGTGAGGGAGAGGGGTGTGTGTGTGAGGGAGAGGGGTGTGTGTGAGGGAGAGGGGTGTGTGTGTGTGAGGGAGAGGGGTGTGTGAGGGAGAGGGGTGTGTGTGAGGGAGAGGGGTGTGTGTGAGGGAGAGGGGTGTGTGTGTGTGAGGGAGAGGGGTGTGTGTGTGTGAGGGAGAGGGGTGTGTGTGTGTGAGGGAGAGGGGTATGTGTGAGGGAGAGGGGTGTGTGTGAGGGAGAGGGGTGTGTGTGTGTGAGGGAGAGGGGTGTGTGTGTGTGAGAGGGGTGTGTGTGTGTGAGGGAGAGGGGTGTGTGTGTGTGAGGGAGAGGGTGTGTGTGTGTGGGAGAGGGGTGTGTGTGAGGGAGAGGGGTGTGTGTGAGGGAGAGGGGTGTGTGTGAGGGAGAGGGGTGTGTGTGTGAGGGAGAGGGGTGTGTGAGGGAGAGGGGTGTGTGTGTGAGGGAGAGGGGTGTGTGTGAGGGAGAGGGGTGTGTGTGTGAGGGAGAGGGGTGTGTGAAGGAGAGGGGTGTGTGTGTGTGAGGGAGAGGGGTGTGTGTGTGTGAGGGAGAGGTGTGTGTGTGTGAGGGAGAGGGGTGTGTGTGTGAGGGAGAGGGGTGTGTGTGTGTGAGGGAGAGGGGTGTGTGAGGGAGAGGGGTGTGTGTGTGTGAGGGAGAGGGGTGTGTGAGGGAGAGGGGTGTGTGTGAGGGAGAGGGGTGTGTGTGTGAGGGAGAGGGGTGTGTGTGTGTGAGGGAGAGGGGTGTGTGAGGGAGAGGGGTGTGTGTGAGGGAGAGGGGTGTGTGTGAGGGAGAGGGGTGTGTGTGTGAGGGAGAGGGGTGTGTGTGTGTGAGGGAGAGGGGTGTGTGTGAGGGAGAGGGGTGTGTGTGAGGGAGAGGGGTGTGTGTGTGAGGGAGAGGGGTGTGTGTGTGTGAGGGAGAGGGGTGTGTGTGTGAGGGAGAGGGGTGTGTGTGTGTGAGGGAGAGGGGTGTGTGTGAGGGAGAGGGGTGTGTGTGAGGGAGAGGGGTGTGTGAGGGAGAGGGGTGTGTGTGTGAGGGAGAGGGGTGTGTGTGAGGGAGAGGGGTGTGTGTGTGTGAGGGAGAGGGGTGTGTGAGGGAGAGGGGTGTGTGTGAGGGAGAGGGGTGTGTGTGTGTGAGGGTGAGGGGTGTGTGTGTGTGAGGGAGAGGGGTGTGTGTGAGGGAGAGGGGTGTGTGTGAGGGAGAGGGGTGTGTGTGTGTGAGGGAGAGGGGTGTGTGTGTGTGAGGGAGAGGGGTGTGTGTGTGTGAGGGAGAGGGGTGTGTGTGTGTGAGGGAGAGGGGTGTGTGAGGGTGAGGGGTGTGTGTGTGTGTGGGAGAGGGGTGTGTGTGAGGGAGAGGGGTATGTGTGAGGGAGAGGGGTGTGTGTGAGGGAGAGGGGTGTGTGTGTGTGAGGGAGAGGGGTGTGTGAGGGAGAGGGGTGTGTGTGAGGGAGAGGGGTGTGTGTGTGAGGGAGAGGGGTGTGTGAAGGAGAGGGGTGTGTGTGTGTGAGGGAGAGGGGTGTGTGTGTGTGAGGGAGAGGGGTGTGTGTGTGTGAGGGAGAGGGGTGTGTGAGGGAGAGGAGTGTGTGTGTGTGAGGGAGAGGGGTGTGTGAGTGAGAGGGGTGTGTGTGAGGGAGAGGGGTGTGTGTGTGAGGGAGAGGGGTGTGTGTGTGTGAGGGAGAGGGGTGTGTGAGGGAGAGGGGTGTGTGTGAGGGAGAGGGGTGTGTGTGTGAGGGAGAGGGGTGTGTGTGTGAGGGAGAGGGGTGTGTGTGTGTGAGGGAGAGGGGTGTGTGAGGGAGAGGGGTGTGTGTGAGGGAGAGGGGTGTGTGTGAGGGAGAGGGGTGTGTGAAGGAGAGGGGTGTGTGTGTGTGAGGGAGAGGGGTGTGTGAGGGAGAGGGGTGTGTGTGTGTGAGGGAGACGGGTGTGTGTGTGTGAGGGAGAGGGGTGTGTGTGAGGGAGAGGGGTGTGTGTGTGTGAGGGAGAGGGGTGTGTGTGTGTGAGGGAGAGGGGTGTGTGAGGGAGAGGGGTGTGTGTGAGGGAGAGGGGTGTGTGTGAGGGAGAGGGGTGTGTGAGGGAGAGGGGTGTGTGTGTGTGAGGGAGAGGGGTGTGTGTGTGAGGGAGAGGGGTGTGTGTGTGAGGGAGAGGGGTGTGTGTGTGAGGGAGAGGGGTGTGTGTGTGAGGGAGAGGGGTGTGTGAGGGAGAGGGGTGTGTGTGTGAGGGAGAGGGGTGTGTGTGTGAGGGAGAGGGGTGTGTGTGAGGGAGAGGGGTGTGTGTGTGTGAGGGAGAGGGGTGTGTGAGGGAGAGGGGTGTGTGTGAGGGAGAGGGGTGTGTGTGTGTGAGGGAGAGGGGTATGTGTGTGTGAGGGAGAGGGGTGTGTGTGTGTGAGGGAGAGGGGTGTGTGTGTGTGTGAGGGAGAGGGGTGTGTGTGTGAGGGAGAGGGGTGTGTGTGTGTGAGGGAGAGGGGTGTGTGTGAGGGAGAGGGGTGTGTGTGTGTGAGGGAGAGGGGTGTGTGTGTGTGAGGGAGAGGGGTGTGTGTGTGAGGGAGAGGGGTGTGTGTGAGGGAGAGGGGTGTGTGTGTGTGAGGGAGAGGGGTGTGTGAGGGAGAGGGGTGTGTGTGAGGGAGAGGGGTGTGTGTGTGTGAGGGAGAGGGGTATGTGTGTGTGAGGGAGAGGGGTGTGTGTGTGAGGGAGAGGGGTGTGTGTGTGTGAGGGAGAGGGGTGTGTGTGGGGGAGAGGGGTGTGTGTGTGTGAGGGAGAGGGGTGTGTGTGTGTGAGGGAGAGGGGTGTGTGTGTGTGAGGGAGAGGGGTGTGTGAGGGAGAGGGGTGTGTGTGAGGGAGAGGGGTGTGTGTGAGGGAGAGGGGTGTGTGTGTGTGAGGGAGAGGGGTGTGTGTGTGTGAGGGAGAGGGGTGTGTGTGTGTGAGGGAGAGGGGTGTGTGTGTGTGAGGGAGAGGGGTGTGTGAGGGAGAGGGGTGTGTGTGTGTGAGGGAGAGGGGTGTGTGTGAGGGAGAGGGGTGTGTGTGTGTGAGGGAGAGGGGTGTGTGTGGGAGAGGGGTGTGTGTGTGTGTGGGAGAGGGGTGTGTGTGTGTGAGGGAGAGGGGTGTGTGTGAGGGAGAGGGGTGTGTGTGTGTGAGGGAGAGGGGTGTGTGTGTGTGAGGGAGAGGGGTGTGTGTGAGGGAGAGGGGTGTGTGTGTGTGAGGGAGAGGGGTGTGTGTGAGGGAGAGGGGTGTGTGTGTGTGAGGGAGAGGGGTGTGTGAGGGAGAGGGGTGTGTGTGTGTGAGGGAGAGGGGTGTGTGTGAGGGAGAGGGGTGTGTGTGTGTGAGGGAGAGGGGTGTGTGTGTGTGAGGGAGAGGGGTGTGTGTGTGTGAGGGAGAGGGGTGTGTGTGTGAGGGAGAGGGGTGTGTGTGTGTGAGGGAGAGGTGTGTGTGTGTGAGGGAGAGGGGTGTGTGTGTGTGAGGGAGAGGGGTGTGTGTGTGTGAGGGAGAGGGGTGTGTGTGTGAGGGAGAGGGGTGTGTGTGTGTGAGGGAGAGGGGTGTGTGTGTGTGAGGGAGAGGGGTGTGTGTGTGAGGGAGAGGGGTGTGTGTGTGTGAGGGAGAGGGGTGTGTGTGTGAGGGAGAGGGGTGTGTGTGTGTGAGGGAGAGGGGTGTGTGTGTGAGGGAGAGGGGTGTGTGTGTGTGAGGGAGAGGGGTGT
This sequence comes from Mobula hypostoma, assembly GCF_963921235.1. Classification (NCBI taxonomy): domain Eukaryota; kingdom Metazoa; phylum Chordata; class Chondrichthyes; order Myliobatiformes; family Myliobatidae; genus Mobula; species Mobula hypostoma. The sequence goes on from NC_086124.1 coordinate 28,463,646, forward strand.
GTGTGTGTGAGGGAGAGGGGTGTGTGTGTGTGAGGGAGAGGGGTGTGTGTGTGAGGGAGAGGGGTGTGTGTGTGTGAGGGAGAGGGGTGTGTGTGTGAGGGAGAGGGGTGTGTGTGTGTGAGGGAGAGGGGTGTGTGTGTGTGAGGGAGAGGGGTGTGTGTGTGAGGGAGAGGGGTGTGTGGTGAGGGAGAGGGGTGTGTGTGTGTGAGGGAGAGGGGTGTGTGTGTGAGGGAGAGGGGTGTGTGGTGAGGGAGAGGGGTGTGTGTGTGTGTGGGAGAGGGGTGTGTGTGTTAGGGAGAGGGGTGTGTGTGTGAGGGAGAGGGGTGTGTGTGTGAGGGAGAGGGGTGTGTGTGTGTGAGGGAGAGGGGTGTGTGTGTGTGAGTGAGAGGGGTGTGTGTGTGTGTGAGGGAGAGGGGTGTGTGTGTGTGAGGGAGAGGGGTGTGTGTGTGTGAGGGAGAGGGGTGTGTGTGTGTGAGGGAGAGGGGTGTGTGTGTGTGTGTGAGGGAGAGGGGTGTGTGAGGGAGAGGGGTGTGTGAGGGAGAGGGGTGTGTGTGTGAGGGAGAGGGGTGTGTGTGTGTGAGGGAGAGGGGTGTGTGTGAGGGAGAGGGGTGTGTGTGTGTGAGGGAGAGGGGTGTGTGTGTGTGAGGGAGAGGTGTGTGTGTGTGAGGGAGAGGGGTGTGTGTGAGGGAGAGGGGTGTGTGTGTGTGAGGGAGAGGGGTGTGTGTGTGTGAGGGAGAGGGTGTGTGTGTGTGTGAGGGAGAGGGTGTGTGTGTGTGTGAGGGAGAGGGTGTGTGTGTGTGTGAGGGAGAGGGGTGTGTGAGGGAGAGGGGTGTGTGTGAGGGAGAGGGGTGTGTGTGTGTGTGAGGGAGAGGGGTGTGTGTGTGTGAGGGAGAGGGGTGTGTGTGTGAGGGAGAGGGGTGTGTGTGTGTGAGGGAGAGGGGTGTGTGTGTGAGGGAGAGGGGTGTGTGTGTGTGAGGGAGAGGGGTGTGTGTGTGTGAGGGAGAGGGGTGTGTGTGAGGGAGAGGGGTGTGTGTGTGTGAGGGAGAGGGGTGTGTGTGTGTGAGGGAGAGGGTGTGTGTGTGTGTGAGGGAGAGGGTGTGTGTGTGTGTGAGGGAGAGGGGTGTGTGAGGGAGAGGGGTGTGTGAGGGAGAGGGGTGTGTGAGGGAGAGGGGTGTGTGTGAGGGAGAGGGGTGTGTGTGTGAGGGAGGGAGAGGGGTGTGTGTGTGTGAGGGAGAGGGGTGTGTGTGAGGGAGAGGTGTGTGTGTGTGTGAGGGAGAGGGGTGTGTGTGTGTGAGGGAGAGGGGTGTGTGTGTGTGAGGGAGAGGGGTGTGTGTGTGTGAGGGAGAGGGGTGTGTGTGTGAGGGAGAGGGGTGTGTGTGTGTGAGGGAGAGGGGTGTGTGTGTGTGAGGGAGAGGTGTGTGTGTGTGTGAGGGAGAGGGGTGTGTGTGTGTGAGGGAGAGGGGTGTGTGTGTGTGAGGGAGAGGGGTGTGTGTGTGTGAGGGAGAGGGGTGTGTGTGTGTGAGGGAGAGGGGTGTGTGTGTGAGGGAGAGGGGTGTGTGTGTGAGGGAGAGGGGTGTGTGTGTGTGAGGGAGAGGTGTGTGTGTGTGTGAGGGAGAGGGGTGTGTGTGTGTGAGGGAGAGGGGTGTGTGTGTGTGAGGGAGAGGGGTGTGTGTGTGTGAGGGAGAGGGGTGTGTGTGTGTGAGGGAGAGGGGTGTGTGTGTGAGGGAGAGGGGTGTGTGTGTGTGAGGGAGAGGGGTGTGTGTGTGTGAGGGAGAGGTGTGTGTGTGTGTGAGGGAGAGGGGTGTGTGTGTGTGAGGGAGAGGGGTGTGTGTGTGTGAGGGAGAGGGGTGTGTGTGTGTGAGGGAGAGGGGTGTGTGTGTGAGGGAGAGGGGTGTGTGTGTGAGGGAGAGGGATGTGTGTGAGGGAGAGGGGTGTGTGAGGGAGAGAGGGGTGTGTGAGGGAGAGGGGTGTGTGTGTGTGAGGGAGAGGGGTGTGTGTGAGGGAGAGGGGTGTGTGTGTGTGAGGGAGAGGGGTGTGTGTGTGTGAGGGAGAGGGGTGTGTGTGTGTGAGGGAGAGGGGTGTGTGTGTGAGGGAGAGGGGTGTGTGTGTGTGAGGGAGAGGGGTGTGTGTGAGGGAGAGGGGTGTGTGTGTGAGGGAGAGGGGTGTGTGTGTGTGAGGGAGAGGGGTGTGTGTGTGTGAGGGAGAGGGGTGTGTGTGTGAGGGAGAGGGGTGTGTGAGGGAGAGGGGTGTGTGAGGGAGAGGGGTGTGTGTGTGTGTGAGGGAGAGGGGTGTGTGTGTGAGGGAGAGGGGTGTGTGTGTGTGAGGGAGAGGGGTGTGTGTGTGAGGGAGAGGGGTGTGTGTGTGTGAGGGAGAGGGGTGTGTGAGGGAGAGGGGTGTGTGTGTGTGAGGGAGAGGGGTGTGTGTGTGAGGGAGAGGGGTGTGTGTGTGAGGGAGAGGGGTGTGTGTGTGAGGGAGAGGGATGTGTGTGAGGGAGAGGGGTGTGTGAGGGAGAGAGGGGTGTGTGAGGGAGAGGGGTGTGTGTGTGTGAGGGAGAGGGGTGTGTGTGAGGGAGAGGGGTGTGTGTGAGGGAGAGGGGTGTGTGTGTGTGAGGGAGAGGGGTGTGTGTGAGGGAGAGGGGTGTGTGTGTGAGGGAGAGGGGTGTGTGTGTGTGAGGGAGAGGGGTGTGTGTGTGTGAGGGAGAGGGGTGTGTGTGTGTGAGGGAGAGGGGTGTGTGTGTGAGGGAGAGGGGTGTGTGAGGGAGAGGGGTGTGTGAGGGAGAGGGGTGTGTGTGTGTGTGAGGGAGAGGGGTGTGTGTGTGTGAGGGAGAGGGGTGTGTGTGTGAGGGAGAGGGGTGTGTGAGGGAGAGGGGTGTGTGAGGGAGAGGGGTGTGTGTGAGGGAGAGGGGTGTGTGTGTGTGAGGGAGAGGGGTGTGTGTGTGTGAGGGAGAGGGGTGTGTGTGTGAGGGAGAGGGGTGTGTGTGTGAGGGAGAGGGGTGTGTGTGTGTGAGGGAGAGGGGTGTGTGTGTGTGTGAGGGAGAGGGGTGTGTGTGTGTGAGGGAGAGGTGTGTGTGTGTGAGGGAGAGGGGTGTGTGAGGGAGAGGGGTGTGTGAGGGAGAGGGGTGTGTGTGAGGGAGAGGGGTGTGTGTGTGGGAGAGGGGTGTGTGTGTGTGAGGGAGAGGGGTGTGTGTGTGTGAGGGAGAGGGGTGTGTGTGTGTGAGGGAGAGGGGTGTGTGTGTGTGAGGGAGAGGGGTGTGTGAGGGAGAGGGGTGTGTGTGAGGGAGAGGGGTGTGTGTGTGGGAGAGGGGTGTGTGTGTGTGAGGGAGAGGGGTGTATGAGGGAGAGGGGTGTGTGAGGGAGAGGGGTGTGTGTGAGGGAGAGGGGTGTGTGTGTGGGAGAGGGGTGTGTGTGAGGGAGAGGGGTGTGTGTGTGTGAGGGAGAGGGGTGTGTGTGTGTGAGGGAGAGGGGTGTGTGAGGGAGAGGGGTGTGTGTGAGGGAGAGGGGTGTGTGTGTGAGGGAGAGGGGTGTGTGTGTGTGAGGGAGAGGGGTGTGTGTGTGAGGGAGAGGGGTGTGTGTGTGTGAGGGAGAGGGGTGTGTGTGTGTGAGGGAGAGGGGTGTGTGTGAGGGAGAGGGGTGTGTGTGTGTGAGGGAGAGGGGTGTGTGTGTGTGAGGGAGAGGGGTGTGTGTGTGTGAGGGAGAGGGGTGTGTGTGAGGGAGAGGGGTGTGTGTGTGAGGGAGAGGGGTGTGTGTGTGTGAGGGAGAGGGGTGTGTGAGGGAGAGGGGTGTGTGTGTGTGAGGGAGAGGGGTGTGTGTGTGTGAGGGAGAGGGGTGTGTGAGGGAGAGGGGTGTGTGTGAGGGAGAGGGGTGTGTGTGTGTGAGGGAGAGGGGTGTGTGAGGGAGAGGGGTGTGTGTGAGGGAGAGGGGTGTGTGTGTGTGAGGGAGAGGGGTGTGTGTGTGTGAGGGAGAGGGGTGTGTGTGTGAGGGAGAGGGGTGTGTGTGGATGAGGGAGAGGGGTGTGTGTGTGTGAGGGAGAGGGGTGTGTGTGAGGGAGAGGGGTGTGTGAGGGAGAGGGGTGTGTGTGAGGGAGAGGGGTGTGTGTGTGAGCGAGAGGGGTGTGTGTGTGTGAGGGAGAGGGGTGTGTGAGGGAGAGGGGTGTGTGTGTGTGAGGGAGAGGGGTGTGTGTGAGGGAGAGGGGTGTGTGAGGGAGAGGGGTGTGTGTGAGGGAGAGGGGTGTGTGTGTGAGGGAGAGGGGTGTGTGTGTGTGAGGGAGAGGGGTGTGTGAGGGAGAGGGGTGTGTGTGTGTGAGGGAGAGGGGTGTGTGTGTGTGAGGGAGAGGGGTGTGTGTGAGGGAGAGGGGTGTGTGTGTGAGGGAGAGGGGTGTGTGTGAGGGAGAGGGGTGTGTGTGTGAGGGAGAGGGGTGTGGGTGTGTGAGGGAGAGGGGTGTGTGAGGGAGAGGGGTGTGTGTGTGTGAGGGAGAGGGGTGTGTGAGGGAGAGGGGTGTGTGTGTGTGAGGGAGAGGGGTGTGTGTGTGTGAGGGAGAGGGGTGTGTGAGGGAGAGGGGTGTGTGTGAGGGAGAGGGGTGTGTGTGTGTGAGGGAGAGGGGTGTGTGTGTGAGGGAGAGGGGTGTGTGTGGATGAGGGAGAGGGGTGTGTGTGTGTGAGGGAGAGGGGTGTGTGTGTGTGAGGGAGAGGGGTGTGTGTGTGTGAGGGAGAGGGGTGTGTGTGTGTGAGGGAGAGGGGTGTGTGTGGGAGAGGGGTGTGTGTGAGGGAGAGGGGTGTGTGTGTGTGAGGGAGAGGGGTGTGTGTGTGTGAGGGTGAGGGGTGTGTGTGTGTGAGGGAGTGGGGTGTGTGTGTGTGAGGGAGTGGGGTGTGTGTGAGGGAGAGGGGTGTGTGTGTGAGGGAGAGGGGTGTGTGTGAGGGAGAGGGGTGTGTGAGTGTGAGGGAGAGGGGTGTGTGTGTGTGAGGGAGAGGTGTGTGTGTGTGTGAGGGAGAGGGGTGTGTGTGTGTGAGGGAGAGGGGTGTGTGTGTGTGAGGGAGAGGGGTGTGTGTGTGAGGGAGAGGGGTGTGTGTGTGTGAGGGAGAGGGGTGTGTGTGAGGGAGAGGGGTGTGTGTGTGTGAGGGAGAGGGGTGTGTGTGTGAGGGAGAGGTGTGTGTGAGGGAGAGGGGTGTGTGTGTGTGAGGGAGAGGGGTGTGTGTGTGAGGGAGAGGGGTGTGTGTGTGTGCGGGAGAGGGGTGTGTGAGGGAGAGGGGTGTGTGTGAGGGAGAGGGGTGTGTGAGGGAGAGGGGTGTGTGTGTGTGAGGGAGAGGGGTGTGTGTGTGTGAGGGAGAGGGGTGTGTGTGTGTGAGGGAGAGGGGTGTGTGTGTGTGAGGGAGAGGGGTGTGTGTGTGTGAGGGAGAGGGGTGTGTGTGAGGGAGAGGGGTGTGTGTGAGGGAGAGGGGTGTGTGAGGGAGAGGGGTGTGTGAGGGAGAGGGGTGTGTGTGTGTGAGGGAGAGGGGTGTGTGTGTGAGGGAGAGGGGTGTGTGTGTGTGAGGGAGAGGGGTGTGTGTGTGTGAGGGAGAGGGGTGTGTGTGTGTGAGGGAGAGGGGTGTGTGTGTGTGAGGGAGAGGGGTGTGTGTGTGTGAGGGAGAGGGGTGTGTGTGAGGGAGAGGGGTGTGTGTGTGTGAGGGAGATGGGTGTGTGTGTGAGGGAGAGGGGTGTGTGAGGGAGAGGGGTGTGTGTGTGTGAGGGAGAGGGGTGTGTGAGGGAGAGGGGTGTGTGTGTGTGAGGGAGAGGGGTGTGTGTGTGTGAGGGAGAGGGGTGTGTGAGGGAGAGGGGTGTGTGTGTGAGGGAGAGGGGTGTGTGTGTGAGGGAGAGGGGTGTGTGTGTGTGAGGGAGAGGGGTGTGTGTGTGTGAGGGAGAGGGGTGTGTGTGTGTGAGGGAGAGGGGTGTGTGTGTGTGAGGGAGAGGGGTGTGTGTGTGTGAGGGAGAGGGGTGTGTGAGGGAGAGGGGTGTGTGTGTGTGAGGGAGAGGGGTGTGTGTGAGGGAGAGGGGTGTGTGTGAGGGAGAGGGGTGTGTGTGAGGGAGAGGGGTGTGTGTGTGTGAGGGAGAGGGGTGTGTGTGTGTGAGGGAGAGGGGTGTGTGTGTGTGTGAGGGAGAGGGGTGTGTGTGTGTGTGTGGGTGAGGGGTGTGTGTGTGTGAGGGAGAGGGGTGTGTGTGTGTGAGGGAGAGGGGTGTGTGTGAGGGAGAGGGGTGTGTGTGAGGGAGAGGGGTGTGTGTGTGTGAGGGAGAGGGGTGTGTGTGTGTGAGGGAGAGGGGTGTGTGTGTGTGTGAGGGAGAGGGGTGTGTGTGTGTGAGGGAGAGGGGTGTGTGTGTGTGAGGGAGAGGGGTGTGTGAGGGAGAGGGGTGTGTGTGTGTGAGGGAGAGGTGTGTGTGTGTGAGGGAGAGGGGTGTGTGTGTGTGAGGGAGAGGGGTGTGTGTGTGTGAGGGAGAGGGGTGTGTGTGTGAGGGAGAGGGGTGTGTGTGTGTGAGGGAGAGGGGTGTGTGTGTGTGAGGGAGAGGGGTGTGTGTGTGAGGGAGAGGGGTGTGTGAGGGAGAGGGGTGTGTGTGTGAGGGAGAGGGGTGTGTGTGAGGGAGAGGGGTGTGTGTGTGTGAGGGAGAGGGGTGTGTGTGAGGGAGAGGGGTGTGTGTGAGGGAGGGAGGGGTGTGTGTGTATGTGTGAGGGAGAGGGGTGTGTGTGAGGGAGGGAGAGGGGTGTGTGTGTGTGAGGGAGAGGGGTGTGTGTGTGTGAGGGAGAGGGGTGTGTGTGTGAGGGAGAGGGGTGTGTGGTGAGGGAGAGGGGTGTGTGGTGAGGGAGAGGGGTGTGTGTGTGTGAGGGAGAGGGGTGTGTGTGTGAGGGAGAGGGGTGTGTGTGTGTGAGGGAGAGGGGTGTGTGTGTGAGGGAGAGGGGTGTGGATGAGGGAGAGGGGTGTGTGTGTGTGAGGGAGAGGGATGTGTATGAGGGAGAGGGGTGTGTGTGTGAGGGAGAGGGGTGTGTATGAGGGAGAGGGATGTGTATGAGGGAGAGGGGTGTGTGGTGAGGGAGCGGGGTGTGTGTGTGTGAGGGAGAGGGGTGTGTGAGGGAGAGGGGTGTGTGGTGAGGGAGAGGGGTGTGTGAGGGAGAGGGGTGTGTGTGAGGGAGAGGGGTGTGTGGTGAGGGAGAGGGGTGTGTGAGGGAGAGGGGTGTGTGTGAGGGAGAGGGGTGTGTGTGTGTGAGGGAGAGGGGTGTGTGGTGAGGGAGAGGGGTGTGTGAGGGAGAGGGGTGTGTGGTGAGGGAGAGGGGTGTGTGGTGAGGGAGAGGGGTGTGTGTGTGTGAGGGAGAGGGGTGTGTGTGTGTGAGGGAGAGGGGTGTGTGTGTGAGGGAGAGGGGTGTGGATGAGGGAGAGGGGTGTGTGTGTGAGGGAGAGGGGTGTGTGTGTGTGAGGGAGAGGGGTGTGTGTGTGAGGGAGAGGGGTGTGTGTGGATGAGGGAGAGGGGTGTGTGTGTGTGAGGGAGAGGGGTGTGTGTGTGTGAGGGAGAGGGGTGTGTGAGGGAGAGGGGTGTGTGTGAGGGAGAGGGGTGTGTGTGTGAGGGACAGGGATGTGTATGAGGGAGAGGGGTGTGTGGTGAGGGAGAGGGGTGTGTGAGGGAGAGGGGTGTGTGTGTGTGAGGGAGAGGGGTGTGTGTGTGAGGGAGAGGGGTGTGTGTGTGTGAGGGAGAGGGGTGTGTGTGAGGGAGAGGGGTGTGTGTGAGGGAGAGGGGTGTGTGTATGAGGGAGAGGGGTGTGTGGGTGAGGGAGAGGGGTGTGTGTGTGTGAGGGAGAGGGGTGTGGATGAGGGAGAGGGGTGTGTGTGTGTGAGGGAGAGGGATGTGTATGAGGGAGAGGGGTGTGTGGGTGAGGGAGAGGGGTGTGTGTGGATGAGGGAGAGGGGTGTGTGTGTGTGAGGGAGAGGGGTGTGTGTGTGAGGGAGAGGGGTGTGTGTGGATGAGGGAGAGGGGTGTGTGGGTGAGGGAGAGGGGTGTGTGTGTGAGGGAGAGGGGTGTGTGTGTGAGGGAGAGGGGTGTGTGAGGGAGAGGGGTGTGTGTGAGGGAGAGGGGTGTGTGTGTGTGAGGGAGAGGGGTGTGTGTGTGTGAGGGAGAGGGGTGTGTGTGTGTGTGGGAGAGGGGTGTGTGTGTGTGAGGGAGAGGGGTGTGTGAGGGAGAGGGGTGTGTGTGAGGGAGAGGGGTGTGTGTGTGTGAGGGAGAGGTGTGTGTGTGTGTGAGGGAGAGGGGTGTGTGTGAGGGAGAGGTGTGTGTGAGGGAGAGGGGTGTGTGGTGAGGGAGAGGGGTGTGTGGTGAGGGAGAGGGGTGTGTGTGTGTGAGGGAGAGGGGTGTGTGTGTGTGAGGGAGAGGGATGTGTATGAGGGAGAGGGGTGTGTGGGTGAGGGAGAGGGGTGTGTGTGTGTGAGGGAGAGGGGTGTGTGTGTGTGAGGGAGAGGGGTGTGTGTGTGTGAGGGAGAGGGGTGTGTGTGTGTGGGAGAGGGGTGTGTGTGTGTGAGGGAGAGGGGTGTGTGTGAGGGAGAGGGGTGTGTGTGAGGGAGAGGGGTGTGTGGTGAGGGAGAGGGGTGTGTGTGTGTGAGGGAGAGGGGTGTGTGTGTGTGAGGGAGAGGGGTGTGTGGTGAGGGAGAGGGGTGTGTGTGTGTGAGGGAGAGGGGTGTGTGTGAGGGAGAGGGGTGTGTGTGAGGGAGAGGGGTGTGTGTGTGAGGGAGAGGGGTGTGTGGTGAGGGAGAGGGGTGTGTGTGTGTGAGGGAGAGGGGTGTGTGTGTGTGAGGGAGAGGGGTGTGTGTGTGTGAGGGAGAGGGGTGTGTGTGTGTGAGGGAGAGGGGTGTGTGAGGGAGAGGGGTGTGTGTGAGGGAGAGGGGTGTGTGTGTGTGAGGGAGAGGGGTGTGTGTGTGAGGGAGAGGGGTGTGGATGAGGGAGAGGGGTGTGTGTGTGTGAGGGAGAGGGATGTGTATGAGGGAGAGGGGTGTGTGGGTGAGGGAGAGGGGTGTGTGAAGGTTTCTATGTTTGTGTGAGAGTCTGTGAGAAAGAGTGTCTGTGAGAGAGAGAGTGTCTGTGTGAGAGAGGGTGTGTGTGTGTGTCTACGTGTCTGTACATGTTATGTTGCTGCTGGAAATGTTGTGGAACGATTGGGCTGTGGAGGACGGTGAGGTGGAGTTCAGGAGCCAAGTCGTAAGTTCACTGACTGACAGGCACCCTTCCTTGTGCCCACAGTGGGTCGGAAAGTGTGGAACACGCACACGCAAACAGCCATCCTCATTCTCTCTATCAACGTCTTGCTCTTCTTCGTGATACTGATCAGCTTTAGGATCTCGGTCCTGTGAGTAACCCACAGAGCAGCTCTTCATACCCCTGATGGGACGCTGTGTCCGACCCCCGGGAGTGTGTGATGGGACGCTGTGTCCGACCCTGGGGAGTGTGTGATGGGACGCTGTGTCTGAACCCTGGGAGTGTGTGATGGGACGCTGTTTCTGGCCCCTGGGGAGTTTTTGATGGGACGCTGTGTCCGACCCTGGGGAGTGTGTGATGGGACTCTGTGTCCGACACTGGGAGTGTGTGACGGGACGCTGTGTCTGAACCCGGGAGTGTGTGATGGGACGCAGTGTCCGACCCCCGGGAGTGTGTGATGGGACGCTGTGTCTGACCCCGGGAGTGTGCGATGGGACGCTGTGTCTGAACCCTGGGAGTGTGTGATGGGACGCTGTGTCTGAACCCTGGGAGTGTGTGATGGGACACTGTGTCTGGCCACTGGGGAGTGTGTGATGGGACGCTGTGTCTGACCCTGGGAGTGTGTGATGGGACGCTGTGTCTGACCCCGCGAGTGTGTCATGGAACGCTGTGTCTGACCCTGGGGAGTGTGTGATGGGACGCTGTGTCTGACCCTGGGAGTGTGTGATGGGACGCTGTGTCTGACCCCGCGAGTGTGTCATGGGACGCTGTGTCTGACCCTGGGGAGTGTCTGATGGGACTCTGTGTCCGATCCTGGGAGTGTGTGATGGGACGCTGTGTCTGGCCCCCGGGGGTGTGTGATGGGATGCCGAGTCTGACCCCGGGAGTGTGTGATGGGACACTCTTTCTGACCCTGGGAGTGTGTGATGGGACGCTGTGTCCAACGCCCGGGAGTGTGTGATGCGACGCTGTGTCCGACTCCCGGGGGTGTGTGATGGGACGCTGTGTCTGACCCTGGGAGTGTGTGATGGGACTCTGTGTCTGACCCCGGGAGTGTCTCATGGGACGCTGTGTCTGACCCTGGGGAGTGTGTGATGGGACGCTGTGTCTGACCCCGGGAGTGTGTGATGGGACGGTGTGTCTGACCCCCGGGAGTGTGTGATGGGACGCTGTGTCTGGCCCCCGGGGGTGTGTGATGGGACGCTGTGTCTGACCCCGGGAGCGTGTGATGGGACACTCTTTCTGACCCCGGGAGTGTGTGATTGGACGCTGTGTCCAACCCCCAGGAGTGTGTGATGGAACGCTGTGTCTGACCCTGGGGAGTGTGTGATGGGACGCTGTGTCTGACCCTGGGAGTGTGTGATGGGTCAGTGTGTCCGACCCCCGGAGTTGTGTGATGGGACGCTGTGTCTGACCCCGGGATTGTGCGATGGGATGCTGTGTCTGAACCCTGGGAGTGTGTGATGGGACGCTGTGTCTGGCCCCTGGGGAGTGTGTGATGGGACGCTGTGTCTGACCCCGGGAGTGTGTGATGGAACGCTGTGTCTGATCCTGGGGAGTGTGTGATGGGACGCAGTGTCCGACCCCGGGAGTGTGTGATGGGACGCTGTGTCTGAACCCTGGGAGTGTGTGATGGGACACTGTGTCTGGCCCCTTGGGAGTGTGTGATGGGATGCTGTGTCTGGCCCCCGGGAGTGTGTGATGGGACACTGTGTCTGACCCTGGGGAGTGTGTGATGTGACTGTGTGTCCGACCCTGGGAATGTGTGATGGGACGCTGTGTCTGACCCTGGGAGGGTGTGATGGGACTCTGTGTCCGACCCTGGGAGTGTGTCATGTGACGCTGTGTCTGGCCCCCGGGGGTATGTGATGGGATGCTGTGTCTGACCCCGGGAGTGTGTGATGGGACACTCTTTCTGACCCTGGGAGTGTGTGATGGGACGCTGTGTCCAACCCCCGGGAGTGTGTGATGGGACTCTGTGTCTGACCCCGGGAGTGTGTGATGGGACGCTGTGTCTGGCCCCTGGGGAGCATGTGATGGGACGCTGTGTCTGACCCCCGGGGGGTGTGTGATGGGACGCTGTGTCTGACCCCGGGAGTGTGTGATGGGACGGTGTGTCTCACCCCCGGGGGTGTGTGATGGGACGCTGTGTCTGACCCCGGGAGTGTGTGATGGGACGGTGTGTCCGACCCCAGGGGGTGTGTGATGGGACGCAGTGTCCAACCCCCGGGAGTGTGTGATGGGATGCAGTGTCCGACCCCGGGAGTGTGCGATGGGACGCTGTGTCTGAACCATGAGAGTGTGTGATGGGACGCTGTGTCTGGCCCCTGGGGAGTGTGTGATGGGACGCTGTGTCTGGCCCCCGGGGGTGTGTGATGGGACGCCGAGTCTGACCCCTGGAGTGTGTGATGGGACACTCTTTCTGACCCTGGGAGTGTGTGATGGGACGCTGTGTCCAACCCCCGGGAGTGTGTGATGGGACGCTGTGTCCGACTCCCGGGGGTGTGTGATGGGACGCTGTGTCTGACCCTGGGAGTGTGTGATGGGACTCTATGTCTGACCCCGGGAGTGTGTCATGGGACGCTGTGTCTGACCCTGGGGAGTGTCTGATGGGACTCTGTGTCCGACCCTGGGAGTGTGTGATGGGACGCTGTGTCTGACCCCGGGAGTGTGTGATGGAATGGTGTGTCTGACCCCCGGGAGTGTGTGATGGGACGCTGTGTCTGGCCCCCGGGGGTGTGTGATGGGATGCTGTGTTTGACCCCGGGAGCGTGTGATGGGACACTCTTTCTGACCCCGGGAGTGTGTGATGGGACGCTGTGTCCAAACCCCAGGAGTGTGTGATGGGCCGCTGTGTCTGACCCCGGGAGTGTGTGATGGGACGCTGTGTCCGACCCCCGGGGGTGTGTGATGGGACGCTGTGTTTGACCCCCGGGAGAGTGTGATGGGACGCTGTGTCTGAACCCTGGGAGTGTGTGCTGGGACGCTGTGTCTGGCCCCTGGGGAGTCTGTGATGGGACGCTGTGTCTGACCCCGGGAGTGTGTGATGGGACGCTGTGTCTGGCCCCCGGGAGTGTGTGATGGGACGCTGTGTCTGACCCTGGGGAGTGTGTGATGGGACGCTGTGTCTGACCCCGGGAGTGTGTGATGGGACGCTGTGTCTGATCCTGGGGAGTGTGTGATGGGACTCTGTGTCCGACCCCGGGAGTGTGTGATAGGACGCTGTGTCTGAACCCTGGGAGTGTGTGATGGGACGCTGTGTCTGGCCCCTGGGGAGAGTGTGATGGGACGCTGTGTCTGACCCCGGGAGTGTGTGATGGGATGCTGTGTCTGGCCCCCGGGAGTGTGTGATGGGACACTGTGTCTGACCCTGGGGAGTGTGTGATGGGACTGTGTGTCCGACCCTGGGAGTGTCTGATGGGACGCTGTGTCTGACCCTGGGAGTGTGTGATGGGACACTCTTTCTGACCCTGGGAGTGTGTGATGGGACGCTGTGTCCAACCCCCGGGAGTGTGTGATGGGACGCTGTGTCTGACCCACGGGGGTGTGTGATGGGACGCTGTGGCTGACCCCGGGAGTGTGTGATGGGACGCTGTGTCCGACCCCCGGGGGTGTGTGATGGGACGCTGTGTCTGACCCTGGGAGTGTGTGATTGGTCGGTGTGTCCGACCCCCGGGGTTGTGTGATGGGACGCAGTGTCCGACCCCCGGGAGTGTGTGATGGGACGCTGTGTCTGACCCTGGGAGTGTGTGGTGGGACTCTGTGTCTGACCCCGCGAGTGTGTCATGGGACGCTGTGTCTGACCCTGGGGAGTGTCTGATGGGACTCTGTGTCCGATCCTGGGAGTGTGTGATGGGACGCTGTGTCTGGCCCCCGGGGGTGTGTGATGGGACGCTGAGTCTGACCCCGGGAGTGTGTGATGGGACACCCTTTCTGACCCTGGGAGTGTGTGATGGGACGCTGTGTCTGACCCCGCGAGTGTGTGATGGGACGCTGTGTCCGACTCCCAGGGGTGTGTGATGGGACGCTGTGTCTGACCCTGGGGAGTGTGTGATGGGACTCTGTGTCTGACCCCGGGAGTGTGTCATGGGACCCTGTGTCTGACCCTGGAGAGTATCTGATGGGACTCTGTGTCCGACCCTGGGGAGTGTCTGATGGGACTCTGTGTCCGACCCTGGGAGTGTGTGATGGGACGCTGTGTCTGACCCCGGGAGTGTGTGATGGAACGCTGTGTCTGATCCTGGGGAGTGTGTGATGGGACGCAGTGTCCGACCCCGGGAGTGTGTGATGGGACGCTGTGTCTGAACCCTGGGAGTGTGTGATGGGACACTGTGTCTGGCCCCTTGGGAGTGTGTGATGGGATGCTGTGTCTGGCCCCCGGGAGTGTGTGATGGGACACTGTGTCTGACCCTGGGGAGTGTGTGATGTGACTGTGTGTCCGACCCTGGGAATGTGTGATGGGACGCTGTGTCTGACCCTTGGAGGGTGTGATGGGACTCTGTGTCCGACCCTGGGAGTGTGTCATGTGACGCTGTGTCTGGCCCCCGGGGGTATGTGATGGGATGCTGTGTCTGACCCCGGGAGTGTGTGATGGGACACTCTTTCTGACCCTGGGAGTGTGTGATGGGACGCTGTGTCCAACCCCCGGGAGTGTGTGATGGGACTCTGTGTCTGACCCCGGGAGTGTGTGATGGGACGCTGTGTCTGGCCCCTGGGGAGCATGTGATGGGACGCTGTGTCTGACCCCCGGGGGGTGTGTGATGGGACGCTGTGTCTGACCCCGGGAGTGTGTGATGGGACGGTGTGTCTCACCCCCGGGGGTGTGTGATGGGACGCTGTGTCTGACCCCGCGAGTGTGTGATGGGACGGTGTGTCCGACCCCAGGGGGTGTGTGATGGGACGCAGTGTCCAACCCCCGGGAGTGTGTGATGGGATGCAGTGTCCGACCCCGGGTGTGTGCGATGGGACGCTGTGTCTGAACCATGAGAGTGTGTGATGGGACGCTGTGTCTGGCCCCTGGGGAGTGTGTGATGGGACGCTGTGTCTGACCCTGGGAGTGTGTGCTGGGACGCTGTGTCTGGCCCCTGGGGAGTCTGTGATGGGACGCTGTGTCTGACCCTGGGGAGTGTGTGATGGGACGCTGTGTCTGACCCCGGGAGTGTGTGATGGGACGCTGTGTCTGATCCTGGGGAGTGTGTGATGGGACTCTGTGTCCGACCCCGGGAGTGTGTGATAGGACGCTGTGTCTGAACCCTGGGAGTGTGTGATGGGACGCTGTGTCTGGCCCCTGGGGAGAGTGTGATGGGACGCTGTGTCTGACCCCGGGAGTGTGTGATGGGATGCTGTGTCTGGCCCCCGGGAGTGTGTGATGGGACACTGTGTCTGACCCTGGGGAGTGTGTGATGGGACTGTGTGTCCGACCCTGGGAGTGTCTGATGGGACGCTGTGTCTGACCCTGGGAGTGTGTGATGGGACACTCTTTCTGACCCTGGGAGTGTGTGATGGGACGCTGTGTCCAACCCCCGGGAGTGTGTGATGGGACGCTGTGTCTGACCCACGGGGGTGTGTGATGGGACGCTGTGGCTGACCCCGGGAGTGTGTGATGGGACGCTGTGTCCGACCCCCGGGGGTGTGTGATGGGACGCTGTGTCTGACCCTGGGAGTGTGTGATTGGTCGGTGTGTCCGACCCCCGGGGTTGTGTGATGGGACGCAGTGTCCGACCCCCGGGAGTGTGTGATGGGACGCTGTGTCTGACCCTGGGAGTGTGTGGTGGGACTCTGTGTCTGACCCCGCGAGTGTGTCATGGGACGCTGTGTCTGACCCTGGGGAGTGTCTGATGGGACTCTGTGTCCGATCCTGGGAGTGTGTGATGGGACGCTGTGTCTGGCCCCCGGGGGTGTGTGATGGGACGCTGAGTCTGACCCCGGGAGTGTGTGATGGGACACCCTTTCTGACCCTGGGAGTGTGTGATGGGACGCTGTGTCTGACCCCGCGAGTGTGTGATGGGACGCTGTGTCCGACTCCCAGGGGTGTGTGATGGGACGCTGTGTCTGACCCTGGGGAGTGTGTGATGGGACTCTGTGTCTGACCCCGGGAGTGTGTCATGGGACCCTGTGTCTGACCCTGGAGAGTATCTGATGGGACTCTGTGTCCGACCCTGGGGAGTGTCTGATGGGACTCTGTGTCCGACCCTGGGAGTGTGTGATGGGACGCTGTGTCTGACCCCGGGAGTGTGTGATGGAACGCTGTGTCTGATCCTGGGGAGTGTGTGATGGGACGCAGTGTCCGACCCCGGGAGTGTGTGATGGGACGCTGTGTCTGAACCCTGGGAGTGTGTGATGGGACACTGTGTCTGGCCCCTTGGGAGTGTGTGATGGGATGCTGTGTCTGGCCCCCGGGAGTGTGTGATGGGACACTGTGTCTGACCCTGGGGAGTGTGTGATGTGACTGTGTGTCCGACCCTGGGAATGTGTGATGGGACGCTGTGTCTGACCCTTGGAGGGTGTGATGGGACTCTGTGTCCGACCCTGGGAGTGTGTCATGTGACGCTGTGTCTGGCCCCCGGGGGTATGTGATGGGATGCTGTGTCTGACCCCGGGAGTGTGTGATGGGACACTCTTTCTGACCCTGGGAGTGTGTGATGGGACGCTGTGTCCAACCCCCGGGAGTGTGTGATGGGACTCTGTGTCTGACCCCGGGAGTGTGTGATGGGACGCTGTGTCTGGCCCCTGGGGAGCATGTGATGGGACGCTGTGTCTGACCCCCGGGGGGTGTGTGATGGGACGCTGTGTCTGACCCCGGGAGTGTGTGATGGGACGGTGTGTCTCACCCCCGGGGGTGTGTGATGGGACGATGTGTCTGACCCCGCGAGTGTGTGATGGGACGGTGTGTCCGACCCCAGGGGGTGTGTGATGGGACGCAGTGTCCAACCCCCGGGAGTGTGTGATGGGATGCAGTGTCCGACCCCGGGTGTGTGCGATGGGACGCTGTGTCTGAACCATGAGAGTGTGTGATGGGACGCTGTGTCTGGCCCCTGGGGAGTGTGTGATGGGACGCTGTGTCTGACCCTGGGAGTGTGTGCTGGGACGCTGTGTCTGGCCCCTGGGGAGTCTGTGATGGGACGCTGTGTCTGACCCCGGGAGTGTGTGATGGGACGCTGTGTCTGGCCCCCGGGAGTGTGTGATGGGACGCTGTGTCTGACCCTGGGGAGTGTGTGATGGGACGCTGTGTCTGGCCCCTGGGGAGTGTGTGATGGGACGCTGTGTCTGACCCTGGGAGTGTGTGATGGGACGCTGTGTCTGACCCCGCGAGTGTGTCATGGGACGCTGTGTCTGACCCTGGGGAGTGTCTGATGGGACTCTGTGTCCGATCCTGGGAGTGTGTGATGGGACGCTGTGTCTGGCCCCCGGGGGTGTGTGATGGGACGCCGAGTCTGACCCCTGGAGTGTGTGATGGGACACTCTTTCTGACCCTGGGAGTGTGTGATGGGACGCTGTGTCCAACCCCCGGGAGTGTGTGATGGGACGCTGTGTCCGACTCCCGGGGGTGTGTGATGGGACGCTGTGTCTGACCCTGGGAGTGTGTGATGGGACTCTATGTCTGACCCCGGGAGTGTGTCATGGGACGCTGTGTCTGACCCTGGGGAGTGTCTGATGGGACTCTGTGTCCGACCCTGGGAGTGTGTGATGGGACGCTGTGTCTGACCCCGGGAGTGTGTGATGGAATGGTGTGTCTGACCCCCGGGAGTGTGTGATGGGACGCTGTGTCTGGCCCCCGGGGGTGTGTGATGGGATGCTGTGTTTGACCCCGGGAGCGTGTGATGGGACACTCTTTCTGACCCCGGGAGTGTGTGATGGGACGCTGTGTCCAAACCCCAGGAGTGTGTGATGGGCCGCTGTGTCTGACCCCGGGAGTGTGTGATGGGACGCTGTGTCCGACCCCCGGGGGTGTGTGATGGGACGCTGTGTTTGACCCCCGGGAGAGTGTGATGGGACGCTGTGTCTGAACCCTGGGAGTGTGTGCTGGGACGCTGTGTCTGGCCCCTGGGGAGTCTGTGATGGGACGCTGTGTCTGACCCCGGGAGTGTGTGATGGGACGCTGTGTCTGGCCCCCGGGAGTGTGTGATGGGACGCTGTGTCTGACCCTGGGGAGTGTGTGATGGGACGCTGTGTCTGACCCCGGGAGTGTGTGATGGGACGCTGTGTCTGATCCTGGGGAGTGTGTGATGGGACTCTGTGTCCGACCCCGGGAGTGTGTGATAGGACGCTGTGTCTGAACCCTGGGAGTGTGTGATGGGACGCTGTGTCTGGCCCCTGGGGAGAGTGTGATGGGACGCTGTGTCTGACCCCGGGAGTGTGTGATGGGATGCTGTGTCTGGCCCCCGGGAGTGTGTGATGGGACACTGTGTCTGACCCTGGGGAGTGTGTGATGGGACTGTGTGTCCGACCCTGGGAGTGTCTGATGGGACGCTGTGTCTGACCCTGGGAGTGTGTGATGGGACACTCTTTCTGACCCTGGGAGTGTGTGATGGGACGCTGTGTCCAACCCCCGGGAGTGTGTGATGGGACGCTGTGTCTGACCCACGGGGGTGTGTGATGGGACGCTGTGGCTGACCCCGGGAGTGTGTGATGGGACGCTGTGTCAGACCCCCGGGGGTGTGTGATGGGACGCTGTGTCTGACCCTGGGAGTGTGTGATTGGTCGGTGTGTCCGACCCCCGGGGTTGTGTGATGGGACGCAGTGTCCGACCCCCGGGAGTGTGTGATGGGACGCTGTGTCTGACCCTGGGAGTGTGTGGTGGGACTCTGTGTCTGACCCCGCGAGTGTGTCATGGGACGCTGTGTCTGACCCTGGGGAGTGTCTGATGGGACTCTGTGTCCGATCCTGGGAGTGTGTGATGGGACGCTGTGTCTGGCCCCCGGGGGTGTGTGATGGGACGCTGAGTCTGACCCCGGGAGTGTGTGATGGGACACCCTTTCTGACCCTGGGAGTGTGTGATGGGACACTGTGTCTGACCCCGCGAGTGTGTGATGGGACGCTGTGTCCGACTCCCAGGGGTGTGTGATGGGACGCTGTGTCTGACCCTGGGGAGTGTGTGATGGGACTCTGTGTCTGACCCCGGGAGTGTGTCATGGGACCCTGTGTCTGACCCTGGAGAGTATCTGATGGGACTCTGTGTCCGACCCTGGGGAGTGTCTGATGGGACTCTGTGTCCGACCCTGGGAGTGTGTGATGGGACGCTGTGTCTGACCCCCGGGAGTGTGTGATGGGACGCTGTGTCTGACCCCGGGAGTGTGTGATGGGACACTCTTTCTGACCCCGGGAGTGTGTGATGGGACGCTGTGTCCGACCCCCGGGGGTGTGTGATGGGACGCTGTGTCTGACCCCCGGGAGTGTGTGATGGGACGCTGTGTCTGACCCCGGGAGTGTGTGATGAGACGCTGTGTCTGACCCTGGGACTGTGTGATGGGACACTCTTTCTGACCCCGGGAGTGTGTGATGGGACGCTGTGTCCGACCCCCGGGAGTGTGTGATGGGACGCTGTGTCTGACCCCGGGAGTGTGTGATGAGACACTGTGTCTGACCCTGGGACTGTGTGATGGGACACTCTTTCTGACCCCGGGAGAGTGTGATGGGACGCTGTGTCTGACCCTGGGGAGTGTGTGATGGGACTCTGTGTCCGACCCCGGGAGTGTGTGATGGGACGGTGTGTCTGAACCCTGGGAGTGTGTGATGGGACGCTGTGTCTGACCCCGGGAGTGTGTGGTGGGACGCTGTGTCTGACCCCTGGGAGTGTGTGATGGGACGCTGTGTCTGACCCTGGGGAGTGTGTGATGGGACTCTGTGTCCGACCCAGGGAGTGTGTGATGGGACTCTGTGTCCGACCCCGGGAGTGTGTGATGGGACGGTGTGTCTGAACCCTGGGAGTGTGTGATGGGACTCTGTGTCTGACCCCGGGAGTGTGTGATGGGATGCTGTGTCTGACCCTGGGGAGTGTGTGATGGGACGCTGTGTCTGACCTTGGGACTGTGTGATGGGACGGTGTGGAGGGAGCTTCACTCTGTGTCTGACCCTGGGACTGTGTGATGGGACACTGTGGAGTGGGCTTCGCTCTGTATCTGACCCTGGGACGGTGGTGAGTGGGGGCGGGTTTGGAGGGAACCCGGTCTTTTTCGCCAACCTGAAACCCACGAGGTGATTTGTGTTTCTCCAGGAGTCAATCTAAGGGTCGACAACCTCCAGGAATTGTCTCAGAGTCTCACCATAAAATGAAGATCTTTGGTGTTTAACGTTTAAAGAATAATCATTCAGAAATATTCAATATGTTATGTAATCCCATGATTTAGGAATAAAGCATTCCAATCACAGGAGACATGTTGTGTCAATATCTGTAAACTAACTATTGTTGCACCAGCGGTGAAGATGAAGAACAGGGGTTCCAATCTCACAATGAGGGGTCCCTTCTTCAGAACAGCAGTGTGGAGAATCCCTTCACTCAGAGTGAAAACTGCGGAGGTTTAGTCACGTCTTTCGGGATATTATCAGGATTTCCGATGGACAATGGCACCGCTGAGGTCGAGTGACAACTTACTGGGGGTTTTCAAAGCAAGAAATTAAACTCAATACTTTATTAATAGCACCTTTTCTGTAAAAACTTGTGTAAACGATTACCGCAGCCAATGGAGAGGTAGGGTCCTGGCTCGAAACGCTCGGGTGTGAGCCGAGACATGTTCGAGGAGAAGTAGTTGGAGTGAAGTCAAGTGCCATCCGAGACAGAGTCTGGGCGTGAGGAGCAGTGGAGATTCGGGGCCCGTAAACCCAAACCGAGGGCGAGGTTTGATCAATCTAAGCGCCGGGCCGATTTGGAAAGGTCTGTTGCAGGGTGTAACGTGGTGGCAGGGTCTGGGCCCAGAGCGTATCGACGAGTCAGGGCCCAGGTCTCAGAGCGAGGAACGGCCCGATGTTTGGACCAGATGGATTGGAAAAGGCAGGGTGTCACGACCCGAGGCGAAGGTCTGGCCAGGTCTGCCTGCTGGTCCACGCCGTTCACACTGCTCTCCGCCGTGGCCGAGGCTGTGGCCTGCTCTGAGCTTCGTGTCTGAGGACCCACCTTTGTTGTAAATACTGTCTGCCTGCTTTTATCCTTTGCACGATTTGTTCTTTTTTTCCCTCTCTCTCTGCATATTGGGTGTTTGACGGTCTTTTTTCAATGGGGTTCTTTTGGGGTTTGTTTGCCTTGTGGCTGCCTGTAAGGAGAAGGATCTCAAGGTTCTGTAATGTGTACAGTGGCGTGCAAAAGTTTGGGCACCCTGATCAAAATTTCTGTTACTGTGAACAGCTAAGCCAGTAAAAGATGAACTGATTTCCAAAAGGCATGAAGTTAAAGATGACATATTTCTTTAATATTTTAAGCAAGAAAACCTTTTTTTATTTCCATCTTTTACAGTTTCAAAATAACAAAAAAGGAAAATGGCCTGTAGCAAAAGTTTGGGCACCCTGCATGGTCAGTACTTAGTCACACCCCCTTTGGCAAGTATCACAGCTTGTAAACGCTTTCTGTAGCCAGCTAAGAGTCTTTCAATTCTTGTTTGGGGGATTTTCGCCCATTCTTCCTTGCAAAAGGCTTCTAGTTCTGTGAGATTCTTGGGCCATCTTGCATGCACTGCTCTTTTGAGGTCTATCCACAGACTTTCGATGATGTTTAGGTCGGGGGACTGTGAGGGTCATGGCAAAACCTTCAGCTTGCACCTCTTGAGGTATTCCATTGTGGATTCTGAGGTGTGTTTAGGTTCATTATCAGCCATCCTCTTTTCAGGCTTGTTTAGATGTTCCTTCGAACCTTTTGAATAGAACTTTTTGGCTGCAATAAGTTCTTTCAAAAGGTTCAAAGGAACATCAAAGAAGCCTGATGCATTTTGGAAACAAGTCCTGTGGACTGATGAAGTTAAAATAGAACTTTTTGGCTGCAATGAGCAGAGGTATGTTTGGAGAAAAAAGGGTGCAGAATTTCATGAAAAGAACCCCTCTCCAACTGTTAAGCACGGGGGTGGATCGATCATGCTTTGGGCTTGTGTTGCAGTCGGTGGCATGGGGAACATTTACTGGTAGAGGGAAGAATGAATTCAATTAAATACCAGCAAATTCTGGAAGCAAACATCACACCGTCTGTAAAAAAAGCCGGAGATGTAAAGAGGATGGCTGATAACGGTCCTAAACACACCTCAAAATCCACAATGGAATACCTCAAGAGGCACAAGCTGAAGGTTTTGCCATGGCCCTCACAGTCCCCCGACCTAAACACCATCGAAAATCTGTGGATAGACCTCAAAAGAGCAGTGCATGCAAGACAGCCCAAGAATCTCACAGAACTAGAAGCCTTTTGCAAGGAAGAATGGGCAAAAATCCCCCAAACAAGAATTGAAAGACTCTTAGCTGGTACAGAAAGCGTTTACAAGCTGTGATACTTGCCAAAGAGGGTGTTACTAAGTACTTCCATGCAGAGTGCCCAAACTTTTGCTTCGGGCCATTTTCCTTTTTGTTATTTTGAAACTGTAAAAGATGGAAATAAAAAAGTTTTATTGCACAAAATATTAAAGAAATATGTCGTCTTTAACTTCATGCCATTTGGAAATCATCTCATCTTTTACTCACTTAGCTGTCCACAGTAACAGAAATGTTGACCAGGGGTGCCCAAACTTTTGCACGCCACTGTGTACATGCTTTAATAATAAATGTACTTTGAAATTGACCCTTTGGTACATGATGTGATGCCAGTGCTTTAACGTACTCCAAAATCAAGCTAATCCTTCCCTCGTTCATCACCCTCCATTTTTTTTTCATCCATGTGCCTATCTGAGAGTCTCACTCTGTTAAAATTCTTCACCAGGCGGTCCCAGAGGCTCAGTAGTTTTGTACAGTCTAAGTCAATCCTACGGCCATTGTGAACGCAATGTTCCGCCACCGCTGATTTGTCCGGGTAACCCAAACGGATACACCTCCTGTCCTGTGCTCCTTAATGCATCACTACCTCCCGTCTTCCCTGTACTTCCAACGGTTTCCGGAAGGATCGCCAGGATCCTGAAGAGATAGCAGATTGATACCTTCCACAAACCCATTAGGAAGCTCAAATCCCATCTTGTTTGGGTCAAAGGTGACCTGGGACCCAGGATGGGTGGCGTTCACAGGACTCCCTGTGAATGCGAAACGGCGTATATCGGCCAGACAGTGAAAACCCACATCAAGGAACACAGGGGGTTTGGGTTACTTAATCGGCGGAGGGAGAACATTGCATTCGCAATGACCATTGGGTTGATTTCGACGGCACAAAACTACTGCACTGCGCCAGTGGCTTTTGGGACCAACTGGTTAAGGAAGCCGTTCAAATAAAATGAGAGGAAAATGCTTTTAGCAAAGATGAAGATTCTGCTCTCAGTGAGAACTGGAATTCGATTGCAAACAAGGTGGGACAGCTGAAACCTGATTGGTTGAGGACCGACCAATCAAGTGGGATGGATGATGGGGGTATAAATACCACCGGACCAGACATTGTCCCTGATGGAGATGGTGGAGTTCATTGTCGAAAATTCGGTTATAATCAATACCTGGCTGGAAGCCCAAGAAGAATTTATTCACCATTTACGCCGGGAAAGCACTAGATCCCTGCCAAACTCTCCTCCAATCACCTTGAAATTCCACCCCCTCTCATTAGCGATTGCTGTCCAGAGGAAAAGGATGCTGACTGCCCTGTCTATCAGTGCCTCTTTTCTCTATATAAATCGTTCCAGAGAGAAAAGTCCACGTTTGCTCCGCCTCTCTGGATAAGACACCTGTTTAATCCAGACAGCACCTTCATAAAGCTTCTCAAAACCTTCCACAGCCTTTCTACAAAGATATGACCAGAACTGAACACAATACTCCAAGTGTGCTCTAACCTGCGGGTTAATCTCCACAGGTGTAGGGTGTTTCACGGTAGTGTAGTGGTTAGCACAATGTCTTAGAGTACCACAGACCCAGGTTCAATACCCACTGCTGTCTGTAAGGAGCTCGTATGTTCTTCCCATGACTGTGTGGGTTTCCTGGGTGCTCCAGTTTCCTCCCACATTCCAAAGATGTACCAGTTGGTAGGTTAATTGGTCATTGTAAATTGTCCCGTGGTTAGGTTAGGGTTAAATTAGGAGTTGCTGGGCAGCGCGGCTCGAAGGGCGGAAGGGCCGAGTCTGCGTTGTATCAAGATAAATTTGATACAGTGTACAAGGGTAGAACACAATCTGAATGGTGGAGAGTGTCGAGGGACAGAGGGACCTTGGTGTACGAGGGTAGGACACACTGTGAATGGTGGGGAGTGTCGAGGGACAGAGGGATCGCGGTATACGGGGATAGGACACACTCTGTGAATGGTGAGGAGTGTTGGAGGACAGAGGGACCTCGGTGTACTAGGGTAGGACACACAGTGTGAATGGTGAGGAGTGTCGAGGGACAGAGGGATCTCGGTGTACGAGGGTAGGACACACACTGAATGGTGGGGAGGGTCGAGGGACAGAGTGATCTCGGTGTACAAAGGTAGGACACACACTGTGAATGGTGGGGAGGGTCGAGGGACAGAGTGATCTCGGTGTAGGAGGGTAGGACACACATTGAATGGTGAGGAGTGTTGGGGGACAGAGGGATCTCGGTGTACGAGGGTAGGACACACTC
Source organism: Mobula hypostoma (assembly GCF_963921235.1). Classification (NCBI taxonomy): domain Eukaryota; kingdom Metazoa; phylum Chordata; class Chondrichthyes; order Myliobatiformes; family Myliobatidae; genus Mobula; species Mobula hypostoma. The sequence goes on from NC_086124.1 coordinate 28,487,537, forward strand.
TGTGAATGGTGGGGAGGGTCGAGGGACAGAGTGATCGCGGTGTACGAGGGTAGGACACACACTGAATGGTGAGGAGTGTCGAGGGACAGAGGGATCTTGGTGTACGAGGGTAGGACACACACTGTGAATGGTGGGGAGTGTAGAGGGACAGAGGGATCTCGGTGTAGGAGGGTAGGACACACATTGAATGGTGAGGAGTGTTGGGGGACAGAGGGATCTCGGTGTACGAGCGTAGGACACACACTGAATGGTAGGGAGTGTCGAGGGACAGAGGGACCTCGGTGTACTAGGGTAGGACACACAGTGTGAATGGTAGGGAGTGTCGAGGGACAGACGGATCTCGGTGTACGAGGGTAGGACACACTCTGTCAATGGTAGGGAGTGTCGAGGGACAGAGGGATCTCGGTGTACGAGGGTAGGACACACAGTGTGAATGGTAGGGAGTGTCGAGGGACAGACGGATCTCGGTGTACGAGGGTAGGACACACTCTGTCAATGGTAGGGAGTGTCGAGGGACAGAGGGATCTCGGTGTACGAGGGTAGGACACACACTGAATGGTGGGGAGTGTCGAGGGACAGAGGGATCTCGGTGTACAAGGGTAGGACACACTCTGTCAATGGTAGGGAGTGTCGAGGGACAGAGGGATCTCAGTGTACAGGAGTAGGACACACACTGAATGGTGAGGAGTGTTGGGGGACAGAGGGATCTCGGTGTACGAGGGTAGGACACACATTGAATGGTGAGGAGTGTTGGGGGACAGAGGGATCTCGGTGTACGAGGATAGGACACACATTGAATGGTGAGGAGTGTTGGGGGACAGAGGGATCTCGGTGTACGAGGGTAGGACACACAGTGAATGGTGAGGAGTGTTGGGGGACAGAGGGATCTCGGTGTACGAGGGTAGGACACACACTGAATGGTGGGGAGTGTCGAGGGACAGAGGGATCTCGGTGTACGAGAGTAGGACACACTGTGAATGGTGGGGAGTGTCGAGGGACAGAGGGATCTCGGTGTACGAGGGTAGGACACACTGTGAATGGTGGGGAGTGTCGAGGGACAGAGGGATCTCGGTGTACGAGGGTAGGACACACTGTGTGAGTGGTAGGGAGTGTCGGGGGACAGAGTGGTCTTGGTGTACAAGGGTAGGACACACACTGAATGGTGAGGAGTGTTGGGGGACAGAGGGATCTCGGTGTATGAGGATAGGACACACATTGAATGGTGAGGAGTGTCGAGGGACAGAGGGATCTCGGTGTACGAGGGTAGGACACACTCTCAATGGTAGGGAGTGTCGAGGGACAGAGGGATCTCAGTGTACAAGAGTAGGACACACAGTGAATGGTGAGGAGTGTCGAGGGACAGAGGGATCTCGGTGTACGAGGGTAGGACACACACTGAATGGTGGGGAGTGTCGAGGGACAGAAGGATCTCGGTGTACGAGGGTAGGACACACTGTGAATGGTGGGGAGTGTCGAGGGACAGAGGGATCTCGGTGTACGAGGGTAGGACACACTGTGTGAGTGGTAGGGAGTGTCGGGGGACAGAGGGGTCTTGGTGTACAAGGGTAGGACACACACTGAATGGTGAGGAGTGTTGGGGGACAGAGGGATCTCGGTGTACGAGGGTAGAACACACACTGAATGGTGAAGAGCGTTGGGGGACAGAGGGATCTCGGTGTACGAGGGTAGGACACACACTGAATGGTGAGGAGTGTTGGGAGACAGAGGGATCTCGGTGTACAAGGGTAGGACACACATTGAATGGTGAGGAGTGTTGGGGGACAGAGGGATCTCGGTGTACGAGGGTAGGACACACACTGAATGGTGAGGAGTGTTGGGGGACAGAGGGATCTCGGTGTACGAGGGTAGGACACACACTGAATGGTAGGGAGTGTCGAGGGACAGAGGGACCTCGGTGTACTAGGGTAGGACACAGTGTGAATGGTAGGGAGTGTGGAGGGACAGAGGGATCTCGGTGTATGAGGGTAGGACACACTCTGTCAATGGTAGGGAGTGTGGAGGGACAGAGGGAGCTCGGTGTATGAGGGTAGGACACACACTGAATGGTAGGGAGTGTCGAGGGACAGAGGGACCTCGGTATACTAGGGTAGGACACACACACTGGTGGGGAGTGTTGAGGGACAGAGGGATCTTGGTGTACGAGGGTAGGACACACACTGAATGGTGAGGAGTGTTGGGGGACAGAGGGATCTCGGTGTAGGAGGGTAGGACACACACTGAATGGTAGGGAGTGTCGAGGGACAGAGGAATCTCGGTGTATGAGGGTAGGACACACTCTGTGACTGGTAGGGAGTACTTCAGCGCATACAGGGTCCCGAGGAGGTGAGAGCTCCAGGGTGGTAGTCACCCTGAAGTTGCAGGAGGCAGGTGACTGTCAGGAAGAGGGGAGGGAAACGGGCACTCAGTGCAGGGTACCCTGTGGCCGTTGCCCTCAATAATTAAGTATACAATTTTGCATTCCAATGAGGGCTCAGAACCTAACAGGGAAGCTGCAGCCAGTCTGTCACTATGGCTGGAAGGGAAGGTGGAGGTGGTAGGGGATTCCATGGTTACGGGAGTAAACAGGAGTTTATGTGCACACGATAGAGCCACCAGATGGTATGCAGCCTCCCAGGTGCCAGGGATGTCTTGGATCGGGTCCATGACATTCCAAAGAAGGAGGGTGAGCAGCCAGAAGTCTTGGTACATATTGGCACCACTGACGTAGGTAGGAGAAGTGAGGAAGGGAATGTAGGGAGTCGGGTAGAAAGCTGAAAACTAGGACCTCAAGGGTAATCATCTCTGGATTGCTGCCTGTGCCACGTGCCAGCGAGGGGAAGAACAGGATGATTTGGTAGATGAATGAATGGCCGAGGAACTGGTGCAGGGGGCAGGGGTTCAGATTTTTGGAGCATTTGGGATCTCTTCTGGGGAAGGCATGACCTGCACAAAAGGAATGGGTTACGTCAGAACCCGAGGGGGAACCAGCAGGCTTGCTAGAACTCTTGGAGAAAATTTAACCTAATTTGGCAAGGGAATGGGAAGCAAATGATGGAGCAGGAAGGACAGACAGATGATAGGGCAAAATTGCCATCAGTAGCATGAGCTGAAGTGTAACATGGGGACAAAACCAAAAAGGGTGGCAAATATTTCAACGTACGCAGTATACAGAATAAGGTAGACGAACTTGTAGCACAGTTAGAGATCAGTAGGTGTGACGTTGCGGGCATCACTGAATTGTGACTGAAAATAAAGATCATAGTTGGGAGCTCAACATCCATTGTATTGAAAGGACAGGCAGGTAAGCAGAGGGGATGGGATGCTCTGTTGGTAAAAAAAAATGAAATCAATTTTTTTTTACCGTGCCCATGGTCTGCTCTTTATCAAATTATGTATTGCTTTGCACTGTTGTAACTATATGTTATAATTATGTGTTTTTTGTCAGTTTTAGTCTTGGTCTGTCCTGTGTTTCTGTGATATCATACTGGAGGAACATTGTATCTTTCTTAATGCATGCATTTCTAAATGACAATAAACGAGGACTGAGTGTCCTCATAATCTAATCTAATCTAAAAATCCTTAGGAAAAGGTGACCTAGGATCAGAAGATTTAGAATCCTTGTGAGTAGAGTTCAGGAACTGCAAGGATAAAAAGACCTTGACAGGAATTATGTACAGGCCTCCAAACAATAGCTAGGATGTGGACTACAGATTACAGCAGAGATAGAACAGGCATGTCAAAAGGGCAATGTTATGATGGTCACAGTGGATTTCAATAAATAGGTTGATTGGGAAAATCATGTTGGTGCTCATTTTGGATCCCAAGGGAGAGAATTTGTAGAAAGCCTATGAGATGGATTTTTGAGCCCACTAGGGGAAAGGGTATTCTGGATTGGGTGTTGTGGTATAATGAACTGGATATCATTAGGGAGCTTAAGGTATAGGGACCCTTTGGAGGCAGTGATAGAATTTATCCTGCAGTTTGAAAGGGAGAAACTAAAGTCAGATGTATCAGTATTACAATGGAGCAAAGGCAATAACAGAGGCACGAGAGAGGAGCTGAACAAAGTTGATTGGAAAAGAACACTGGCAGGGATGATGGCAGAGCAGCAAAGGCTGGAGTTTCTGGAGCAATTGGGAAGGCACAGGATAGCTACATCCCAAAGAAGAATTAGTATTCTAAAGGCAGGGTGACACAACCGTGGCTGAGAAGGGAAATCAAAGCCAACGTAAAAACAGAAGAGCACAAAATAGAGCAAAAATTAGTGGGAAGTTAGAGGATTGGGAAGATTTCAAAAATCAACAGAAGGTAACCAAAGCCATAAGGAGGGAAGAAATTGAACCATGAAGGTAAGCTAGCCAATAATATCAAAGAGAATACCAAAAATGATTTTTTTTTCTCCAGATATATAAAGAGTAAAAGAGAGGTGAGAGCACTGGAAAATGATGCTGGAGAGATAGTAACGTGGGACAAAGAAATGGTGGATGAACTAAATTAGTATTTTGCATCAATCTTCACTGTGGAAGACACTAGCAGTATGCCGGAAGTTCGAGGGTGTCAAGGGGCAGAAGTGAGCGCAGTGGCTATTACTCGGGAGAAGGTCTGAAGGCAGGTAAGTCACCTGGACTGGATGGACTACACCCCAGGGTTCTGAAGGAGGCTAAAGAGACTGTATGGGCACTAGTAATGATTTTTTAAGAAGCACTAGATTCTGGAATGGTTCCAGAGCACTAGAAAATTGCAAATGTCACTTCACTCTTTGAGGAGGGAGAGAGACAGAAGAAAGGAAGTTATAGACCAGTCAGCCTGTGATCTCAGTGGTTGGGAAGATGTTGGAGGCAATTGGTAAGGATGAGATTTTGGGGCACTTGGAGCCACATGATAAAATAGGACAATGTCAGCGTGGTTTCCTTAAGGGGAAACCTTGCCTCGCAAATCTTCTGAAATTGTTTGAGCAAACAAGTGGGAATAAAGGGCAAACACGAGGAATTCTGCAGATGCTGGAAAGTCAAGCAACACACATCAAAGTTGCTGGTGAACGCAGCAGGCCAGGCAGCATCTCTAGGAAGAGGTGCAGTCGACGTTTCGGGCCGAGACCCTTCGTCAGGACTAACTGAAGGAAGAGTTAGTAAGAGATTTGAAAGTGGGAGGGGGAGGGGGAGATCCAAAATGATAGGAGAAGACAGGAGGGGGAGGGATGGAGCCAAGAGCTGGACAGGTGTTTGGCAAAAGGGATATGAGAGGATCATGGGACAGGAGGCCCAGGGAGAAGGAAAAGGGGGAGGGGGGGAAAACCCAGAGGATGGGCAAGGGGTATAGTCAGAGGGACAGAGGGAGAAAAAGGAGAGAGAGAGAGAGAAAGAATGTGTGTATATAAATAAATAACAGATGGGGTACGAGGGGGGAGAAACCGTAGAAACCATAGAAACCGTAGAAACTACAGCACAGAAACAGGCCCTTTGGCTCTTCTTGGCTGTGCCAAACCATTTTCTGCCTAGTCCCACTGACCTGCACACGGACCATATCCCTCCATACACCTCCCATCCATGTATCTGTCCAATTTATTCTTAAATGTTAAAAAAAACCCGCATTTACCACCTCGTCTGGCAGCTCATTCCATACTCCCACCACTCTCTGTGTGAAGAAGCCCCCCCTAATGTTCCCTTTAAATTTTCCCCCCTCACCCTTAACCCATGTCCTCTAGTTTTTTTCTCCCCTTGCCTCAGTGGAAAAAGCCTGCTTGCATTCACTCTATCTATACCCATCATAATTTTATATACCTCTATCAAATCTCCCCTCATTCTTCTACGCTCCAGGGAATAAAGTCCTAACCTATTCAACCTTTCTCTGTAACTGAGTTTCTCAAGTCCCGGCAACATCCTTGTAAACCTTCTCTGCACTCTTTCAACCTTATTTATGTCCTTCCTGTAATTTGGTGACCAAAACTGAGCACAATATTCCAGATTCGGCCTCACCAATGCCTTATACAACCTCATCATAACATTCCAACTCTTATACTCAATACTTCGATTAATAAAGGCCAATGTACCAAAAGCTCTCTTTACGACCCTATCTACCTGTGAGGACACTTTTAGGGAATTTTGTATCTGTATTCTCAGATCCCTCTGTTCCACTGCACTCCTCAGTGCCTTACCATTAACCCTGCACGTTCTACGTTGGTTTGTCCTTCCAATGTGCAATACCTCACACTTGTCAGTATTAATCTCCATCTGCCATTTTTCAGCCCATTTTTCCAGATGGTCCAAGTCCCTCTGCAGGCTCTGAAAACCTTCCTCACTGTCTACTACACCTCCAATCTTTGTATCATCAGCAAACTTGCTGATCCAATTTACCACATTATCATCCAGATCATTGATATAGATGACAAATAACAATGGACCCAGCACTGATCCCTGTGGCACACCACTAGTCACAGGCCTCCACTCAGAGAAGCAATTCTCTACCACCACTCTCTGGCTTCTTCCATCGAGCCAATGTCTAATCCAATTTACCACCTCTCCATGTACACCTAGCGACTGAATTTTCCTAACTAACCTCCCATGCGGGACCATGTCAAAGGCCTTACTGAAGTCCATGTAGACAATATCCACGGCCTTCCCTTCATCCACTTTCCTGGTAACCTCCTCGAAAAACTCCAACAGATTGGTCAAACATGACCTACCACGCACAAAGCCATGTTGACTCTCCCTAATAAGCCCCTGTCTATCCAAATGCTTGTAGATTCTGTCTCTTAGTACTCCCTCCAATAACTTACCTACTACTGACGTTAAAGTTACTGGCCTATAATTTCCCGGATTACTTTTCAATCCTTTTTTAAACAACGGAACAACATGAGCCACTCTCCAATCCTCCGGCACTTCACCCGTAGACAGCGACATTTTAAATATTTCTGCCAGGGCCCCCGCAATTTCAACACTAGTCTCCTTCAAGGTCCGAGGGAACACTCTGTCAGGTCCCGGGGATTTATCCACCTTAATTTTCCTCAAGACAGCAAGCACCTCCTCCTTTTCAATCTGTACAGTTTCCATGGTCTCACTACTTGATTCCCTCAATTCCATAGATTTCATGTCAGCTTCCTTAGTAAATAAGAACGCAAAAAACCTATTTAAGATCTCCCCCATTTCCTTTGGTTCCGCACAAAGCCAACCACTCTGATCTTCAAGAGGACCAATTTTATCCCTTACAATCCTTTTGCTCTTAATATACCTGTAAAAGCTCTTTGGATTATCCTTCACTTTGACTGCCAAGGCAACCTCATGTCTTCTTTTAGCCCTCTTGATTTCTTTCTTAAGTACTTTCTTGCACTTCTTATACTCCTCAAGCACCTGATTTACCCCCTGTTTCCTATACATTTCATATAACTCCCTCTTCTTCTTTATCAGAGTTGCAATATCCCTTGAGAACCAAGGGAGGTGGGGCATTAGCGGAAGTTAGAGAAGTCGATGTTCATGCCATCAGGTTGGAGGCTACCCAGACGGAATATAAGGTGTTGTCCCTCCAACCTGAGTGTGGCTTCATCTTTACAGTAGAGGAGGCCGCAGATAGACATATCAGAATGGGAATGGGATGTGGAATTAAAATGTGTGGCCACTGGGAGATCCTGCTTTCTCTGGCGGACAGAGTACCAGAGAATAAAGGGAGCCATTTTTGATTGGCTGCCGGTGACGAGCGGCGTGCCACAGTGGCCACTGTCGGGGCCTCTTCTTTTTACAATGATTTTGATAATGGAAATGATGGTTTTGTGGCCTAGTTGGCAGACGATATGAAGATGGGTGTGCGGGCAGGTAGTGTTGAGGAAGCAGAGAGTCTTACACAGATTGGGAGAATGGGCAAAGAAATGGCAGATGGAATACAATGTTGGGAAGTGCACGGTCATGCACTGTGGTAGAAGAAATAAAAGTGCAGACTATTTTCTAAATAGAGAGAAAATTCATAAATCCATGATGCAAAGGGTCTTGAGAGACGTCTTGCAGGATTCTCTGAAGGTTAACTTGCTGGTTGAGTCAGCGGTGAGGAAGGCAAATGCAATGTTAGCATCTATTTTGAGAGGACTAGAATATGAAAGCAGGGATGTTCTGCTGAGGCTTTATGAAGCATTGGTGAGGCCTCAGTTGGAGTATTGTGAGCAGTTCAGGACCCATCATCTGAGAAAGGATTTGAGGGTTCAGAGATGGTTCACAAAGATGACTGAGGGGATGAAAAAGTTATCTGAGGAGTATTTGATGGCTCTGGGCCTGTACTCGCTGGAGTTTAGAAGAATGAGAAGGGGATTTCATTGAAACCTACTGAATGTTGAAAGGTCTAGATAGAGCGGATGTGGAGAGGATGTTTCCTATAGTGGGGTGGGGGGAGAGTCTTGGACCAAAGGGCACAGCTCAGAACAGAAGGACATCTACTTAGAATGGAGACGAGGAGGAATTTCTTTAGCCAGAAGGTGGTGAATTTGTGGAGTTTGTTGCCACAGGCAGCTGTGGAGGCCAGGTCATTGGGTGTATTTAAGGCGGAGGTTACGGGGAGAAGGCAGGAGGTTGGGGCTGAGAGGAAAAATGGATCAGCTGATAAAATGGTGGAGCATTTTATCGATAGGCTTGATGGCCTAATTCTGCTCCTGTGCCTTATGGTTGACAGGGATGTGGAAAGTCCTGGCGATCTGAACTACTTACGACGTACACTCGGTGACCACTTAGCCAGGGACACCTGTACACCTGTACACCTGCTCATCAATGCAAATATCTGATGGCCAATCCTAATGCAGCCTAACCAGCGATTTAAACGGCTGCACTACCACTGCCAGGCTCTTATTCCTAACGCCCCAACCAATGGCAAGCTTTGTTGGGCCGAATGGCCTGTTCTTGACAAAAACTTTCTAATGATACTTTATACTTTATTGTCACCAAACAATTGACACTAGAACGTACAATCATCATAGCGATATTTGATCCTGCGCTTCCCGCTCCCTGGATTACAAATCGATAGTAAATATTAAAAATTTAAATTATAAATCATAAATAGAAAATAGAAAAATGGAAAGTAAGGTAGTGCAAAAAAACCGAGAGGCAGGTCCGGATATTTGGAGGGTACGGCCCAGATCCGGGTCAGGATCCGTTCAGCAGTCTTATCACAGTTGGAAAGAAGCTGTTCCCAAATCTGGACATACGAGTCTTCAAGCTCCTGAGCCTTCTCCCAGAGGGAAGAGGGACGAAAAGTGTGTTGGCTGGGTGGGTCGTGTCCTTGATTATCCTGGCAGCACTTCTCCGACAGCGTGTGGTGTAAAGTGAGTCCACGGACGGAAGATTGGTTTGTGTGATGTGCTGCGCTGTGTTCACGATCTTCTGCAGCTTCTTCCGGTCTTGGACAGGACAACTTCCATACCAGGTTCTGATGTACCCTAAGAGAATGCTTTCTACGGTGCATCTATAAAAACTAGTGAGGGTTTTAGGGGACAGGCCAAATTTGTTTAGTTTTCTCAGGAAGTAAAGGTGTTGGTGGGCCTTCTTGGCAGTGGACTCTGCTTGGTTGGACCAAGTCAGGTCATTTGTGATATTGACCCCAAGGAACTTAAAGCTTTTGACCTGTTTCACTTGCGCATCACGGATGTAAATTGGGTCTAATGACTAATAAATTGATGTAATGAGGGGGCAAGCATGTTGTTCAAAGTTCAAAAGTTCAAAGTGAATTTATTATCAAACTACATACATGTCACCATATACATCCCCGAGATTCATTTCTTTGTGGGCATACTTAGTAAATCCCTAACAGAATGGTAAACAGAATAGAGTCGATGAAAATCTGCACCAACCAGGGCTTTCAACCAGAGAGCGAAAGACAACGACCGGCGCAAATGCAAAAAGGAAGAAATAACAGTAACAAATAAATATCGAGAACATGAGATGAAGAGTCCTTGAAGGAGAGATCATGGTTTGTGGGAACAGTGAAGTTATGCTCTTTGCTTCAAGAGCCTGTTGGTCGCAGGGCAAGAACTGTTCCTGAACCTGGTGGTGTGAGACCGGACCTCATGCTCCGGTACCACCTCCCAGATGGTAGCGGGGTGAAGAGAGGACGGTCTGGATGGTGGGGTTTTCTTGAAGAAGAATGCTGCTCCTTGTAGATGTGCTCAGTGGCAGGCAGGCCTTTGCCTGTGACGGGGAAAGCCTTTTCTGTGATACCTTACTCTGTGCTCACGACAGTTTGTAGGATTTTCCGTGAGGCAGCCGGTCAGGGTACTCCCCACTACAGCAGTCTGTCTAAGTTTTGGATGACATGGTGAATCTGTGCACACTGGAGCCGTTGCTGTGTCCGCTTTGAAATCGCACTTTTAAGATTCAAGATTATTTAATATCATTTCCAGTGCACGAGTGTAAGGGGAACAAAACTACTTTTACTGCAGCACGATAAAATGCAATAAGATTTTAAAAAACACAATCAATATGAATACACGAGATAGCTTATATACATAGGTTAGGAGTGTCTGTACACAAGGTGGCAGACAGGAAATGGTAAAGTAGTGGTGGTGGTGATGGGGGAGGGGTGTTAGAGGGCAAAGGTGCCGGTCAGCTTTACTGTTAGGGGAAGGAAATTGTTTTTGAGTCTGGTCGTCGTGGCACGTGTCCTAGACCCTGCAATCTCACCGTGTATCTGTAACTGAGCTGAGCTGTGTGCTGGGGCAACAACCCTCAGCATGCACAGCTCCAATGTCAATCTTCTGCAGGTCTCTTGCCTTTTGGGAAGGGCCAAGAGTTGGGATATCTGCCCCGCCGTTCAGGACATCTACGTGGAGCCCTGCCACAGGAAAGCAGCATCCATCATCGGGCCTCCCACCGCCCAGGTCATGCTCGCTTCTCGCTGCTGCCATCAGGAAGAAGGTACAGGAGCCGCGGGACCCACACCACCAGCTTCGGGAGGCATTACCCCTCAACCATCAGGCTCCTTCCTGAACCTGAATCATCAGCACACCAGAACTTTGTACTGATTCTACGCCCCAATGGCTGGCTTTCACGGATTCCTTACAACTTATGAGTTCAGTATTTTTTTAAAAAAATCATAAAGCGTCTTTCCACGTTGGCTGTTTGTCAATTTTTCTTTAGGTAAAATAGCGTATTTATTTATTTTCTGTAGAAGTCTGCAATAAAAGAATTTCAGCGTGACCTATAAGACCATAAGATATAGGAGCAGAAGTAGGCCATTCGGCCCATCGAGTGTGCTCCGCCATTCAATCATGGGCTGATCCAATTCTTCCAGTCATCCCCACTCCCCTGCCTTCTCCCCACACCCGTTGATGCCCTGGCTAATCAGGAACCTCTGCTTTAAATGCACCCAATGACTTGGCCTCCACAGCCGCTCATGGCAGCAAATTTCACAACTTTATCACCCTCTGACTAAAGTAGTTTGTCCGCATCTCTGTTCTATATACTTTGACAATAATTTTGACTTTGACATTGGAGGAACTCCGCAGGTCAGGCATCATCCCTGGAAATTAATAACCAGTTGATATTTCGGGCGGAGAACTGGAAATGAAGGGGGAAGATGCCGGAATAAAACTGTTTATTCATATCAGTAGACGTTGCCGAACCCGCTGAGTTCCGGCAGCATTTTGTGCGCGTTACTCTGATTTCCACCACCCGCAGAACAGCTGCTGTTTTTGACTTTCACTTGACGTCTCTCAATGTCAATCAACCGATTGGAGCGGGGGTCTGTCAGTCAGAGGATCACGGCTTCAATTGGACAGAGCGGCTATCTGTCATTGGAACGGCGGGGCCAGGGCTCGGTGCCACAAGCGGCCAATGAAGAGCGACCAAAGGGCGGGTCCGGAGGCAGAGCAGCGACAGATTTTGCCGACGATTGGACAGCGGGGCTGTCTGTCAGAGAAGACTGCCTCCACGGAGTACTGCCGAGTCGTCTATTGGGAGAAGCGCGTTGTCTATCACACAGTCAAGCTGCAAAGCGAAGGCGTCCATTGGATGTATAGCAGGGAGGGAGGCGGGAATAGGGGGAGAAATGTCGCGCCGGGTCCCTGCGGCCATTGGTGATCGGGGCTGTCTGTCAGAGGTTATAGCGGGGTCGGAAGTATCTCCGCGATGTGGATTGGAGAGTGGGCCTGTCTGTCATTGAGGAGCTGAGAGAGGAGGAGGCGGGCAGAGCCAGTAGATTGGAGAGCAGGGATGTCAGTCAGATTGAGGGCGTGACGAAAAGCGGCGCGTCAGGGCAAGATGGCGGCGCGGAGTGTTGCTCTGTTGAGGTGGCTGGGGAGCTGCTATTGCAGGACTGGGGCTGGGGCTGGGGTGCAGGCCTTGGTTCCCCGCCGGGCCCTCGGACACTCTCCTCGCGATGAGGCTACATCCTCCATCGTAGTCCAGGAGCCCGTCCTTGGTGTCGGGCATGGAGACGCTCCGCATCGCGAGGTGAACCTGTTTGATAAGGTGAGGAGGCGCCAGCTGGACGTTCCGGGGTGGAAGGGAGCTGGGGGACTTCACTGTGTGTCCGACCCCGGGAGTGTGTGATGGGACGGTGTGGAGGGAGCTTCACTCTGTGTCTGACCCCGGGAGTGTGTGATGGGACGGTGTGGAGGGAGCTTCACTCTGTGTCTGACCCCGGGAGTGTGTGATGGACGGCGTGGAGGGAGCTTCACTCCGTGTCTGACCCCGGGAGTGTGTGATGGGATGGTGTGGAGGGAGTTTCACTCTGTGTCTGACCGCAGGAGTGTGTGATGGGACAGTGTGGAGGGAGTTTCACTCCGTGTCTGACCCCGGGAGTGTGTGATGGGACGGTGTGGAGGGAGATTCATTCAGTGTCGGACCCTGGGATTGGGGCATAGAAAGATGTCAAAAGCTGGAGCATGATTAGAGGTTCAAAATCCCATGTGTCTCCACACTGTCCTCCACATTGTCCTATCACACACTCCCGGGGTCAGACACAGATTGAATTTCCCTCCATGCTGTCCCATCACACACTCCCAGGGTCAGACACGGAGTGAAGCTCCCTCCACACCGTCCCATCACACACTCCTGGGGTCAGACACAGAGTGAAGCTCCCTCCATATTGTCCCATCACACACTCCCAGGGTCAGACACGGAGTGAAGCTCCCTCCACGCTGTCCCATCACATACTGCAGATCAGGAGCGCTGACAAAAATGGTGTGATCCAGGTAGGGGATGGATAGTTGCACATATGGAGGACAATGCCATTTTCTCCACCCCTTCTGGGGGTGTGGGGTGCAGAGGAAACTGGGGTAATGGGACTGCAGCTTGTTGTCTTGAAATGTGGTGGGGAGCCATAGTTCGTTGCTGGGTCAGAGGCAAAGACGACTGGGACACAGGGGGAACAGTTGACCTCGTGTTGGAGAATTCAGTTGTTCATTGAAGGGGAACCCAAAGTGTTTTTCCTCCAGATTCTGTTGGGCTTCACCCCAGCAGCAGGGGCAGCCAAGGGCGTCGGACTGGCGCAGGAATGGGGAAGGCAGTAGCAACCAGAGTTGCAGATTAAACTCTATGAACAGAGTGGAAGGGATCCACTCTTTTTTTTAATTTTTTTTTTTGTTTTTTTGTTTGATTAGGCCTTTCAGTATTCGGTAGGTTTCGGTGAGATCCAGAATCTGGTTATCACTGACGTGTGTTGTGAAGTTTTTTGAATTGTGGCTGCTGTGCAGTGTAAAGGCGTCGAAATTGCTGTCACAGACTAGTAAAACATTGCAGGGGAAAAGTAACGATGTCGTGTTCTTGGACGATTCAGAAATCAGATGACAGAGGGGAAGAAGCCAAGAAGAACAGCACTTGGACTGGGACACCGCAGAGGTTCTGGCACAGGCAAACACGAAGCAGGCAGAGAATTTTTAGAGGCGTTCTCCTCTGATAACCCCATAAACAAATGTATCAAAATAAATGCCATCTACGAACCCATGAGGGCCAAAGAACACGAGTCAATAGATTAGATTTAGATTAGATTAGGTTCAACTTTATTGTCATTTTGCCGAGCACAGATACAAAGCCAATGAAATGCAGTTAGCATCTAACCAGAAAAGGAAAGAATAGTGTTATTTACAAAATAACTACGAATAAAAAGTAAGTGACAAATATAAAAGTACTGAGACAGTACAATATGGGTGCGATACTGCATAGCGCTGTGATGAGAGGTTCAACAGGGTCACAGCCTCAGGGAAGAAGCTCTTCCTGTGCCTGCTGGAGCAGGAGCGGAGGCTCCTGTAGTGCCTACCGGATGGGAGGAGAGTAAAAAGTCCATGGTTAGGGTGAGATGCATCCTTGATAATGCTTTTCGCCCTGCCCAGGCAGTGTTTATGGTAGATTCAAGATTCAAAAAACTTTGTTGTCATTCTAACCGTACATCAGCTCTGCGCAGGGCGGAATGAGACAGCATTTCCCAGGAACAGTGTAATCATAACATAACAAACGCAACACTAAATAGTAAACTTAACAATAAATAGTAAAACACAACAGCCACATGTCAGTTAAAATCAAGTTATAAGTGTCCAAAGCAGAGTCAGGTGGAGCAGCTATTTAGCAGTCTGACTGCCTGTGGGACAAAGCTGTTTAGTAGCCTTGTGGTTTTAGTTTTGCTGCTCCTGTAACATTTGCCTGATGGCAGAAGAACAAACAGTTCATGGAGAGGGTGTGTTCTCAATGGTGGGCAATTGGGTGCTGATAATCTGCTGGGCAGTTTTCACCACCTGCTGGAGTGCTTTGCGGTCTGATACGGGACAATTGCCATACCACACTGAGATGTCGTTGATGAGTATGCTCTCAATGGTACAGCGGTAAAAGTCCGTCAGTATCCTGGGACAGAGGTGAGCTTCCTTGATGCTTTGCAGGAAATAGAGGCGCTATTGCGCCTTGTTGATCAGGATGGAGGAGTTCAGGGACCAGGTGAGATCCTCGGAAATGTGGACACCAAGGAATTTGAAGCTTCATACACGCTCCACTATAGCTCCGTTGATGTAGATGGGGACGTGAGTGTGACTCCTGGCATGCCTGAAGTCCACAATGATCTCCTTGGTCTTCAGGGTGTTAAGGGCCAGGTTGTTGTCGGCACACCACGCGGCCAGGTGCTGGACCTCGTCCCTGTAGGCCGTCTCATCATCCCCTCTGATCAGGCCAACCACCATGGTGTCGTCTGCAAACTTGATTATGGAGTTAGAACCATGTACAGGAACGCAGTCATAGGTGAAAAGGGAGTACAGAAGAGGGCTCAGCACACAGCCTTGAGGCACGCCGGTGTTCAGGGTGAGAGTGGAGGAGGAGAAGTTGTCTAACTTAACTGATTGGTGTCTGTTAGTCAGAAAGTCCAGGGTCCAATTGCAGAGGGATGAGCTGATACCAGGTTGGTGAAGTTTGGCGATCGGCTTGGAGGGGATCACAGTATTGAATGCCGAACTAAAGTCAATGAACAGCATTCTGACGTAAGAGTTGGGGCTGTCCAGGTGGGTCAGGGCAGAGTGAAGTGCCATGGAGATGGATCCTCTGTTGACCTGTTGGTTCGCTAGGCAAATTGATGGGGGTCCAGGGTAGTGGGCAGACAGGATTTCAGATGTGATAGAACCAGTCTCTCAAAGCACTTTGCAATGATGGGGGTGAGTGCAACTGGACGGAAGTCATTCAGGCCCGTGGCAGTGGAATGCTTCAGCACTGGCACGATGGTGGCGATCTTGAAGCTTGTGGGGACAACTGCCTGGGCCAGGGACAGATTGAAAATGTCCGTGAAGACCCCGGCCAACTGCCCTGCACACGGCCAGGTATTCCATCCGGACCAGCTGCCTTCCGTACACTCACCCTGCTCAGGGTGGCACAGACATCAGAGGTGGAAAGTGAGAGAGGCAGTTCACCAGGTGGGAGATCCGCTTTGAGGGTGACCTCCTTGTTCTCTCGGTCAAAGCGAGTGTAGAAGTAATTGAGCTCATCAGGGAGGGAAGCAGAGCTGAAAGGGGGCACAGTACTAGGTGGTTTGAAGTCTGTAATGACCTGTATGCCATGCCATGTGCGCTGGGAGTCCGAGGAGTTGAAATGCTCCTCAATTCTCTGTTTGTATATGTGTTTAGCCTGAGAGATTCCCCTCCTCAGGCTGGCCCTGGCTGAGCTGTAAGTCTCCCGGTCTCCAGACCTGAAGGCTGAATCTCTGGCTTTGAGCAGTAAGCGAACTTCTCTGTTCATCCATGGTTTCTGATTGGAGAAAACTTTTATTTGTTTTAGAATTGAAAGGTTCCCCAAAGGTTAACTTGCAGGTTGAGTTGGTCAAATGGAAGGCAAATGCGATGTTAGCATTAATTTCAAGAAGACTAGAATATAAAAGTGAGGATGTGGGGTTGAGGCTTCGTAAGGCACGGGTCAGACCACACTTGGAGTATTGTGAGCAGTTTTGGGCTACTTATCTAAGAAAGAATGTGCTGAAATTGGAGAGGGTCCAGAGATGGTTCACAAGAATGAGTCTGAGAATTAAAGGGTTAAGTCCTTCCGAGGGGTCTCAGTCCAAAACATCAGCTGTACTCTTTTCCATAAATGCTGCCTGGCCTGTTGAGTTCTTCCCGCATTTTGCATGTGTTGCTTGGATTTCCAGCATCTGCAGATTTTCTCTTGTTTGTATTTTCTTTCTGTTTAGTGTTGGGCTCCTTTTATAAGAAAGGATGGGGAGGGGAGGGTCCAGAGGAAGTTCATGAAGATTATACCGGGAATGAAAGGGTTAACATGGGATTGTTTGATGGCTCTGGGCCAGTACTTGCTGGAGTTTAGAATGACCGGTGATCTCTTAGAAACCTATCAAATATTGAAAGGGCTGGATAGAGTGGACAGGGAGAGGATGATTCCTATAGTCGGAAGCCTAGGAGCAGAGGGCACAGCCTCAGAATACAAGGATGCCACTTTAGAACAGGGATGAGGAGGAATTTCTTTAGCCAGAGGGTGGTGAATCTGTGGAATTCATTGCCACGGACAGCAGTGGAGGCCAAGTTATTTAAAACGGAGGTTGATAGGTTCTTGATTAGTAGGTCCATCAAAAGTTACGGGAAGAAGGCAGGGGAATGGTGTTGAAAGAGATGATAAATCTGCCAAAACGGAATGGCTGAGCAGACTCGATGGGCCAAATGGCCTAATTCTGCTCCAATGTCTGTCTGCTATCAGTGAGGCGGGGGGTGTTCAAAGTTCAAGGTATATTTGTTATCGAAGTACGTGTATGTCAGCACATACGACCCTGAGATTAATTTTCCTGCAGGCACACTCAGTTGCTAATTGGTTCGTTATCGCCAAATGTTCAAAGTGAATAGGAAATCGTGTGGAAAGCGTGTAGCTCAGGTGGGTGATGGTTGAGTTGTTCTCCGATCTTGGCCATTTACGTGCAAGGGTTTCGTCACCGTACAAGGAGACATCGTCGGTGCGTCAATAGCCTTCGATCTGGAAGATAGGAGCTGGTGGTGTGTGCTGTCAGGCGTTTGTATCTGCTGCCCGAGGGGAGAGTGTCTGGGGCCGGTAGGAAGTAGACAGTGTAGACAGAGTCCATGGACGGGCAGGCTGGTTCACAGCTTCTTGCAGTCTCAGAACAGCTGCCTTTCGGTGAAGATGGTGTGCCTGTAAAAAGTTGGTGAGGGTCATTGGGCAGGTGCCAAATTTCCTTACCCTTCCTTAGAAGGAGTTAAGATGTTGGTGAGCTTCCTCAGTACTGTCACGTACCCCGTGACGGGTTAAAGAACCAGCAGAAATGGAAAACTCTTTGGAGTCCAGTATTACTATTAACTAATGGTATTTATTAGTAACTACGCAATACAGTAATATACATGCAGATAAATCAAAACAGATTAGCAATGATTATATATAAATAAGTATATCAGTAAGTGTGGAAATATATGAAAACCAAGCTTCTTCAAGTCTAGGGGTAACTAGATAGTCTTATGATGATGAGTAAAGTTCAGTTCAGTTCATGGTATTGAGATGAGTAGTGATGGAGAGAGAGAGATTTGAGTCTTCAGGTGAGCTGACACCATCAATCTTCCCGTTGTCCTCCAAATTCCTTTAGAAGTCACCGACTGTGACCACAACAAAAGGAGACCGTTCTTCTGTGGTGGAGCTATCAACCCAGGCCAGGGTTGGACGCACAAATAACTCCCCACCGGTCACACCCTCTCCACACTGCGAGAGCCGCTGATCGATCCGCCAAAAACCCACTTTTTCTGTGAGCACAACAAAGCTCATTCATTGTCCAAAATCACATGTCTCAGGTCTATCATCTGACCTTCTATTTATCTCCCCGTACTGAGTACCAACCGTCATTCAAACAGCTCCTCCCTTCTCTGTCTTTAAAAATGTACAAGCAGGCGATGTCCTTGGGAAAGTATAAACAAACTGTGAGCAGTCTTCATCTCTCTCTCTCTCTTAAAAACAAGATGTCGGTGTTAAATAACTCTCTCTCTCTTTTCAAAAGCACAGTTCATAGGGGTAATCGAGCACAGTTCATTGGGGTAATTCAGGACCCTGTCACGGTACGCAAGTGGTGAAATTAAGACGAGGGAGTTAAATTCTTTGTGGAGAGTATGTAGTGGGGGGGGGAATGTTTTCTCCCTCCATGGGAGAGCGGAAGCCAATTTCTCCACCCCTCCTCCATAAGTCTGGCTGCAAATTGTTCCAAATCTGAGGGTGATGGGGGTCTCCCCTCCCATTCCGCCGTATACCCAGGGGCTAATGTGTGCTCTCAATACATGACATTGAGGTTGCCCATCCCACCCTGAATGCTCCTCCATTACTTATGCCAGGGTAAGGGGGGGGGGTGCGGAGGAGAAGCATTCGTGTCAGAACTACAGGAATCTTAGGTCAGACACCGCCAGGTTCAGGGACAGTTGTCACCCCTCAACCATCAGGCTCCTGAGGCAGTGTAGATAACATCACTCACTTCAACGGTGGACTAACACTTCAATAGCATGCGGACTCATTCTCAGAACTTTACAACTCGTGGTCTCTATTATTTATTTACTTTTTGAAAATTGTTTGCAGATGTTGTCTTTTGCACGTTGGTTGTTTGTCAGTCTTTGTGTATAGTTTATCATAAATTTTATTTATTTCTTTATCTGAAGGTAGTATATAGTGATATACACTAAGTGGCTACTTTATTAGTTACCTCCTGTATGTTTGTGGTTTTCTGCTGCTGTAGCACATCCACTTCAAGTTTTGACGTGTCCGTTCAGAGGTGCTCGTCTGCACGCTACTGTTGTAACCCATGGTTATCAGAGTTACTGTCGCCTTCCTGTCAGCGTGTACCATCCTCCTCTGACCTCTCTTATTAACAGGGTGTTTTCACTCACAGAACCGCCGCTCACTGGATATTTGTTTTGTTTTTCACTCCATTTCTCTGTAAACTCTGGAAACTCAGCAGTTTCTGAGATGCTCAAACCACCCCATCTGGCACCAAGAATCATTCCACAAAGTCACTTCGATCACATTTCTTCCCCCATTCTGATGTTTGGTGTGAACAACAACTGAACCTCTTGACCATGTCTGCATGCTTTTATGCATTGAGTTGCTGGAACGTGATTGGCTGATTAGATATTTGCATTTGCAGGTGTACTTAATAAAGTGGCCACTGAGTGTAGACTTTGATAATAAATTTATTTTGGTTTTGAAAGCTGTTTGCCTCCAAAGTCCTCAGCTGGTAACCCCCTGTAATTTTCCACCATCTTCTCCACTGCCTATCACCACTCTTCTGGCAGCATCTTCAGACTAGTACACCCTGCTTTGAGCATTCACGTCTAAATCCTTGATCTTAGCGGCAAGTAGTAAAGGTCCCAACCCTGACCCCCATGTACCAGACACAGGCCTCCAGCCCAGGAAACAGCCCTCAACCACCACCTTCTGCTTCCAACCATGGGAGTCCAATCCACTGCCTCCCCCGGGATCTAACGCTAAGATCTGGATGATGGAATTGACGGCTTTGTGGGTGATGCAAAGATAAGCGAATGGGCAGGTAGCATTGAGTCTGCAGATTGGGAGAACCGGCAGATGGAATACCGTGTCGGGAAGTGTATGGCTGTGCACTTTCCCAGAAGGAATAAAAGTGCAGACTGTTTTCTAAACAGGGAGAAATCAGGGGTGCAAAGGGACTTGGGAGTCCTCATGCAGGATTCCCTGAAGGTTAACTTGCAGGAAGGCAAATGCAATGTTGGCATTCATTTCAAGAAGACTAGAATATAAAAGCTAGAATGTAATGCTGAGGCTTTATAAGGCTCTGGTCAGACCGCACTTGGAGTACTGTGCGCAGTTTTGGACTGCCACCTGCCAGGGTCCAGTGGAGGCTCACGAGAATGATTCCAGGCTTCATTTAAGGGTTAGTGGTTGATAGCTCGGGGCCTGTACTCGCTGGTGTTTAGAAGAACCGGGGGGGATCTCCTTGAAACCTACCGAATATTGAAAGGCCAAGATGGATTGGACATGGAGAGGATGTTTCCACACTGGGACGTCCCTTTAGAACAGAGGTGAATACCTTTAGCCAGATGGTGGCGAATCTGTGGAAATCATTGCCAGGAATGGCTATGAAGGCAAAGTCACTGGGTACATTTAAAGTGGATGTTGATAGGTTCTTCATCAGTCGGGGCGTCAAAGGTTACGGGGAGAAGGCAGGAGAATGGGGTCGAGAGGGATAATACATCAGCCATGATGGAATGATGGAATGGAATCAATGGGCTGAATGGCCTAATTCTGCTCCTATGTGTTCCGGTCTCTCCAAGTGAGCTGCTCCCTCTCCTCATCCCTGGATCAGACTCACACACTGGGATTATCGTGGCCATTCTCCATCTCCCTGGGTCAAGCCTGAACTGGGAAAACTGTGCCTATCCCCTCCCCCACCCCTTTATCTTTCCCCTCACTGGTTTTTCACCCGGCACCTACCAGCCCTCTCCTTCCCACCCTCCCCCCACCTTCTTTATAGGGCCTCTGCCCCCTCCCTCTACAGTCCTGACAAAGGGTTCCGGCCCGAAACGTTGACTGATTGTTTCCGTGGATGCTGCCCGATCTGATTTCCTCCAGCGTGTTGTGAGTGTTCCTGTCTCTGTATTGATCCCTTCTCCCTGCTGTCTGACGTCCACTGCTTCCCGTCACAGAACCCGGAGTACCACGGCTTCAGCGCGGACCCTGTGGTGGACGTGTGGAACATGAGGCTCGTGTTCTTCTGCGGCGTCTCCGTGGCCATCGTTATAGGCTCTGCCTTCGTCCACTACTTGCCGGACCGAGGGTAGGTGATGCTCGTTCTCCATCCCGACGTCCACTCCCTCACTGACTGTCCCGAGGTGAGGCGCTCCCTTCTCACCAAGTGTCCACAGGGGGTCTCTCCTTGCCGCCCCCTCCCACCACGAGGTGCCCGCTCCTCACCGCCCCCTCCCACCACGAGGTGCCCGCTCCTCACCGACCCCTCCCACCACGAGGTGCCCGCTCCTCACCGCCCCCTCCCACCACGAGGTGCCCGCTCCTCACCGCCCCCTCCCACCACGAGGTGCCCACTCCTCACCGCCCCCTCCCACCACGAGGTGCCCGCTCCTCGCCGCCCCCTCCCGCTCCTCACCACCTCCTCCCACCACGAGGTGCCCACTCCTCACCGCCCCCTCCCACCACGAGGTGCCCACTCCTCACCACCCCCTCCCACCACGAGGTGCCCGCTCCTCACCGCCCCCTCCCCTCCCACCACGAGGTGCCCACTCCTCACTGCCCCCTCCCCTCCCACCACGAGGTGCCCGCTCCTCACCGCCCCCTCCCCTCCCACCATGAGGTGCCCGCTCCTCACCACCCCCTTCCACCACGAGGTGCCCACTCCTCACCGCCCCCTCCCGCTCCTCACCACCACCTCCCACCACGAGGTGCCCACTCCTCACCGCCCCCTCCCACCACGAGGTGCCCGCTCCTCACCACCCCCTCCCACCACGAGATGCCCACTCCTCACCGCCCCCTCCCCTCCCACCACGAGGTGCCCGCTCCTCACCGCCCCCTCCCACCACGAGGTGCCCGCTCCTCGCCGCCCCCTCCCGCTCCTCACCACCTCCTCCCACCACGAGGTGCCCACTCCTCACCGCCCCCTCCCACCACGAGGTGCCCACTCCTCACCACCCCCACCCACCACGAGGTGCCCGCTCCTCACCGCCCCCTCCCCTCCCACCACGAGGTGCCCACTCCTCACTGCCCCCTCCCCTCCCACCACGAGGTGCCCGCTCCTCACCGCCCCCTCCCCTCCCACCATGAGGTGCCCGCTCCTCACCACCCCCTTCCACCACGAGGTGCCCACTCCTCACCGCCCCCTCCCGCTCCTCACCACCTCCTCCCACCACGAGGTGCCCACTCCTCACCGCCCCCTCCCACCACGAGGTGCCCGCTCCTCACCACCCCCTCCCACCACGAGGTGCCCACTCCTCACCGCCCCCTCCCCTCCCACCACGAGGTGCCCGCTCCTCACCGCCCCCTCCCACCACGAGGTGCCCGCTCCTCACCACCTCCTCCTGCCAGGAATATTCGCCGCCAGCCACTCCTGCGGCACCGAGCTCCCTGGTCGCCGTCCACTCCCGCAGCCGGTCGGTCCCTCCTCAGCCCAGTACGGCCGGATGCAGGCCTCCATTTTGCAGTCCCGCACCAGATCGCGCTCAATGGCACTCCACCTGCTGCTCTCTGTAAGACGACAGTTGCCGGTCACAGTTGGTAGGGTCTGTCACTGTGCATGTGCTTGTTTGCTGAGACAAGGCTTCACAGTGTTAAGTCACGGATATAAAAATAGCGATGACCTCAATCACCGTCTCCCAGAAAAAGAAGCTGCTCCCTCATTAGGTAACCAGGTGTGCCGGATTCAGTCAGACAGAGCTGTTATCCAGAATATTTCTACCAATAATACAGGCAAAAGCATCAGACCCCACCTACCCTTTATAACATTGGGTCACTGTGTAACACCAGGGGACGGGTCTGTCACTGTGTAACATGGGGTACAGTACCGGTGGGGACGGGTCTGTCACTGTTAACACCGGGGTACGGTACCGGTGGGGACGGGTCTGTCACTGTGTAACATGGGGTACGGTACCGGTGGGGACGGGTCTGTCACTGTGTAACACTGGGGTACGGTACCGGTGGGGACAGGTCTGTCACTGTATAACACCGGGGTACGGTACCGCTGGGGACCGGTCTGTCACTGTGTAACACCGGGGTACGGTACCGGTGGGGACGGGTCTGTCACTGTGTAACACCGGGGTATGATACCAGTGGGGACGGGTCTATCACTGTATAACCGGTACTGGATATTATTCGGGATGCAGTCCCCTGATGTGCCAGCCTGTTCGTGGTTAGGACACCCTGCAGTTTGTCTCCTGAGCTATGGGTTTGTAAATGTGCACGTGTCGTCCCTGGCCTAGTTCTTGCCCCAGTTGTGCCAACGCATGAATTGTCTGTGAGGCTGGAGTGCTATGTGATTAAACACCGTTCCTCTGCTGTCCTTTCCGTTCACGTGTTCTTGTCCAAGGCCTTTCGCCTGTCCGTGGGTCAGGGGTGTGACGTAACTCCATTTGACCAGTGCATGCACTCCACATCGGCCGCGTTATCCCATCTCACCTCCAACATATCCACAAGTCCGGCGGGTGACGGAATCTCTTCACTTGTGTCAGGAGTGTGACCGGACACTTCCCACTTGCTTGGGTAGAGTTAGTCCACGCACACTGCATCAGTCACATTACCTACCCCCATCTACAAGTCAGGAGCGTGATCGGACTCTCCCCACTTGCCTGGGCCAAGTGTTTATCCAGCAACTCCTGAAACTGCTTTTCCCCCTTTCTACCCCTCACCCTCTCTGCTCGCCATCCCCTCCCTTGCCTATGAACCCTCCCCTCGCTAACCCCCCTTCTGTTCCTTCTCCCCACTCGCCTTTTCACTCCCTCTAGCCCCTCACTCCCAACTTCTGCCCAAACAACCCCCCCCCCACAGGCATTAATTCAGATCCCTCACCATTTCAGTAACTTCTCTTCCCTGATGTCCTCTCACTAATTGTCTCCCCGCTGATATTAATTAGCTATTTCTCTGCGGCGGGGAGAGCGTCACTGAGACGGGGAAGGGTGTAGGGTAGGGAGAGGGTCACAGAGACGGGGGCATGGGGAGGGAGGGGGATATGGAGTCTGGGGTTTAGGGTAGGGAGAGGGTCACAGAGATGGGGGCATGGGGAGGGAGGGGGATATGGAGTCTGGATGGGGTTTAGGGTAGGGAGAGGGTCACAGAGACACGGGGGCATGGGGAGGGAGGGGGATATGGAGTCTGGAAGAGGTGTAGGGGGTGGGGGGTTATGGAGTTGGGGAGGGATGTAGGGTAGGAAGGGGGGGTCACAGAAACAGGGAGGGGCATGGGGAGAGAGGAGGGTCGCAGACAGTGAGTGGTGGTTACTGAGACTGGGGGGGGGTGTAGGGGAGGGCGAGGGCCATGGAGACGGGCAGGGCTGTGAGGGAGGGAGTCATGGTGATGGCCAGGTGTAAGGGAGGGAAAAGGCTTCACAAAGACGGAGGGGTGGGGTGAGGTGAGGGGGAGAGAATCACGGAGACGCTCTCTGCCTCTTTTCCCAGTATCTGTTGCTGTTCCAACAGGAACTGCGGACACATTCCCCAGGAGATGATAGGTCTCTGTGTTTAGCTGATAATGTATTCAGCTTCCTGAAATAGCTTCCTGAGGTGGTATTTTTATATCCTGATATTGCTGTAATGTGTCTCTGCATCTCTGCTCTCCCTGCACAGCCCGATATCTCCCCAGCAGCTTCCCACCCCTCCTGCTCCCTGTTGTCCCTCTCTAGGCAAGTTACTCTCCCCCCCCCCCGATGCCCCCCTCCGGCTCCCTCAACTATTACTCCCCCCCGTTGCCAGTGCCCCCCTCCGCTATTCCCCCCCGTTGCCAGTGCCCCCTCCGCTATTCCCCCCCGCTGTCAGTGCCCCCTCCCCACTGTTGTCCCCTCCCTGCCATTCCTCCCACATAGTCATTGCTCCCACCCCCACCCGCAACTCCCAGATAGCCACTCTCTGGGTTGAGGGTCTCTCCCGTCCACCCAGAAGGTGTGACGGAGGGATTGAGTGGATTTCCCCGCTCCCTCCCCGGTTCTTTATATGGTCAATCGGGCGCATCCTCCTTCCCGAGCCTCCTCTGCCGTCAGCGCTCACCTCCAGGCGCCCGAACCGTAAGCCGCCTCTCTCCCACCACCACCGCCAACCCTCTCACCCTGTCAGCACTAAAGAATCTTCTCCCTCTCTCTCCCCACCCTCAGGATGCGGCAGTGGGCCAGGAGGGAGGCAGAACGACAGCTGAAGCAAAGAGAAGCCGAGGGGCTCCCAGCCATTAGCATGAACTACTTCAACCCGGACAAGATCATCCTCCCTCCCGAGGGCGAGGAGTGAGGGGAGGGCCAGTCCTGTCCTTTGACCGAGCGTGTCACTGCTGATAATAAAGTATTGAATTACCTCAGTGTTAGTCCTGTCTCACTTGGGCTGTCGAACACGCGGTACGGTTGTTGGTGTGGCTGTGCACGGTACAGTCGTCCGGTGCGCGGTACATTCGCTGGCATGGCTGCCCATAGTACAGCCATCAGCACAGCTGTGCACAGTACAGTCGGTAGGCACGCAGGACAGTCGGCAGGTATATAGTACAGACATTAGCATGGCTGTGCACAGTACAGTCGTCAGGCACACAGAGTTGCCGGCTCAGTTGTGTGTGGTACAATCGCCAGGCACGCAATACAGCCATCAATATAACTGTTGTACAGGTATTAAGCGTGCTGTGCGGTTGTGCATAGCTCTGACTGTAAATAAGACAGTCCACTTCACTATTGCAGTATTACAGGTTTGTCAGTCTGACCCAGTGACTGTCAGTGATCACATACTGGGCTGTGACCGTGTGAATGGGTCTGGCTGTTGGACATGGGTGGGGACGTGAATGTGTGGCTGACAGTGAGATGGCTGATGAGACTGTCTCACTGGGTGGAAGACCAGTGTGTACGTGATTGTGACACCAGAGGTGTTCCTCTGTGTGTGTGTGTATGTATGTGTCTGTCTGTCTCTGTTGTGTGATTACGAGAATCAGGTTTCATATCACTGGCGTAGGTCATGAAATTTGTTAACTTTATGGCAGCAGTACAAAGCAATACAGGATAAATAGAGGAAAAAAGCTGAAATACAGTAAATATATATCCATTCAATAGTCAAAATAAGTCGTGCAAAATAACAGAAATTTTTTTTTAAAGTGTAAGGTAGTGTTCACGGGTTCAATGGCCATTTAGGAGTTTGGATGGCAGAGGGGAAGAAGCTGTGCTTGAATCTCTTGAGTGTGTGCCTTCAGGCTTCTGTACCTCCTTCCCGACTGTAACCATGAGAAGAGGGTGGTGGGGGTCCTCAATGATGGACGCCTTTCTGAGACAGCGCTCCTTGAAGATGTCTTGGATACTATGGAGGCTGGTACCCACGATTCTGCAACCTACTTCCATCCCGTGCAGTCTTCAGTTGACAATCCAAATCTCCTTGGACGCCTGCTGAAATATAGCCGCTGTTCTGCCTTTAAGCTGCATCAATACATTGCATCCAGGTTAGGTCCTCAGAGATACTGATACCAGGGAACTTGAAACTGCTCTCTGACCCCTCTATGAGGATCAGTTTGTGCCCCCTTGTCCTACCCTTCCTGAAGTCAACAAGCAGCTCCTCGGTCTTCCCCTTCTGTCCGTGATTAAGTGTTGCGTGAATGCATAATGCGTGTTGGCTTGCGTACGTGGCTGTGTGTATGGACCGTGTATGTGATGCTTTACTACTGTGCATGTGTCTCCTTAACGCAAGCTGGGTGTAAAATGTGGGTCTGTGAGCGTTTGATAAACACGAGGAATCTGAAGATACCGTGAATCCAATTCCTGCGTGGTCCTCAGCCTAAAATGCGGCCTGTTTTCTCTTTTCCGTGGACACTGCCTGGCCCGCAAAGTTCCTCCGGCATTGTGTGTGTTAGATTCTGCCTAATTCTGTGTTCAAGTGTGAGGGATGTGTTTAGTGTGTGTACCTGTCAGTCTCCAACTTCCAATGCGTATGTCACAAGGTGCCTGAATACCTGCGTGTGATAACAGTGTGTGCGAGCATACGCTTTAGTGATTCTGCGGTCTGAGGTGATGAATCGGTGTTGGAAGAGCAAACAGCACCGCACAGAAACAGGCCCATTGATCCATCTCGATTCCAAATTGATCTAACTCCCTAAAAGCTGGGGCTTTTCTCTCTGGAGCCAAGGAGGATGAGAGGCGACGATGGCGGTGTACAAGATGGTAAGAGGCACAGTTCAAGTGGACAGCCAGAGACTTCCCCAGGGTAGAAAGGAAGGACATGTGTTGAAGTCAGGGGTTCCCAACCTGGGGTACACGGACCCCTCGGTCAATGGTAACGGTCCTTGGCTTTAAAAATGTTAGCGATTGGAGGATTGCTTGGGGAAGATGTCAGAGGATCCCTTTTACCAACATTTTCATTTGATGTGGTTTGACCTTTTCCGAATCCTTTTTATTAACTTAGAATATATGAATAGAGGAGCGGAGCTGACGACGTTAATGAACGTATTCAATCTAATGTATTGGTTCCGCCCTGTTTTGTTCTGTTTGCCTTTTTTTGGGTTTAGCCATTAGTTTTTTTTTTGTTTTTTTGGGGGGGTTTTCTTTGTAATATCCTTTTCTTTTTATTTTTTCTTCTATGATTAACTATATCAAGAGTTCGGAAATCTATTACACTTACACTATTTGTAGTTTTTTTTTGTATATGTTTAATAACAATAAGGTAATTCCATTATCTTTGTATCACTGTTTTTATGTTTATGAACTTGAAAATTAATAAAAAGATAAAGAAAGAAAGGTTTCCTTTTCCACACAGTAGTAAGTGGGTGACGGGGTGGAGATTCGTCTCTACCAAAGGAGGTGTAAGGTGCTCCTTCCCTCCGCGATCCTGCAGGTCACCCTGGGGCGAGGTGTAGCACCTGCCCAGCCCCCAGTCAGGGTCACGTGAGGCCATGGGAGCAGCCGGTGCAGATTGCAAGTCCTGGTTATGCGGTCACTAACGCCAGGCAGACAAACTCTGAAGAGTATTGATAATGGCTGGGGTGGGGTGGGGTGGGGTGGGGGGGGGGGGGGGGGGGGTCCGCCCGTCTTGTGAAGACACTACCCAGAAGGCGGCAATGGCAAACCACTTCCGTAGAAAAATTTGCCAGGAGCAATTGTAGTCGAAAGACCATGATTGCCCACGTCGTACGGCCCGGCACATAGTGAATGAACAGTAAGTGTGTGGCACTGGAGGCAGATACATTAGGAACATTTAACAGACTCTTGGATAGATGGACGAAGGGTGTTACATGGCGGCACTGTGGTGAGCACAACGCTTTACCAGCGACCAGGGTTCAATTCCTGCCGCTGCCTGGGAAGAGTTTGTACGTTCTCCCCGTGACCGCGTGGGTTTCCTCCGGGTGTTCCACCGCTCCAAAGGCGCACTGGTTGGTGGGTTAGTTGGTCGTTCTAAACCATCCTGTGACTAGGCTGGGGTTAACTCGGGGGGGGGGGGGGTCGCTGGGCGACGCGGCTCGAAGGGCTGTATCTCAGTAAGTAAGTATTGTGAGCAATGTGGGAGGGTCGGGGTAGATTGATCCTGGAGCAGAGTATAGGTTGGGACAACATTGTGGGCTGAAGGGCCTGTACTCTGCTCTGTGTGAGTGAGAGAGAGAGAGACTCAGTACGAGAATGGCTGAAGTACGTGGAAAGTCGTGTGTGCAAGACCTTAAGAAATTGTGTAAGGGTGACAGTGCAAGGAAGGTGTGAGAGGGACGGGCTGTGACGGTGCGAAATAGACTCGCGTTTGAGGGTGCCAGTGCAAGGCGGATTATGAGTGTGCGAGAGATTGCGTCTGTGAGAGGTTGTGCAAGGGACGCGCACGCTATAGATTGTGGCAGAGAGCGAGTGTGTGTTTTCCGGAGTGACAACAGTTACCACTGAGTGGAGACGGTTTAGAGAAGCGCAGACGCGAATCAAAAAGGATCAGCCGCCATCTGTCACCAGGAAACGTGCATCTGTCACAGCACAGACTTCTATGTTTCCCAGAGAGACTTGATGTACTCAATCTGCTCAAAACAATAACAGATCTCACCGGGGTCTGACACAGAGTGAAGCTCCTTCCACACCACCAAATCACACGCTCCCGGGGTCAGACACAGAGTGAAACCCCCTCCACACCGTCCCATCACGCACTCCCGGGGTCAGACACAGAGTGAAACTCCCTCCACACCGTCCCATCACACACTCCCGGGGTCAGACACAGAGTGAAACCCCCTCCACACCGTCCCCATCACGCACTCCCGGGGTCAGACAAAGAGTGAAACCCCCTCCACACCGTCCCATCACGCACTCCCGGGGTCAGACACAGAGTGAAACCCCCTCCACACCGTCCCCATCACGCACTCCCGGGGTCAGACACAGAGTGAAGCTCCCTCCACACCGTCCCCATCACGCACTCCCGGGGTCAGACACAGAGTGAAGCTCCCTCCACACCGTCCCATCACGCACTCCCGGGGTCAGACACAGAGTGAAGCTCCCTCCACACCGTCCCATCACGCACTCCCGGGGTCAGACACAGAGTGAAACTCCCACCACACCGTCCCATCACACACTCCCGGGGTCACACACTGAGTGAAACTCCCTCCACACCGTCCCATCACGCACACCCGGGGTCAGACACAGAGTGAAACTCCCTCCACACCGTCCCATCACACACTCCCGGGGTCAGACACAGAGTGAAACTCCCTCCACACCGTCCCATCACACACTCCCGGGGTCAGACACAGAGTGAAACCCCCTCCACACCGTCCCATCACGCACTCCCGGGGTCAGACACAGAGTGAAACCCCCTCCACACCGTCCCCATCACGCACTCCCGGGGTCAGACACAGAGTGAAGCTCCCTCCACACCGTCCCATCACGCACTCCCGGGGTCAGACACAGAGTGAAGCTCCCTCCACACCGTCCCATCACGCACTCCCGGGGTCAGACACAGAGTGAAACTCCCTCCACACCGTCCCATCACACACTCCCGGGGTCACACACTGAGTGAAACTCCCTCCACACCGTCCCATCACGCACACCCGGGGTCAGACACAGAGTGAAACTCCCTCCACACCGTCCCATCACACACTCCCGGGGTCAGACACAGAGTGAAACTCCCTCCACACCGTCCCATCACACACTCCCGGGGTCAGACACAGAGTGAAACCCCCTCCACACCGTCCCATCACGCACTCCCGGGGTCAGACACAGAGTGAAACCCCCTCCACACCGTCCCCATCACGCACTCCCGGGGTCAGACACAGAGTGAAGCTCCCTCCACACCGTCCCATCACGCACTCCCGGGGTCAGACACAGAGTGAAGCTCCCTCCACACCGTCCCATCACGCACTCCCGGGGTCAGACACAGAGTGAAGCTCCCTCCACACCGTCCCATCACGCACTCCCGGGGTCAGACACAGAGTGAAACTCCCTCCACACCGTCCCATCACACACTCCCGGGGTCAGACACTGAGTGAAACTCCCTCCACACCGTCCCATCACGCACACCCGGGGTCAGACACAGAGTGAAACTCCCTCCACACCGTCCCATCACACACTCCCGGGGTCAGACACAGAGTGAAGCTCCCTCCACACCGTCCCATCACACACTCCCGGGGTCAGACACTGAGTGAAACTCCCTCCACACCGCCGAATCACATACTCCCAGGGTCAGACACAGAGTGAAGCTCCCTCCGCACCGTCCCATCACACACTCCCGGGGTCAGACACAGAGTGAAACTCCCTCCGCACCGTCCCATCACACACTCCTGGGATCAGACACAGAGTGAAACTCCCTCTGCACCATCCCATCACACACTCCCGGGGTCAGACACAGAGTGAAGCTCCCTCCACACCGTCCCATCACACACTCCCGGGGTCAGACACAGAGTGAAGCTCCCTCCACACCGTCCCATCACACACTCCCGGGGTCAGACACAGAGTGAAACTCCCTCCACACCGTCCCATCACACACTCCCGCGGTCAGACACAGAGTGAAACTCCCTCCACACCGTCCCATCACACACTCCCGGGGTCAGACACTGAGTGAAACTCCCTCCACACCGTCCCATCACACACTCCCGGGGTCAGACACAGAGTGAAGCTCCCTCCACACCGTCCCATCACACACTCCCGGGGTCAGACACAGAGTGAAACTCCCTCCACACCGTCCCATCACACACTCCCGCGGTCAGACACAGAGTGAAACTCCCTCCACACCGTCCCATCACACACTCCCGGGGTCAGACTGAGAGTGAAACTCCCTCCACACCGTCCCATCACACACTCCCGGGGTCAGACACAGAGTGAAACCCCCTCCACACCGTCCCCATCACGCACTCCCGGGGTCAGACAAAGAGTGAAACCCCCTCCACACCGTCCCATCACGCACTCCCGGGGTCAGACACAGAGTGAAACCCCCTCCACACCGTCCCCATCACGCACTCCCGGGGTCAGACACAGAGTGAAGCTCCCTCCACACCGTCCCATCACGCACTCCTGGGGTCAGACACAGAGTGAAACCCCCTCCACACCGTCCCCATCACGCACTCCCGGGGTCAGACACAGAGTGAAGCTCCCTCCACACCGTCCCCATCACGCACTCCCGGGGTCAGACACAGAGTGAAGCTCCCTCCACACCGTCCCATCACGCACTCCCGGGGTCAGACACAGAGTGAAGCTCCCTCCACACCGTCCCATCACGCACTCCCGGGGTCAGACACAGAGTGAAGCTCCCTCCACACCGTCCCATCACACACTCCCGGGGTCAGACACTGAGTGAAACTCCCTCCACACCGTCCCATCACGCACACCCGGGGTCAGACACAGAGTGAAACTCCCTCCACACCGTCCCATCACACACTCCCGGGGTCAGACACAGAGTGAAACTCCCTCCACACCGTCCCATCACACACTCCCGGGGTCAGACACAGAGTGAAGCTCCCTCCACACCATCCCATCACACACTCCCAGGGTCAGACACTGAGTGAAACTCCCTCCACACCGCCGAATCACATACTCCCAGGGTCAGACACAGAGTGAAGCTCCCTCCGCACCGTCCCATCACACACTCCCGGGGTCAGACACAGAGTGAAACTCCCTCCGCACCGTCCCATCACACACTCCTGGGATCAGACACAGAATGAAACTCCCTCTGCACCATCCCATCACACACTCCCGGGGTCAGACACAGAGTGAATCTCCCTCCACACCGTCCCATCACACACTCCCGGGGTCAGACACAGAGTGAAGCTCCCTCCACACCGTCCCATCACACACTCCCGGGGTCAGACACAGAGTGAAACTCCCTCCACACCGTCCCATCACACACTCCCGCGGTCAGACACAGAGTGAAACTCCCTCCACACCGTCCCATCACACACTCCTGGGGTCAGACACTGAGTGAAACTCCCTCCACACCGTCCCATCACACACTCCCGGGGTCAGACACAGAGTGAAACTCCCTCCACACCGTCCCATCACACACTCCCGGGGTCAGACACAGAGTGAAACTCCCTCCACACCGTCCCATCACACATTCCCGCGGTCAGACACAGAGTGAAACTCCCTCCACACCGTCCCATCACACACTCCCGGGGTCAGACTGAGAGTGAAACTCCCTCCACACCGTCCTATCACACACTCCCGGGGTCAGACACAGAGTGAAGTTCCCTCCACACCGTCTCATCACACACTCCCGGGGTCAGACACTGAGTGAAACTCCCTCCACACCGTTCCATCACACACTCCCGCGGTCAGACACAGAGTGAAACTCCCTCCACACCGTCCCATCACACACTCCCGGGGTCAGACACTGAGTGAAACTCCCTCCACACCGTCCCATCACACAGTCCCGGGGTCAGACACAGAGTGAAGTTCCCTCCACACCGTCCCATCACACACTCCCGGGGTCAGACACAGAGTGAAGCTCCCTCCACACCGTCCCATCACACACTCCCGCGGTCAGACACAGAGTGAAACTCCCTCCACACCGTCCCATCACACACTCCCGGGGTCAGACACAGAGTGAAGCTCCCTCCACACCGTCCCATCACACACTCCCGGGGTCAGACACAGAGTGAAACTCCCTCCACACCGTCCCATCACACACTCCCGGGGTCAGACACAGAGTGAAGCTCCCTCCACACCGTCCCATCACACACTCCCGGGGTCAGACACTGAGTGAAACTCCCTCCACACCGTCCCATCACACACTCCCGGGGTCAGACACAGAGTGAAACTCCCTCCACACCGTCCCATCACACACTCCCGGGGTCAGACACAGAGTGAAACTCCCTCCACACCGTCCCATCACACACTCCCGGGGTCAGACACAGAGTGAAGCTCCCTCCACACCGTCCCATCACACACTCCTGGGGTCAGACACAGAGTGAAACTCCCTCCACACCGTCCCATCACACACTCCCGGGGTCAGACACAGAGTGAAACTCCCTCCACACCGTCCCATCACACACTCCCGGGGTCAGACACAGAGTGAAGCTCCCTCCACACCGTCCCATCACACACTCCCGGGGTCAGACACAGAGTGAAACTCCCTCTCCACCGTCCCATCACACACTCCCGGGGTCAGACACAGAGTGAATCTCCCTCCACACCGTCCCATCACACACTCCCGGGGTCAGACACAGAGTGAAGCTCCCTCCATACTGTCTCATCACACACACACCCAGGGTCAGACACAGAGTGAAACTCCATCCACACAGTCCCATCACACACTCCTGCGGTCAGACACAGAGTGAAACTCCCTCCACACCGTCCAATCACATACTCCCGGGGTCAGAGACAGAGTGAAACTACCTCCACACAGTCCCATCACACACTCCCGGGGTCAGACACAGAGTGAAACTCCCTCCACACCGTCCCATCACACACTCCCGGGGTCAGACACAGAGTGAAACTCCCTCCACACCGTCCCATCACACATTCCCGCGGTCAGACACAGAGTGAAACTCCCTCCACACCGTCCCATCACACACTCCCGGGGTCAGACTGAGAGTGAAACTCCCTCCACACCGTCCTATCACACACTCCCGGGGTCAGACACAGAGTGAAGCTCCCTCCACACCGTCTCATCACACACTCC
Organism: Mobula hypostoma; assembly: GCF_963921235.1. Classification (NCBI taxonomy): domain Eukaryota; kingdom Metazoa; phylum Chordata; class Chondrichthyes; order Myliobatiformes; family Myliobatidae; genus Mobula; species Mobula hypostoma. The sequence continues at coordinate 28,521,726 of NC_086124.1, forward strand.
CGGGGTCAGACACTGAGTGAAACTCCCTCCACACCGTTCCATCACACACTCCCGCGGTCAGACACAGAGTGAAACTCCCTCCACACCGTCCCATCACACACTCCCGGGGTCAGACACAGAGTGAAGCTCCCTCCACACCGTCCCATCACACACTCCCGGGGTCAGACACAGAGTGAATGTCCCTCCACACCGTCCCATCACACACTCCCGGGGTCAGACACAGAGCGAAGCCTCCTCCCTCCCAATTAAAGACCTTGGCTCACCACCTTTCTGTATTCTTGCCCCACCACACCTCTCTTGCTTCCTCACCCTGACAGACACACACACACACACACTCCCCTCCCTCTCCCTCTGTCTCTCCCACCCGGACATTGTCTCTCTGTCCTAATCACTGACACCCTCTCTCTCCGTAATAGCCTCTCTCCCAACCAATAACACACACACTGTGTCCCTCTCTCTCACTTGTTCTCTGATACTTTCTCTCTCTCTCTCTCTCCTCTCCCTCTGTGTCCCTCTGTGTGCATGTCTTTCTTCCTTTCTGCTCTGTCTCTGTTTCTCTCTCTCTCCCTCTGTCTCTTTCCCTCTCTGTCTGTGCCTCTGTGTATCTGCCTCCTCTCTCTTGAATTCTCTCTCTCCCCATCTCTCATTCTCTCTTTCTCTCTCTGTCTCTGTCTGTCTCAATCTCTCACTGTCTCTCTCTCATCCTCTCATCGCAGCCACTGTCATATCACATCTTCCTCCAGAACACACACCTTCCTTCACCAGACAGGCTGCTTCACATCGCACCGAGCACTCCCTGCCCCACATTTCTACACAGTTCTGATAATCTCACAGCAAAATCAGGTACGCGGTGCGTGTGGCTGTGTGTGCGGGAGGAGGAGGGGTGATTAAACCCACCAATTCCTGAAAGAGGATCGGCTTAGCCCACTGTTTGAACTGTTCTTCCTCAGAACCTCCGGAATTTGTTTCTCCAGGGCTCGCCGGATATCTGGAAAATTACTGGAACGCTTACACGAGGCTGGCTGCCTTCTGAAGCTGGGGTGGCCGATTGTACGAGCTACGAGCTCCCAGGCTCACAGGTGCTGATGAGAGGCTGCGAGTTGCTTTTTGTGGGGGGAGAGAGGTTGCCGGTGGGATGCCCGACTGAAGGAAGGCTGTGTCCCCCCCCCAACAACCCAGAGATTCTGCCTCCTCCCCCCTCTCCCAGAGCACAGCCGGGTATCACGGTGGCTGTGGATGTCCTGTTCGTGCAGGGAGGGAGGAGGTGAAATGGAGAGGGAGGGAGAAGAGGGGTGGGGGAGAAATGAAGGAGAGGAGAGGTGCAGGCGATGGTAGAGAAAGGAGGAGAGGAGGGAGAGGGGAAAGGGGCCAAAGGGGGTAGAGAGTGAGATGTGGAGAAGGATGGGGAGAGCGGAGGGGGATACAAGTTGTCATCAGTCCTAATGCCTCTCTCCAACCCCTCCTCACCCCTCTCTTTCCTCTCCCCACCCCCCCTTTCTCTCTCCCCACCGGCCCTTTCTCTCTCTCTCTCTCTCTCTCTCCCACGCCCCCCCACCAGACAGGCCAACCATGACCTTCAGCTGCTTGACCCTTCACCCTGGCCGCTCCTACAACTCCCTGACCGACATCACCGACAAGTACAGCATTGGGCAGCGGCTGCGAGCGTGAGTGTGACCCCTCACCTCTCACCCCTCACCTCTCACACTGTTCACCACGACTCACCAGCTCTCATCCTGACCTCCTCATCTCATCGTAACCCCTCACCTCTCACACCGATGTCTCATCCCTCACCCCAACCCGTTCACCGTGCACTCTGACCCCTCAACTCTCACCCCTCACCTTAAACCCCCGATTCTTCACCATTTCCCTCCCCACCTGTCTCCCCACACCACCCTGCCTGTCGCTCCCCTGGTGTAACTGTGAGTATGCGTGGGTCATTGTGATGTCCCTGTGTATGGGGACACTGGTCTGTGTGTGTGTCTGTATGTGAGTCTGAGTGTGTGTGTGGGTCTGCGTCTGCGTATATGTCAGTGTACGTGTCTGTGTGTGTGCCTGTGTGTGTGTTTGTGTCTGTCTGTATGTGTGTGTGTGTTTGTGTCTGTGTGTGTGTGTTTGTGTTTGTGTGTGTTTGTGTTTGTGTGTGTTTGTGTTTGTGTGTGTTTATCTGTGTCTCTGCTGCCTGATTCTGCTCACTGCAGCCGTCTCCCCCGACCCCCCGCAGGAAGGAGTTCTGTGAGATCTGCCTGGCCAAGGAGAGAGCCACTGATAAACTCTTCGCCTGCAAGAAGTTCCAGAAGAGAGACGGACGCAGAGTGAGGAGGGCAGCGAAGAACGAGATTGGCATCCTGAAGATGTGCGTGGGGAGATCCAGAACCTGTGCCGGACCCCGGGAGTGTGTGATGGGACGGTGTGGAGGGAGTTTCACTCTCAGTCTGACCCCGGGAGTGTGTGATGGGACGGTGTGGAGGGAGTTTCACTCTGTGTCTGACCCCGGGAGTGTGTGATGGGACGGTGTGGAGGGAGTTTCACTCTCAGTCTGACCCCGGGAGTGTGTGATGGGACGGTGTGGAGGGAGTTTCACTCTCAGTCTGACCCCGGGAGTGTGTGATGGGACGGTGTGGAGGGAGTTTCACTCTCAGTCTGACCCCGGGAGTGTGTGATGGGACGGTGTGGAGGGAGCATCACTCTGTGCCTGACCCCGGGAGTGTGTGATGGGATGGTGTGGAGGGAGTTTCACTCTGTGTCTGACCCCGGGAGTGTGTGATGGGACGGTGTGGAGGGAGTTTCACTCTGTGTCTGACCCCGGGAGTGTGTGATGGGATGGTGTGGAGGGAGTTTCACTCTGTGTCTGACCCCGGGAGTGTGTGATGGGACGGTGTGGAGGGAGTTTCACTCTCAGTCTGACCCCGGGAGTGTGTGAGGGGACGGTGTGGAGGGAGCTTCACTCTGTGTCTGACCCTGGGAGTGTGTGATGGGACGGTGTGGAGGGAGCTTCACTGTGTCTAACCCCGGGAGTCTGTGATGGGACGGTGTAGAGGGAGTTTCACTCTCAGTCTGACCCCGGGAGTGTGTGATGGGACGGCGTGGAGGGAGTTTCACTCTCAGTCTGACCTCGGGAGTGTGTGATGGGACGGTGTGGAGGGAGTTTCACTCTGTGTTTGACCCCGGGAGTGTGTGATGGGACGGTGTGGAGGGAGTTTCACTCTCAGTCTGACCCCGGGAGTGTGTGATGGGACGGTGTGGAGGGAGTTTCACTCTCAGTCTGACCCCGGGAGTGTGTGATGGGACGGTGTGGAGGGAGTTTCACTCTCAGTCTGACCCCGGGAGTGTGTGATGGGACGGTGTGGAGAGAGCTTCACTCTGTGTCTGACCCCGGGAGTGTGTGATGGGACGGTGTGGAGGGAGCTTCACTGTGTCTAACCCCGGGAGTCTGTGACGGGACGGTGTGGAGGGAGTTTCACTCTGTGTCTGACCCCGGGAGTGTGTGATGGGACGGTGTGGAGGGAGTTTCACTCTCAGTCTGACCCCGGGAGTGTGTGATGGGACGGTGTGGAGGGAGTTTCACTCTCAGTCTGACCCCGGGAGTGTGTGATGGGACGGTGTGGAGGGAGTTTCACTCTCAGTCTGACCCCGGGAGTGTGTGATGGGACGGTGTGGAGGGAGCATCACTCTGTGCCTGACCCCGGAAGTGTGTGATGGGACGGTGTGGAGGGAATTTCACTCTGTGTCTGACCCCGGGAGTGTGTGAGGGGACGGTGTGGAGGGAGCTTCACTCTGTGTCTAACCCTGGGAGTGTGTGATGGGACGGTGTGGAGGGAGTTTCACTCTCAGTCTGACCCCGGGAGTGTGTGATGGGACGGTGTGGAGGGAGATTCACTCTGTGTCTAACCCCGGGAGTGTGTGATGGGACGGTGTGGAGGGAGATTCACTCTGCGTCTGACCCAGGAATGTGTGATGGGACGGTGTGGAGGGGGTTTCACTCTGTGTCTGACCCCGGGAGTGTGTGATGGGACGGTGTGGAGGGGGTTTCACTCTGTGTCTGACCCCGGGAGTGTGTGTTGGGACGGTGTGGAGGGAGGTTCACTCTGTGTCTGACTCCGGGAGTGTGTGATGGGACGGTAGTCTGAACAGAAATGGTTAACCCCTTCATTGTCACATCCCTTCCAGAGTGAACCACCCAAACGTCCTGCAACTCATCGATACGTTTGAGACCCGGGACGAATACTTCATCATCCAGGAACTGTGAGTTCAAACGAACTTCCCTCTTCGCCCCTCCACTCCCCTCCAGTCCCCTCCTCTCCCCTCCGCTCCCCTCCTCTCCCAGTGGGCAAGCATCTCCTGCATCCTTGATGCTCTTATTTGAACCGGATCAGTCATGGATCACTGGAGCACAGAATCAGGCTCTTCGGCCCATCTAGTCTATGATCCATGCCCACTCCCATCGACCTGCACCAGGACCATACCCCTCCACATCCCTCCCATCCACATACGTACCCAAGCCTCTGTTAAATGTTGAAATCGAGCCCGAGCCCTGGCAGCTGGTTCCACACTCTCACCACTCTCTGTGAAGGCATGCCCCCTCATGTCCCCCTAAAGTATTTCACCTTCCACCCTTAACCCCTGACCCCTCATTCTCGTCTCACCCAGACTGCGCGGAGGGTGGTAAGTTCTCGATTGGTCAAGGAGAGGGCAGGAGAATGGGGTCGAGGGGGAAAATAAATCAGCCAGGGTCGAATGGTGGGGCAGACTCGATGGGCTGAATGGCCGAACTCTGCTCATGAGGATCCACAGGGTCTCAGCGGTGGGACGAGGCAGAACGGCTCGGCATGGACTAGATGGGCCAAACGGAGGTGCCTGTTTCTGTGATCTCTGACTCTCAGACTGTAAGTCTGACCGTGAACTTGTCTCAGATACGCTCCCTCGCCTTCTCCAAATCCCAGCTGCCTGACTTATCCTGCGGACGCACTGCCACCACCCCCCCATCCGGTTCCGCCAGACTCCCCACGACGATTTCCCCACCATCCTCCCCTTTTCACCCACACTTCCCGGCACACAGAGCCACCGGGGGTGATCTCTTCGACTGGATCCTGGAGCAGGGTTCCTACACAGAGCGGCACGCCAGCGACGTCATCCGGCAGCTCCTAGAGATCGTGTCCTACCTGCACGGCTTAAGGATTGTTCACAGGAACATCAAGGTGAGATTATTCACTGTCTGGGTATCTGTATCCGTCAGAGGGAGATCTGTACACTGACCGGTGTCTCTCAGTCCCTCTCTCTCAGCGGGAGATCTGTACACTGACCGGTGTCTCTCAGTCCCTCTCTCTCAGGGGGAGATCTGTACACTGACCGGTGTCTCTCAGAGGGAGATCTGTACACTGACCGGTGTCTCTCAGTCCCTCTCTCTCACGGGGAGATCTGTACACTGACCGGTGTCTCTCAGGGGGAGATCTATACACTGACCGGTGTCTCTCAGGGGAGATCTGTACACTGACCGGTGTCTCTCAGGGGGAGATCTGTACACTGACCGGTGTCTCTCAGGGGAGATCTGTACACTGACCGGTGTCTCTCAGGGGGAGATCTGTACACTGACCGGTGTCTCTCAGTCCCTCTCTCTCAGGGGGAGATCTGTACACTGACCAGTGTCTCTCAGGGGGAGATCTGTATACTGACCGGTGTCTCTCAGAGGGAGATCTGTACACTGACCGGTGTCTCTCAGTCCCTCTCTCTCAGGGGGAGATCTGTATACTGACCGGTGTCTCTCAGGGGGAGATCTGTATACTGACCGGTGTCTCTCAGAGGGAGATCTGTACACTGACCGGTGTCTCTCAGTCCCTCTCTCTCAGCGGGAGATCTGTACACTGACCGGTGTCTCTCAGTCCCTCTCTCTCAGGGGGAGATCTGTACACTGACCAGTGTCTCTCAGGGGGAGATCTGTACACTGACCGGTGTCTGTCAGTCCTATCTGCCTTGTGGGGGGCGGGGAGTGGTGTGAATATATCAGTACTCGGACAGGCATCCGGGGTGTTGACTGAGAGCTGATAATCTTCTCTCTCTCTGTTCCAGCTGGAGAACGTGATGTATCACAGCACCAAGAACCCTTCCAAGGTGGTCATCGGTGACTTCCACCTGGCGCGCTTCGAGAGCGGCACCCTCACCGACCCGTGTGGGACCCCGGAGTACCTGGGTGGGTGGATGTCGTGTCGGAGAGGCTGCAGATCCTCATCCAGCAAACACCCTCACTCAGACACTCACTCAGACACGCTCACTCAGACACGCTCACTCACACACGCTCACTCAGACACTCACTCACTCAGACACTCACTCACACATGCTCACTCAGACACGCTCACTCACACACACTCACTCAGACACTCACTCACTCAGACACTCACTCACACACACTCACTCAGACACTCACTGAGACATGCTCACACACAGACACTCCCTCACTCACACACACAATTCTTTCTGTATCTCACAACACACACAATAGGTTTAATAGGTACATTTAATGTCAGAGAAATGTATACAATTTACATCCTGAAATTCTTCTTCTTCACAAACATCCATGAACACAGAGGAGTGCCCCAAAGAACGAATTACAGTTAAATGTTCGAACCCCAAAGCCCCCCAGCTCCCCGCTCCCACACACAAGCAGCAACAAGGCAATGACCCCCCCCACCCCCACCAACAAAAAAGCATCAGCAACCCCCCCCCACCCCCACTGAGCACTCTAGCGTGCAGCAAAGCATTAATAAAGACACAGACTTGCAGTGCCCCAAAAAGTACTCGTTCACCCAGTAATTCGACATACCACGGGCTCTCTCTCTCCCCCTAATAAAGGAAAAAGAGGTGTCCCCGTTTCACAGCGAGAGGGGAGATGTAACAAACCACTGGCTGATTTACCATGCATCGCTCTTTCCGAGCTCTGTGCTCAGAGAGTTGGCATCAGAAAGGCACAGCTTTCCACACCCACAACCCCCGACCGCTAACCCACTGCTCCCAATGTTCCTGTTCTCCTGCGACGCCTTAGTCAGGGGCACCGGCCGGGAATCAGCCCGTCTCCAGAGCCACAAAAAACCAGAACCCTGAAGGTGCACTCGTCTTCCAGGCCGCGTGCTTGGGATATCAAAAAGCGGCCGTTCGTGAGGCCCCGAGAGCAGGTCCCATTCCCACAGAGAACCAAAGTCAGCATGTAACTGCAGGTCAGGGTCTTCAAAAGAACCACGAAAAGGAAAAGAGAGAAATCAGAGATCGAGATAGATTCCCAAGAAGCAAGCAAAGGAGTGGCCGTTTAGCGCCATCTTGACTTCGCTCACACCTGCTCATACACAATCACACTCTCATTGACATAATCTCACGTACACTCTCTCACAGACAGAATTTCTCACAGATTTACACACGCCATCTGTCAACCACATCACAAACATCTTTTCACACACATAATCTCAGGCACAGTCTCTCTCAACACAAACCCACACCCACTTACAATCGACACAGGCAGACACACAAAGTTACAATGGACACAGCAGGCACACAGTCACAATTGAAACAGGCAGACACAGAGTTACAATCAACACAGGCAGTTACACTCGCAGTTACAATCGACACAGCAGGCATATAGTCACAGTTGAAACAGGCAGACACACACAGTTACAATCGACACAGGCAGACACACAGAGTCATATTCGAAACAGGCAGACACAGTGTTACAATTGACACAGGCAGACACACACAGTGTTACAATCGATACAGGCAGACACACACTGCACAAACAGTCAGAGCAGGAAAGCTTGAGACTGGCATGAGAGCTCAGAGCTGCCCAGGACTCCTGCCTGTGTTGTGTGGGAGGGGGTTCTGGTCCCTTCAGGAGTAGCACGAGGATGTAACTGCCCCTGTCACCACCCTACGTCCCCCCTCCTCAGGCAGGGACCCACCCACCTCGCCCACCAACCCAAACAGCTCACCCTTCCCAAACCCGGGCCGACGCACACTAACCTCCGTTTGCCTCCTTCCCCCATGCCGACAGCTCCGGAGGTGGTGGCCCGTCATCGGTACGGACGTCCCGTGGACTGCTGGGCAGTGGGCGTCATCATGTACATCCTGTGAGTATGTGGTTCCAAAACCGACCCCCCCCCTCCCCGGCCATTTGACCACATGCAGCGTCAGGCAGGGTCTGAAAGTCCCTTCGTTGGCCTTCCCCACGCGCACGGGAAGACCTCACAAATAGGGATGCTTCCCGCCCTCTGACTCACCACCAACAAGGGCGCACGGACACCAAGGGGGGCGCAACAGTCGGTGGGGTTTCTGGGGCGAGTGACTCATTTCCTGATGTACCTCCCCCTGCACACAGGGACAATCTCTGCTTGCCCTGGGTGGGGTTGGTCGATGCACTCCACATCCGCCACATTAACTCTCCCCCATCTGCAGGTCAGGAGTGAGACCGGACACTCCCCATTTACCCAGATGGAGTTAGTCCATGCGCTCCACATCCACCACATTAACTCTCCCCCATCTACAGGTCAGGAGTAAAACCAAACACTCCCCATTTCCCCGGCTGGAGTTAGTCCATGCACTCCACATCCGCCACATTAACTCTCCTCCATATACAGTTCAGGAGTGAGACCGGACACTCCCCATTTACCCGGGTGGAGTTAGTCCATGCTCTCCACATCCGCCACATTAACTCTCTCCCATCTACAGGTCAGGAGTAAGACGGGACCCTCTCCCCTTGCATGCCTCCCATGATTCTCTGAACGCACTCTCTCCTCACCCTCCTCTCAGCTCAGAGCTCCCTCCTTGCCGCCCCCACACCAAACAGCTCCCTCCTCACCGACCCTCCCACAGCACGAGTTCCCTCCTCACTGCACCCCTGTCCCCACACCAGAGAGCTCCCTCCTCGCCACCCCTCCCACAGCACAACACTCCCTCATTGCCCCCATCCTCACTACTGAGGGGACTGAGGGACGGGGGTGTAATTAGGAAGTCCTGTTTATTGCCCCACTCCTCACGTGGCTCCAGGCTGTCGGGGAACCCTCCCTTCTACGACGATTCGGACGACGAGGAGAACGACAGCCACAACCGGGCCATATTCCGCAAGATCCTGGACGGAGACTTCGACTTTGACGCACCGTACTGGGAGGACATCTCGGCAGCCGGTGAGAGAGGGGGGGCAGGAGGACCCTGCGGCTGACCTCTGGTGGGCTCACAGGCGGGGAGGGGTGGGCAGAGTCAGAGGAAAGGGGCGGGGCTTCTCAACTGGAGGGCGACACATGCAAGAGAGCAGGGAGGGGCAGGGCGTGGGCACCTGTGCAGTGGGGAGGGAGGGGACGAGGGGAGGAGGAGATGGGGAGGAAGCAGAGGGAAGGAGGGTGGTCTAGTTCTCTGTGTCTCCTCACTAACCCTTTGGCAATCGGACTTGCAGCCAAGGAGCTGGTGTGCCAGCTGATGGAGGTGGACCAGGAGGCAAGGATCACCGCCACTCAGGCCCTGGCTCACATCTGGTAAGTGTCCGCTGGGGTCCGAACGCCCCCCGACCGGGGATCACCAAGACTTCCTCTCCCTCGGTCTGTGTCAGTGACTGCCGGTCTTCCCCCCCCCCCACATACACACACACACACACACACACACACACACACACACCCCTCCTCTCTCCCCCACTCTCCTCTCCCCCACAAATACCCCATCTCTCCTCTCCCCTCTCCATCCCCCTCGCTCACGCACACACACCTCCTCTCTCCTCCCTCCATCCCCATCGCTCACACAAACACCCCATCTCTCCCCTCCCCCTCCCACTCCATCCCTCCCTCTCCCTCCGCCCTCCCCTTCCCCTCTCTCTCCCCCTCCCCCACAAACACCCCATCTCTCCTCCCTCCATCCCCCTCGCTCACACACACACACCCCCTCCCCCTCCCCTCCCCTCCTCTCCCCCTCCCCCACAAACACCCCATCTCTCCTCTCCTCCCTCCATCCCCCTCAGTCACACACACTTACCCCCTCCCTCTCCCCTCCCCCTCCCTCTCCCCCTCCCCCACAAACACCCCTCCTCTCCTCCTCTCCCTCCATCCCCCTCGCTCACGCACACACACCTCCTCTCTCCTCCCTCCATCCCCGTCACTCACATAAACACCCCATCTCTCCCCCTCCCCCTCCCTCTCCCTCCACCCTCCCCTTCCCCTCTCTCTCCCCCTCCCTCCACCCTCCCCTTCCCCTCTCTCTCCCCCTCCCTCCACCCTCCCCTTCCCCTCTCTCTCCCCTCCCCCACACACCCCACCTCTCCTCTCCTCCCTCCATCCCCCTCACACACACACATACCCCCCGCCCTCCCTCTCCCTCACGCACATCTTCCCCCCTCTTCGTCCCTCTCCATCCATCCCTCACACACGCCCCCTCTCTCCCCTCCCCTTCCCTCCCTCCCTCACACACCCTCCCCTCTTCTCCCTCACACACCCTCCCCTCACCCCTTCCCCTTCCTCTTCCTCTCCCCCTCCCTTTTTCCCAGGGCAGCAATGACTAATATGAAGAGGCACAATTTTAGGGAGACTGGAGGAAAGTCAGAGGTAGGTTTTATACGCGGAGTGCTGGGTCTGTGTAACACACTGCCAGGGGCTGGTAGAGGAAGGTGCATTAGAGATACGTTATTTAAGAGACCGACAGGATTCAAAGTACATTTATTACCAAAGTATGTATAAATTATACAACCTTGAGTTTCATCTGTTTCTAAGCAGCAAGAAACCCGAAAGAACCCAATTTAAAAGAAAGACCAGCCCCCAATGCGCAAAGAAAGACAGAAAAAAACACAAATCATGCAAACAGTCAAAGCGAGGGACAGCTTTCCAAACCAAATTGAGTCCATGGACCGGGAGCCAGGGGCGGCTTGGTGTAGGCCCAAAGCCTCAGTCTCAGTTCACCACACAATAGATCACATCACTGCAAAGCTCACAGACACGGAGCCTGGAGCAGCCTGGTGTAGGCCCAAAGCCTCAGTCTCAGTTCACCACACAACGGAACACATCACTGCAAAGCTCACAGACACGGAGCCTGGAGCAGCCTGGTGTAGGCCCAAAGCCCCAGTCTCAGTTCATCACACACAACGGAACACATTGCTACGGAGCCCGGAGCAGCATCACAGCCTCAGCACTGAGGAGAGATGGGTAAATGTCACAGAAGGGCGAGTGGAATCGGTCCGACCCTCGCCTCCAGTCCCGACACATTGTCTTTTCAGTTCACCTGGGCCAGTATTTAAATCATCCAAACCCCACATCGTGCCCCACACTAGGACCCGCGGCCCACTGCTGCGATATGCTCTGTGCCTGGACCTCGCCACCCAGCCCATGGCCAGCTCACACTCGAACTTTCTAAATCAGCTCGCTTTGATGGATTGAACCCCATGCCCAGTTTAGCGGGGAGGGGAGGGTTTCCTAAACTCCCCCGCACTGACTCCTGTCCAATTCACTCATTCCAACTCCGTCCCTATCTCGAACATGCCTCGACCTCACTCTGAACTCTCCTCCTTGAACATGCCTCACTCTGACTGACAGCTCAACCTTCACCTCCGCTCGCCTCTTCATTGTTTACAGTGATAGCTCACCACAAAGGGCCACAGAGAAAGTGTTATTATTAACGCAACGACATTGGCACCGGACCTGGGAGTGGAAGTTCCCGGGTTCGAACCCAGCCGGGTCCACTCCCGAGTACGCTTTCCATCCGTGCCGGGTTGAGTGTCGAGATCACAAGTCGACCTGGTAAAATAAAGGGAAAAATACCACGAAAATATTTGTGTGAGATGTGGTGTGCCACACGGTCTCTCTCTCTCGTTCCGCGCCTTGTAAAAAAAAGCCATGAGAAAGAGATCATCGCGGACGCACGCACGGACACGCACGCATGCACACGCCAAAAAAAAAGAAAAGTGTTATTAATAAGCTATTTAATCTTAGTTCTTGCTTTATGAACCACCAGTAAGTTGTCACCCAACCTTAATAGTGCCACCTTACACCGGAAGGCACATGGATGATAAAACGGAGGCTGATGTGGGAGAGAAGAGATAAATTGATAATTGGAGTAGGGTAAAGTGTCAGCATAGCACCATGGGCCGAAGAGCCTGTACCATTCTGTGTTCTTGCTGTTGCAGGATCGCCGGGAACGCAGCACTGGAAAAGAACCTCAAGCTCGGCGTCTGCACCCAAATTAAGAAAAACTTCGCCAAAGCAAAGTGGAAGGTCTGTATCAACCAGCGGATAGCGGGGAGGGGGGCATTGTCATTGTCACCTGCTCAGTGCCCCAGATCACAGAGCCCGGTGGGCCGAATCAAATGATAATCCTTTGCGAACCTACTCAAAGGTTGATCCAACAGTGCCCTCCATTTTTCTATCATTCACGTGCCCGTCAAAGAGTCTCGAATGTTTCTGCCTCTTCCTCCGCCCTCAGCAGGTCATTGTACACACCAATCCACATGAGTAAAACAAAGTCTAGCTCTGACATTCCCCACTGCAATTTCCTCCAATCACCTGAAAATTATGCCCCCCCACCCCCACCCCGGATTAGCCATTGCTGACTTTTGACCCGGGTGGAACTGGTACCCAGACGGGCATAGAAACATAGAAAACATAGAAAATAGGTGCAGGAGTAGGCCATTCGGCCCTTTGAGCCTGCACCGCCATTTATTATGATCATGGCTGATCATCCAACTCAGAACCCCGCCCCAGCCTTCCCTCCATACCCCCGACCCCCTGGCCATATCTAACTCCTCTTAAATATAGCCAATGAACTGGCCTCAACTGTTTCCTGTGGCAGAGAATTCCACAGATTCACCACTCTCTGTGTGAAGAAGTTTTTCCTAATCTCGGTCCTAAAAGGCTTCCCCTCTATCCTCAAACTGTGACCCCTCGTTCTGGACTTCCCCAACATCGGGAACAATCTTCCTGCATCTAGCCTGTCCAATCCCTTTAGGATCTTATACGTTTCAATCTTCTAAATTCCAACGAGTACAAGCCCAGTTCATCCAGTCTTTCTTCATATGAAAGTCCTGCCATCCCAGGAATCAATCTGGTGAACCTTCTTTGTACTCCCTCTATGGCAAAGATGTCTTTCCTCAGATTAGGGGACCAAAACTGCACACAATACTCCAGGTGTGGTCTCACCAAGGTCTTGTACAACTGCAGTAGTACCTCCCTGCTCCTGTACTCGAATCCTCTCGCTATAAATGCCAGCATACCATTCGCCTTTTTCACCACCTGCTGTACCTGCATGCCCACTTTCAATGACTGGTGTATAATGACACCCAGGTCTCGTTGCACCTCCCCTTTTCCTAATCGGCCACCATTCAGATAATAATCTGTTTTCCTATTCTTGCCACCAAAGTGGATAACTTCACATTTATCCACATTAAATTGCATCTGCCGTGAATTTGCCCACTCACCCAACCTATCCAAGTCACCCTGCATCCTCTTAGCATCCTCCTCACAGCTAACACTGCCACCCAGCTTCGTGTCATCCGCAAACTTGGAGATGCTGCATTTAATTCCCTCATCCAGGTCATTAATATATATTGTAAACAACTGGGGTCCCAGCACTGAGCCTTGTGGTACCCCACTAGTCACCGCCTGCCATTCTGAAAAGGTCCCGTTTATTCCCACTCTTTGCTTCCTGTCTGCCAACCAATTCTCCACCCACACCAATACACATGGAAGGGAAAGGTTCAGCGAGATACAGACCAAGCCCGGACAAGCTCAGATGGGACATCCTGATCAGCATGGACGATTCAGGCTGAAGGGCCAGTTTCCCTACCTGAAATGTCACCTGCCCATTTCCCTCCATAGATGCTGCCCGGTCCGCAGAGTTCCTCCAGCCCATGTTTCTCCAGGTTAGCGCCATCTTCATTCTCCATTGTGCCTCCTGGGATCAGACTGTGCTGCCGATGCCTCCTGGTGGAGAGGTGGTGTACTGCAGCTAACCACCTTTTTCATCGTACCACCTCTTTCCTTTTAGCCCTCGGCGTTCTCACTTTGTCATGACAATTTTTTTCTGTGTGTTTAAGATAAATTTCAGCAAATTTAGCAGCTGAGACATCAGAAATTACAGATGGTGGGATCTAGAGTAAAGAACAAACTGCAGGGCGAAACTCAGCAGGTCGAGCAGCTGCTGTGCACGGTGAGGGACAGAGGTCAGGCTCCCTTTCCTCTTCAGGGGTTGTTTGACCCCGCTGGATTTCAACAGCAGTTTGTTCTTTACTGTACGCTTGCAATGATGTCTGGGATACACCCTGGCGCCACTGTCATGGGGGAGTGTGTGATGGGACGGTGTGCAGGCGGTTTCACTCTGCGTCTGACCCCGGGAGTGTGTGATGGGACGGTGCGGAGGGAGCTTCGCTCTGTGTCTGACCCTGGGAGTGTGTGATGGGACGGTATGGAGGGAGTTTCACCCTGTGTCTGACCCCGGGAGTGTGTGATGGGACGGTGTGGAGGGAGTTTCACTCTGTGTCTGACCCTGGGAGTGTGTGATGGGACGGTATGGAGGGAGCTTCACTCTGTGTCTGACCCCGGGAGTGTGTGATGGGACGGTATGGAGGGAGCTTCACTCTGTGTCTGACCCCGGGAGTGTGTGATGGGACGGTGTGGAGGGAGATTCACTCTGTGTCTGATCCCGGGAGTGTGTGATGGGACGGTGTGGAGGGAGATTCACTCTGTGTCTGACCCCGGGAGTGTGTGATGGGACGGTGTGGAGGGAGTTTCACTCTGTGTCTGACCCCGGGAGTGTGTGATGGGATGGTGTGGAGGGAGATTCACTCTGTGTCTGATCCCGGGCGTGTGTGATGGGACGGTGTGGAGGGAGTTTCACTCTGTGTCTGACCCTGGGAGTGTGTGATGGGACGGTATGGAGGGAGCTTCACTCTGTGTCTGACCCCGGCAGTGTGTGATGGGACAATGTGGAGGGAGATTCAGTCTGTGTCTGACCCCGGCAGTGTGTGATGGGACAATGTGGAGGGAGATTCAGTCTGTGTCTGACCCCGGCAGTGTGTGATGGGACGGTGTGGAGGGAGCTTCACTCTGTGTCTGACCCCGGCAGTGTGTGATGGGACGGTGTGGAGGGAGCTTCACTCTGTGTCTGACCCCGGCAGTGTGTGATGGGACAATGTGGAGGGAGATTCAGTCTGTGTCTGACCCCGGCAGTGTGTGATGGGACGGTGTGGAGGGAGTTTCACTCTGTGTCTGACCCCGGGAGTGTGTGATGGGACGGTGTGGAGGGAGCTTCACTCTGTGTCTGACCCCGGCAGTGTGTGATGGGACAATGTGGAGGGAGATTCACTCTGTGTCTGACCCCGGCAGTGTGTGATGGGACGGTGTGGAGGGAGTTTCACTCTGTGTCTGACCCCGGGAGTGTGTGATGGGACGGTGTGGAGGGAGCTTCACTCTGTGTCTGACCCCGGCAGTGTGCGATGGGACAATGTGGAGGGAGATTCAGTCTGTGTCTGACCACGGCAGTGTGTGATGGGACAATGTGGAGGGAGATTCAGTCTGTGTCTGACCCCGGGAGTGTGTGATGGGACAGTGTGGAGGGAGCTTCACTCTGTGTCTGACCCCGGGAGTGTGTGATGGGACGGTGTGGAGGGAGCTTCACTCTGTGTCTGACCCCGGCAGTGTGCGATGGGACAATGTGGAGGGAGATTCAGTCTGTGTCTGACCCCGGCAGTGTGTGATGGGACAATGTGGAGGGAGATTCAGTCTGTGTCTGACCCCGGGAGTGTGTGATGGGACAGTGTGGAGGGAGCTTCACTCTGTGTCTGACCCCGGGAGTGTGTGATGGGACGGTGTGGAGGGAGCTTCACTCTGTGTCTGACCCCGGCAGTGTGTGATGGGACAATGTGGAGGGAGATTCAGTCTGTGTCTGACCCCGGGAGTGTGTGATGGGACGGTGTGGAGGGAGCTTCACTCTGTGTCTGACCCCGGGAGTGTGTGATGGGACAGAGTGGAGGGAGCTTCACTCTGTGTCTGACCCCGGGAGTGTGTGATGGGACGGTGTGGAGGGAGTTTCACTCCGTGTTTTTCTGCATTACAGAAGGCTATCCGTGCCACCACGATGATGCACCGCCTTCGAAACGCGGAGCAGAACCTCCCGTCCGGCCACCGGGACCCAGAGCAGATCGTCCAAGGGGTGGAGGGGACTCTGCAGACGATGAAGAACCCTCCCTCGCCCCTACCCTCGCTGCGAGAACGGGGAGATCCCGCGCAGAAGGTGGAGACTCAAACAGAAAAGACAGTGCAAGGCCACTGAGCAAATGTGCAGAACAGGTTGAGTTGGGCAGGCATAGTGAGAGAGTTAGGGGAAGGCAAGGGAGTTAGAGGAGAGGGGTGGGTGTGTTCGACGAATGGGGGAGAGTGGGGAGAGGGTGGGACAGGGGTTAGGAGGAAGACAGAGTTCGGGGAAGAGGAGAAAGTGAGGGAAGATGGGATGAGAGTTAGGGGAAGGGGAGAGAGAGGAGTGGGGGCAAGAGTGTTTGTGGAATGGGAAAGAGTGGGGGGAGAGAGAGTTAGGGCGGTGGTTCCCGAAAGTTTTAGGGTTAATGTTCCCTTGGCTCCCAGACCTCCCCAGCAACCCTTCTCCCTTTCCAGCCGCAAAATAGAAACTATAAAGAACTTTGAATTACGATGCACAGAGAAAAGAAATGGGAAACGCAAATTCATAGCAGCAACAAATAATTGCAAGAATTGTTGAAATCTCTTTAAAGCAGAAATAAAATTCTATCTTTATTTAATTACAGTAAAAACAGTTTTAGTCTGTACATTAGTCATCCCCCTACCCCCTGCTTCATTGGTTTTTTACCTATCAATGAGATGGATGGGCTTCGTGCAGAGATATCGGCTTCTCAGAATCTGGGTGAATGTCACCCAAAGGTGAAATGTTAAAGGGGAACGTGAGGGGAAACTTCTTCACTCTGAGGGTGGTGAGAGTGTGGAACAAGCTACTAGCTCAAGTGCTGCATGCGAGCTCGATTTTAACGCTTGAGAGGAGTTTTGTTAGGTACATGGATGGGAGGGTATGGGAGGCTATAGGAGTAGGTTTGGCACGGACTAGATGGGCCAAAGGGCCTGTTCCTCTGTTATGACTGAGTCTCAGGTTCCCACATTCAGTAATTTGCAGTCTGTTTCATTGCTTTGCGTGGCTGCACTGAAATCGCACTCCACTAAATTTGACGTTGGAAAGACTATAAAGAAAATCTTGACCTTTTTCCACAGTGTTAGGATAGTGTTCAGAAATTTATTTTGGCAACCAAAAGTCTCGATATGATTTTTTTGAACCTTGGCTTCAGCTTTTGAAACGAGATCAGTTCTTCCTCCATCCTTTTAGTTAATTCCTCATCACAAGTGTTCAGGAATGGATCTATTACCCAGTCTGGAATTTGGATCGACAGAAGGTCCTGAAACCTCTCGGACATGTTGTTATGCAGCTCAGCCAGACAGGCATAGTACACCCAAAGATCATGATTTGGTATTTAGTCTTCCAACTCAGAGAGGCTCAGACATTGGAAAAGGTTGGGACAGCCAATGTTGCACTTAAATCAAAATTCAAAGTAAATTTTATTATCAAAGTACATATATGTCTCCATATACAACACTGAGGTTCATCTTCTTGTGGGTATACATAGCAAATCTATAGAATAGTAACTATAAAATGAAAGATCAAGTGTGGAAGTCAACAAACTTTGCAAATGTAAATAAATAGCAATAAATATCGAGAACATGAGATAAAGAGCCCTTGAAAGTGGGACCAGTAGTTGTGGAGACTTCTCAATGGACGGCGCAAGTGAAGATGAGTCCTGAAGAAGGGTCTCAGCCCGAAACGTCGACTATCCATTCATTTCCATAGATGCTGCCTGACCTGCAGAGTTCCTCCAACATTTCCTGTGTGTTGATTTGAGTGTCGTTATCCCCTTTTAGTGTGGGCATGTGGCCAAGTGGTTAAGGCATTGGACTGGCGACCCAGCCGAGGCAGCGTGTTGTGTCCTTGAGCAAGGCACTTAATCACACATTGCTCTGCGACGACGACACTGGTGCCAAGCTGTATGGGTCCTAATGCCCTTCCCTTGGACAACATCGGTGTTGTGGAGAGGGGAGACTTGCAGCATGGGCAACTGCTGGTCTTCCATACAACCTTGCCCAGGCCTGCGCCCTGGAGAGTGAAGACTTTCCAGGCGCAGATCCATGGTCTCGCAAGACTAACGGATGCCTTTATTTAATTAAATCCCCTTTTATTTAAGAGCCTGATGGTTGAGGGGTTGTAACTGTTCTTGAACCTGGTGGTGCGAGTCCTGAGGGTCTTGTACCTTCTACCTGATGCCAGCAGTGAGAAGAGAGCATGACCTGGGTTAACTTGGACAAAAACGTGGAGATGGCTGACTGGATTTTGATAAGATTCACCTCACTGATTTCATTAAACTTTGCAAATAATACCGTCCTTGCACATCTGGAGAAGAAGAATGCTGTTCTTGGACTACAGTTCACATTCAACACCAGAGTTCCATCCAGGCCGATGAACTCACGCTGATTTGAGTGTACTCTATATTACACTAACTGTTCTATTTATTATAAATTACTATGATTGCACCTGGCACATTTAGCTGGAGATGTAACAAGGATTTTTACTCCTCATGTATGTGAAGGAAGTAAGAAATAAATCAATTCAATTCAAATCAAATAACCAATGTTATGCCTAATATTCTTGAGTTGATTATTGAATGAAGCCTTCAGGTCTCTAAAGAATTTTATTAGTTTCCAAAAATGCATTTTTGCCTTTGTGAGCCACCTGACTTCTGTGTGCAACATTAAGGCATCCGTCAGTCTTGCGAGACCATGGATCTGTGCCTGGAAAGTCTTCACTCTCCAGGGCGCAGGCCTGGGCAAGGTTGTATGGAAGACCAGCAGTTGCCCATGCTGCAAGTCTCCCCTCTCCACGCCACCGATGTTGTCCAAGGGAAGGGCATTAGGACCCATACAGCTTGGCACCAGTGTCGTCGCAGAGCAATGTGTGATTAAGTGCCTTGCTCAAGGACACAACACGTTCCCTCGGCTGGGGCTCGAACTCACGACCTTCAGGTAGCAAGTCCAATGCCTTAACCACTTGGCCACGTGCCCACACTGTGTGCAACCGCAAGTATTCAAACTATTCACTGTTCTCAATAGAAAGCACTAAAAGGAGTCAAGAACTGAGAGCATGGGACTTGATTTTATTCACCACTGTGATAACAGTATTTAGTGATTTGTGTAGCTGATCACTTAGGGTTTTTTTTAAGAGAAGATGTTGTCTGTGAATTACATGTGAATGGAAAATAGATTAGGTGCAGCTTTTTCTCAAGGAAGTAATAACCCACACGGTGGGGTCCTGTCATTGATGGTGCCCCATCTGTTGCACAGAATGTTGGTGAGCAGAATGTCCTTCTCTTTGAAAACTAGCTCAGCAACCTGAATATTGATCCCCCTTTCATATCTGTTTCTGATCCCATCGCAAATAATAATTCTTCTTTTATGAAGTGAACATAACCAAGAAGCAAAGATTTGTTAGCTGGCAAAGTCGACTCATCCAAGTGCAGAGCAAATTCTGTTGTCCTAAGTATGTTGCACAACGTGTCTGCCTTATTCTCCAACATTTCATCTATTCGTCTTTGAATAGAGTTGTCGCTGAGAGGAATCTCTTTAATTACATGGTCTGGTGACCTGGGCAAAACTGTACTCAGAATCTCCCTTACTGCTGGCAGAATCAGTTCCTCCCCAATTGTATGGGGCTTTCCAGATTTAGCAATGAGCAATGACATGTTGAATGAAGCACGCGAACCATTGCTGTTTTGTTGTGAAATGCTAGAAAACATGTTTTGAAGTGTTTTCCGTTTCTGAAAATAAGCCAAGTTCTTGTTTGCTTTATCAGAGTTCAAAAGTTCAAGGAGCCTGGATGGTTTCATTGCCTCATTTGAAAAATACCTTTTCACACATCAGACACACTGGCTGATGCTGGGCTGCCTAGTACTGGCATATTGTAAATCCATAATTCAGATACACCGCAGCAGACTCAATGAGCTAAATGGCCAAATTCTGCTCCTACACTTTATTGTTTGGTCTGCCTCTGCCATTTTCAATATGGATTAACGACCACGGTCAATTGCCTATGGCGTAAGTCCAACCTCAAGCGATGCGAACAATAAAGGGGAAAGTTATGATCTCATCAAAGCTGACTCTCTGCCTCAAGGTACATAAAGTGGGGCAACGATATCTCGTTTGGGCCGTGAGCGAGAGAAACGTGGCCAAAACCAATCGAAAGGGCAGATTCTCCATTGAATAGCACACCCTTCTGCTCTTCACATACTTGTAGAATGCCTTGGGGTTTTCCTTAATCCTGTCTGTCAAGGCCTTCTCATGGCCCCTTCTGGCTCTCCTAATTTCTTTCTTAAGCTCCTTCCTGCTAGCTTTGTAATCTTCTAGATCTCTATCATTACCTAGTTCTTTGAACCTTTCGTAAGCTCTTCTTTTCTTCTTGACAAGATTTACAACAGCCTTTGTACACCACGGTTCCTGTACCCTACCATCCTCTCCCTGTCTCATTGGAATGTACCTATGCAGAACTCCACGCAAATATCCCCTGAACATTTGCCATATTTTTTCCGGTACATTTCCCAGAGAGTATCTGTTCTCAATTTATGCTTTCAAGTTCCTGCCTGATAGCCTCATAATTCCCCTTACTCCAATTAAACACTTTCCTAACTTGTCTGTTCCTTTCCCTCTCCAATGCTGTAGTAAAGGAGATAGAATTGTGATCACTATTTCCAAAATGCTCTCCCACTGACAGATGAGAGATCTGACCCCTAACCAGGTTCATTTCCCAATACCAGATCAAGTACAGCCTCTCCTCTGTAGGCTTATCTACATATTGTGTCAAGAAACCTTCTTGAACACACCTAACAAACTCCACCCCACCTAAACCCCTCACTCTGAGGACATGCCAATCGATATTTGGGAAATTAAAATCTCCCACCACGACAACCCTGTTATTATCACACCTTTCCAGAATCTGTCTCCCTATCTGCTCCTCGATATCCCTGTTACTACTGGAGTTTTTTAAGATGTCATACCAGACATTCAGCCATTCTTGTCTGGCACGTGGTGTCAGGATTAACCGGGTCACGTTATGAATGTTCCTGACTCGATCCTTGTATTTTCTACGAAGCCCAGTGGCTAGCTCGACACTCAGCCCGGCACGGATGGAAAGCGTGCTCGGGGGTGGCCCGACCTGGATTTGAACTTGGGAGCCTTCGCTCCAGAGTCCAGTGCGGATCTCACTGCGCACCAGCCGGCCACTATTGGGTGGTCTATAAAAAACAGCCAATAGAGTTATTGACCCATTCCTGTTCCTAATTTCCACCCACAGAGACTCCGTTGACAATCCCTCCATGACTTCCTCCTTTTCTGCAGCCGTGACACTATCTCTGAATAGCAGTGCCACGCCCCCACCTTTTGCCTCCCTCCCTGTCCTTTCTGAAACAACTAAAGCCTGGCATTCTGAGTAACCATTCCTGCCCCTGAGCCATCCAAGTCTCTGTAATGGCCACAACATCATAGATCCAAGTACTGATCCACACTATAAGCTCATCCGCTCTGTTCATAATACTCCTTGCATTAGGAGAGGGTAGGGGAGAGAGTGGGGGGAATGTTAGGGAAAGAGGTGAGAAGGGAGAACAGAGAGAGACAGGGGAGTGGGGGAGAGGAGGAGAGAAGGGAAAGTTGGGGAGGAGGGAGAGAAATAGGAGGAGGAGAGGGGGAAGTTGGGGAAAGAGTGGGGGAGAGGAGGAAGTTATGGGGAGAGAGTAGGGAAGGGGAGGTTAGGGGAGAGTGGGAGAAGAGAGGAGAGAGTGGGCGGAGGAGGGGAAAGAATTTGGGGGTGAGAGAGAGTTGAGGGAGGGAAGGGAGGAATGAAGAGAGGGAGTTGGGGAGGGGAGAGAATTTGAAGAAGGATGAATGAGGAGAAGGGTGAGAGGGAAGGGAAGAGGAGGGAGGAATGAAGAGCAAGTTAGGGGGAGGGAAGGGAGGAAGAGGAGTGGTGTACAGGTAGAGTGGGAGGGCAGGAAAGGGGAGAAGGGAATTGAGGAGAGGGATGAAAGGGTGGGATGTGGGTGGAGACAGGGAAGGGAGAATCTAGAGCTTTGGCAGAGGGGGTTGAGGGGAGAGGGTAGGTGTGTGAGCGTTGGGGAGGTGAGGGGCTGGGGAGGAAGAGAGAAGGAGAGGGACAGATGTGGGGAGGGAGCGGGGGAATAGGGACAAGAGACAAAAAGCTGCTGAAGGACGAGGAAGGGGTTAAACTGAGGGGCAGTGCTGTGGCCGGAACTGACAGGGTGAGGTGGAGGGAGACCAAGATGCCCTTCACGAGGGCTTTAGACCACGCTGTAATGCCCCAGGAGCGGCTGAGACAGGCTTCCCACCTCTGCCACCGCAGCAAGTCCCAAGCCTTCGTCTGACCACTCCCTCCCCTTGTTTCTTCATTCTCCCTGGGGGAGTAGACAGATCGGACCGAGACGGGACTTCCCTGCCCCCTTAGGGATAAAGGAGAGAGTGGGAAGTTAGGGGAAGGGGAGAGAGGGGAGAGAGTTAGCAGAGGGGTAAAGAGTCAGGTAGAGGGGGAACTTAGGGGATCTTGCTCTTCCCCGGTCGGCCAACCAGCTCTCTGCACATGTCCGCACATGCACGCTGCCTTTGCCCACCCTCGGTAAGAAGCAAAAGGTCTTGTCACATTGGGCGGGGAGAGTCTGAAGTCAGGCACTCATTCTGAATGAACACAATATTTTATCCACAAAATCTTTGCCTCAGTGTTTAAAAAGACCCTTTGAATGACCCAAGACGTCTTCAAGGAGCGGTGCCTCAGACAGGCAGCATCCATCATTAAGGACCCCATCACCCAGGACGTGCCCTCTTCTCATCACTACCATCAGGGAGGAGGTACAGGAGCCTGAAGACACACACTCAACGATTTAGCAACAGCTTCTTCCCCTCTGCCATCTGATTTCTGAATGGACATTAAACCCATGAACACTACCTCACTACTTTTTTCGCACTACTTGTTCAATTTAACTTTTTAATATATGTATTTACAGTTTTTATCATGTATTACAATGTACTGCTGCCACATAACAACAAATTTCACGACATACGCCGGTGATATTAAACCCAATTCAGATTCTGACTGGTCGGGCACAGGGGACTATAACATAATGGAGGGTCATTTACATTGCCTTTAGTAAATGGGTTTATTGTCGTTCACATGTACAGGGATACAATGAAAAGCCGGTCTTGCATACTGCTCATACAGAGCAAACCATTACACAGTGCATTGAGATAGAACAAGATCAAACGATAACAGAATGCAGAATAAAGTGTAACAGCTGCAGAGAAAGTACAATGAAGGTATATGATGAAGGTCAAGATCAAGATGAGGTAGATTGTGAGGCCAGGAATCTGTCTTACTGTTCAAGGGTCTGATAATGGCGGGGTAGAAGCTCTCCTTGAGCCTCGTGGGATGTACTTTCAGGCTTTTGCATCTTCTGCCCGATGGGAGGGGGGAGAAGAGAGAATGTCTGGGGTGGGTGAGGATTTTGATTACACTGGCTGCTTTACCGAGACAGCAAGAAGTGCAGACAGAGTCCATGGAGGGGGGAGCTGGATCCCGTCATGTGCTGGGCTGGGTACACAACCCCGTGCCATTTCTCGCGGTCGCAGGCAGAGCAGTTGCCGTACTGAGCCGCGATGACAAGTGAAAGCAGTGTCACGCGCGGACAGGTCTGTTTAAACGGCGTTTAACATGCTGACCTTCATCAGCGATTCAAAATATACTCAGTACCAGAGTACGTATACAGAGCACAACGCTGCGATTCGCCTTCCCACGGAAATGAAGAAACTCCGAGGGACTCTTTCAAGAAAACATCAAACACCGAACGCACGAAAAGAGAACAAATTGCGCAAACGGCAAAAAACAAGCAACATCATGTGGAATATCAAACTTCAAACCAGGCGTCACTAGGGCCGCTCGCCCTCTGCAGGCCACTCTCTGCCGAAGAGCCCCAGTCCGCATCGATCACCCCGATCAAACTGTTACAAGTAACAACAAAAGGGTAATCGGAATCCAAAAGCACAGGCAACGTGAAGCTCAAAGTCCCCCAGAACGAGTCCATGGCCTCGCCAGTCAATCCTGGCCATGTGGATCCCACATGGACTTTCCTCTGACAGCAGCTAGCCAGAGGGCGAGGAAGACCAGTCAAACGCAGGCAGACTGCGCCAAACACCCGCCCGGCCGCCGCTCTCATTGACTTCAACCTCCGTCAATTGGGGAAATGTAGAAGAATGAGCGGAGATTTGATAGAGATCTACAAAATTATGAGGTGTATAGATAGGCTAAATGCAAGCAGGTTTTTTCCACTGAGGTTGGGTGGGGCTACAACTAGAGGTCAAGGGTTAAGGGTGAAAGGTGAAAAGTTTAAGGGGAACATCTTCACTCAGTGGGTTGTGAGAACGAGCTGCCAGCACAAGTAGTGCATGTGAGCTTGATTTCAACGTTTAAGCAAAGTTTGGATGGATACACGGAAGGTAGGGGTATGGAGGCCTATGGTCCCGGTGAAGGTCAATGGGAGTAGGAGTCGGCAATTTTGGACTAGATGGGCCAAAGGGCCTGTTTCTGTGCTGTACTTTTCTAACTCTATAAAACGAGGCTAGGCTATACATAAGATGACTGGCTGGAAATGATGAAGTGGTGGTGGACCAGCCTTCCTGCTTGGGGAAAGTAACCATTTTTGAGTCTGGTGGTCCTGGATGCTCCCTCATGGGAGCCGGACGAACAGCCCACGAGCAGACGCTTTGCCTGTGGAAACCCACAACACCTGCGTTATCGCTGTTCAGAGACAGATGCCGTATGAGACAATGGGTTGGTTCAAAAGGACATGCTGACTCTTCAGTTGTTTAGTTCAATGATCATTCCACCATACATGAATAGCCATCAAAACACCCGAACAAAACAGTGTCCCTCCGGGGCAAGGTGAAAAACACAGTACCAACAGTCGTACACAGCACATAAACATACAGTCACACAAAAAATATAATATACCCCTATTTCCTAATTGATATGTCCTGTAAATCGATGGTGCATGGGTGTTATCGGACAGAACAAGCAGTTCTCAAAAGTCCGCAGACGAATGTATGCATGCATGCATGCAATCTAGCTTGTCATTCCACCGATTGAACACTGGAGGGCAGCACCAACAGGTGGGGCCAGCTCCCAATGCAGCATGGAATGCCGAGCTACTCCGCCTCAGGCATCCCTTTCCTGGACTGCAGCAACAGGCAAGCCCACAGCTTGAGGCCTAATCCTCGCCACAGCCAAGGCCATGCAGCTCCCTCGCTGCCTGTCGAAGGGAAACGGACTTGCAGCATTTTACATTATCGATTGCCCAACAGGGTCTTGCAATCGCATGATAAATATCCAGGATGGTCACTCACAGTTAGACAGCACACTGCCTTCGCGCACCGACTCCGATACCTTCCTGTAGTAGGCAGTAACACGGCCGCACCAAGTGGGCTCCTCCACCGACAAGCAGCTCCCTGATGGAGTAGGTCTGCAGTACCCACAGTTCTTAATGTATCACATTGATCTGCGAGTATGAAGAAGACATTAAAAAAAAGACAAAAGGCAAAAGTCCGAACACGTTGCCATCTCACGGGAAGAATCACCTCATTAGTTCAAAGAAGCCTGCAGAATGAGTGGATAATGTGTTTAAGGTTGGGTTGGGTGGCGGGGTGGAGATGCGTCTCTACCAAAGAAAGTGTAAACCTTCTTCTCTCCCTCTCTTTCCCCGCAGGCCACCCTTGGGCAAGGTGTAGCACCTGCTTATCCTTCTCCCTCCCCACCGGATCAGGGTCACGTGAAACCATGGGAGTCGGTGGTGGATGGTCGCATGAGCAGCTGGTGCAGAATCACCTGGATATGTGACCACTGACCCCAGGGAGACAATCTCTGAAGAGCGTTGACGATGACTGGGGTCACCTGCCTGGTAAAGACACTGCCCAGCAGAAGGCAACGGCAAAATACTGTACTTCTGGAGGAAAAATTTACCAAAAGCAAACATAAGTCACCATGATCGCCCAAGTCATACCACATGGCACAATATGTTAATAGTCGGGAGGAAGCTAAGATCTACTGCATGTCTCCAAAAAATGCTTTTAGACCACTTGTGTTGAAAGGATATATCTGCGGAAATATCATGTGGGAGAGGAAGGGTGTAAATGCAGAGAGCTGTTCAGGCTTATCAGGAATGGGGTGAGCAACATCAAGAAGAAATGTGGAAGAAAGACGGACTGAACTACAGTCCATTCCTCCAGCTTCAGTTTCTGTGTCGGACCAAATTGTTTGTCTCAGCTTGTTGGTAGGTCTTTTTAGTTTATAGGGATTGTACCCGTGTTTTGGAAAACCTTTTTGTGTTTTGTGTTCCGGGAATGGAAGGCTTATCGTAGTGAGGGGGAATCTCATTGAAACCTATCGAACGTTGACCGAGTGGATTTGGAGAGGATGCTTCCTATGTTGGGGGAGTTTAGAAACGGAGAGCACACCCTCTGTGCTGAACTGGGGCCGTGGCCTGCTCCAACGGCAGTGGTACCTGGCTTCACGTCTTTCGTAAAACTTCAGTTCTGAATGCTATTTGCTTACTTTTATTGTTCACACGATTCGTGCTTTTTTCTCTCCTCTCTGCATATTTTAGCATTTCTTTATTTTTAATGGGTTCTTTTGGGGTCTCTTTGTTTAGTGGCTGCCTGTAAGGAGAGGAACCTCCCCACTCTCAGTCCACAATAGAGACCCATATCAAAATCAGGTTTATCATCACTCACATATATCATGAAATCTAATTTATACTTTATTGTCGCCAAACAATTGATTCTAGAGCGTACAATCATCACAGCGATATTTGATTCTGCTCTTCGTGCTCCCTGGAGTACAAATCGATAGTAAACATTAAAAATTTAAATTATAAATCATAACTAGAAAATAGAAAAGGGAAAGTAAGGTAGAGCAAAAAAACCAAGAGGCAGGTCCGGATATTTGGAGGGTACGGCCCAGATCCGGGTCGGGATCCGTTCAGCAGTCTTATCACAGTTGGAAAGAAGCTGTTCTGAAATCTGGCCGTAGGAGTCTTCAAGCTCTCGAGCCTTCTCCCGGAGGGAAGAGGGACGAAAAGTGTGTTGGCTGGGTGGGTCGTGTCCTTGATTATCCCGGCAGCACTGCTCCGACAGCGTGCGGTGTAAAGTGAGTCCAAGGTTGTGTTTTTTTGTAGCAGCAGCAGGACAGTGCAATAAATAAAATTACTGCAGGACTGTGTAAAAGTCTTTGGCACCTAGCTATAGCTCACTCTAAATCATGGGCTCCCAACCTTTTCTATGGCATGGACCCCTACCATTAACTAAGGGGTCCATGGACCCAGGTTGAGAGCCCCTGCCCTAAACCTACGCCCCATCATTTAGGACTTGTCTACCCAGGGAAAAGACTGTTACCGTACACGTTAAACACTTCTATAAGATAGCCCTTCATACAAAGTTCGATTGTGGACTGAGAGGGGGAAGGGGGCAGGAAGAGGGGAGTCATGGTTGGGAAAGGGGGAAGAGAGGCATTCTGTAATGATCAACTACACCCATGCCACCCCCCCTCTCCCTGTCCCTGGCACTCCTTCTCTGCCACCTGTCCCACAGCACCACTCTCACCATTCCCAACATCTTTTGCTCCCGCCGGATTTACAAACTTGCTCTCCGCTCCATGTTGACAAATGTGTGTATGACATTTTGCACAGTACTCTGGTCCTAGTCTCTTGCACAATTGGAAGCATCCTCTCCAGTGTACTCTTCCTCCATTAGCGTCTCATTTTGTTGAACGAAACACTTCTATCTCCACTAGCTTCAGTGTCTCTCTGGTGACTTTGCTGGTGATACAATATTTATTTATTTTGTAATTTATGGTAATTTTATGGCTTTGCCCTGATGCAAAACAATGAACTTCATGTCATCACAAAAAGAACGTTAACAAGGATGTTGTTAGGTCTTGAGGGCCTGAGATAAGGCTGATTTATACTTCTGCGTCAACTTGACACCGTGGGTGCAGCAAGGCCGCGAACCCTACGCAGCGCCTACGCGGATCCCTACGCTGTAGCCTGACGCGCACCTCTCCCAAAATGTAACTACGCATCGCGGCAACGCAGATCGAACAACTGTGATTGGTCCACTTGGGAGCATCACTTTTCCTCCTACGCTGCAATAGCTTCCCATTCGGCGACTGAAGGGCAGGGAAGGAAATCTGGCCGCAATGCTTTCCATAAAGCTTTACAGACCTCCGAAATTATGGAGGACACATTTCGCTTTGACGAAAAAAGATGCTCACTTCTTGTTCACCCGGAGAAAGACTACCATGACCATGAAGCCTTGCACGGGCAGGTGTGTGCGCATGCGTGATGTTCGCAAATTGCAGAGCGATGCAGACACACAAGTATAAATGCTCACAACGCGCGTAGGTCTCTTACGTAGGTTACGGTGTCGAGCACAGGAGGAGGAAGGGAGATTTGATAAAATTATGAGGGGTATAGGTGGGTAAAAGCAAGCAGACGCAAGAGATCCTGGGTTAAAGGATCAAACTTAATATCACTGGCATATGTCGTGAAATTTGTTATGCGGCAGCTGTATATTGCAATAACAGTATATATACACAGTTTCAAGAAAGTTCGTGAACCCTTTGCAATTACCTGGTTTTCTGCATTAATTACCCATAAAATGTGGTCTGACCTTCATCTAAGTCACAATAATAGACCACACAATTTGCCTAAGCTAAGAGTACAATCACAAGTACTGAAGTACTAAAAACGCAATCTGCCTAAAAGTACACAAACAATTTCATATCTTAATTGAGCACATTGTTTAATCATTCACAGTCCAGGCTGGAAAAAGGATGTGAACCCTTGTGTTTAATAACTGGAAGAACCTCCTTTAGCGGCAATAATCTCCACCAAACATTTCCAGTAGCTGCTGAACAGACTTGCACAAGTGAGGAGGAATTTTAGACCATACCCCAATACAAAACTGTTTCAGTTCATCAATTGGGAAGGTCTGTACTCCAACTTAGCCATTCCAAAACACGAATTTTCTTCTTTTTAAACCATTCTGTTGTTGATTTACTCTTGTGTTTTGGATCATTGTCTTGTTGCATCATCCAACTTCTATTGCGCTTCAGGTGACAGACCGCTACCCAGACATTCCTCTATAAAACGTCTTGAGACAAATTTGAATTCATTGTTCTCTCAGTGATTGCAAGCTGTCCAAACCCTAAGGCAGCAAAGCAGCCCCAAACCATGATGCTCCTTCCACCATGCTTCACAGTGGGGATGAGGTTTTTTTAATATTTGGTGTGCAATGACTCTTTTTCCTCCAAACGTAGTGGTGTGCATTTCCGCCAAAAAGTTCAACTTTTGTCTCATCTGCCATTGAACATTGTCCCAGAAGTGCTGTGGAACATCCAGGTGGTCTTTTGCAAACTTGAGACATGCAGCAATGTTTTTTTTTGTAGAGGAGTAGTTTCCTTCCAAGAACATCATTCTTCTTCAGTGTTCTTCTTATAACGCACACATGAAGAGACTTCAGCAAGTCCTGGATTTCTGCAGGTCTTTTGCTGTTACCCTTGGGTCATTTTTCACCTCCATCAGCATTGCACATTGTGCTCTTG
The DNA here is from genome assembly GCF_963921235.1 of Mobula hypostoma. Classification (NCBI taxonomy): domain Eukaryota; kingdom Metazoa; phylum Chordata; class Chondrichthyes; order Myliobatiformes; family Myliobatidae; genus Mobula; species Mobula hypostoma. The sequence continues at coordinate 28,551,495 of NC_086124.1, forward strand.
GTGCGATCTTTGCAGGATGCCCACTCCTAAGGAGAGCAGCAACAGTACTGAATATCCAACATTTGTACACAGTTTCTCTTGCTGTGGACTGATGAACACTCAGGTCTTTAGAAATGCTTTCGTAGCCTTTTCCAGCTTCATGCATCTCTACAATTCTTCCAAGGTCCTCTGAAAGTTGTTATGATCAAGGCATGGTGCACATAAACAGATCTTTCTTGAGAAGAGCAGGCTCTGTCAGTAACCTTTCTTTGTGTGTCTTATAGGGCAGGGCACCTCTACAACTGACATCTGCAATCTCATCTCATTGATTCGAACACCTGACTCCAGATAGCTTTTGCAAAAGGCATAACCCCAGAGTTTTTTTTGACCCAGACTGTGATTGTTTTAATGGTGTGCTCAGTATTGATGAGAAGTACAATTGTTTGTGTGTTGTTAGTTTAGGCAGATTGTGCTTGTCTGTTACTGGGACTTGGATGAAAATCAGACCGCACTTTATGAGTAATGAATTCAGAAAACCAGCTAATTCCAAAGGTTCACAAATATTTTCTTGCAACTGTGTATATACACATATATTTAAAATTATTTCAAGTTGAATGAGTAGTGCAAAAAGGTAGTGACAAAGTTTTCATGGGTTCGATCCCATTTAGGAATCTGATGGCAGAGGGGAAGAAGCCATTCCTGAATCACTTGAGTGTGCGTCATCAGGCTCCTGTACCTCCTGCCTGTTGGTAGCAATCCGAAGAGGGCATGTTTGTTAAGTATTTAAGGGGACCCTGAGGAGCAATTTTGTTACTCAGAGGGCAGTGCCAGTAGAAATGGTTGGCACAGGTTCATTTGCAAAGTTTACGAGAAGTTTGGGTAAGTACTAGGACGGGACAGGTATGGAGAGCTATAGTCCTGATGTGGATTGATGGGAGTAGGTAGAATAAGTTTGGCACGGTCCAGATGGGCTGAAGGGCCTGCGTCTGTGCAGTAGCACTATATACTCTACAGCGATAATAAACCCGATGAACTCATGATCTTATAATCGACCTCTTTATTCTTTCAGCTCTTTATTGCCTGGCTGCAATGGCCTGTGTAGCTGTTACACATTTCTTTCAAAGAAATTAACATTATTCATAATAAAATATTTACAAGAATAAACTGTACAATACCTTTTTATCTTTATATTAAACACAACACATTAAACCCTTCCTGATTGTCTCGATATGAAAAATCGTTTATTCTTTTAGAGACGCTGCCTGACCGAGTTCCTCCATTAATTTGTGAATCTTGTGCTTTTTCTGCGTTGTCATTGTGTTGCCCTGTACCAACTCAATACATTGTGCAATGAACTAATTTTTTATTATTGAGGGCAAGCTTTTTCACTGTAACTTGGTAGATGTGACAACAATAATTCATTTATCTGCAGTACAAGCTCGCCCGCCCCACATCAGCCTGAGAACCACAAGATTTACTCGCCACCCTTCGTTCCTGCGTTGATTGCGCCCGCCCGATCCGCGCCGCCGCCATCTTGCAGTAATGACTGGGAGCTTCTTTCCTCCCACTGCACTCCCTCACTCCGCTACCTCTACTCTTCTTTTATGTTAATCACAAAAGACAACGCCGTCTCCTTCCCTACCGTACGCCCCAGAGGCCCAAATGCCAACCCTTCCCGCACATGCCGAGCGGGGAAAACGCCGGAGCACCCTCCCTCCGCTTCTGGCCGCAGCCATTTTGTTTGTTTTCCCGCCACTCTGAACTGTTTAATCTAATAAATGGGATGGGATATTTTCCATCGCGCAAGCGCCCGAACCGCAGCCCAAATAGCATTTCAAATAGTAAGAAGGTTTCAGGATGTAAGATAAAATCGTGGTACATTAGGCTACGTTTTTTTCTGGGGGGGGCGAATAACGGTTCCAGACCAACGTCACTTCCGCTCCAGCGGCGCAAGAGGGTCCCAGTCGGCTGCGAGCGGCCTTCAAGCCCGGGAACCAGAGGAGGGGAAGTTGTGGTAGCAAAGAGTAGCGGGCGGGTGAAAGAGGAGGAGCCAGAGGGAGTGACTGCGGTGGAGGCGGAGTGAAGGTAAATGGAGGAGGAGGGCTGTAGGCACCCGCGAGGGGAGGCGGTGGAGGCCGCCATCTTGTGGAGGGGCGGGGCCTGAGGTAAAGAGGCGCCTCAGAGACCCGGGGAAGGGGGCGGGGGGGAGAGCGTTGGGTAACGGGTACCGGGAGGAAGTTTAATTTACTTCCTCGCTGACACGCTTCAGCCTTCCCGAGGGCGGTGAGTGGATTTTTTCGGCGTTATGATGGGGGAGGAGTCTGTGAGGAGGTCAGGCGGCGTCTGCTTCCGGGGTCGGAGGGCGGGCCCCCGGCGCCATTTTGGTTTTGTTGAGTCAGGTTCGCGGGTGGAAGAGGGACGCCAAGAGAAAGAGAGAGAAAAGAGGGCCCGGAGCCCCGCCGTACCGAGTGAGTGAGTGAGGGGAAAGGGGGGCCTGGAATCCCGCCGTCCCGAGTGAGTGAGGGGGAAGGGAGGCCCGGAGCCCCGCCGTCCCGAGTGAGTAAGTAAGGGGAAAGGGAGGCCCAGAGCCCCGCTCTCCCGAGTGAGTGAGGGAGGGGAAAGGGAGGCCTGGAGCTTCGCCGTCCCGAGTGAGGGGAAAGGGAGGCCTGGAGTCCCGCCGTCCCGAGTAAGTGAGGGGAAAGGGAGGCCCGAGCCCCGACATGTTAATTGGGCATAAGGCAGGGAGGCACCGAGTGAGTGAGGGGAAAGAAGAAGTAGAGAACTCAGGAGATGGGGAGTCTGCGGTACTGAGTGGAGGGAGGGGAGGAGCAACCCATTGGTACTGTGTTTCTGGTGGTAGGAGGGGAGGGTGATCGAATGAGAACGGAGCTCAACAGTGCCGATGGACTGGAGGGGTGATGTTGGTGGGATATGCACTGAGACTAGTCATGGTGTAGGGACGGTGGAGAGAGAATGTGTGTCGGGGTCAGACCTGAGTGTAGTGCTGAGACATGAGGTTAGTGGGGAGGAAAGGATGCCGTGGCCTCTAGTGGGTGTGAGGGTCGGTAGTGGAGTCGGAGCCCGGCGAAGTCGGGCTTATTATCACTGACGTATGTCTTGAAATTTGTTCTTTCACAGCAGTGTAGTGCAAGACATAAAGTTTAGCTACAAAAACTTAAATGGTGCAAAGGATGAATAACAAGGTTGGCTTCCTGAATTCATGGACCATTTAAAAGTGCAGTGGCAGAGAGGAAAAAGATGTTCCTGAAATAGCCAGAGAGTGGTGAATCTGTGGAATTCATTGCCACAGACGGCTGTGGAGGCCGAGTCATTGAGTATATTTAAAGTGGAGACTGATAGGTTCTTAACTAATAAGGGCATTGAAGATTATGTGGAGATGGCAGGAGAATGTGGTTGGAAGGAAAAAGATATCAGCCATTATCGAAAGATGGAGCAAACTCATTGGCCTAAAGAGCCTAATTCTGTTCCCATGTCTTATGGAAATGAGTGTTGGGATTTTGCTGTGAGAAGGAATAGGCTCCAGGTTGTTTAAGAAAATAAAATGATAACACTTTTTTGATGATTCATTGGGCTCATGGTAAGTTTGAGGAACTGTGGATGTGGGGATAAGCTGCAATACCCGCAGGAAATGTACAAGCTCTGCGTAGGCAGCGAGGTGTGATTGCAAGTGTTGACAGGTGTCACCTTGGCAGAGCCTGTGCCATCTAACTCCACCATGGGCTTGAGTTGACAGTGGAATAAGTTTCCTTCCAAACTGTCCCGGACTGGAAAAAAATCAGGAAGCTGTTCTGATCAAGGACGCTGTCCTTGAGAATGCAACACAGTGTTGGCCTTCCGCTCCACCGCGCTTCCACACACACTGTTATTCTTTTCCTCCCCCATCTTCTGAGCACTCCCATTCCTAAAGTTCTCTTTAAACGCATCCACCCATCTCTGCCCAACAATTTATGGGGGGGGGTGCTAACAATTCTCGCTGAGATGGAGGGAGTTTGGTTTGGGTGGGGGTGAAGTGAGAAAATGTTGGAATTTTCAGGTTGCAGTAACTTCTCAGAGCTGAAAAAGCCTGACTAGTTAATAGCTTTGTGTGCTTGCCGCAAGTGAACCTTTTGTAATAGGTCACTTACTATTTGTGGGTGAAATGCCCCGATTTCCTGATGCAATCTTTCTTTGTTTACGCCGATCAGAATCTGAAAACAATGCTTGACTCATATGATCTCGATGCTAAAGAAAAACCTTTTAAAGCGGCAAATTCTCTGGACGTTCAAAGTGCACAGCAAGTCAGGCGCAATCTATGGAGGGAGATTTAATGTTTCTTGTTGTGTGTCTGGTTCATGAACTATAATGCTGAGTTTGCCTGGAAGCCTCTTGGCTAATCTCAGTTTGTTCCTGAATTCAGAATCAGGTTTAATGTCACTGGCACATGTTATGAACTTTTAAGTTTGCAATAGTAATGCAATTCAATACGTAATAGAGAGAAACAAAGCTGTGAATTGAGAACAAGGGATGCCCTGGATGAAGTGGGCCCTTTATGATGCTGCCTTTTTGAGGCATCATTCCTTGAGGAGGTCCTAGATACTTTGGAGGCGAGTGCCCATGATGGAGCTAACTATGTTTAGAATGAAAGTAAAAGTTGAAAAGTTGCATAGAACACAAGTGGAACTCAAGAAGAGAGATGGGTGTAGATAGTCAGAAGGGTTTGCACTTGGGGCCGAGTGGCCTGTTTTTGGTACTGCATCACTCTGTGGTGGGACTGTCAGCATTTATTGAGCAGCTGTTACTATGGATGCAGTGATGCATTGGACTTTGCTCATAGACTGTGAGAATAGCAGTAGTGTAGACTTATGCTGCCAATGTTTTGTCAAAGTGAAGTACAAATGTGTCTCCATATACTAACCTGAGATTCGTTTTCTTGTAGGCATTTAGTCTGTTGTTTGCAAATATTCCCTTTTGAAGTTGGATGGGAAGCTTTTCCTAACAATTATCTGTTCCCATTTGTTCATTAGGTGCTATGATGTGGGCGATCATGACCATGGCTGTTGGCAAATTTTTCTACAGAAGCGGTCTGCCATTCTCTTCTGGGCAGTGTCTTTACGAGACAGGTGACCCCAGTTCATTATCAGTGCACTCCAGAGATTGTCTGCCTGGGGTCAGTGGTCACACATCCAGGATGTGATGCATGCTGGTTGCCCATACAACCATCCACAACCTGCTCCCACGGTTTCATGTGACCCTGATCAGGGGACTCAGCAGATGCTACGCATTGCCAAGGGTGACTGCAGGCTTGTGGAAAGGACGAGGGCCTTACATTTTCTTTGGCTGAGACGTATCTCCTCCTACCCCTCAGCCATTCCCTTTAATGTTCCTAATTCATCTATTTAGATGCTACACAGTAGTCATTTTTTTTTCTTAAGTGAATCAGAAGATAGGGTTACAGAGACGATATCACTAAATTGGAAAGGGTGCAAGTAAGATTTATGAGAATGTTACTGGGACTGGAGGGCTTGGGTGAACTGGAGAGACTGAATAGACCAGGATTTTCATCCTCTGGAGTTTTGGAACCTGAGTGTTCTTAGACAATTGTAAAATCACCAGGGAGCATAAATATAGTGAGTAGCCACAGTCGTTTCCTTGGCATGGGACATCTTCCGCCGCCCCCCCCCCCCCCCGTGAAGCCATGGAGCAGGTGGTGGATGGTCATATGAGCAGCTGGTGCATATCACAGATCCTGGTTATGCGACCACTGACACCAGGCAGTCATTCTATGAAGAGTATTGATAATGGCTGGGATCACCCATCTTATAAAGACACTGCCCAGAAGAAGGCAATGGCAAACCACTTCTGAACAATCATGGTGGTGGGAAGACCTTGATTGCCCATGAAATGGTACATGGTAATAAAGTAAAGGCATCCGTTAGTCTTGCGAGACCATGGATCTGTGCCTGGAAAGTCTTCACTCTCCAGGGCGCAGGCCTGGGCAAGGTTGTATGGAAGACCAGCAGTTGCCCATGCTGCAAGTCTCCCCTCTCCACGACACCAATGTTGTCCAAGGGAAGGGCATTAGGACCCATACAGCTTGGCACCAGTGTTGTCACAGAGCAATGTGTGATTAAGTGACTTGCTCAAGGACACAACACGTTGCCTCAGCTGGGGCTCGAACTCATGACCTTCAAGTCGCTAGTCCAATGCCTTAACCACTTGGCCATGTGCCCACACTAGTGTGCAGAAAAAATGACAATGTTTTGAAGGTATTTAAACAAGTACATAGGGAATGGCTGGAAGGGTACGGTAAAAGACTCTGTTAGGATCAGTTGGTCACAATGGAATAATTGGGCTCCTGTTCCCATCCTCTGACACTGAAGGGAGCATGGGGAACAGAGGCCCTGGTGGGCTAGTGGGAAATGAGAGGGCGGTGATGCAAACTGGCTATTTCCAGCAGATGAATAAAAGGTTATCAGAGTTGATGTGCTAAAGCGGCCTTTGACCTTATTTCTCTAGGGAATTGTTACTAAAAACAATTGGGAGCTGTTTCTCAGCTCATGCTCTGCACTGGATTTGTATTTATTTGTCTCTTAATTGCTTGTAGTATCAGTTCTAAGCTGCTTCTCACCTCATGCTCTGCACTGTAGCTTTATCTGTCTCCTAATTGTCTGTAGTGTCAGTTCAAAGCTGGTTCTCATCTCGTGCTCTGCACTGGACCTGTATTTAACTGTCTCCCAGTTACTTGCAGCTTCTGGCTACTAATACTAAATTGAGTTTATGATTTGTTAGGCAGAGTCTCCTCCCCTCTCTTCTATTCCCCATTCTAGCCTCTTGCCTCTTCTCACCTGCCTATCACCTCCCCGGATCCTCTCTCTTCCTTCCCTTTCTTCCGTGATCCACTCTCCTCTCCTCTCTTATCAGATTCCTTCCTCTCCAGCACTTTACTTTTCCCACCCACCTAGCTAGCCTCCCTTCCACCACCCCACCCCCCCACCACCCATCTTTTTTATCTGTTTAGAGTCAGTGATTGTTGTTTATCCTTTGAATTTATTCCTGGTTTGGTGGTTGTTGCCCCCAGGGCTTTTGCTGGCTGTGCCCTTTTCTTACTGTTTATCCCCGGAATGGTGGGACTGCCTTATGGACAGGGATTTGGGTGCATGAAACTGGGTCAGCCCACTGGTATCAGTAGCCTTTGCAGAGTTGAATCCCAGCTTGCGGCACTGTGTGTTTGTGTATTTGTGTGTGTATAGTATGCACATTCCTCCTATGACTGATTTTCTCCCCCTCCCCATCAGGTACTCTTGCGTTGTAAATTGGTGGAGCTAGCCACTTTAAATTTCTGCTGGTGCAGGTGGTCCACAGACCCTTGGGTTAACGGCATGGCTCTGTTTGATAGAAAAGGTTGGGAACCCCTGACATACTGTGTATGTTTGGGGGGGGGAATGAATTGTGATTGATGTAAAATAGGGCATTTGATGGTTGGTGCCCAGTGGGCCAGAAGGCTTGTTTCCTGTTTCTGTGCCAGGCTGGTCTAATGGAGCCCAGAGGGAACAGGCAGGCAATGTGTGCAGCGGATACAAGCTCAGGCGGCCAGGATTGATTGAGCAGGCTGGTGCTGCGAGGCTCAGACCGCACTCTGCTGTGTCATGGATCTGCAGTGCAGGCGGTTGGGGCCTGCCCGCAGGCTGAGCTGACAGCAGCTGCCTATGCTCTGATTGGTGCTTTTTGTATTGCTCCTGTGGGGAAACTCGTGGGGTTTACTGGCATTGCTTGTCGGTAAGAGCCATCAGCAACTGGCGGGATCCCTCTCCACAAACCGTGCGTGACTTGGTGAGGAGTTGCAGGTGTCTCGGCATTGACGGCACGCTCTTCCAATGCACTGGCTCCTCTAGAAGCTTAACAATTCCCCTGACAGTCCCAGCGCTGGTCGTGTCTTGTAGGGAGGGGTGTCCCACTGAAAGCATTACTATGAGGGCCATTGGGGGGGGGGGTGGCCATCCGGGGGCTTTGAACCAAGGTTATCAACTGGATAGATTGCCATTGCCATGTGACTGCCCCAAATCCTCAGGCTGGTGTTTTTACTGAGGCCAGCAGGGGTCATCCTCTGGTAACAAACGGGTTCTGTCTTCAAATGCACAAAAGTCTCTCTGCGGTAACCAGGCATCTACTGTAGTGAATGGCATCAAATGCATGTGGTTCCTGATGAGGATAACGAGGCGAGAAATTAGTTCTGCCATTCGTTGTAAAGAACGTATGTCAGACCTGGTGATTTGAAATTATGGGAGCTTGTCCATCAGCCACGAACTTGCAACCTGGGATTGGCCTGCTCTGTTAACTTTCGTGCTGGAAGCCTGAAGCTCTGCTTGCTTTTTTCCCCACTTCCCAAAATCCAGTTTCAGCTTGAATGTACTTTATCGTTCTGAATTGAAGTGGGTCGTCCTCAACTTTAGGAAGTTGCGCCACAATAACATGGCAGTTTGTGTGACACCATTACGTCTCGGGACACCTCAAGTTCGGAGTTCAGCCCTGGTAACTGTTACAAGAAACTTCTACGTCTTCCCCATGGAATGTGCTGGCTTTCTCAGGGTGCTCCAGTTTCCTCCCACTGGTTGTTAGGTTAATTGGTCTTTGTAAATTATCCTGTGATTAGGCTAGGGTTGTGTCAGGGTGGCACAGCTCAAATGGCCAATTAGATTCTGAAGACACGCAGTCCTCTTTTACTGTGATTTAGTAATGCATGCATTAAGAAATGATACAATATTTCCTCCAGTGTGATATCACAAAACACAGGACAGACCAAGACTAAAAAAACTGACAAAACCACATAATTATAACATATGGTTACAACAGTGCAACAATACCATAACTTGATGAAGAAGTCCATGAGCACAGTAAAAAGTTCAAAGTCTCTCAAATGTCCCACATCTCACGCAGATAGAAGAAGGAAGAAAAACTCCCCCTTGCCATGCCCGACCACAATCCGTCTCTGAGTCATCCGAAAACTTCGAGCCTCCGAATCAGCTCTCCGACACTGAGTACTGAGCGCCATCTCTGTCCAAACGATTCGACCTCAATCTCGGTCACCAACAGCAGGCAAAGCCGGGGATTTTGAGGCCTTCCCTCCAGAAGATTCCCGAATGCGCAGTAACGACAGCAGCGAACGAGCATTTCAGAAATTTCTCCAGATGTTCCTCTGTGCTTTCATGTCCATCTCCGTCAAATCAGAATTGTCCATGGTCCCTATTTAACAGATACGATATCATTTTTCACCGGAGGGCTGCGCACGTGCGGTGCGCTGCTCTCTCTCCTCCCACCGAATTACATGTTGTATCTCTAAATAAATGAAATACAATTTCATAAACACAAGATTCTGCAGAGCAACACAAACACATAATACTGGAGGAATTCAGCAGGTCAGGTGGCGTCAATGGAGGGGAATAGTCAACGTTCAAAAGTAAATTTATGGAAGTGCATGTATGTCACCTAGTGTTGTTTAATGAACCTGACTAGCTGTCTGACCTCTCAGTGGGTGAGCAGTTAGGGAATAGTGACCACATTTCCTTAACTTTTAGGATAGATGCGTTCCTTGTGGGAGAGTTTTAAATTGAAGTAGGACAAATTACGAGGGCATTAGGCAAGAGCTAAGAAGTGTTAATTGGGAACACTTACTCTGGAAAGTTCACATCAGATGTGGAGGGTATTTAAAGATCAATAACACAGAGTACAGGAAAGTTGTGTTCCTATTAGAAGGAAGGACAGGAATGGAAAGATAAGAGGCCTTGGATGTCCAGAGGGGTGATGAATTTAGTCAAGAAGGAAGGTAAAGCTTCAGAAGTTAGGATCAAACAGAGCACATGAAGAGTGTAAAGAAGCCAGAAAAGAGGTAAAGGGAATTGGGAAAGCCAAGAGGGGCCATGCAGAGTCCTTGGCAAGTAGGTTTAATGTAAATCCCAAGGCATTCTATACATACAGCAAGAGGATTCTAGAGAGAGGGAGGGACCACAAGGATGAAGAAGGAAACATTTACTTGGATGGGGAGAATGTGAGTGAGGTACTTTGGTATTTACCAAGGAAAAGGATATGGAGGACCAAAAGTCAGCGCTAAGAGTATGAAAAAAGGTTAGGGTGTTTAGAGATCAAGGAGGAAGAATTGTTGGGCTTCTTAAGGAGTATTAAGGTGGATATGTCCCCAGGGCCTGATGGGACTCACCCCAGGATATTGAAGGAAGGAAGAGATGATATTGTTTGGCCCTTGACTAGTATCTTTGGACGGCCCAAAATGTTGACCGTACTCTTTTTTATAGATGCTGTCTGGCCTGCTGAATTCCTCCAGCCATTTGTGTGCATTGCCTGGATTTCCAGCATCTGCAGATTTTCTCTTGTTTGTGATAGTATCTTCGTATCCAGACGAGGTCCCAGAGGATGGCAAGTAGTTAGCAAAAAGGAACAGAGGCAAATCCTGGGAACTATAGACTGGTGAGTCTCATGTCCATTGTAGGGAAATTGCTGGAGAAAATTCTGGGGGATAGGATATATGAGCATTTGGATTCCCATGGCCTAATTAAGAGCCAGCATGGCTTTGTTTGTCAGATCATGCCTTACCAACTTGAGGTTTTTGTAGAGGTGATGAGAGAGATTGACGAGTGTAGGGCAGTGGATGACCATATGGATTTTAGTAAGTTGTTTGTCAAAGTCTGTCATGGGAGGCTAATCCAGAAGATGCATGGGGTCCGTGGCGAATTGGCTGTTTGGAATCCAAACTAGCAGCTGCATAGAAGAACAGAAGATAGTTGATTGAAGAGACTTAGTCGAGATGGGGGTCTACACTTCGTGATATTTGGCAGGGATCTGTGCTGGGACCTCAGCTGTTTGCGATGTATATAAATGACCTAGATGAAAATATAAATGGGTGGGTTAGTAGATTTGTGGATGATACCAAGATTGGTGGTGTTGTGGATAGTGTAGAGCACTGGTAAAGAATGCAGCACGATATGGATCAGTTGCAGATGTGGGCAGAGAAATGGCAGATGGAGTTGAACCCAGTAAGTGTGAGGTGTTGCACCTTGGTAAGGCAAATGCAAGGAGACAGTACACTGTTAAAGGCAAGATCCTAAAGTATTGCTGAGCAGAGAGATCTTGGGATCCAAGTTCATGGCTCCTTGAAAGTGGCTACACAGGTTGATAAGGTGGTTCATAAGGATTTTGGAATGCTTTCTTTTATTAGTCAAAACATTGAGTTCAAAAGTCAAGAGGTTATGCTGCAACTCTTTTTTTTAAAAAAAAAACCTCTGGTTAGGCCACATTTGGAGTATTGCATACAGTATTGCGACTATAGGAAGGATGTTGAGGCTTTGCAGAGAGTGCAGAAGAGGTTTACGAGGATGCTGCCTGGTTTAGAGGGCATGTGCTATCATGAGAGGTTGGACAAACTTGGGTTGTTTTCTCTGGAGCGTCGGTGACTGAGGGGAGATCTGATAGAGGTTTACAAGATTATGAAAAGCACAAATCGAGTTCACAAGAGTACAGTCGGCTCTCCTTATCTGCGAGGTATTGGTTCCGGGACCCCTCGCGGATACCAAAAAACACAGATGCTCACATCCCTTATTCAACCTGTCTGAATGCAGTAGCCCTTGGGACCCAGCGGAACCCATAACCTCATTAAACCGGTTTCAGTGCGGTGGACATTAGGACCCGGCAGAGGAGCTCTGAATCCGCAGTGTTGCTGTTCTCGAAAATAATCACAATCACGATTGAAAATAAAGTGGAAATAATAAAGTGATCAGAAAGAGGTGAAACGCCATCGGTCATTGGAAAAGCGTCGGTCAACGATCAGAACAATTTTAAAGGATAAAGTGAGAAAGGCCCTGCGCCGATGAAAGCTACAATTATTACTAAGCAACGCAGTGGTTTAATTATTGGGTTTTGGGGTTTTGATCCTCCACATCAACCCGGAAGGAAAGGAGAGCGCACTCGGGAGCGGTCTGTCACTGGATCGAAGTCAGGAACTTCCGTTCCCGACCCGGCACTGAAACATACATTTCTTAAGTGTTCTATATGCATAGAAAGGTAAAATATATATTATATACTAAGACAAACGTTTGACTAACTGACGCTTACTTAGTAAGAGAACTTCTGGTTTTTATCGATCCCGATCCACGATAACCTACGCACATCCTCCCATATACTTTAAATCATCTCTAGATTACTTATAATACCTAATACAATGTAAATGCCATGTAAAATAGTTGTTATACTGCATTGTTTAGGGAATAATGACAAGAAAAAAGGTCTGTACGGCTCGAACAGCAAGTGCTGGAAGAGCACTTCCAGGTTTTCTCGATTCGCGGTTGGTTGAATTTGCGCATGCGGAGCTTGCAGATAAGGAGGGCCGACTGTATCTGTTTTCCAGGGTTGAAAATACCAGATGGTGTGTATTGAAAGTGAGAGGGGGTAGGTTTTTCACGCAGAGTTGTGGATGCCGGGAATGCGCTGCCTGGTATGTGGTAGAGGCAGAAACAGATGCTTTTAAGAGATGTTTGGATAGACACATGAATGTAATGAAGATGGAAGGATATGGACATGGTGTAGGTCGGAGGGATTAGTATTTGGGTGATTTTCTTTTTCGCTTTTCAGCCGGTTCGGCACAAGTTGTGGGCCAACTGTTCCTGTGCTGTACTGTTCTGTGTTCTATGTTCTAAATGCAACTCAGAGATTCATTTTCTTGTGAGCATCTACAATAAATCTGTAGCTACAACAGAATCACTGAAAGACTGCACTAATGGGTGTTCAACCAGAGAGCAAACTGAAAATACAAAGAAACTCAATTAAACAAACGAATATTAAGTATTGAGAACATGAGTTGAAGAGTCCACTGGTTGTCGGAACATCGTGACCCTGCTGGTGTGAGTCCTGAGACGCCTGTACCACCTTCCTGACAGCAGGAATGTGAGGAGAGGTTGGGGTCCCTGATGATGGTTGCTGCTCTCCATGTGGAAGTGCTCATGGTGCGGAAGGCTTTACCCGTGATGGACTGGCACGTATCCACTACTTTTTGTAGGCTTTTCCATTCAAGGGCATTGGTGTTTCTATACCAAGCTGTGATGCAGCCCATCAGTATACACTTCACTACACATCTATAGAGGATATGTCAAATTTCTCGGGCTCATGCCGAATCTTCACAAGTTCCCAAGAAAGTAGCAGAGCTGCCATGCTTCCTTTGTAATTGCAGTTTCATGCTGGGCCCACGATAGGTCCTCCAAAATAATAACAGGAATTTAAAGATGTTAGAGGAACTCAACAGACCAGGCAGCATCTAAGGACAAAAAAAAAGTACGATCATCGTTTTGGGCCGAAACCCTTGGGCAGGACTGGCGAGAAAAAGCCATGGAAGGAAGGAAAAGTGGGGAAGAGCACCAGACGGAGGCGATGGGTGGGGAAGGAGGTGAGGTGAGAGGGGGGGAAAGGGAGTGGGAAATACAGAAGGGGGAGTTGGGGGGCCATTACGGAAGTTTGAGAAATTGATATTCATTCCATCAGGTTGGAGGCTTACCCAACCGGAATATAAAGTGTTGTTCCTGCAACCTAAGTGTGGCCTCATCATGCCAATGGAGGAGGCCATGGATGGACATATCACAATGGGAAGTGGAATTAAAATGGGTGGTCACTGGGAGATCCTGCTTGTTCTGGCAGATACAGTATAGATGCTTGGCGAAGCGGTCTCCCTATCTACGACGGGTCTCACCGATGTTAAGGAGGTCACGCTGGGATCACTGAACACAGTAACTGACCCCAGCAGACGCACAGGTGAAGTGTCACCTCATCTGGGAGAATTGTTTAGGCCCCTGAATGTAGAGAGTGAGGTGGTGTCGGGGCAGGTGTAGCACTTGCAAGGATAAGTGCCAAGAGGGAGATCAGTGGGGAGGAACGAATGGACAAAGGAATCACGTAGGGAGCGACTTTTTCATTGCTAACTGTAAAGTCTAGACTTTAACACACCTCCCTCCTATTCCAACCTCACTCCTCTGAACGCTCTGCTCTCCATTCCCTCCGCTATAGTCCTAACCTCACCATCAAACCCACAGATAATGGAGGGGCTGCAGTAGTCTGGTGTACTGTTCTCTACCTTGCTGAGGCCCAGCGCAAACCCTCAGACCCCTCCTCTTAACAGGATGCAACTAAGGAACACCAGGCCATTGTCTCCCACACCATCACCAACCTTATTAGCTCTGGGGATCTTCCATCCACTGCCACCAACCTCAGTTCCCGCACCCTGCACCTTCCGTTTCTACTCCTACCCGAGATCTACAAACTGCTTGTCCAGGTAGACCCATTGTTTCAGCTTGTTCATGCCCCACTGAACTTGTATCAGCATACCTTGACTGTTTTATCCCCCCGGTTCAGTCCCTTCCTACCTATATCCGTGACACCTCACACGATCTTTTCAAGGATTTCAAATTCCCTAGCCTGCATCATTTTATTTTTACTATGGATGCCCAGTCCCTGGATATCTCCATCCCTCATCAGGAAGGCCTCAAGCTCTCCATTTTTTTTTCCTGGACACCAGACCCAACCAGTTTCCCTCCACCACCACTGTTCTCCGCCTAGTGGAACTTGTCCTTGCTCTCAATAATTTCTCCTTTGGTTCCTCCCATTTACTTCAAACAAAATGGGTAGCTATGGACACTTGCATGGGTCCCAGCTATGCCTGCCTGTATGTCAGCTACGTGGAATAGTCTGTTCCAAGCCTACACTGGTGAACGCCCAGCACTTTCCTACACTACATCGACTGCATTGGTTTCACTTCCTACACCTGCGTGGAACTTGTCGACTTCATCAACTTTGCCTCCAACTTCCAGCCTGCCCTCAAATTCACCTGGTCCATCTCTGACACTTCCCTTCCCTTTCTCAACCTCACTGTCTATATCTCTGGAGACAGCTTATCCACTGATGTCTATTTCAAACAAACGGACTCTCACAGCTACCTGGACTACACCTCACCCCACCCTGCTACTTGTAAAAACGCCATCTCCTTTTCCCAATTCCTCTGTCTCCGCCGCATCTATTCTCAGGTTGAGGTTTTTCATTCTAGAACAAAGGAGATGTCCTCCTTTTTCAAAGAAAGGGACTTTCCTTCGTCTACCATCAACACTGCCCTCAACCGCATCACTTCCATTTCAAGCACGTCTGCTTTTACCCCATCCTACCTGGGATTGGGTTCCTCTTGTCCTCACCTTCCACCCCACCAGCACATATTTCTCTGAAACTTCCACCACCTCTAATGGGATCCCACCACCAAGCATATCTAACCCCCCCGCCACTTTCTGCTTTCTGGAGGGATCACTCCCTGCGCAACTCCCTTCTCCCTCCTGGTACTTATCTTTGCAACAGAACAAGTGCTACACCTGCCCCTACACCACCTCCCTCACTACCATGCAGGGTCCTAAACAGTCCTTCCAGGTGAGGCAACACTTCTGTGAGTCTGTTGGGAT
Source organism: Mobula hypostoma (assembly GCF_963921235.1). NCBI lineage: Eukaryota > Metazoa > Chordata > Chondrichthyes > Myliobatiformes > Myliobatidae > Mobula > Mobula hypostoma. The sequence goes on from NC_086124.1 coordinate 28,566,962, forward strand.
CATTTACTGTGTTCAGTGCTCCTGGTGTGGCCTCCTGTACATTGGTGAGACTTGACGTAGATTGGGAGACCGCTTCGCCGAGCATCTACGCTCCATCCATCAGAACAAGTGGGATCTCCTAGTGGTCACACATTTTAATTCCACTTCCCATTCTGATATGTCCACTGTCGGGATAAAGCCACACTTGGGTTGGAGGAACAACACCTTATATGCTGTCTGGGTGGCCTCCAACCTGATGGCATGAACATCGATTTCTCAAACTTCTGGTAATTACCCCCAACCCACGCCCTTCTCTATTTCCCACTCCCTTTTCCCCCTCTCACCTCTCCTTGCCTGCCCATCACCTCCCTCTGGTGCTCCTCCCCCCTTTTTCTTTCTTCCATGGCCTTCTGTCTCTTTCACCAATCAACTTCTCATCTCCTTTACTTAATCCCTCACCTTTTAAATTTACTCGGCTTTTACTCCAGTCCTGCCGAAGGGGTTTGGCCCAAAACATTGACTGTGCATTTTTCCCATAAATGCTGCTTGGCCTGCTGAGTTCCAACGGCATTTTGTGTGTGTTGCTCAGAATTCCAGTATCTGCAGATTTTCTCTTATTTGTGCTCTGATACTGGCTCATGAACCTCTAGTTTCCTTCTGAAGTCAATAATCAGCTCCTTGATCTTGTAAGAGGTGGTTGTTCAGCCAGATTTTCAATCTACCTCCAATATGCTGGTTCATCACAGTTTTAGATCTGGCCAACAGTGGTGTCTTCAGCAAACATAAATATGACATTGAAGCTGTGCTTAGCTTCACAGTCATAAGTATAAAGCCTTGTGGTGCATCTGGAGATTGGGGAGAAGATACTGCCAGTTCGGAGCTGACTAGGGTCTGCAAGTGAGGAAATTGAAGATCCAATTGCACAAGGAGGTACTGAGGCCAAGGTGTTGAAGCTTATTGATTGGCTATGACCCGTTGCTCCGGTAGACAAATTGGAGCGGATCTAAGTCGCTTCTCAGGCAGGAGTTGATATGTTGATAACATAAAATGAGATCCTTTCACTCAAATAGTGACTGAAGTTGCGCACAATATTCAGAGTTCAGTATAGTCAGCATCTTGTGCCAATGCGTTCCCTCCCTTATTCTCAGTAGGCAAGCTGAAATCAGAATCAGGTTTATTATCACCGGCGTGACGTGAAATTTGTTAACTTAATAGCACTTCAATGCAATGCATAATATAGAAGAAGAAAAAGAGGAAATAAAAAGTAAATCAATCACAGTATGCATATTGAATAGATTAAAAGTAGTATGACTTCTCCCAGAATACTGGTGTTGCAACTTTTGGGGAATGGTGTACTTTCACCACTCCATCCTTGGGTTCTACAGCTCTCCAGGGGTCACACCATTTATAGTCCGCATGCTGTCCATTTTCCGTATATTTTTCTGCATTCTCGGGTATTTTATTCAGAGGTACAGTGTGGAGCAGCCTTTTGCATTGCCTATCAACTCTCCCATGATCTGACCCTAGCCTAATTACGAGGCAGTTTACAAGAACAGAATAACCGGTATCAATGCCTACTAACCATTGTGTCTTTGGACTGTGGGAGGAAACTGGAGCACCCAGGGGAAACCCAAATATTCCACAGGAATGACTGCTTGGAGCAGGGGGGTTCCCAACCTGGGGTCCATGGAGCCCTTGTTTGATTGTATTAGTCCATGGCGTAAGAAAGGTTGGGGACTCCTGCCTTAGAGGATGCTGGGGTTGAACTGCAAGTGGTTAGCGCGACACTGTTAAAGCTGTGCTGGGGGTAGGTTGCATTTGAGGGAGTTTGGAGTGAATTATCGTTTGATTGTAGAGCCCCATTCAGTGGAGAGGTAACTGTAGCATGTTTGTTAATTGTTCTAACGGGGGTAGAGCTGTGGTGCTGATTTAAAGCTAGTGGGCTGTGCCATGGCCACTATCTCCAGCCATCTACCCACTCGCATCTGACTTCCCTTCTCCCTTGTCTGCTTCCCGCACAGATGTCCAGTTCTCCGCTTTCCAAGAAGCGCCGTGTGTCCGTGTCCGCCGCAGAGCCAAAGACTGCTTCCAACTGCTCCTCCATCAACTCTTTACGGAGTGAATCCCCGGCAACTCCTGCCAACGTGAGTGAGGTTGGAGGCTAGGGGCATCCTCGATTTCCTGACTTTGGATGGGGGGGCGGGGAGAGGAATGGGGGTGTCCAGGTGGTATGTTGGTTTGGACCTCTTGATGGAGAGAACAGCAGGTAACCAATATGTGAAGAGGAGGGCCATGAGCTTGCTATGCTTGTATAAGGACAATGCCTTTATGTACACTCTACAGGGTGGTGGATGGTAGAGGTTTTGTTTCAACTGGGTCCAACCAAACACACATCTCACATTGAACCTAACTGGTAACTGAAATCCATCCGAGGTAGCACAGCAACATTTATTGCCAACACTGCTTTCACGAGATGGTTTCTATCCCAAACTCTGGTGCTGGCTGCACGTGGAGGTAGCCCATTGGCCTGAATGGCAATTGTGTCTCATTCCAAGGGTGTGCCAGTGGATTGGGTGGCCTCTGAATTCCACCCCTCTGTCCCCACCCTCCCCCCTTCTGTGCAGCTGACTGGGAACAGTTGATGGGATTGTGCAGGGAGCAGGAAAAAAGAGGGTAATGGGGTTTCCTCTGTGGGATAGTATGCACTCAGTGGGCTGAGTGGCCCACTCTCTAGTACAAAATTCCAAAGATGTGACCCATTCCAGCAACGATAATTCTTCAGATCCAAATGTTCAATCGTTTCACCTGCATTCTCCCACATTCTCAAGTTCTAACAACGTTACAGGCCATTCTTCTGATATCGGAGGCCATTTGGTCCATTAAATCCAGGGTAGCCCATTCTCCTTCCACTCTTTGATTCTACTTGTCACACACCCTGGATGGGGATGTTGTGATTTACAGTGGCTGAATAACCCCTGACCCACCCCCACCCTCCCCCATGTGGTTGGGTTGCAGGAGGAAACCGGGGTACCTGGGATCCCACACAGGGAGCATGTGCAAACTCTCCATTTGGGCAGACCGTGCCGGAAGTCAGCATCAAAAACCAGGATCCTTGGAGCTGCTCCTTTCCAGAGAAAGGAGTGACTGCAGGCAAGTGCACTGTAGAATGAGGCGGCCTGAATCCACACCAGCTCTTTGTGCAAACCATTCAGCGACAGTCCCCGCCCCTTCAACCATCCATCTCCGCACCCTTTACGTGGGGATTACAATTTCCCCTAAACCTTCCTGAGCACAACGCTGTAGTTCCCCCTAGTCGTGGGTCACAACTCGGTACGCAGGTGATTCTTTTATTTCCTTCTGTTTATAAACTCGAGGTGGGCCCTGGGCGCTGCATTGTTCCTCACAGAGTGACTCGGCACCTTTTGGAAGAAGGGGGAGGAAGTAATCCCAGGAGCCAGCCGGTTATTTGATCTTTGCCCTTATTTGGTATAAGTGACTCAATTTGGGGTTATGAGTCATTCACCATTACAGCCACTAAATTATGCATTACTCAGCCAGCAGGAAGTGAATGGTAGCGACTGAGATTCCTCACCTTGCAGTGTTGTAGGTCGACCACTTTCCTTAACCAGTGCTTCAGTGTCAGTGTTGCCTGATCTCTGGGATGGAGGGGTGTGGAGCGATGTCTCTGTCACCTAGCAGAGAATTCCTTGACGTCCAGTCAGTCAGGAGTGCATTGTAGCTTTGAGGAGGGTTGCCACAGGCAGGAGGATGGAGTTGCCTTGGGGGTGGGGGTGAAGGGAGAGGGAGCAGTTGGCAGAATGAAACGTTTGCTTTCGGAGGATCGCTGTTGCCTGGGGTGTATTTTGGAAATTGTGTGACGGTACTTTCTGTTACTGGCCATCCACTTTAACAACTGGGACTTTGCACTCCTAGTTGTCACCGCCCAGGAAGTGTGTATCAGAAGCCTTCGTCTGTCTGACCCTGGGAGTGTGTGATGTGACAGTGTGGAGGGAGCTTCACCCTGTGTCTGACCCCGGCAGCGTGGAGGTAGCTTTACTCTGTATCTGACCCCAGGAGTGTATGATTGGACTTTACGGAGGGTGCTTCGCTCTGAGTCTGACTGAGTGTGTGATGGGACTTTGTGGAGGGAGCTTCACTCTGTCTCTGACGCCAGGAATGTGTGATGGGACAGTGCAGAGGGAGCTTTACTGCTTGCCCTGCCCAGGCCCTGAGGTGTCTCCAATGCTGATGCTGATCTCGTTAATTGCAGGGTATGGCGAAGAATGGAAGTGATGCGGAAATTGACGAGGGACTGTACTCCAGACAACTGTAAGTGAGGCCTCTGGGAATGTTTGGGGTGTTGGGGGGAGACGTGGGGGTGTGATGTGTATCACATGTGGGTGGATGCGAGGAGCTCTAACTGTGCCACACAAACCCATTATTTGCCTTCTGTGTAAATACTTCTGGGACCAGAAACATTGCTGATATATCAATCGGATCACTGCCTAACATTGCTACCTTCCCCTGCAACGTTCCAGGCGTCAGTGATGCGTTCTGGGCTGGAGGTTGCTCCTTGCTGCTGCGATGCTACCGCTCAGCTTGTCGCCAGCTCTTTGGGGTCCTCGATTCCTGACATTGCCTGCTTTAGGGAAAGGCCCCCCACTCATCATTTCATTCAGTTGTACAGGTGATGTTGCCCTTCAGGACTCCATAGCCCTACTTGTTCCTCTTGTTACAACATCTATGCCCTTTTGTGGCTTCTGTGTGATCCTCTCTGGTCAGAGTACACTGGATGAACAATGGCCTGTGTCTTACGATGTAAACGTTCCTTAGCTCTTATATTGCTGATTTAAGTCTTCTAGTGGTGGACCACGAAAACAGACCTTTGACCTGTTGAGTCTGTTCCACCATTCCAGCATGGCTGATTTACACTGCACCATGTCTCAATAAATAAATAAAATCCCCTATAACCTTTGACCCCCCACCCCTACCCCTTGCCAATCAAAAACCTATCAACCTCCACTTTAAATATTCCAAATTACTTGGCAATGAATTTCATAGATTCACCACCCTCTGGCTAAAGAAATTCCTCCTCATCTTTGTTCTAAAGGGACGTCCTGCTAGTCTGAGGCTGTGCCCTCTGGTCCTAGGCTCTCCCACTATTGGAAACATCCTTGCCATGTAAGCTCTATCTAGGCCCTTCAATGTTCAGTAGGTTCAGTGAAGATTGAACCCAGGTAGCTAGTGGCTGTATCACTGTGTGACAGTGCTTCACAGTTTCCCGGGGATTCCCCCTACTTTGGGTTACTTGAATGCCCTCCCATCCCAGGGAGGGTAGACCTTAATGTTCCACAGTTTCCAGCCCTGGGACTACTTGTAGGCGTCAAAGTCTTTTTCTTTGAAAGGGATGACGGGTTGCGTGACACTTCTGTTACGCAGATCCTTTAACCTCCCCTCTTTTCCCCTGGATCTGGCCAGTCTTCAGGGAGGCTTCATTGGCCATTCGTATTGTCCTCCCCTCTCTTTCCCTGTTCCTTCACAGAGCTTGGCCTGCCTTCAGAGAAGGATACATAGTGATCATTTGTGTGTCCAGCAGATCTTTAAACAGCTCCCACCCCTCTTGCATTCCCCCTGTCCCCTCAGGGTGTGAAAACCTAACGCTTGCACTCGCTTTGCAGGTACGTCCTTGGCCATGAGGCGATGAAGCGGATGCAGAACGCCAACATCCTGATCTCAGGCATGCGGGGTCTGGGCCTGGAGATTGCCAAGAACGTGATCCTGGGCGGGGTGAAGACCGTGACCATCCACGACCAGGGTGTGGCGCAGTGGGTAGACCTCTCCTCCCAGGTGAGCTGTATCTCTTCCCCCTGCCCACCTGTCTTACCTGAGCAAGTGTAGGGAACATTTGTTATCAAAGACAATGCCGGCTGGCCTTGAAAGTGACCAGTAGACTCTCAATTACTACAGGCAGTAGAATCTGGAGCACAGGTGATCTGCAGGGTGGGGTGGGGGGAAGGTAATAGCAGGTTGAACAGTATCTGCGGGAGGGGAAATGTCCGTCTTCCATTCAGGAATCAACAAGAGATCCTTTCCGTCCTGCAGATGCCACTCAACCTGAGGTCCTCCAGTAGACTGGTCACTTTCAGGCAACAGGCAGTTTTGTTGATTTAAACGGTAGGCTCCAGAGTGGCGTTATCATCTCTTTCCCTCCCTGCCCATATCCAGCCTTCGCTCCTTCTCGAAATGGCCTTGGCAGCATTCTGTCTGCTCGGGCATATTCCTACTGAACATAGGTAGTGTTGTAAGATAGGATGGTGCAGACCGCTTTTTCTGGACAGTTAGCAACAGAATGACGATCTGACACAAGTTGAGAGACGTAGATAATGAGGGTGGCCAGATTTGTTTTACCAAGGGTAGAAGTATGTATCTAATAAGTTAGGCGTGTATACAGTGTTGGTTGCGTTGCGATGGGTGGAGAGAACTGGACAAGTCAAAGTGTTGATATGCTCAGATTCATCCTCAGTTCTAGCAAGTTTAAGGTCTTTTCACTCAAACAGTCGGCAAGATGTACTTTATGAAGTCCTTCAGTCAGTCACAAGAATTGCAAATCAGGGAGGTCAGGTAAAATTTCTATGGGTCCCAGCACGTGAAGGGGTGAAGGGGAATGAGAGGGTGGATGAGTTGGCAAAGAGGGCGTTAAAGAAAGAAAATACAGAAATGCACATTAGTATCAGTAAAGCAGAGGTTAAGTGTGTAATCTGGGGAAAAAATCAACCAAATGCGGCAAGAAAGATGGGACAGGGAGGGGAAAGGGAGGCATTTATATCAAATACAAAAGAGTGTTGCAGGTACTAGGGTAGGTAATGGATACAGAAGAGAGGAAACTGTGTGGACTAGGTTAAGGCTGGGGCACTGTACGTTAAACAAAACATTGAAAATGATAAGGAAACACCAGACAGGATTGTGTGAGGAATGTCAGGAAGAGGAGTCAGTAGAACATGTAGTTCTGAGTTGCAGGAGGTACGGGATACAGCGAGAGATGCTGAAAATTAATCTAAGGGAATTAGGGGTGCAGGAATTCACATTAAAAGGGTTGCTGGGCATGGGTGAGAGAGCACAGGTCAGGGTATTTTTAGCTTTCTTAAGGGGTACAGGGTTTTTTTTAATATAGGATATGACAGATAAGCAGGAATAGGGTACTAGGATGACCAAAGATGGGAGGATGAAGTGTAGGTTAGTGTGTGTGAGAGAGAGATTGATTGGGTGAAGGGATTTAGAATGTAAGTCTATTGTACACTCCAGAGCAGAAGGTGGCAGTAATGCACCATTAAGCTGGGTGCCAACCGCAATGAAACAAGACGAAGAAGAAGGTTAGAAGTATCAAATACACACTGGCAGTGTGTATGGAGGGGGGTTTGCTTGTATGTTGTCTGTTTGTTCTGCTAAACATTATGGGCATTCTGTTTTGGCACTGGAATATGTAGCGATTCTTGCAGGCTGCCCCCAGCATGACCTCGGATTGTGTTGGTTGTTAATGCAAACGATGCCTGTTATTTTTGATGTATATTTGATTAATGTTTCTAAATCCATCAGGATTAGGCTTATCAGTTTTGTTGCAGCAGTACAGTGGAAGAAATAAAAATTATAAACAGAAACAAAAGGTAGTGTAAAAGACTCAGAAAACTGCTGGTGAAGGGGAAGAAGCTGTTCCTAAAACACTGAGTGTGGGTCTTCAGGCTCCTAAAGCTCCTCCCTAATGGTAGTAATGAGAAGCCATGTCCCGGGTGGTGAGGGACCTTCATGATGGATGCTACCTTCCTGAGGGACTTTGAGGATGTCCTGGATGGTAGTGGAGGAGTTGTACTCATGATGGAGCTGGCTGAATGGACAACCCTGAGCAGCCTTTTGCAATCCTGTCTGTTCGAGCCTCCCTACCTGGCTCTGATCCAACCAGTCGGAATGCTCTTCACAATATATCTGTGGAAATTTGGTGACAAGGTTTCTGCTTTAATGTGAGAGGGTTGAAGTTTAAGTGAGGCAAGTTACATTGAGTATGGTGGGTCTCTGGAACATGCTTCTGGAGGGGGTGGTGGTAGAGGCAGACACAACAGGAATGCTTAAAGAGACATTTAGACAGAATAGAAGGATATACACCAGGTGGACACTGTACACCTGCTCATTAATGCAAATATCTAATCAGCCAAATGTACGCATAAAAACATGCGGACATGGTCAAGAGGGTCAGTTATTCAGACAAAACATCAGAATCGGGAAGAAATATGATCGAAGTGATTTTGACCGTGGAATAATTGTTGGTGCCAGACAGGGTGGTTTAAGTATCTCAGGAACTGCTAATCTCCTGGGATTTTCACGGACAGCAGTCTCTGGAGTTTACAGAGAATGGTCTGAGAAACAAAGGTGCATCGAGTGAGCAGCAGTTCTGTGGGTGGAAATGCCTCGTTAATGAGAGAGCTCAGAGTGACAGTAACTCTTTTAACCAAGTGCTACAACACTGGTGTGCAGAGCAGCATCTTTGAGTCCACATGGGCTACAGTGGGTTCCATTCCTGCACCCAATAAAGTGGCCGCTGAGTGTAGATTACATTCAGGCATTGTGGTCAGCACAGACATGATGGGCCAAAGGGCCTGTTTCCTTGTGGTCCGAGGCATTGCAGAGGGTTTCAAGTACTGTTTTGAATTACAGCTGTCATTGCTAACTGTTGTTCTGTCCCCACCCAGTTCTACCTGAGCGAGGCTCATCTCTCAAAGAACAGGGCTGAGGTTTCACAGCCCAAGCTGGCAGAGCTCAACACCTACGTGCCGGTGACAGCCTACACTGGAGACCTGACCGAGGAGTATCTGCAGCAGTTCCAGGTACCTGGCTCTTAGAGGGCTGTAGGGCGAAGAGCGAGTCCTACAAACAGAAAGTCAAATAGTACTTTACAGAATGGAGCTTTTGTAAAAAGTAATTTGCCGGGTGGGTAATCTCTGCAATGCAATTTTCTGCCCACTTTGTCGTTGGCACAGGATCTTTTTTTGCTGACCTGACAGTTCACTGTAGTTTTTGTGTATTGTGGGAGGGTGCTGCACCAAACCAGACCGTAATGGCTGATGTGAGGATGCTCTCTATGATGGCGGTGTGGTGGGTGTCGCAGACCTGAGCTTTAAAGGTGCTGGACACACGGGTCAGTCAGCCTCGGCAGAGAGAGGAGCCGTGGTCAGTTGCGGGCCCTTCACCTTGTCTGTCTCTCTCGGCAGGTGGTGGTGCTCACCAACTCCAGCCTGGGCGAGCAGCTGCGGATCGGCGAGTTCTGTCACAGCAAGGGGATCAAGTTCATCGTGGCTGACACAAAGGGCCTCTGCGGGTGAGTGAGAGCAAGGTGGGGCTGATCAGAGGGTACAGGATCTCCCTCATCCACTGTAGGGGGCACCACACACTCCCCCCCCCCCCACTGTTGAGGGTCCTTTAATATCTCATGGAGGGAACAACTGGAACTGTGAACTGAAAGACCCTGTCACAGAGTCTTAAATAGAGATGCGTGTTGTACATGTTCTACTACTACCCACCAGAAATCACTCTCCATGGTCCCATTATCACCTTTCTTGTGAGGTTTCAGCAATGGAATCTTTGTCCTCTTCTTTTTGCCTTCAGCCCATCTCCTCATTTCCCCCATATAACTTCATCTCCCCTTTTCTCCTATCTAACTTCCTCTGTCTCCTTTGTCCTCCTGCCCCTTTCTCCAACTTCACCCCTCTCTGTTCCCCCAGCCTGCTCCATCCTCAGTCACCTTCTGGCTCCATCTCACTGCTTCACCCCCTGTGCACCAGCTCACTTTCCCCTATCTGCACCTGGCACGTTGACACTCCTCACCCATCCACCCTTGCGGATGCTGCTTGACATGCTGAGGTGGGCCATTTGGCCCATCACACCCATGCCAGCCCACTACACGTCTCTAGTTTCTCAGCCCTGTGTCCAGTCTGTACCTTTCCCTGCCTTCCCCATTGGAGTACTCATTGGCTCTGCCTCTACCACCCCTGCAAGCAGTGCATTCCAGATTTCAGACCCCCCTCTCTGGGGAAATGTTCCTCCTCTGATTACAACCAACCCCTTCAAAGTTCAAAGTAAGTCTATTGTCAAAGTCACCATATACTATCCTGAGACTCATTTTCTTGCAGACATTCACAGTAGAACAAGAAATGCAATGGAATCAGTGAAAAACTACACAAAGGCTGACAAACAACCAATATGCAAAAGGCAATGTGCAAATGCAACACAAACAAGTAATAAATAATACTGAGTGCAACGGCTTTCCCACTTTTAAAAACTCTCCTGTCATTGTCAGACACGACGGACAATCATCAATACTGAGAACATGAGTTATAAAGTTCTTGAAAGAGAGTCCATAGGGTGTGTTCAGTTATCAGTTCTGTGTTGAGGTGAGTTAAGTTATCCACACTGGTTCAGGAGTTCGATTGAAAGATTAAAAACTTCCTGACCCTGGTGGTGTGGGACCTCTGGCTCCTGTACTACCTTCCCTATGGTACTAGTGAGAAGAGAGCATGTCCTGGGTGGTGGGGGTCCTCGATGATCGATGCTGCTTTCTTGTGACAGTGCCTTAATCCATCCCTTCCAGTTCTAGGCACCTCTGCTATGGAGAACAGTTTCCCACCATCTAACCTGCCAATATCCTCCATAACTTTGTACACCTTTATCACATCTCCCCTCAGCCCACTGTATCTTTCCATCCTAGGGAATCTCCTCTTCGCTCTCTCCTCCACAATCACCACTTTCCCATAGTGCAGTGACCAGAACTGAACCTTGCTGTGGTTGAGGCTTGATCTGCGTATTTATAGTTTTTACCATAACCTGACTTCATATCTTCTGCCACCACTCTCTAGTTCCTGCATTTCTGCGGATTTGTGCCTCCACCTCCCTTTTTCTGTTGGAAGCCTTTATAATATTCTCATAGCTTTATCATCTCATCAGGAGTATTCCTATTTAGTCAATTTGAATCAAAGTACATGTGTTATTGAAGTATGTATGCAGAATACAACCCCGAAATTCATCTTCCCTACAGACAGCTACAGAACAAGAAAACCATGAAATCCGTTCAAAGAGAAACAGCAACCCTCACCCCCTTCCCCCCGTGCACAGCAAAACAAATTGCATTATCGGCAACAAAAAATTAGGAAAAACAACCCAGAATATAAAACACAAGAATCCGGGCATTATTTATTATCTGCAGGTCACCCAGATTCACAAAAGCGACCAGAAATACATAATGTGAACTACAGAGTCCAATCCACAAACCACGTCAGGAACTCTGACACCATTCTCTGACAGCATTGGGTGAGGGGGGGGGTGCGGGAGAGACTATTCACGTGCTGATGCCTTTCTCCAGTGGCAGTAAGTCCGAGGGAGAGACATCTGCCCTGTCCCTTCGAACAAATCCTTACAGCATTCCCATCTTTTTCTTACCAGTGCTATCATCCTCTTCCCAACTTTTCTGGAACCTCTTTTCTCACCACTGTTACAGAATGTGAACATTAGTCTATTCAGTCAATTTGTCAGTATATCACAGCCCCATATCCCAATTTTTGTCGTTAGCTCGACCTTCTCAGCGATGCTTAGTTTCCTTGCCCACGTGGATTTGTACTCCTGATCAACCTTGTTCTAGTCGGTGGCATGGTAACATAGTGGTGAACCTAGTGCATTAGTGCTAGTGATCGCTGATCGTGGTTTAATTCCCCATGCTGTCTGTGAGGAACCTGTACATGATTCATTCCCTCAAAACTTGGGATCTTGCCACAGTATCAGAAGGAAATGGCCCATTACTGCACTCTGGAGCCACGGGCATGGCGTGCCTGGAAAAAGGAGAAGAAGCAGGAACCTTATTGAAACCTACTGGATCATTTTCCACCGCTGCCTGTACAGAGTTTGTACATTCTCCCCATGGCTACTCTGGGTGCTTCGGTTTCCTCCTGGCACAGTCCAAAGATTTGGTTGGTGCTTCGGTTAATTGGTCGTTGTATATTGTCTGTGATTAGACTGGGGTTAAATAGGTGATTTGCTGGGCACGTGGCTCATTGGGTCAGAGTAGACTCTTCCATGCTGTCTCTGAATGAGCATTGACGTGGTGAACCGAATGGCCTGTTTCTGTGCTCTGTGATTGTACTCTACAATGTGCAGCTCAATCTGACTGTAGGCTACTGAGCTGTGACTTAAACCAGCTCTGTTGCTAATAACTAAACCCTCGTTTCTTCCGCTCCCCAGGCAACTGTTCTGTGACTTTGGTGAGGAGATGATAGTGTTGGACACCAATGGTGAGCAGCCTCTGAGTGCCATGATCTCAATGATCACTAAGGTAGGTATCGAGTCCCCTTTGTTCAGATCTCCTCTTTGCCCTCCCGTCCGTCACTGACACCACTGCCCTGTGTTTCAGGACAATCCCGGGGTGGTGACCTGCCTGGACGAGGCTCGGCATGGGTTCCAGACAGGCGACTTTGTTACCTTCACCGAGATCCAGGGCATGCAGGAGCTGAACCAGTGTGACCCAGTGGAGATCAAAGTCCTAGGTCAGTGCACGCCCGACTGCGCCTCGCTCAGACGGCAGCCTCCCCCTGCATTTATAGGGACCAGCCGAGAAAACTGATAATCCCCTGTCCAGTTACTTAGAAATCCTGATATTCTGGCTCCCATTTCCCACCTTCTAGAGCAGGGGTTCCGAACCTGGGGTCCACAGACTCCTTGCTTAATGGCATTGGTCCAAGGCATGTAAAAGGTTGGGAGTTCCTGCTCTAGAGTTTCTTAGGCCCCCCCTTCCCAACTCTTGTCCCTTTAAATCTCTGTTTAGTGTAAACGTCTCAGGCTCTTGTGTAATACCTTAAAGTGGCTATTTCAATGAATTCTAGCTATCTGCAATCTTAAGAGAGATTCTGCTGGAAATGGAGGAACCAGCAGGTCAGGCATGTCCTGATCAGAGAGTCAGGCAGTGTCCCTATGAAGGGTCGCGTCTCGGAACAGCGATTGTTTTTTTTTTCCCCCCATCATTGGTGCTATCTGACCTGCTGAATTCCTCAGCATTTTGTGTATAATTGCAGTCTTTAAGCTTTGTCCAGACATGATATATAACATCATCGTGTTCCAGTGCTCTTGGTGAGGTTAAATGGAAACTACAGACGTAGTCACTCTGGCCACAAAACTCTCAATATCTCCGACTCCTGGTGCATTCAGAACCAAACCCTGTTCTCCTAGTCCATAGCCCTGTCCCGCTTGCACTCTAATGCCCACTTTTCATTTACGTTCTAGACCTCAAAACCAGCCAGAAGTGAAGCCATTAGGATTTTCAAATTATTGCAAGCTGCATCATTAATACTTGGGGCATGACTGCACAGTACAGGTCCTTTGGCCCATGATGTGCCAACCTTTTAACCTCCTCTGCGATCAACCTAAACCTTCCCTCCTACATGACCCCCCAGTTTTTTTATCATCCATGTATCTGTCGCTCTTACTGCTTGTGTGACGGAAGTCCGATACAAGGTGATTGTAAATGGTGGACCAGAGAGCTCAAGGCAATTTCCAGCACATAATTTATTGCTAGTGTGGCATTACATTTACAAAAGAAAAGATAAACTCAGGTTCTTGATTAGTAAGAGCTTCAAAGGTAATGGGAAGAGGGCAGAAGAATGAGGTTGAGATCAAATGGTGGAGCAGACTTGATGGGCCTTGTGGTCTAACATTTGCCAGTCCCGAGAGCTGTTGATAGTATATGTGGTCGTGCCTGTCTTATAGAATTGACAGGCACTGTTAAGGTCTTGTCCTCACACACCTGCAGAGTGTTGCCGGCTAGCCTGGGTTCATGCACAGCACTCGCATGAGAAAACACCTGTCCCTGTTAACACACTCTGGTAACTTCACCTTCTTCCCGTCTCACCTCACAGGACCCTACACATTCAGCATCTGCGATACCTCTGGCTTCTCTGACTACGTCCGCGGTGGAATCGTCACTCAGGTCAAAATGGCCAAGAAGCTAAAATTTGTAAGTGCCTATCAATATTCAGACTGAAAATTTATGGTTGTGTTTTTATTGACTTGAGAGGCTGCTTGTTCAGCAATCCCAATGGGATAGCATCCATAGAGGCATTAAGCTGCTTTGGAACGCAGGAGAAACCTGCCAGGAGGGACGGGGGAAGAGCTGGGGTGGGGGACACAGATACACACTAATGTACACCCTCCCTCCCCCTGGGTAAGTTACCTTCTCCCTTGAGCTGCAGCACCTACTCCGTTCGTGCTTTTGGGCTTGTGGACATGCCAGGACTTAGGACTTGGAAGATTCCCTCGTAAATTTCCTGCACATCCGTATTTGACACCTTTCTGAATTGTTTCACTGGTGTGTGATAGTCAGAGTGATACAGCAAGGAAATAAGTGCTCAACAAAAATGCCCCATCTGAATTGGTGCCATTTGGCCTCTGTCCCTCTGAACCCTTCCTATCCTACCTGTCCAAATGTCACTGTCTTGACCACTTCTGACAACCCGTTCCATATGCAAAAGATCACAAGGAGTCGGTTAGAAGAGGAGGCGATTTATTGAAAACTGTGCGCACCAGGAGTCCAACCAAAGCTGATCTACCCGGATGAGAACTCAGTACAGCGTTGACATTCTCAGTTGATAAGATTTCCCAGTAAAGCTATATTTTGATAACAGAATGGTGACTACAGAAAGACTTAATTAAATAACAGACTAGGACCTGATGACAGAGTAAAAGATTATCCACAGGTGTATGCTAGAACATAATTAGTCAAGTTACTGAATATTGGGTGTTGCTGTATTTCATGTCTGCTTTGGTCTGCACGATCCACATCCCTATTTACTATGAAACCCCTGGTTTCCTTGGCTGCATAAGTCTAGGGAAGACGGCCTCTGGCTCTCACTATTCTTTCCTCCTGACATTACTGCTTCAGGTAGCCCATTCCATATACACATCACCCTCTGCACGAAATACTGCTGCTTGGGGCTCTTAAAGCTGCACCCCCCACACTTTAAACCTAAGCCTTCTGGTTTGCATTCCCTTTCCATGTCCAAACGTAAGTACGTTTGCCCTATTCATGTCCCTTAATATTCTATCATCATCGTTATGACGTAGGTGGTCATGATCCCATGACCATGATCGTTCATGACAAATGCTTCATCAGAAGTGGTTTTCCATGCCTTCTGGGCAGTATCTTTACGAGACAGGTGACCCCAACCATTATCAACCATTATCAAACTCTTTAGATATTGTCTGCCTGACGTCAGTGGCCGCACAACCAGGATTTGTGATGTGCGCTGGCTGCTCATACAACCGTCCACCACCTGCTCCCATGACCCTGGTGGGGGGGTGGGGGTGGTTGGTGCTAAGCAGATGCTACACCTTGCTCAAGGGTGACCTGCCGGTTAGCGGAGGGAAGGAGCACCTTGCACCTTCTTTGGTAGAGACGTATCTCCACGCCACTGCCTATATTATTCGACACACCTCTGTGAAGAGTGGTTTTATTTGTCACCTGTACATTGGAGCATACAGTGAAATGTCGCTTGTGCCAACAGCCAACAGGGTCCAAGTATGTGCTTGGGGGAAGCTGACAAATGAAGTGGCAGCAACATAACATGCCCAGAACTTAACCCATACCTCTTTGGAATGGGGGAGTAAACGGGACCACCCAGAGGAAACCCACACTGTCCTGTCACAGGGCGAACATGCACGCTCCTTTACACTCTAAAATCAGTCAGGGTTCAATTCTCACCACTGTCTGTAAGAAAGGTACATTTAATGTATTATATGTTCTACCCATGAGCTTTGTCCACTACACTCCAGGGTATGAAGTCCCAGCCCCACCTAAACTCCCCCCAATACTCATAAATTATAGTACAACCTGAATAAACCTACCCCTCCTTAACATCTCCTCTCTCCCCACCATTGTGCACACATGCTGTCAGTGTATGCACAGGAGCAATGAAAAACTTGCAGCAGCTTCACAGGTATTCAGCATTCAAAGAAAAACAAAGTCTTAGCACATTAACAGTTAAGTCTCAGCACTTAACAGTTTGCACATGTACATAGGAAAGACTTTTAGTAAGTACTGTACTAATTTTGTGTGTTGCACTGTACAGCTGCTGCAGAAAAGATTCATGACATGTGAGTGATGAGGTTAAAGTTCTTTTTTATTAAAGTATACAGCTTGAGAGAAGAATTTCAAGTTGCATACTTTAATAATAAAAATGAACCTTAACCTTATGATAAACCTGATTCTGATATGGGTCTCTGTTGTGGACTGAGAGTGGGAAAGAGGCAAAGAGAGGGGAATCATAGTTGGAAAAAGGCAGAGAGCTGGAGGCAACAGACATTTTGTAATAATCAATAAACTAATTGTTTGGAATCAAATGACCTTTACTGTTCTGGAGCTGGGTGTGTCTGCGCCCATGCCATCTCCCCACCCTGGCACTCTTTCTCTGCCACCTGCCTTACGCCCCTCCCACAGCACTCCACCCGGGCATTCCCAACACCTTTTGCTCCTGCCAGATTTGCAAACCCTCTCCCTGCTCCACAGTACTGTGTAAAAGTCTTGGGCATCCTAGCTATTAATAAATGTGCCCAAGAGTTTTGCACGATACTGTAGATTCTACACAAAAGAACACAAAACAAGCAAGGATAATTTTAGGCAGAGTGATTAAAGTGTTGCTAAACTAGTGATTAGTGTTATGCAGGTTGGTTCCAGAACTGAATGGTTGAAAGGAAGTCGTTTCCTCAACTTGATGAGGTGGGAATTCAGGCTTCTTTCTCTCCTACTTGATGGTAGCTCAGGGCTGTTAAGGGTCCTGCCTTTAACTGTATTTTCCCTTTGTGTTTAACAGCCTTCCTCCTCCCCAAACTATGGCATAGGTCTTTACTACAAATGTACCAGATTAAAATCAAAATGGAGTTAATGTCACATGGGCGGTATGTGTGCACAAGTTCAAGGAAAAACTTACTTGCAGCATATCATAGGCATGCACAACTTTGACAGGGAAAGCACCAGTCCCAGCAATGTTCTCATCAATCTTTTCAGCTGTTTCCAGCTGAATAACTTAACATTCTTTCTATAGCAGAGTCGCATTACCTCGACACAATACCGTCATGAGTAGAGTTGAGGTCAAGCACTGACAGGTCGGCGATCTGCTGCAATCAATATATGGTCTGATTCTTTACCTTGTTTACTGTCTTCCCCTAGAAATCCCTCAAAACCTCGTTGGAAGCACCGGATATCCTGATCACAGACTTCGCCAAGTTCAATAATCCCCCGCAGATGCACCTTGGCTTCCAGGCCCTGCACGAGTTTGTGAAGAAGAACTCTAACTTGCCCCGGCCTTGGCATCAGGTACAAGAGAGCACTCTGGGATTTGGGTGCAGCCATGGGGTAGAGGAGGAGGTTCGAAGTGAAGTTCCCAGCCCCTCACTCCTTGCTTTGAAGTGATGTGTGTACTACTGACCTTTGTGTGAGGGGGTAGAGTTTGTGTTTGTGTGTCTGTGATAATGTGGAGTGACAACGTCTGGTCTGTTGTGTTGGTGATGGCACTGGATTCCTCTGTTCAAATCTCATCTCATTTGGAAGGTTCAGATTCAATGGTTCAGTTTAATAGCACAGAATGTGTACAGTATGCAGCCTGAAATCCTACTTCACAGACGTCCATGAAACAAGAAAAGAAAGCCCAATAAATGAATCATAGAAAAATGTTAGAACCCCAAAGCCCCCAACCCCCTCCCATGCACAAGCAGCAGCGAAAGTATCAGGGCCCACCCCCAACCCATCATGCAAGCAAAACCAAGCTCCAGAAGACCATGATCTATAGCCCTTCAAAAATTACTGAGTGTCCCATCTCAACAGGCTCTCGATCTCCCTAACCGGGGTGGGGGGAGAGGTATCGCTCCTGCCACAGTGAGAGGGGAGGCCAATAGCTTGCTGTTTCAATGTTACAATGCGCATCGTCGCTTACTTGAGTTCCCCCAACTTGGAGCCAACAGGCTCTCAGCATCGAGAGAGAGAACCTGAAGAGGCCTCCAACAGCCTTGATGTATTGATCTCCCATGATGTTTCAGGCGGAGAGGAATCAGGTCGCCCACCCTGAAGGGGGGATCTTCCAAGCTGCACCTGGGGATACTGAAGTGCAGGCTGCTCGGCGGGAACCCACAGCCCATGTAGAACGTAGTCGGAGCGCAGCTGTAGATTATGGACTCCCAACAGGACCCCAGAAAAGGGAAAAGAAAAGACATGAAAACATGAGATTTAAGCTGTTTCACAGATGAACTGGAAGAAGTCGCCTGGTCTGCAAAAACCTCTGACGCCATCTTTAGCTCCTTCCATATGTATTTGTCATGTGTGGATGTTGTGGTAAGAGAAGGATAGCCTGGAGCACTCATCGAGTGAGACAGTTCTGCTTATTACAGACGAGATAGACTGGGATGATTGTGGCAATGTCAAACAAGTGAGACCTCTGTAGTGAGACTTTTCCAGAAAGTTCTTCCCAAAACGTAGTGCTCATTTACCTAATGGGGGTGACAGAGATAGGATAAGAATAATGGAAGAGTGTGAAACTGGTGTCTTTACTAACTTCAAAGTATCATCAGCTGTCCGCCTGAAATTTCGATTGGTCACCACACTTCTTTTGTGAATGGTGATTGATCTTGTGACTGAGGAATTCAAACATGTACAATTTAAAGTATAATGATCACTATCCCCAATTCTGTATAAAAGTGGCAGTTTTCTTCTCAGACTTGAGAGCAGTTTGAGTGAGTGCTAAAGAGCTGTCTGATCAACTGGTTGGAACGTTCACCAATACCTTTTAATCTCCCAGTTCGGCAGTTTGAGGTATCCACCTGCTTTGGGCAGGCTTCAATTTTACCGGCTCCTAAGAAGAACGAGGTAACCTGCCACAATGACTATCGTCCAGTAGCACTTGCATCCACTGTGATGGGGTGCTTTGAGAGGCTGGCGACGAAACAAGTTAACTGCGTCAGATGTGACCTGGTTCTGCTTCAATTTGCCTACCAGCAAAACGGGTCCACAGCAGATAACATTTTGGCTTTTCACTCAACCCTGGAACATCAGGACAGCAGAGATGCACATGTCAGGGTGCTCTTTAGCAACTACAGCTCTGCATTCAATTCTATCATCCCCTCAAAGCTGATTAACAAGCTTGAAGACTCTGGCCTCAATATCTCCTTGTGTAATTGGATCCACTGTTTCCTCAGTTGCAAACCCCAGTCAGTTCGGATTGGCAAAATCTCCATAGCCTCCACCAGCATAGGTGCACCACAAGGCTGTGTGCCTAGCCCACTGCTTTACACTTCTGATGTGTGGCTAAGCACCATTACCACATTCAAGTTTGCTGATGACACCAGAATCAAAGGTGAGACAAATCAGCATAAAGGAGAGAGGCTGAAAATACCTGGCTGAGTGATGCCATGACAATAGTCCCTGTATGTCAGCATGGCCAAGCTGAATTGTGACTTCAGGAGGAGGAAACCGCAGCTCCATGAGCCTATCCTTGTCAGGGGATCAGAGGTGGGGAAGATGGGCAACTTTAAATACCCCAGTGTTATCGTTTCAGAGGGTCAGTACTGGGCTCAGCGCGTGAGTGCAATTATGAAGAAAGCACAGCAGCACCTCTGCTTCCTTGTAGAAGCTTGCAAATATTCAGCAATATATCTAAAACTGACAAGTATATTTTCTGGTTGTATCGTCGCCTAGTATGGAAATACCAGTACCCTTGAATGAAAAATCCTACAAATAGTGGTGGATATGGGCCAGTCCATCATGGGTAAAGCCCTCCACACCATTTAGCACATTGACATAGAGTGCTGTCGCAGAAAAGCAACATCAGTCGTCGTGGACCCCCGTCACTACCCTGGTCATGCTCTCTGCTGCCATCAGAAGGAAAATACTCAGGAACAGTTATTACCCCTCAACTTGAACCAGAGATAACTTCACTCACCCCATCACTGAACTGTTCCCACAACCAATGGACTCACTTTCAGAGACTGTTCATCTCATGTTCTCTGTTTATTTATGTATAATTATTTTTTTCTCATTTTATCACCGTGGTTTCTTGTCCTTTGTACATTTTGGCCATCCAGTTGGGTGTGGTCTTTGACTGATTCTGTTGTGTTTGTTAGATTTACCGTGTATGCCTGCAAAAGTTATTTGAGTGCACTTTGATAATTAATTTACAATGAAGCATACAGTGGGTTTGCTGAAGGTCGCCGTGCATTCCAGTGCCAAGATAACATCAATATACTTTACCTTGAGTGAACTGCCCCCTTCACCTGGTTGAATTGGGGGATGGAGCTGCGCAGTACGTGGTGGGACTCTGCGGATTGAAATAAAACAGAGACGTAGGACATGATGGTCTGAAAGTCCTGGCACAGGCACACATGGTGGGGACAAAGGCATCTGATGTGCTGGCCTTCATCAGGACATTGACTATGGGTCACTTCACAACTGTTCAACTCATTTGTGAGATCATGCAGTATTGTTGGTAGTTCTGCTCGTCCAATTTTAGGAAGGATGGAGAGGACACAGAAAGGATGATACTTGTACTGAGGGTCTTGATTGAATGGACAGGGCTGTTCCCTAGAGTGAAGGACACTGAGGGCTGACCTCATATCATAAGGCCAAGGGCCTGTCTTCCCCAGAGTGGGGAGCCTATGTGTAGGGTGAGAGGGAAATGTGGCATATGTTTAAGGTGAGAGGGAAATGCAAGGGGCAGTGGGTATGTGGGACGAACTGCTGAAGAAAGTGGTAGAGGCAGGGACAGTTAAAAAGACAGTTGTACAGGTGTGTGGATAGAAATGATTTGGAGGGGAATCGGGTTTGATATCACTAGCATGTGTTGAGAAATTTGTTATGCAGCTACAGTACATAAACTGTAGATCACACAAGGAAGTGTCTATGCATATGTGTATATAAATTTAAAAAGCAGTGCAAAAAGAGAATGAGGTAGTGTTCATTCAGGGGCCAAACATGGGCAAATTGGTCTCTCTCTTTGTAAGCCTGTTTAACTGACTGTGTCATTACTGAACTGTGTCAGATCAATGCCAGAAAGTGGCAAATATGCGCACATGTAACCGACTGATTGTGGGCCTGGATCGTAGCTCCCATGCTAAGTAGGCCAGCATGTACCATTGCTAACATAAAGGCCAATTTATACTTGTGCGTCAAATCAAAGCCGTAGGTACAGCGTAGCTGCGTACCCTACGCTGTGGCCTGACGTGCATATCCCCAAAAATGTAGCTACATGTTGCGGCGCTGCAGACCGCAACAGCTGCGATTGGGCCACTTGGTAGCATCGCATTTCCTCCTACACTGCAATAGCTTCCCATTGGGCGACTGAAGGGCAGGGAAGGAACTCTGACTGCAATGCTTTCCATAAAGCTTTACAGACCTCCGAAATTATGGAGGACCCTGTGCTTGATGCCAATTTGTAGCTAGCTGCTACAGCCTGTTGACTTCCACCTGAAGCTAAAACTGGAATGGTGATTGCCAGTCTCTGAGTATATTGTGCGTACAACTGCGAAATAAATGGTTGGAGTCGATGAACCCAATCGTCAAATCTACCTGCTGACATCTGTAAATATTTGAAATGCATTTTCTTGTCCATGTTTCTCAGTGGCCGGACAAGCACAGAAAATTCACCCTCCTTCAGTTTCAGTCGCCATTGTTTGAAGTTTGAGTTTCCTCGTGTTAAGTTTCAACACGAAGAAACTCAACACAGTGGCATAGAAACCCCACCGCCAACTAGCGTTTTGCCGGTGAATTGCAGAGCCATGCAGGCACACCAACACATAAAATGCTCACAACGGCGGAGCCCATTTACGTAGGCTGCGGCGTAAGCTAGTACGCACAAGTATAAATCAGCCGTAACTCAGGTTTAATCATACTACTCCATTGCTCTGTGCAATATATAACAGTTACCTGTCTAACCCTAAACAAGAGTAAATCTGCAGTTGCATTTATTCCTGCAGCGTTTTGTGTGTATTACCAGTCTAATCGTTTTTCCTCCTCTGCTTCTCCTTCCCTACCCCTACCAGGGTGATGCCGATGAGCTGCTCAATCTGACCAAGGGAATAAACGAGAAGGCGCCGTCCTGCAGCCGCATGGAGCTGAACGAGGCCCTAATCAGGAAGATGTCCTATGTGGCAGCGGGAGACCTGGCCCCCATCAATGCCTTCATAGGTGGGGTGGCGGCGCAGGAAGTGATGAAGGTACTTTGTGTGGAATATAAATGTATGCTCACGACAAACGTGAACCAGCCATGACTCCCCCGCCCCCTCCCAATCCTGGACAGAATTGATACATATGCGCAGTATTGATGCTGGGAAAAATCGCTTTTGCTGAGTTGTATTAAGTGAAGTTATACATGGCAAAATAAAACTGCATGATTTTAGTGCAAGTTGAGGGAAATATTAGTCCAAGCTGATGCTAAGGGAAGAACCTGATGGCAGTGGGGCAGAAGTTATTGAACCTTGAGGTGTTGGGAGGTTGAACCTGCTCACCTTTTCCACCGCAGGCGGGGTGGAGATGAGTCTCTACCAAATGAGGTGTAAGGCGCTCCTTCTCTCTGTTAGCCTGCAGGTCACCCTTGGACAAGGTGTAGCACCCGTTGAGTCCCCCCCAGTCATGGTCACGTGAAGCCATGGGAGCAGGTGGTGGATGTTCGTATGAGCAGCTGGTCCATATCACAAGTCCTGGTTATGTGACCACTGACGCCAGACAGACAATTTCTGAAGAGTATTGATGATGGCTGGGGTCACCAGTCTTGTAAAAGCACAGCCCAGAAGAAGGCAGTGGCATACCACTTCTGTAGGAAAATTTGCCAAGAACAGTCATGGTCATGGAAAGACCCTGATTGCCCATGTCATACAACATGACACATAATGGACAAATGATTGTTTGCTGGACTGTACCCTAAGAACCATGATTCGATTCCAGTCTGTTTGTGGAGTTTGCATGTTCTCCCTGTGACCACAACAGTTCCCATTTTGCATTGTAAGGACTTTCATGAATACTGCCTTGTGTGCCATTCTCGTTCCTGTACTATGAAGAGCAAACCAGAGAGAATGCAGAAGAAATAAACGCTGTGTTACTGGCATTACGGAGATTGCATTAGGCTGCGGATATCTTCTCTGGAGAGCTGGAAGCCCTGGGATAACCTTCAGAAATTTATTAAAGCATGAGATATAGGTAAGGTAGGCAGTCATAGCATTTTGCCCAGGTTCGTCGTAATCATTATCTGCTGTGTAGTGTGTCTTATGACGCAGGTGATCTTGGTCTCCTTGACTATGATTGTTCTAGGTAAATTTTTCTACAGAAGTGGTTTGTCATTTCCTCCTATGCTGTGTCTTACAAGAGCTGCCAGAGGAAATGGTAATAATAGGTACAATTCCAGCATTTAGATGACAGGTGAGCAGATGTATGGATTGGAAAGGTTTGGAGAGAGATGGGCCAAAGGCAGACAAGTCGGGTTAGTGTTAATGGACAGCTTTGGCATGGAAAACTTGGACCAAAGAGCCTGTGTCTGCACCAGTTACGGTGTCAATGGCCACATTAGTCCACTTTGATACCTGGACTGAACTATCAAACCCATGAACGAGTTTAGGCTAATCGGCAGAGGGTATCTGAAAATGTATTTTTTTTTCCCACCCAAAGGAATCTGGAATCTGCAATGGACCCCAAGGGGGTGGCGGAGGCAGAGATTCTCACAATAACGTCCTTAGTGATTGCCTGAATGACCAGTGTGTAGACAAGGGAGGGCATGCTGTGAAATGGAGTTGGTATAGAAAATCTGAAGTGGGCTGAAAAGGCCTGTATGTGGGGAGGTTCGGGTCTTCTGGATCTTTCAGTATTGTACTGCCTGCTGCTGACTACCTCCTCTATTTCTCCTCTTTGCAAACTTCAGTCCTGCACTGGCAAGTTCACACCCATCCAGCAGTGGCTGTACTTCGACTGCCTGGAGTCCCTGCCCGAGGACGACGAGCCCCAGCTCACCCACGAAAACTGCAACTTTGTAAGTCTGCCCCATCGAAAGCCGGGTATCCAGTGCGCGTGTTAGCAGCTTCCCAGGGAGCAGTTTTCTGGCGTCAGAGCATCCGTGTGGTTTTAGGCAGGGGCTGGATTACGTCCTTGTTTGTTTCGGTGGAACCCTTCCTGTAATGGGAGAGCATGAAAGGACCCAGCAGAGTCATGTTTGAAGTTGTTGTTGTCTCCTTCTCAGACCGGTCTCCTTACCAGAGGCACCCCACGTTCGAAAAGGACCCCCCGCCCTCACACTTGATCCAGTTGTCACAGGCAGTATTGATCAAACTGGTTCCCAGATAAAATCAGTGCAACCATTGCCTCACAACTGCAGTGACCCTGGGATTCATCCTGGCCTCTGCCACTGTCCATGTGTGTGTGCGTGTGGCTGTATGCCTCTGGAGTTGATCGGCCCCCGGTGTGTAGATGTGGGATGGAATTTGCGAGAACAAAATGGGTTGGAATAAAAATCTATAGGTTGGGTGCAACAGAGCGGGGAGGAATTGCCAGTGCTTCGCATGGAGGTTGTGAACCAGGAACTCCGTGTCTGTCTCTCTCTCCCCCCCCACCACCACCTTGTAGCATCTGAACTAACTGGGGTAGCCTCAGTGGAACAGCGTCATCGCATAGCCCCAGGTGCTTAAGCTTCACCTACCTGGGGCACCATCTGCATGGAGTTTGCATGTTTCCATGACACCCCCAACTCTAGCACATTCTCTGGCTTGGTCTCAACCTCAAAAGTCCTGGCACCCTGTGATCAACATGTAGGGTTGGTGCAGTGAGAGCAAACCAGGGTTTGAATTGGCTGGCTTGCATTCAATGGAGGGAAGAGCCTCTTTTGTGCTGAATCTCTGACTGAGGTTTGTGTACAGATTCCCATCCTGTTTGATCATTCCTATTCTGCTCTATCTCCCTCCATTCAGAGGAACTGTCGCTACGATGGGCAGATTGCAGTGTTCGGTGCAGCCATGCAGGAGCGACTGTCAAAGCTAAAATATTTCCTGGTAAGTGCTCAGACCCCGAATGCATGTGCTGGTGTTGGTCAGACCACACTTGGAGAGCTGTGAACAGACTGGGGCCCTTATCAAAGAAAGTGTGTATTTGAGAGGGCCTAGAGGTTCATGAGAATGATCCTGTGAATGAAAGGATTAACGTATGAGGAGTGTTTGGCTCTGGGCCTGTACTCACTGATGCTCAGAAGAATGGGGGTGGGGGGGGAGCTCATTGAAATCTATCAAATACTGATAGACTGGATGTGGAGAAAATGTTTCTTATAATGGAGGAGTCTAGAACCAGAGGGCAGAACTTCAGTATACAAGGACGATCCGTTAGAACAGAGACGAAGAGGAATTTCTTTAGCTAGAGACAAGTTCCCTCTAATTTGTAATGACTGCTGTGCGCAAAAAAAAAACATGACGGTGATGCCATTACAGCATCTTGGAGTTCAATTCCGGTGCCATTCTGTTAGGAGTCTCTATACGTCCTCCCTGTGGGATGGTGAGTTTTCCCCAGGCCCTCCGATTTCCTCCCACAATCCAAAGACATACCGGGTAGGTTAGTTGGCCGTTATATATTGTCCTGTGATCAGGTTAGGGTTGATCGGGTTTGTCGGGGGTTGCTGGTGTGCCGTGGCTCTTGGGTTGGGAAGGGATGCTGTATCGCTAAGTAGAAATAGAAACATAGAAAACCTACAGCACAATACAGGCCCTTCGGCCCTCAAAGTTGAGTGGACACCCAGCGCCTTTTCCCCAGGGCAGACACGGCGAATATGAGGGGGCATCATTTTAATGTGATTGGAGGAAAGTGTAGAGGTGACATTAGGTAGTGGTGGGTGTGTGGAACACACTGCCAGGGGTGGTGGTAGAGGCAGATATATCAGGGATATTTAATACCAAGATGAACTGTGTTGTACTGTTTTGTGTTCTATAAATGACCTTGTAACCGTGTCCCTTCCCCAAGTCTTGCCCAGTAATGGAAACATCTCCCAATTGGACTCCCCTCAGCATCTCCTCTATTCCAGATTCTAAACTTACAACTTAGATCCGTCCTGGGAGAAGATATCCCTCTTATCACCCAAGTCTCTCCTGAATGGTCCTCAGTTGCCAGTATCACATAGCCCTACAGAGGACACTGTGTGTCCACTACACACAGTATAGTCTCACCCTCCCACCATTACCAACCTTATCCTGCAGATGCTGGGCTCAAGTGTTAAAGCATTTGCTAGAAGGATGGGATCCTTGACATTTTGGGTCAACTCTGCACTGGGATGTCAACATTTCCTTTCCACCACACATGCTGCTCGACACAATAGCAATCTCCTACTGGATCTAAGACACTTGGTCTAGTACATAGAGGGGAAGGGTTTAGAAGACTATTGGACTGACTTTGTTGGGCATGATTGGCAGGGATGGGTTGGGCTGAATGGTCTGTGATTTACAACTGTAATGCAACATCCCTCCACACTGTCCTATCACACACTCCCGGCTTCAGACACAGAGTGATACTCCCTCCACACCATCCCATCATACACTCCCAGGGTCAGACACCAAGTGAAGCTCCCCCCACACCATCCCATCACACACTCCCTGGGTTAAGGCTGCAGGGAGGGTGTTTTTTATAAACTGGGGAGCTGCCACTCCGTGGTGTGACATCGCCTGTACAGCCCTACCCACCCGTGACTGGTCTTTTATCTCTGCACAGGTGGGCGCCGGCGCCATAGGCTGCGAGCTGCTGAAGAACTTTGCCATGATCGGCCTGGCCTGCGGTGAAGGGGGTGAACTCACCGTCACCGACATGGACACCATCGAGAAGTCTAACCTCAACCGCCAGTTCCTCTTCAGACCCTGGGATGTGACGGTGAGAAGGTGGTGGTAGGGGAGAGATGTGAGGGATGGTGCAAGGAAGCATCGTCATTCAAATCTTAATGGGGGGTGTTAAGGTGCCCTTCGCCCCACTGTAACTGTGACCAGCACTGCCGTGAGCAGTAAGAGTTCTTGTCAGTTCATGGCCGGATTCTTTTCATATCTGAGGTGGTATACAGAATTTCTGTCTGGCACAAGGTGCCTACAGCCTTGTAACAGCCGGCAAATCGCTCCCACTGTTATCCCAAACTCTCGTCTGAATGTACGGACTGAACACAAGTCGGGCATTTGTAATCCAGCATGGATCTGTGAGTGTGGGCTAGCCGCTTGGCAGCCGTTTCTAGTCAGAAGCTTCTCCCAAACCGGTTGACCTTCGGTTCTGCCGAGGGAGTGGAAGGAAATGGAGTGCGGATTGAGCTCAAGGGGTCATGGGAAAGTTCAGTGGATGGGGGAAGAGGAATGTGGCACTGATACAGTCTTCCTCATTTTCACCTCTCCTAGAAAATGAAGTCTGAGACGGCAGCTGCTGCCGTGAAGCAGATGAATCCGAACATTCGAGTCACGGCACACCAGAACCGCGTTGGACCTGACACTGAGAGGATCTATGACGACGACTTTTTCGAAGCTCTGGACGGTGTGGCCAATGCACTAGACAATGTCGATGCCAGTGAGTACCTCCTGTCTCTTGGCCGCATTCCTGGTGCCCTTGCTTGTGGTCAACTTTAGAACTAAGGGGAAGAGAATTCCCTTTTCAAGAATGTGTCTGGCACAAATCCATTCCCCCTCCCCCCCGCCACCCACCCTAGACTGTTTAACTCTCTGTCTGTTTGCTGGCTCTTTGTACAAGCTCTCAGCTCGTGCATTCTTTCCCCGATAGACCATAGATAGCATCCAATTCAAATGCAGCCCTCCTTTGTGCAAACTCGTGCCCTCTACTGACGTGGGGGTGGGGTGGGGGATACAGTCAACATAATCATGGACCCCACCCACCCTACATTCCTATTAGGCAAAAGATACAAAAGTCTGAAAGCAGATGCCACCAAGCTGAAGGGCAGCTTCTTGACCCACTTGTTATCAGACTCTCGAACCTATGTTCCTACACTAAAGATCTCTCAATTTATCTACCTCACTGTGGCCCGTGAGATATATTTGTTCTATCTGCACTGCTCTCTCTCTATAACCTTGTTAATACCAATATCTAATCAGCCCATCATGTGCCAGGAACTCAGTGCATAAAAGCATGTAGATAGGGTCAAGAGGTGGGAAGAAATATGAGCCACATGAGTTTGACTGTGGAATAATTGTTGGTGCCAGGTGGGGTGGTTCGAGTACCTCTCAGACTGTTGATGATCTGAGATTATCACGCACAAGCCTCTGAACTCTAGAGCAGGGATTCCCAACATAAAAAAGGGTTCGGAGCCTCTGCTCTGGGGTCTAGCGTTTACAGAGAATGGTGTGGAGAAAAACAAAAAAAAAATCTGCTGAGCTGCAGTTCTGTGGTTGAAAGCACCTTGTTAATGAGAGAGGTCAGAGGAGAATGGCCAGACGGTTCAAGCTGGCAGAAACGTGACCGTAACTCGAATAACCGTGTGTTACGGCAGTGGTGTGCGGAAAACCATCTTTGAACGCAGAGCACCTCAGGCCTTGGGCTACGGCAGCAGAAGACCACAATGGGTTCCACTCCTGTACCTAATAAAGTGGCACAGTGTGTGTGTATCCTTTCCTTTGTATTACAGTCTACTAGTGTAGGGAGCAATCTGTCTGCAACAGATTTACACTGTACCTTAGTATATACGACAATAATAAACCATGTACAACACATCAGGCAAACTTACCTTCCCAGACTCTCCTTCAGAGTGCCTGTTGGGTCTTCTACTGGTCTGTTTGGGCAACTTGGAGATAAGCTTCCATGGTGGTCTGTTGGTCCAAGTGAATCTTAAACTGTGTGATGTTCAACTAAGGCAGGGGTTCCCAACCTTTTTTATATACCATGGACCTCTACATTAACTGAGGGGTCCGTGGACTTCAGGTTGGCAACCCTGAGCTAAGGGTCACTGCTACATCAGAAACTCCAGGCTGATGGGTTACTTAGCTGCTGTAACTTGCCCTGGTGTGTACTGTAGGTGGCAAAGCCAGAGGATAGTGGATGGGGGGGGGGGGCTTCTTAAGCCCTTCACAGCTGTCTGGGTGTAGGACGCCAACAGCAGCTTGCCAGATTCCTCTGTCGTGCATCAGTCTTTCAGGTAAAAAATCTTTCCTCTCCCAAGGATGAGGTCTCCGGAGCCTCTGGTGCTTCTGTAGCACTGGGTTGTTACGGAATGGGGTGCTAGCCCCGTGACCAACCTTTTTTGCCACCATGGTTGGGACCGTCCATTGTAGAGTTTGGGGGTGTGGGGAATAAAATTCAATTTATGTGAATATATGCTTGATGGGCTGAAAGGCCTTATAACCATATAACAATTACAGCACAGAAACAGGCCATCTCGGCCCTTCTAGTCCGTGCCAAACTCTTACCCTATCCTATTCCCACTGACCTGCAGTCAGCCCATAACCCTCCATTCCTTTCCTGTCCATATATCTATCTAGTTTAACTTTAAATGACAACATCGAACCTGCCTCAACCATTTCTGCTGGAAGCTCATTCCACACAGCTACCACTCTCTGAGTAAAGAAGTTCCCCCTCATGTTACCCCTAAACTTTTGTCCTCTAATTCTCAACCCATGCCCTCTTGTTTGAATCTCCCCTACTCTCAATGGAAAAAGTCTAGCCACGTCAACTCTATCAATCCCCCTCATAATTTTAAACACCTCTATCAAGTCTCCCCTCAACCTTCTACGCTCCAAAGAATAAAGACCTAACTTGTTCAACCTTTCTCTGTAACTTAGGAGATCAAACCCAGGCAATATTTTAGTAAACTTCCTCTGTACTCTCTCAATTTTATTGACATCTTTCCTATAATTCGGTGACCAGAACTGTACACAATACTCCAGATTTGGCCTTACTAATGCCTTATACAATTTCAACATTACATCCCAACTCCTATACTCAATGCTCTGATTAATAAAGGCCAGCAAACCAAAAGCTTTCTTCTCCACCCTATCCACATGAGATTCCGTCTTCAGGGAACTATGCACCATTATTCCTGGATCCCTCTGTTCTAAAGCATTCTTTACTGTCCTACCATTTACCTTGTTCTGTGCTATATCACCTTACAAAGGCATTAAGAGTTAAGTCTAGAGGACAGGTTCCCAACCTTTTTGATGCTATGGATGTTTACCATTAACAAAGGGATCCCTGAGTTAGAGGTAATCTCCCCACTCATAAACTGATATACTATCAGCATATGATGCGGCAGTGCAGAGGGAGCTTCACCTGGTGTCTGGGCCCAGGAGTTTCTGATAAGATGGTGCAGAACAAGGATTCCCAACATTTTTTATGCCTCAGACTAATATCATTAATCAAGGTCTCTGTGGACCTCAGGTTGGGATTCCCTAGTGTAGAGGGGGCTTCATTCTATTACTGACCCTGGGATTGTGTGATGGGATTATGTAGATGGAACTTCACTCTGTGTCTGACTCTGCAAGTGTGTGATGAGATGGTGCAGGAGGAGTTTCACTCTGCATGTCCCAGGGAGAGTGTGATGGGATTATGTAGAGGGAACTTCACTCTGTGTCTGACCCCAGGAGTGTGTGATGGGCTGGTGCAGAAGGAGCTTCACTCTGCATGTCCCTGGGAATGTGTGATGGAATGGTTCAGAGGGAGCTGCAGTCTGCCTGGCCTCGTGAGTGTGTGATGGGATGGTGTATATGTCTCACCCATACTGTGCTCCTTTCGCCCCCCCCCCCACCCCCGCACAGGAATGTACATGGACAGGAGATGTGTGTACTACCGCAAGCCCCTGTTGGAGTCAGGGACTCTCGGCACCAAGGGCAACGTCCAAGTGGTCATCCCTTTCCTCACCGAGTCTTACAGCTCCAGCCAAGACCCCCCAGAGAAATCCATCCCCATCTGCACCCTCAAGAACTTCCCCAACGCAATAGAGCACACCTTGCAGGTCAGTCCTGGCTGGCACTCAGAGGTAAACAGGTGTCCACTGCCCTCCGGGGAGATGCCCAGAGTTGAGTGACTGGGCTTCTCCGTCCTGTGGTGCGACAGGTTACCTCGCGGTGTCGCAGTACATGGATGTGTTGCCTCTCATCGCCAGAGTTTTTAATTACTAAGGTGGAGCCTGAGCGGGAACGTCTTCACTGATGGGGTGGTGCGAATGTAGAACGAGGTGCTAGCTAAACTATTGCACCATTTAAGAGAAATTTGGGTTGGTACGTGGAGATGAGGGTTTTGGAGAGGTATAATCTTTCCTGTAATTTGATGGAAGTAGGCAGAATGTCAGGCTGGCATGGGCTGGAGTGCTCTATGAAGTTCTCTCTGCAAACTCTCCAAAGCCTCCGCATCCTTCTGGTAAAAGGGTGACCACAACTGCACAGTTCTACGGGACAGATATCAATAAGATTCAAAGAAGGCAGAGACAACCTACAAGGATGTTGCTGGGATTTAATGACCTCAGTTAAAGGGAAAGGTTGAATAGGTTAGGGCTTTATTGTCTGGAATGTAGGAGAATGAGGGGCGATTTCATTGAGGTATACAGACTAATAAGAGGGATAGGGAGGGTAAATGCAAGCAGGCTTTTTGCACTGAGGTTGTGTTGAGGTACACAAGCTGCCAGCGGGCATTTAGATGTGGGTTCGATTGGAACATTTAAGAGAAATTTGGATAGGTGCATAGATGGCAAGGTATGGTCGATGAAACTAGACAGAATAATGGTTCAGCATGGACTGTGGGCCGAAGGGCCTGTTTCTGTGCTGTTGTGTTCTATGACTGACCAACGGTACCCACTACCAAGTGGGGCATAACATAAGTTTTATTCAGCTATAATACGTAATCAAAGTCGAAGGAAGACAGTGTACCATAAGTGTCAAAAGTAAATTAATTACCACAATACCAGAACCCTAATGTTACCATAATGTTACTCTGAGGAACACACATCAAAGTTGCTGGTGAATGCAGCAGGCCAGGCAGCATCTCTAGAAAGAGGTACAGTCAACGTTTCGGACCGAAACCCTTTCAGGACGAGGGATCTCGACCCGAAACTCAACTGTACCTCTTCCTAGAGATGCTGCCTGGCCTGCTGTGTCCAGCAATTTTTGTGTGTGTTGCTTGCAATTCCAGCATCTGCAGGTTTCCTCGTGTTTGCGTTACTCTGAGGTTAATTTTCTTGCAAATGTCTACGGGGGGAGAAAGAAACTAGAGTTTTATGAAAAACTGTACATAAAGACTGACAAATAACCAATGTGCAAAAGACAAGCTGCAAATTAAAGAAATAATACTGAGATCATGAGTTGTGAGGAGTCTTTAAAAGTGAGTCTATAGATTGTAGAATTGGTTTAGGGTAGCGGTTGAATGAAGTTCCCTGATGGTGCTAGAGGAACATTTCCTGAACTTTTTGGAGTGGGATCTAAGGCTGAGAACCTGAGCCAAAGGTGGGACCTCACATTTAAGAGAAGTTTGGATAGGTATGTGGATAAGAGAGGAGGGTCTGGATGCTAGTAGATGGCACTGATGCTCTATGACAATGACATTATGACCCTGTGTCCTGCCTCCATCTGTCTGCATGTGTGGAGTTTTCACTCTCTCTCCCCGTGACTGTGGGTTTTCCCCCTAGGCATTCCCACATTGCAACAACGTGGAGTCAGTGGGTTCATCAGCTGCTGTAATTAGCCCCCAGGTTGGAGATATGGATTAGCGGTGGCATCTTTTGATTTCGAAGTAATGGGCCCCTCTGGTCCAATGATCCGGCGTTCCCCAATTACAGCCATGTGACCAATTAACCTACTAACCAATACGTCTTTGGAAATGTGGGAGGAAACCAGAGCACCCGGAGAAAATCCACAGTGTCATGAGGAGAGTTATAAACTCCTTACATGGAGAGAATTGAACCCAGGTCACTAGTGATGTAATAACATAATTGAGGATGGGGGCTGAGGGGGGTAGGAATTTGCAGATTGAAATGGCAGTGTGTGTATGACTGGCTTGATAGTCAGTATGAACTCCCGTGGGCTGTAGGGCCTGTTTCCATGTTGAAACACAGCATTGAACTAGGCCTTTCAGCCTACTGAGTCTGTGCTAACCATTTGCACTGAACCCATTAATTCTTCCTCGCCTTCCTGTCAGATCCCTGCAGATTGTTCCCCTTGTCCACATACTGAGGGCTGATTAACCTTCCGACCCTACATGTTGCTGGGTTGTGAGAGGAAACCTGGGGGGGGGGGATGGAATGGGGGTGTGAGAAAGTGGGGACAGTTGCAGGGAGAATTCGCAAACTCCACACAGTTGACAAGACCCGTCCCAATCAGAACAGTGAGGGTCAAACAAGAAGTAACGAGATCAGACCCAAAGATCAGGACACTAGAGTCATGAGGTAATACTTCTGTTTGCCCGACCTCTTCTCCGGTCAGGATGGGGTTTCTTGGCTGCTCCTTGGCTTGTAGATAGGTGAGCACAAGGGCAAGTGTTTCCTGTGTGGTGGTGGGGGGGTTGTCATTGGTGCTAAGATGGAGCCAAGCGCGTCTGCTGGCGGTTAGGTGCAGATTTATAAATCTGGGTTGGTGTATGTTGGCCGGGGTGTCAGAGAAGAGGCACGGCCTTCCTGTCCGTATTTTCTGCGGGTGAAGGGGGATGGGGGCTTGCCTCCCACACTACAATCCTCCCTGTTGCCGTGACAGTTCGTGGAGAGCAGCTGTAGGTGTACAAGACATCCCTGCTGTAGGGGAGGGGGCAGGGAGGTCGGGTATCAATGCCAGCTGAGCAGCGCACACTCTCTAACCCTCAACTCTCCTTGCTCCGCAGTGGGCTCGTGACGAATTCGAAGGGCTCTTCAAGCAGCCCGCGGAGAACGTCAATCAGTACATACAGTAAGTTGATCTCTGCTCTCTCGAGGCATGGGGAGGGTGGTTGGAGTGGGGCGTTTGCCATCTGCAGTTGTCCTGAAACCAAATAAATGGAGATCAGAGCTAGGCAGCAGCCCCAGTGCCAATACAATACTGGAATCTGGGTGCCTTCTCTATCTTTGCCCAACCATCTTAATTTCCTGCTTGAGAAGGTGGGTGAGGTGAGGCACCCCAAATTTCTGCAAGTCTGTGTGGGGAAGGATCTCCCACTCAGGAGATTAAGGTTTGACAGGCGGTGACGGGTTTGGGCAATGCTACTGGAGTAGCACCATCTACAAGGGGTAATTGCAGTACCCCTTGTAGATGCTGTACGCCGGTGATGAAGGGAATGAATGGGTTAGTGAAAACAGGCAGTTCATAGCACGGACCTGCTGGGCTGAAGGGCCTGTTTCACTCTGACTCAAGAATTGGTGTTCCTCTTTGCTTCCCTGCATATGACTAATTTCCTCTCTTTTCATCCCCCTCCCCTGCAGGGATTCCAAATTCATGGAACGCACATTGAAGCTGCCCGGAGCTCAGCCCCTGGAGGTGTTGGAAGCTGCTTTCAAAAGCTTAGTGACGGACCGTCCCAAGACCTGGGAGGACTGTGTGACCTGGGCCCGAAACCACTGGCAGATCCAGTACAACAATAACATCCGTCAGCTGCTACACAACTTTCCGCCTGACCAGGTGTGCTGCCTTTCCAACGCACCGTCGTCATGGATCTCCACTCCGAGGGGACAGGATCAGACAATTCAGCCCCTCTTTCTTTTCCAACTCCATTCTCTCACTTTCTCCCTTAAACTCCCTTACCAATCCACCTCTGCCTCAAATGCACCCAATAACCATCTGTGACAATGAATTCCACAGACTCACCAAACTTTGGCTAAAGAAATTCTTCATCTGTTCTAAATGGACTTCACTTAATTTTTAGGCATTACCCTTGGGTCATAGACCCTCCACTGATGGAAGCATCCTCTCCATGAATGCTCTGTCCGTGCCTTTCAGTATCCGGGAGGTTTCGATGAGATTCCCTTCATTTTTCTGCACTCCACTGAATCCAGGCCCAGGGATAGCAGATGTTCCCCATACATTCCTAAGATTGCTCGTGAACCAGCTATGGACGGTCTCCATGGCCAGCACATCGTTGGACAGGCGGCCAAAGTTGCTCTTAGTATTCCAAATGCGGTCTGACATCACCTTATAAAGCCTCAACAGTTCCTTCTGCTGGATCTAAAATGAATACTAATGAGGAATTTCTCTTGCTCCTGACTCAATCTGTGAGTTGAGATTAATCCTGATCGAGGATTTGCAAATTCCTTTGCACCACCTCTTTCTAGCTTCCCATTCTTATTCTGACATATTAGTTCATGGCATTCTCTACTGCCACAATGAGGCTAAACACAGGGGCAACACCTCATTTTCTTTCTGCATAACCTCCAATCAGATGGCATTTATGTCTCTTAACTTCCATTAATCACTTTCCTCTAGTCTTTCCATTCCCCATTCTGACTCCCCTCTTCCCCTTCTCACCAGCACAGCAGCTCCCTCTGGTGTCCCTTCCTCCCTTTCTCCGAAAAGCTTCCTCCTTCATCCTTACGTCTTCCACCTGTCGTCTCCCACCTGTCGTCTCCCAGCTTCTTTCTTCATCAACCCTTCCCCACTCAAATGCCTTCCCCTTCACCTGGTCTCACCAATCACCTGATAATTTGTGCTCCTCACCTCTCCAGTATCTGCATCTCCCCCTTCTGTCCAGTCCCGATGAAGGGTCTCAGCTCGAAATGTCGACTGTTCATTCAATTCCATAGATGCTGCCTGACCTGCTGAGTTATATAGTGATAGAAAAGTACAACTTTGGCCCATCTAGTCTGTGCCAAACCATTTTCACTGCCTTTTCCCATCGACCTGTACTGGGACTATATCCCTCCATACCCCTCCTATCCATGTACCTATCCAAGCTTCTCTTAAACATTGAAATCAAGTTCGCAAGCACCACTTGCGCCAGCAGCTTGTTCCACACACTCACAGCCCTCTAAGTGAAGTTACCCATAAATATTTCGCCTTTCACCCTTAATCCATGACCTCTAGTTGTAGTCCCACCCAACTTCAGTGCACAAAGCCTGCTTGCATTTACCTTATCTATACCCCTCAATTTTGTATCAAATCTCCTCTCAATTCCTCTATTCCAAGGAATAAAGTTCTAAAGTTCCTCCAGTATTTTATGTTGTCCCCTGGATTTTCAGCATCTTCAGAATCTCTTGTTACTGAATTCTCTCCCCATTTAGAAAATGCTCTCCACCTTTCATTCTCTATACCGGAGTACATAACCCCAGCTTGTAGCAGCATTGTGAACAAATTGACTCAGCTGTCACTGCATGAATCGTGCCTAACTCTTTCTTTTATCCCACTCTCCCCAGGTCACAACTTCTGGCACTCCCTTCTGGTCCGGTCCTAAGAGGTGTCCTCACCCACTGGAGTTCGACATGCACAACGTAAGTGTCGGTGGCCCATCGTGGGGGGGTGGGGGGAGCATTTAAAGCCGGCATCCGCATTCCCGCATCCCAAAGGGCGAGGCTGTCCTCTACCCCTTGTCTGACCTCTCCCAGCACTGAGCACTGCTTTCAGAACACAACAACTTAGCAGCAGCTGTCAGGCCATTTAATTTCTGAAACATCAACCTATCCCAGGCTCTGCCTTCTGGGTTAGTGACCCTCCATTTGATAGATACTGCAAATTATCTATCACTTTGACACTAATAATATTACTCCTGCAACTCTGAGATAAGAGAATTCCATAAGACAATTGGAATTCTGCCCCATCAAATCTGCTCCATCATTCTATCATAGCTGATTTATTATTCCTTTCAACTTCACTCTCCTGTCTTCTCCCTTTAATCCTCGATGGCATTACTAGTCTGGAACCTATCGACCTCTGCTTTAAATATACCCAATGAAGGTCTCTACAGCTGCCACTTATTCTAGTGCACGCCTTAACCACTTTGCTGGTGGTTTCAGCCACTCAGTCTTCGTGTCTCTGGAAGAGGCGCCCCATCCCGGTATCCCAGCTATAGTCTCTTTATCTGGGTGAGCGATGCTTCCGTTTCAGCGGTTGGGGGCAGGGGGATGGTTACAGATTTGAGTGCGTGGCCCTCCGTATGCTGGCGCGAGCTCACGGGCCAGGCAGCTAGCACATTCTAAAGTTTGCTTGTGTGTACGCACACACATGTGGAACCCAGTAAGACCAAAGAATTGATTGTGGACTTCAGAAAGAGTAAGATGAGGGAACACACACCAGTCCTCATCGAATCAAGTGGAAAGGGTGAGCAATTTCAAGATCCTGGGTGTCAACATCTTTGAGGATCTATCCTGGTCCCAACATGCCGATGCAGTTACAACAAAAAAAGGCATGGCAGTGGCTATATTTCATCAGGAGTTGGCGGAGCTTTGCTATGTCACCAAACCCACTCGCACATTTCTGCAGATGTACCATGGAGAGCATTCTAACTGGTTATATCACTGTCTGGTATGGAGCGGCCACTGCACAGGATCGAAATAAGGCTACAGAAAGTTATAAACTCAGTCAGCTCTGTCAAGAGCACCAGCCTCCCTCAGCATCCAGGATATCTTCAAGGAGCGATGTCTCAAAAAGTCAGCATCCATCATTAAGGACCCCCAACACCCAGGACATGCTTTGTTCTCATTGCTACCATCAGGAAGGAGATACAGAAGCCTGAAGACACACACTCAACATTTCAGGAATAGCTTCTTCCTCTCTGCTTTCGAAATGATTATTGAACCTATGAACACTACCTCAGTACTTTTCTTGCACTATGTTTAAACACTGTAATTTAGTTTTATTATGTACTGCTGCTGCATAACAGCAAATTTCACAATGTGTCAGTAACATTAAACCTAATTCTGATCATATCTTTGCCAAACACAATACCAAATTAAACCAAGTCCCTTCTGTCTGCACACGGTCCATATTCCTCCATTCACTGCGTATTCATGTCTGTCCTTAAACGTCACAGCACATGTTTCCATGATTACCCACTGCAGATTCCAGGTATCTCTCTGTGTGGAAGCTTTCTCCTCTCAATTTAGATGCATGTCCCCTGGTATTTGATATTTCCACACTGAGGAACTGACTGTCTGCATATCTCATAACTTATAAAGCTCTATCAGATGCCACCCCCCCCCACCACCACTACCCCTTTGGAGAAAAAACAGCACAAGTTTACACAATTTCTCCTTTGTAGCTCATGCCCTCTAACCAGGCAGCATCCCGATGGACCTCTTCTTCACCCTCTCCACATCTTTCCAGTAATGGAGTTGCCACATCCATGTGCTTTACTCAGATGCAGCCTCAAAGATTCATACAGCTGCACGTGATTTCCTACCCCTCGTATTCCAATGAAGGCAAGCTTGCCGTATACCTGTGTTACCACCCTGTCTAATTGTGCAGATCCAAGTACGTCAGGGCTGTGAAGGGCTCTGCCGTTAACTGTGCACATTCGCCCTGCATTTGATCTCCCAAAGTGCAACACTTCACACTTGTCCAGATTAAACTCCGTCTGCCATTTCTCTGCCCATATCCCTACTGTAACCTTCTCAGTCCACAACTCCATTCTCCTAACACACCCAGGTACGTTTATCACCCAAGCCTTCATTGGCAGGAGATGTGTGGATCCAGTACTAATGCATACCACCCCTCCCCATCCGATTTGCAGGCCCTCCACATGGATTATGTAATGGCCGCAGCGAACCTCTTCGCCCAGACCTATGGCATCAAGGGCTCCCGTGACGTGAGCAGCTTGGCCGAGATATTGAAATCTGTCAAGGTGCCGACTTTCACCCCTAAGTCCGGCGTCAAGATCCATGTCTCCGACCAGGACCTCCAGAACTCCAACGCTTCGGTCGGTGAGTGTTTATTTTTAGAGGTACAGCGCAGACGCCACCCAGCACCCCGAATTTAACCCTAGCCTAATCACAGGACAATTTACAATGGCCAATTAACCTACCAACTGGTAGGTGTGCCTTTGGACTGTGGGAGGAAGCCAGAGCACCCCGGAGAAGCTTGTGATTACAGGGATAACATAAAGGCAGCAGCAGGATTTGATCCAGTAGGTTTCAGTGAGATTCCTCCTACACCCCCCCCCCACCAATTCCGAGGCTCCTGAGTGTGGTGAGGGGCCACTTCCTTCTGATTGGGTGACAAGACCCCAAATTTAGAGGGGGTGGGACTTGGGTGGTGTGAGAGAAACACGTGTGTGGTCAATGGGAGGTTATGTCTCTCTCTGTACCCAGACATCCCACCCTGCAAAAACTCATTTCAGGGAGGTAGCACCATCAATTTGCAGGACACTCCCGGGAGAGGTGGGATGTCTGCAATAGAGTAGCTTCTTAGCAGCCAGCCAGCTAGTTTAAATAACGTTAGCTATGCTAATGAACGAATGACACCTGTTAAACTCACCTCAACTTGTCTTTTACAGTCTTAACCCACCATGGGCAATAGAAAAGTCACTGTTGCAAACCGCGAGCAACACTGTCATTATTTTGACCCCTATTAGGCAGGGGTACACTTTCTGGAGTGATGTATGTTTTATATTTTTTTTGGAACACTCTGCCATGGTGCACTCTCACTCGCGCACTCTTTCTTTCTTTCTCTCTTTCTCTCTTTCTCTTTCTCTCTTTCTCTCTCTTTCTCTCTCTCTCTTTTTCTCTCTTTCTTTCTCTCTCTCTCTTCTCTTCTCTTTCTCTCTTTCTTTCTCTCTTTCTCTCTTTCTTTCTCTTTTTCTTTCTCTCTTTCTTTCTCTTTTTCTTTCTCTTTCTTTCTCTTTCTTTCTCTTTCTTTCTCTTTCTTTCTCTTTCTTTCTCTTTCTTTCTCTTTCTTTCTCTTTCTTTCTCTTTCTTTCTCTTTCTTTCTCTTTCTTTCTCTTTCTTTCTCTTTCTTTCTCTTTCTTTCTCTTTCTTTCTCTTTCTTTCTCTTTCTTTCTCTTTCTTTCTCTTTCTTTCTCTTTCTTTCTCTTTCTTTCTCTTTCTTTCTCTTTTCTCTTCTCTTCTCACTCTCACTTTCATTCTCATGGTCACTCGTGTTCTCTCGCTTGCTTTCTCTCGCTCACTCTCAAAAAAATTGATTTCTGTGATATTGTATATAATTTGCGGGCATCAGGGAGCCACTATTCATATGCGGGAGACTCCCGGAACTTCCGGGAGAGGTAGGATGTCTGTTGTACCACTAGACCACCACCTTGTTCTCTGTTGAATTCTCCCTCTGACCACTTGCTGCTGAGCAAAATCCTCGATAATCTTCCTGTATCCATTGCCTTCCTGGGCAGTATTCCTCCAAATATCAGTTCAAAATAAATTTATGATTAAATTACTTATATGTCATTATGATTGGCAAAGGGGGTAAGACTCTTCTCCCCTCTGCTAGCCTGCAGGTCACCCCCCCCCCCCCCCCGATCATGGTCACGTGAAGCCGTGGGAGCAGGTGGTGGATGGCCGTATGACCAGCTGGTGCAGATCACAAGTCCTGGTTATGCAACCACTGACACCAGGCAGACAATCTTTGAGGAGTGTTGATAATGGCTGGGGTCACCTGTCTCATAAAGATGAGGCCCAGAAGAAGGCAATGGCAAACCACTTATGTAGAAAAATTTGCCAAGAACAATCTTGGTCATGGAAAGACCATGATCACCCACGTCATATGACACAGCACGTAATGATGTCATATACTTCCTTGAGATTCTTTTTCTTGTGGACATTCACATAACTACATTGATTGGCTCCCTTGGACAAGCCTCCTGTAGTTGTAAGTGATCCTGAGCGATAGATGCCAGATGATGGGGTTATATTTTATTAATCTTGTGTCTCAAGAGCAGCGCAGGAGACCTGGGTTCAGTCCAGACGTCCAGTATTGGGACCTGAAGTGCATTGCCTGAGGGGGAGGAGGGGCGATAAGAGGCAGAGACTCTTACAGGACTGAAGCATCCAGACCAACTTGTGGCTGGACAAGGCAGAGGAGGGTGGGCCCCGGGATGGAAAATGGAATGGGTATACGTTCATATGTTTAGCATGGACATAATGGGCTGAATGGTCTGTTTCTGGCTGTGGGGCGCAGTCACTGTATGAAGAGAGGTTGATTTCTAGGTCCAGTGGGTATTCATGGGTATACGGAGAGCGAGGGGACATGCCGACGAGATGGGTGATCGCTGTACATTGTTTCGACTGTTGGTACTGACTTGGCAGGGTCCTTGTTTCCATTACTGGTATCATGAGATGCAAGGTACTGAGGAAGATCCTCTGGCAAAGAGGAGCTCTCACCTCCCCTGGCTTACCAGCTTGGTGTTTTATTGCAGATGACAGCCGTCTCGAGGAGCTGAAGGCCACCCTTCCTTCCCTAGAGGCCCTCTCCACCTTCCGGATGTATCCCATCGAGTTTGAAAAGGTACGGGCCTGCACCCTCCCCAGCGCTTGCCGCGCTTGTAGTTTGGCTGAAAGTACAGGCACGTGCAGTGCCTCGCAACTCCAATGACTAGGCTTCAGTTCCGACCTCCTCCAATCTGTGTCTGGAATTTTCAAGTTTTTCCATAATTCCATTCGGCCCTTCAAGTCCCTGCCATTCCATCGTGGCTGATTTATTATCTGTCTCAACCCCATTCCCCTGCCTTCTCCCCCATGACCTTTGATGCTTTTACTAATCAAGAACCTATTAAACTCTGCTTTAAATATACCCAATGACTTGGCCTCTACAGCTGTCTGTGACAGTGAATTACACAGATTCACCACTCTCTGGTTAAAGAAAGCCGCCCTCATCTCTGTTCTAAAGGGACACCCTTCTGTTCTGAGAGTGTGCCCTCTAGTCCGCAACACTCCCACTAGGAAACATCCTCTCCATGTCCACTCTGTCTAGGCCTTTCAATATTCCATAGGCTTCAATGAGACTCTTCCTCTTCCCCACCCCCATGTTCTTAACTCCAGCGAGTACAAGCCCAGGGCCATCAAACGCTCCTCATACATTAACCCTTTCATCCCTGGAATCATTCTTGTGAGCCGCATCTGGACTTCCTACTCTCCACCACTCTGTCCCTGCTCACAAATGCGATCTGACCAATCCCTTATATAAAGCCTCAGCGCCCATTTTGTGGTGCTGTGGGTGCCCCCCATGGTGCTCTGGTTTCCTCCCACCTCCCAACTACAGAGCCTATAAAAAAGTATACATCCACCCCCCACCTCCTCAAGTTTTCATGTTTTATTGTTTTACAACATTGAATCACAGTGGATTTAATTTGGCTTTTTTTGACACTGATCGACAGAATAGACACTTTCATGTCAAAGTGAAAACAGAGTTTCTACAAAGTGATCTACATTAATTACAAATATAAAAATAAAACACAAAATATTTTTTATTTAAGTATTCACCCCCTTTAAGTTTGAACTTTGACTGCCATGGCCCCCACACTCCTATTTTGGGTCAAGTGGATCAGTTCATTGGTATTCATTTTCAGTTCTCTGGCTGCTGTCTCCATCATCATTTGTCTTTGTCTTCCTCTTTCTTTCTTCCCTTCAGTCTTTCCCATAATTACTGTGCATTCTAACTCCTCTTTCCTAATCACATGTCCAATGAAGTCACGTTGCCTTTTCATGTTCTCATACATTATTTCTCTTTTTGTGCTTGCTCTGTTCATGACATCCTTGTTAGATATTTGTTTCATCCATGATATTCTTTGCATCCTCCTCAAAAACTACATCTCTGCTGCTACAGTTTGTTTCCTCATGTAACTAGATATTGTCCAACATTGTGGTAACATTTCAGTGCTCTGAGGCAGGTTGTGATGCCTGGTCAGTTTACTCTTCATTCTCGTAAAGGTGTCTTTTGCCATCCCTATTCTTCTTTTGATGTCCATGTCACACCTGCCATCTGATGTCACCCAGCTTCCTAAGTAGCAAAAGTTATATATTTGTTTTATGTCTTCCCCATTTATTCTCAGCCTGCAGATAGGATTCTCCTTCTTTTTGGATATCACCATACATTCTGTCTTTTTGCAATTGATAGACCCATTTTTGCACTTTCTTCAACAATTATATCAATTGTTTTGTAGTTCTTCAAATCATCAGTGCAGCCAATTGGTTTTAGAAGTCACATAATTAGTTAAATGGAAATCACTGTGTAGTCAAGGAGTTTCAATTGATTCCAGTAAAAATACACCTGTATCTGGAAGGTCCGACTGCTGGTGAGTCAGTATCCTGGCAAAAACTGCATCATGAAGACAAAAGAACACTCCAAGCAACTCCACGAAAAGGTTATTGAAAATCACAAGTCAAGAGATGGATACAATAAAATCCCCAAGTCACCGAATATCCCTTGGAGTACAGTTAAGTCAATCATCAAGAAATGGAGAGAATATGGCACAGCTGTAAATCTGCATAGAGCAGGGTCTAGTGTGGGAGGCCACCTCTGGAGGAGTTACAAGCTTCAGTGGTTGAGAATGCACATGCAAGAACTTTTGCTGGGGTGCTTCACCAGTTGCAGCTTTATGAGAGGGCGGCAAAAAGAAGGCCAGTGTTGGAAAAGAAGCACACATGAAATCTCGGCCCGAGCTTGTTGGACTGTGAAAGACTGTGAAGTTAGTGGAAGAAGGTTCCATGGTATGACGAAAACAACACTGAGCTTTTTGGCCATCAGACTAAACGCTATGTTTGGCATAAGCCAAACACTGCACCTCATCAAAAACAAACCATCCCTACCATGAAGCATGGGTGGTGGCTGCATCATGCTGTGGGGATGCTTCACTGCAGCAGGCCCTGAAAGGCTTGTGAAGGTAGAGGGTAAAATGAATGCAGCAAAATACAGGGAAATCCTGGAGGAAAAC
This sequence comes from Mobula hypostoma, assembly GCF_963921235.1. NCBI lineage: Eukaryota > Metazoa > Chordata > Chondrichthyes > Myliobatiformes > Myliobatidae > Mobula > Mobula hypostoma. The sequence continues at coordinate 28,610,745 of NC_086124.1, forward strand.
TTGATGCAGTCTGTAAGAGAACTGCGACTTGGGAGAAGATTTGTTTTCCAGCAAGACAATAACCCCAAGCATAAAGCCAAATCTACACAGGTTAATGTCCTGGAGTGGCCAAGTCAGAGTTCAGACCTCAATCCAATTGAGAATTTGTAGCGGGACTTGAAAAGAGCTGTTCACTGGCGATCCCCGTGCAATCTGACAGAGCTTGAGCAGTTTTGTAAAGAGTAATTGGGAAAAATTGCAGTGTCCAGATGTGCAAAGCTGATAGAGACCTATCCACACAGACTCAAGGCTGTAATTGCTGCCGAAGGTGCATTTACTAAATACTGACTTGAAGGGGGTGAATACTTATGCAATCAATTATCTTCTGTTTAATAATTGCAATAAATTTAGACCAATTTCTAGAAATCTGCTTTGACTTTGACACACAAGAGTATTTTCTGTTCGTCAGTGTCAAAAAAGCCAAATTAAATACACTGTGATTCAATGTTGTAAAACAATTAAAACATAAAAACTTGCAAGGGGGGTGAATACTTTTTACAGGCATGCTACATGCAGGATTCAAGAACGTCGCCCTCACTGCTGTCCGAATGCTAAACTAGTCACCTTCTACAACCCCTTCCTGGTGGTGCAGCCACAGTCTTAGGCTTCTCGCTCCCCTTCTCTGCTATTGACATTTCATTTCTTTCACAAAAATCTCTGCACCACTCTGCTGTTTTGCACTATATGTTGTATTTGGAGCTGGTTTATTAGTACAGCGGAAAGACAACATTAATATGAATTCTGATCGTCTCCCCTCTGGCCCCTCTCTCTTGACAGGATGACGACACAAACTTCCACATGGATTTCATCGTGGCTGCTTCCAATCTCCGAGCTGAGAACTATGACATTCCACCGGCTGACAGGCACAAGGTGGGTGGCACGTTTGGGTGTGGTGGGGGGGGAACGGGGGAGTGAGCTGATGGTGCTTGAGGGCAGGCTGAACCAGAAGATTATATCCACCGTGATTTAGAGGTTTGTCTTCCATTTCCGAAGCAAATTCTGAATCAGTGGGTGGGGGGTTATTCTGGGATGACAGTCCACGTGTTGACCTGTGGGCTGGTTCGATTCTGCTGTATATAAATAACTTGAATGAAAGCGTAGGTGGCTGTGGATGAAAATGGGCACCACAGTGAGGTAAGGTTAGCGCAGTGTTGTTGGAGTTCACTCCTCTGTAAGGAGTCTCTATTCGTCCTCCCTGTGCACTGTTGGGTTTTCTCTGAGGGCTCCGGTTTCTCCCCACGTTCCAAAAACGTACCGTAGAACGTTAATTGGTCACTGTAAATTGTCTTTGTTATGATTAAATCCGAGTTGTCGAGGGTTGTGCAGTACAGTTCCACGCTGTATATCGAAATTTAAAAAATTAAAATGAGGGTGACTGGCTTGGTAAGTTTGCAGTTCTAGACAGTGAAGTGGTTGTCGAAGACCGTGGCTGGAAATGGTGCTTTCATCCTGGCAAGTGTGGGGGTCAATAAGGGAAAGTACAAGTTAACAACAGGTCCCTCAGGAGCACCGATGTGCATGGGACCGAGTCCACAAAGTGGCTGGAAATTGAGGCTTTTAGACAGGCACATGACTCTGTAAATAGGCTGAATGCAAGCGGGCTTTTCCCACTCTGGGTGGGTGGGATGGCAGCCAGAAGTCATGACTTGAGGGTGAAAAGTTCAAGAGGAAGATGAGGGGAAACTTCACTGAGGGTGATGAGAATGGAACGAGCACCAGTGGTGCATGTGAGCTCAGTTTCAACGTCTGCGAGAAGTTTGGATACGTACATGGTTGGTAGAGGTGTGGAGAGCTATGGGAACTGCACTTGGAGCATAGACCCGGTTTAAGGGGAACAGACCCCTGCTTGCTTCTGTTGTTTGCATGATTTGTGTTTTTTTCCTTTCTGGGTGTTGGTCTTTTTTTTAATTGGGTTCTTTTGGGTTTCTTGTTTTGTGGCTGCCTCGAAGCAGACAAGTCTTAAGGTAGTATAATTTATACTTTGTAGTTTAAATCCTTTGAGTAGGCAGTTTAAATGGTTTGGCATGCACTAGATGGGCCAAAGGGCCTGTTTCCGTGCTGTACTTTTCTGTGACTCTTATGAACATCCAGGGAATGGAGGGTCATGGACCGTGTGCAAGTCTAAGGGCACGTTCTCTGTTCTCTGAGGTGGGAAAGGGAGGATGTCTGGTTGCAGCCCATCTCTGACCCTCTGCCCTCTTTCCCTTCTCTCTCCCTGCCATAGAGCAAGCTCATCGCCGGCAAGATCATCCCAGCCATCGCCACCACCACGGCGGCCGTGGTGGGACTGGTTTGCTTGGAACTCTACAAGATCGTCCTGGGCAAGAAGAAGCTGGAGTCCTTCAAGAATGGCTTCCTCAACCTGGCCCTGCCCTTCTTCGGCTTCTCCGAGCCAATTGCTGCACCAAAGCACACGGTAAGGTTGACAGAAGAGCATCCCTGTGCAGGGAGGGTGATGAGGACACTCACGCTTGGTGTGAAGGCAACCCCCCCCTCCCCCCCCCGCAGCCTTCCAAGGTGATGGTGGCTGAAGTCTCCCGAGGGAGGGGGGGTGGGTGAGTGGTCTCATTGGAAAGGCAGGCCTTTGTATGGGTGGGACAGTCCCTTGTCATATAGTTGGGGAGTCTTGGACCAGAGGGCACAGTTTCAGAACGGAAGGACATCCCTTTTGAACAGAGATGAGGAATTTCTTTAGCCAAAGGGTAGCGGATCTGGAATTCATTGCCACAGATACTGTGGAGGCAGATGGGTTCTTGATTAGTAAGAGTGTTAAAGATAACGAGGGAGAAGGCAGGAGAATTGGGTTGAAAAGGAAAATAAATCAGCCATGATGAAATGGCGGAGCAGACGTAATGCTCCAAATTGCCTGATTTGGCTACTGTGTCTGATGGTCATAGGATATCCATCGTTCTCCTTGAACGGATCAGGTACAACAAAGGGAGGCCGGGTGATTTTTGTCCTCCTCGGATCTCCTGGGCCAGTTTATAGGCAGAAACTGTGTTGTGTTACGGGGCCCAGGATTGAGATGTCTGTTGGGTCACAGAGTTTGGGGTGGTGTGGCGGGACTCCTACAGGCAGCCTTGTTGCAAAGTATGTATCACAGGTATTTTATAACAAGTGTCAGATACACCATGTATCCGTCCAGGCATACCCAGAGCTCACTGGTTATTCTTTCTTGCCCCCACCCTTCTCTACAGTACTACGACAAAGAGTGGACACTGTGGGACCGTTTTGAAGTGACAGGTGTCAAGGGAAATGGAGAGGAGATGACCCTCAAGCAGTTCCTGGATTACTTCAAGGTGAGCACGGCTCTGTGTGTATTGGAGGGCTGGGGATCGTTCTGGAGAAGCCCCTCAGCCCACCTCTTCTCTTTCCCTCCCCAGTAACTCAACTCCAATCACCCAGGTTGATCACAATGTCTTGCTGCTTGAGTGGAGTTTGCATGTTCTCCCTGTGATTTGTAAGTTTCCTCGTGGGTCCCAATGTCCAAATGATGTGCTAATTTGTTTTAATCAGAGGCTGTAAATCTACCCCCATTTTTAATTCCCCCCCCCCCCCCCCCAATTTGGATTATGGGAAGCAACCAGAACCCAAGGAAAAGCCACGTGATTCCACAGGGAGGAATTAAACTGAAGTCTGGTGCCCCGAGCTGTAATTGCATTGTGCCAACTCTATGCTACCGTGGTGCCAACAACATGGAGGTCGCAATCATGAAAATAAGGTGTTACAGCACAAGGAAAGTGTGTTGCAGGCAGACAATAAGGTGCAGGAGCCACGATGAGATTGATCGTGAGGTCGCGAGTCATGTTAAGGCAGTGCTGCGGAAGGCAAATGCAAAGTTGGCATTCATATCGAGAATATAAACTCATGGGTGTAAGGCCAATGTTCCCTCTAATTTGTAATGACCAGTGTGCGCAAACATCTTGTGCTGTGCAATTTTTTGCCCTGTGACAATAACCTGTGTGCACTGAATAATTTGAATAAAAACAGAATAAACAAGCCAGTTCTAAAACCTGCAGACAAATCAACGCAAACTCCACGTTGTCAACACTGTCTACTCCAGAAACCGGAAAAGGAAATGTGTACATTTGTGAAATAGACTCAACATGCCGTTGAGGTAGATGGTGACAACATTTCGTGCACTGGTAGCAAAAGGCGTGTGCACACCTTAGAAGGAACATTACATTGATCAGACCACAGTTGGAACATTGAATAGTTTTGGGCTCCTTATCTGAGCTGCTGAGCTCCAGGTCCCACCATCTGCAATCCCTCGTGTCTCCGCCTGGCCTGTTTTGTTAAAGCTGGCAGTAATGCATGAGCTGGCATTCAAGACAGTCCAAAAGGGGTCACAGAATTCCATAATCTGAGCCCTCTGGCTATTGGAAGCAATTGACACTGAACTAGAGGTCCCAAGTTACAGATGGGGATTAATTACCGCAGGGGGTTTCTGGACTGGGAGAGGGAGAATGTCTCATTCTCTTTCTGTCTCTCTCAACAGAATGAGCACAAGCTGGAGATCACGATGCTGTCGCAGGGAGTCTCAATGCTCTATTCCTTCTTCATGCCTGCTGCCAAGCTTAAGGAGAGGATTGAGCAGCCGTAAGTATGGGCGTACCAGCCAAGGCTGTCTGTCGTCATCCACCCCCACCCCTTCTCCCTGACTCCCTGGATTTAGCTGCCACTGTCATTCAGAAGGACTCCAGTGCTCCCATCCCAGCTTTCCAGTGGGACAATTGCAGCACACTCCCCTTCCTTATGGGACAGTCCTGTGAGCCCTTCCTTTCCACCCACACTGTCTCGGTGAACCCCTGACCCCTCCCTATCTCAGCCCTACCTCCCTCGCAACCTTCTACCCTCAATAATAGCCCACCCCACCCCCCCCAATTCCTGTTGCTCCGTTTCCTGCCACCTAAGCTCCAATCATTCTGTGTCTTGGACACCATCCTTTTCCAATGCCTTAATGTCTGCTCTGACTCGCCTCTTCTCTTCCCAAACACCAGGATGACTGAGATCGTCACCAAAGTCTCCAAGAAGAAGATTGGCAAGCACGTGAAGGCGCTGGTCTTCGAGCTGTGCTGTAATGACGAGAATGACGAGGACGTGGAGGTCCCCTACGTGCGATACACCATGCGCTGATTGGGCTCTGGGGCAGGGATGGTCAGGGAGGTTTGCCGGGTCGAGGGTGGTGGGCTGGAATCCTGAGCATGAACCCTTCACGCAGCTCCTGAGGTTCGTGGGTGTCCCTCTCCTCCCTTCTTTCACTTCCCCAAAAGCCTGTTCTAATAGGGTTTAGCAACCTCTAGCTGTAAGCATGCCATACACTGTAGCTAAGATCATTCCACACCATCCCCTCCTTCCTCCCCCAATACAACAACTGAATGCAGGACTTCATCTCCCTTGTCCGGCCGTCAACACTCCCTCCTCAGGGTTCTGAGTTCACTCCCCTTTTTAATTTAACTGTTACAGGCACCATCGAGTGCCGGGATGTGAGCCCCGTGGGTGAGAGAGAGACGCCGTGCACCATCCCCGCCCTATTGTCTTCAACCCATGCCAGGAAACTTTCGCCTCTCCCCTCGCCCGTCTTCCTCCCCCCTCCCCCCCCCAACTTTCTGTGTTTATCAGGTTAGTGATGTCTGTAGTAAATTGGCCGTAGTTCTACCACTTGGATCTTGATGGGGAGAGAGCGAGCGTGGGAGAGAATGGGGGTGGGGGGAGGGAGTGTGTGGTAATCGTTTGTGTGTGCGTGTAAATGCGTGCGTGAGAGAGCGAAAACTGTATTGGCTTTCCCGCTTAACAACCCCATTGCCCCTGTATTTGTTCCGACACTGGGTATGGGGGGAATTAGTGTCACAGATTTCGGGACGTCGGCCAAGGGAAGGTCTTTCCGTTATCCAAGATTGGTTTAAAATATTACCGTGGAAAAAATACACAGATTTTTGAGATTGCACTTGGTCTGTGGCGGAAATGAAATAAAATGGAGTTTAGTGAGTTTTTCTTTTTTTTACAAAACCAGCAAAATTTATTCACACAAAATACAAACATCAAATGAGCAAATTCAAATTAAAATGATTATTACTGTCTATAAAATAGTGAATTCCCTGGGGTCCCGCCTTTCCTAAAAATCTCTCATGGTACCCATGTTCCATCTCCAGGGGCAACCAGGCATGAATGTATCCCTGGAAGAGGGGCAGGCAGGCAGGCAAAGCCCTCGACTGCCTGCTACCTGGCTAGGGCCCAGGAGCAAGCCCACCAGAAAATCCTCCAAGCGACTCCTCTCCTGCCCCCAGCCCACCCACTGGGAGCACAGGACTAAAGTGCAGACAAAACCTGAGCAGCAGTCCGGCTGCAACCTCTGGTATTCCATGTCAGTGTGATACACTGACTCCTGGCCACAGGATGGACAAGTGGACGCGGTGTCAGTGACTGCCCTCTGCTACACCTTCCGGCCAAGGACCCCAGTGTACAAGGAAAAGACCCCTGCATGAAGAAGCTCCCACTAGGGACCTCCCCTGTTTCGATCCTTAGAGTGCTTCTCCTAATATTTCAATGCTGAGAGTCTCTGCCTCCGGTAGCCCCTCAGCCAGAGCGTTTCAGATCATAAACTTACCTCTTGGGCGGTGGGGTGGGGGAGATGATGCTCCTTGGATCCTTTGTACACTTGTCACCCTAAACCCCTGGTCCCTGGCATGGGGGCAAACTTTCCTACTCTCCACCCTGTCTCTGCCCCTCATCATTTTGTCTACCTCTATCAGGTAGGGAGATCTCCATTCCAGAGAGAATAAACCCAGCCTTTCGGGTCTCTCCTCATAACAAGTGCTGTGTTCCAGGCAGTGTTGTGCAGGAAGCTCTTCTGCACCATCTCACCTGCTCCCTACATTGAGGTGTCCAGAAACACACACAATACTCCAGCTGAGGGGCAGCACGCCTGGCATTGCTTCCACAATTGCCCACCTTCCGCTTGTACCTGATTCCTCCTCCAGCCCTTTTTGCTTTTCCACATATCACCTCCCAGCTCGTACTCCTTGCCCTCCCAGCCTGAAATGTTAACTGTTCACTCCCCTTCGTAGATACCTGCCTGTCCTGCAACTTGTTTTAGGGATTTAGCTGAGGCTGGTGCGAAGGAAGATTTCTCAGAGATCCTTCAAGGGGAAGAAGGCAGTGGCAGTGATTCACAACTCTTCCCTCCTCTCCTTCCCCGTGTGAGAGGGAAATCCAAATGGTTTTCCCCACCACTGCAGTCTCCAGACAAGTCTGCGTTCAAACCCCTACAAATGCCATCTCCTGTCTGACTTGTTTGGACTGCTGACAGGTTGACAATGATTTGTCTGTCATATCCACCAATGACAGACGTGTGCAGTTGCGATTATGTGAACTGCATGTAGAAACCTGTGGGAGGGGGGAGTTTTAAAATGGAAAAGCTGTCGCACTGGGGTAGTACCACTCTCGACCTCGGAAGTCTGGGTCCAGAGATACAAGTAGTCTTTACATCTGGGGTTTCCCTTGGTTGCAGTGGATGGCCATGACTACTTCTGTGCATCCTCATTCTCTTCACTCTCCATGTGGTGTTGCAGAACCATCTGATCCTGGCCATTGGATCTCACTGTTGGCCTCATCCACCCAGTCTGCTGGAGCACACGTGTCCCTGTCTCACCAGGGTATGAGACCTGCCTGTCCAAGCGGTGTACTGTGGTGTGGCCACTGCTGCACGCAGACTTGGAGCCACGGGTGAGAGCTGAGTAGCAGGTGGAGACCAAAGGTGAGGGAGCTGCCCCGGAATGGACAGGAAAAGCCCCTTCACCAGATGTGCTCCGCTCTCTAGGTAGATTCACATTCACAACCAGGCACTCCTTCCTGGAGGACACTTGCCAGACTCCAGGTAAATCAGATTACCTGTCGAATCACACAGTGAAATACATCGAACTACCGTCCAAGGACCCTACTGAGGGCAGCCTGCAAGTGTTGCCTCACACTTCCAGTGCCATCACAGAGTACCCACAAGTTCATGAACCCATACCCTGATTGTACATCTTTGGAATGGGGAGGGAACTCTCACAGTTGTGAGTGTACAAACTCCTCAGAGGCAGCAGCAAGAATTGAACATTGATCTGCTGTTGTCAGCTCTGTAAAGTGCTACGCTAACCATTATGCTACCATAAAGCCCTTCTTGTGTGCCACATTAATGGCGTGTGATTCAATATCATTTCACTACCTGCAATGACATCTTTCAATATTTTGAGTCTGGCACATGGTTCAATTGATGCCCCTACTTGTCAGCAAAGTCACCTCTGAAGTTTTGAGCACTTCAGCTTGGAGCAAATAACCTAATTCTGCTCTTGTCTCTCCATAGCATTCTAACTGCATCACTGCCTGATATGGGTGGGGGGGGGGGGTTGCACTGCACAGGATTGGAAATAAGCTGCAGAAAGTTGTAAATTTTGGGTATATACCAGTCTCCCCAACATCCTGGATATCTTCAAGAAGCAATGCCTCAAAAAGGCGGTATCCATCATTAAGGGCCCCCATCACCCAGGACATTGCTGCCATCAGAGATGAGGTACAGGTGCCTGAAGGCACACACATTTCAGGATCCGTTTTCTCCCCTCCACCCTGAATGCACAATGAACCCAGTACCACCTCACTACTTCTGCAATGCTTATTTAATATGTTAATATTTCTTATTATAATCTGTAGTACATTTATGTATTGCAGTACTGCTGTAAGTATAAAAAAAAACAAATTTCATGACATATATCAGTGATGATAAACCAAATTCTGAGGAGGTTCAGAAGCCCCAAGTCCTACAGTGCCAGGTACATCCCTTCAACCATTCAGTTTGTTGAACCAGCGAGCACAACTGCCATGGGGCAGTAACACACGATGACCAACTTTGCACTGCAATAGACATTTTGGTCTAATTTCACTCTCTGTAAAAAAAAATGTATATAAATTGTACTCAGTGGCCACTTTATTAGATACTTCCTGTACTTAGTAAAGTGGCTACTGAGTGTGTGTGTGTGTGCGCCCATGATCTTCTGCTGCTGTAGCCCATCCACTTCAAGGTTTGATGTGTTGTGCGTTCAGAGAGGCTCTTCTACACACCACCGTTATAACACGTGATTATCTGAGTTACTGTCACCTTGAACCAGTCTGACCATTCCCCCTGACCTCTCATTTTTGCCCACACAACTCCTGTACACTGGATTTTTTTTTTGTTTGTTTTCTCACACCATTTTCTGTAAACTCTAGAGCAGGGGTTAACAACCTGAGTTCCATGGACCCTTCACTTAATGGTATTGGTCCACGGCATTAAAAAGGTTAGGAATCCCGGCTCCAGTGACTGTAGTGTGTGAAAATCCCAAATCCGTTTCTGAGATACTCAAACCACCCCGTCTGGCACCAACAATCAATTCATGGTCAAAGTCGCTAAGAGCACATTTCTTTCCCATTCTGATGTTTTGGCCTGAACAACAACTGAACCTCTTGACCACATCTGCATGCTTTTATGCACTGAGTTTCCAGCACATGATTTGCTGATCAGATACTTTCATCTTCGTACAGGTAAAACCTAATAATAATACTACAAAAGGTTGGGTCTCCTGGTGCTGCAGCAACAACCTGGCACTCAATGTCAGTAAGACGAAAGAGCTGATTGCGGACTTCAGGAAGGGTACAACAAAGGTACACATACTAATCCTCATAGAGGGATCAGAAGTGGAGAGAGCAGTTTCAAGATCCCGGAGGATCTGACCTGGCCCCAACATCAATGTAGTTACAAAGAAGGCAAGACAGCAGCTATACTTTATTAGGAGTTTGAAGCAATTTGGCATGTCAACAGATACACTCAAAAACTTCTATAGATGTACCATGGAGACCATTCTGACGGGCTGCATCACTGTCTGGTATGGGGAAGCTACTGCACCGGACTGAAAGAAGTTGTAGAAGGTGAATCTGCTCTGCACTCTCTTCAGCACAGTCTCCTCCTCCCCCCTGTGGGAACCACTGGATTTGTGGGGGGGGTGTCCTTGGACACCTTGTTTTTATTTCAAAAACCAGCTTCTTCCCCCTCTGCCAGTAGATTTCTGAATGGTCTATGAACACTACCTCACTATTCCTTTTTGACTCATTCTATCTATCTGTCTATCTACATAATTACCTGTTCACCTGTCTATATGTTTCACTCTGTTTATCTGTCTGTCTGTCTACCTCTGTGTCCAGCCATCTGTCTGCGCTGGTTCACGAGCTGTTTCGCTGTTGGGTTCCTCCAGCGTTTTGTGTGTGTTGCTCTGGAATTTCTGCGGCTGTAGAACTCCCGCCACTGCCTGTAAGGAGTTTGTACGTTCTCCGCATTCTGCTTTGCTGCTGCAGTCCGAAGGTTAATTGGTCATTGTAAATTATATCGGATTGATGGGCAGTGTGACTCAAAGGAGCAGAAGGGCCTGTATCTCAATAAATAAAAACATACATACCCAATGACCTGGCCTTAAGCCATACTCAAAAAATGCAAGCCACGTCTCTGGATGAAGGGTCTCAGCCTGAAATAGCCATTGTAAATGAAGTCACTGGGAGACACAGAAGCTAGCGATATAGAGGTCTTTATTCAGCAAAACAAACCAGCATCGTACTCGAGACACTGTTGGAAGAAGAGGCTTCCTGACCCAATATTACATCACACTATATCTGCTAAAGAACAAAGGTAACAGGACAATTCCATAGTTACACCATATCTACAAAGCTTCCTTTGAATTGGATGTAAATTTTCAAATATCTGGGTCTTCCCCTCCAACACACCCACAATGAGTGTTCATTACCTCCATCTCTCCAGCTTGCATTCATGCATATGCAGACATCTCAGGTGAATGGATTTGCAATGAACCCCAGTCTGCAGCGCCACTGTTCAGAGCTGCATTTTAAATTGAATCTACAATCCACCTTCAGGTCTGAAGACTGGGGATGCTGTTGAAATATTTTTTTTCCATAACTCCAGAATACACCCTGACAACTGATTATTCCCCCCGCATGGACACTACCTGACTTGCTGAGTTCCTAGAATTTTGTGTGTGTTTATGAAAACTAAAGTTACAAAAAAAAACAAGAGCAGAAGGAGAATAATGAGAGGGTCATTCAGAAATCTGATGGCGGAGGGGAAGAGGCTGCTCCTGAAATGTTGAATGTGGGTCTTCGGGCTCCTGTACTGCCTCTCTGTTGGTAGCAATAAGAAGAGGGCATGTCCCGGGCGACGAGGGTCCTTAATAATGGGTGTTGCCTTTTGAAGATGTCCTCGGTGGTGGGGAGGCTCGTGATGCTCGATGATGGCTGAGTTTACAACTTTCTGCAGCTTTTTCTTGCGTACCAGGTGGTAGTGGAGCCAACCAATATTCCTTTGAGATCCTGTGCAATGTGAGTCTCTGTAATGGGCGCTGATGCAACCAATCAGAAAGCTCTCTGTGGTACATCTGCAGAAAATTGGAGGAGTCTCTACTGAATGAAACTCCACAAATTCTTAATGAGGAGGGTGCAGGCAGGCTCACTTCCACAAAGTTCATCTCCAGCCACAACAGTGGGGGGTGGGATCTCTTACTCCTGGCAGACTTCTCCTTTATAGGAAGCTTTGTTTGTTTGCCGGCGGCCGGAAGGATGGGATCCTCCCCTTTAAAAGGCGGAGTCAGCAACAGGCACCGCCCATTACGCTTTTTCGTGTCGGCGGAACCCGCCGCCGCCGGGCCCCGCCCCTTTAAGGGCGGTGTTCCCGGAAGTGCTGCTTGGCTGGGAAATCACGGACGCGCGGGTAACATGTCACTCGAGTCCGGAGTCACAGGTGGGAACTGGAACGCGCATGGCTCGGGAACTCGGGCACCCGCGCCGTAGGGAGGGGTTGTTGGGCGTGGGGGTTCTGGGCTCGCGCACCCGCCCCACAATCGGGTCCCGTGATGCCGGGGCGCGCAGTCCCGAAACCGTGTTTACAGGAGCGTGCACCGTCTCGGACTCGCAGGAGAGGCGGTGGTGAAGGAGGGAGCATCCCCCCTCCCCGTCTGGCACCTATATCCACAACCACCCACCCCCCCTGGTCTCTGATCCGCTCCCTCCCCGTCTGGCCCCAATTTCCACCCCCCCCCGCTCCGTGCCTGTGATCCTCTTCCTCCCCGACACACTTCTCCGTGACCCCCTCCCTCCCCGTCTGGCCTCTATACACCACTGCCCACACCCACACCCTGCCCCCCCACTGCGTCTCCGTGACCCCCTCCCTCCCCGTCTGGCCTCTATACACCACTGCCCACACCCACACCCTGCCCCCCCACTGCGTCTCTGTGACCCCCTCCCTCCCCGTTTGGCCTCTATACACCACTGCCCACACCCACACCCTGCCCCCCCACTGCGTCTCCGTGACCCCCTCCCTCCCCGTCTGGCCTCTATACACCACTGCCCACACCCACACCCTGCCCCCCCACTGCGTCTCTGTGACCCCCTCCCTCCCCGTCTGGCCTCTATACACCACTGCCCACACCCACACCCTGCCCCCCCACTGCGTCTCCGTGACCCCCTCCCTCCCCGTCTGGCCTCTATACACCACTGCCCACACCCACACCCTGCCCCCCCACTGCGTCTCCGTGACCCCCTCCCTCCCCGTCTGGCCTCTATACACCACTGCCCACACCCACACCCTGCCCCCCCACTGCGTCTCCGTGACCCCCTCCCTCTCCGTCTGGCCTCTATACACCACTGCCCACACCCACACCCTGCCCCCCCACTGCGTCTCCGTGACCCCCTCCCTCTCCGTCTGGCCTCTATACACCACTGCCCACACCCACTCCCCTGGTCTCCCCGTGCCTGTGCACCCCCCCCCAGTCTCCCCGTGCCTGTGCGCCCCCCCCCGGTCTCCCCGTCCCTGTGCGCCACCCCCGGTCTCCCCGTCCCTGTGCGCCCCACCCCCGGTCTCCCTGTCCCTGTGCGCCCCCCCAGTCTCCCCGTCCCTGTGCGCCCCCCCCAGTCTCCCCGTCCCTGTGCGCCCCGCCCCTGGTCTCCCCGTCCGCGTGCGCACCCCCCCATCGGTCTCACTGTCTCACTGTCCCCGTGCACCCCCCCGTCTCCCCTGTACACCCCTCCCTGTCTCCCTCTCTACCGTGTTGTTGCTGCCATTTCTCGAACGATATGCTCAGGGTTGGGCCCTTCCTCAATCCAACCTGGTGCCTCTAGCTTGCTCACAGCTTTTCATGAGCACTGAGGTTCTGAGTAAAGGACTGTGTTCTTTTAATATACAAACCTCCTTCCTCTTTTCCCTGCCAGAGTCGGTCTCTTGTAATAGCAAATCTCTCAGTTCCCTGCTCCAGCACCAATTCTCTTAGAGTAAGAGCACAAAAACGGGCCCTTTGGCCCATCTAGTCCATGCCAAACTATTATTCTGCCTCGTCCCTTTGAGCCGCCTTGGGCCATATGCCCCCTCCTTCCATGTACTTCGCCAACCTTCTCTTGAGCGTTATAATTGAACTCCCTTCTACCAGTTAATTCCACACTCACCACTCTCGGAGTGAAGAAGCTCCCCCTCGCGTCCCCCTTAAACTTTTCACCCTCTACCCATGACCACTAGTTCTAGTCTCACCCAACCTCAGTGGAAAAAGCCTGCTTGCACTTACCTTAGCTATACCCCTCGTAATTTTGTATCCCTCCATCGAATCTCCCCTCAGTCCCTCGTGCTCCGGGGAGAAATGTTGGTGAGAAATCAGTGGAGCTGTCCGTTTCTCTGATAAGAAAGCGTGAACCCCTCTCCATCTACAAGGCTTTTGTCAAGAGTAGGTCAGGACACTCCCCACTTGCCTGGGCGGAGTTGGTTGGTCCATGCACTCCACATCCGCCACATTACCTCTCTCCCCGTCTGCAGGTCAGGAGTGTGACAGGACACTCCCCATTTCTCCGGGTGGAGTTGGTCCACGCACTCCACATCCGCCACATTACCTCTCTCCCCTTCTGCAGCTCAGGAGTGTGACGGGGCACTCTTCACTTGCCTGGGGAGAGTGCGGCTCCAACAACTCGCGAGGAGCTCGATACTGTCTAACACACTGGGGGCCACCTGATAACACCCCACCCACACCCGTTCCCTCTCCCCACCAAGTCTACAGGACACACGGCAGCCCGACAGATTCAGCTTGATGATTTGGTCAGCTGTACATCAAAACAAACAGTGAAATGTGTCCAACACAACCCAAGGGTGTACTGGGGGCAGCCTGCAAGTGTTGCCACACACCCCCGTGCCAACGGTCTCACCGCCCACCCCCTGTGCCAACGGTGTCGCCACCCACCCCTCTGCCAACACAACAAGCCCACAAGGTTCAGCGGAACAACACAGCAAACACAAAGGTGGGCCGGCGATATCAAACCAGATTCTGACTCGGGAAAATATCAGATGGAATTCAATGCAGACCAGTGTGAGGTGTTGCACTTTGGGAGGACCAGCCGGGGTAGGTCTTGCACGGTGAGTGGTTGGGCACTGAGGAGTGCGGAGGAACAGAGGGATCTGGGAATACAGGTCCCAGAATCCCTTGGAAATAGCACCGCAGGTAGACAGGGTCATGAGGAAAGCTTTTGACACATTGGCGTTCATAGATCAGAGTAGCGAATACAGGAGCTGGGATGGATGTTGAAGTCTGCAAGACGTTGGTGAGGGCAAATTTGGGGTATTGTGCGCGGTTCTGCAGGAAAGGCATTAATCAGATTGGAAGAGTGACAAGTTTGTGCCAGGATTTGAGGGAAAGGTTGAACAGGTTCGGATTTTATCCTCTGGGGTGGAGGAGAATGGGGGAGATTCGACAGAGGGATACAAAATTATGAGGGTATGGAGGAGGTAAATGCAAGCAGACTAGGTTAGGACTGAGGCTAGGTGAGACAACTAGAGGTCATGGGTTAAGGGTGAAAGGTGAAACATGAGGGGGAACTTCTTCACTCACAGGGTGGAACGAGCTGCCTGGAAAAGTGGTGGGTGTGGGTTTGATTTCAACGTTTAAGAGAAGTTTGGATCAGTGCGTGGATTGGAGGGTTCTGCTCCAGTAGCTGGTTGATGGGACTAGGCAGAGTAGATGGGCTGAAGGGCCTGTTTCTGAGGGGTGGTTTTCTATGATAACAACGGCGAAACAAATCCCTTTCCTCCCTTTCACCCACACACACCTTAGCACCGTTCCTTTCCCTGAAACACCTCCTGTAAAACTCTACACCTCAGTGGTTCGAGAAGCGCCCCACCACCAGCACCTCCTCAAGGGGCAACGAGGGAGGGGCCTGCAGAGCCTCCCCACCCCCCATCCCCAGAGGGGGCGAGGAGGATCGCGCGGGCAGCAACTCCTCTGCGGGATGGGTCGGCAGTTGATATTGCTCCTTGAAGCTCTAACCCCACCCAACCTCTTCTCTTCCACCCCCCCCCACCCGCCATCCTCTCTATAAATCCACAGCGTCCCAGGATCTGCTGGACCTCTTCTCCAAGTCGAAGGATGGCTCCGTTCGGATGATCCGAGTCCTCATCCAAGGAGGTATCACGTTCCGCACGGAATCTCCCCTCCTTGCCTTGTTACCCGGCAAGGAGACTGGGGGAAGGTGCACGGAGACAGGGAGGGAGGGGGTAACGGAGATGGGGAAGGGTGGGGGGGTCACGAGGACAGGGAGGGGTCTGTAGGGTCCCGGAGAGGGAGGGAGGGAGGGGAGTCACTGAGACAGGGAGGTGTGTTAGGTGGGGGGGGGATTTGCAGAGATGGGGAGAGAGGGTCTACAGCTGGGGAGGGGTGTAAGGGAGGGAAGGGATCACGGAAACATGGAGGGGTGTAGGGGAGAGGGAGGGGGTCTCGAAGATGGGGAAGGGGGGGTCACGGCGATGGGGACAGGGGAGTCACAGAGATGTGTAGGGGAGGGAGGGGGTCATGAAGACAGGAGGGGGGTAGGGGATGGAGGGTTCAATTCACAGAGACGGGGAGGGGGCTGTCGGAGAATGGGAGGGCTGTAGGGGAGGGAGGGGGTCACAGGGGGTGTAGGGGAGGGAGGGGGTTTCATGGACACACAGAAATATCTTGGAGCAGGGCGGGTGCAGAATATTATAAATTAAAAGGCCAATGGGCCAAAAGGAGCTTCTGTAGTGGTGGGTTCGGCCCTCTTGAGGCCCTGCCTCGTGAAGATCTCCTCGATGGTGGGAGGTCAGTGCTGGCCGAGTTTACAACTTTCTGCAGCTCTTTCCGATCCTGCGTAGTGGAGCCTCCCGCTGGAACGCTCTGCAGGGTGTTGGTTGTCCATCATGTGCGACAGCGTCAGGAAGTCAGGAAGTTTTCCAAGGTCCAGTGGTTCAAAGGAGGGCACGGACTGTGGCGTTCCCTGGTTGCGGTGTCCCAGGCCCTTCGCTGCAGAACTGCCTCCCCGGCCGTCAGACCTCGCTGTAAATCTCAGCCTCCCGGTCCGCAGGAGCCGAGTTCACGTGTGAGGACAGGCAGGTCCCTGTCCCACTGGGGTACGAGGCCGCTGGCTACCCTCACCCGGTTTTGCCTGCCTGTGAGACCTGCGCACCGGGCGCAGACAGCACTACCCACGGTACATCTGCAGAAACGTGCTTTTCATTCTCCGGAGACTGAATCTCCTCAAGCTCCTGAAAGCTTGGTACAACATTGTGGGCTGAATGGCCTGTACTGTTAAGTTCCTTACACGGAGAGTGGTGAGTGTGTGGAACATCCTGCCAGGGCTGGTGGTAGAGGCAGATACATTAGGCGTGTTTAATAGACTCTTGGCGAGGTGCCTGGATAATTGAAAAGTGGAGGGTTTTGTGGGAGGGAAGGGTTTGACTGATCTTAGAGTAGTTGCTGAGAAGGTTGGCACATCATTGTGTGCTGTACTGTCCTGTTCTGTGATCTTACAAAGTGTAGTCACTGATGTGACTGCATCATGTTGGGCCTGGGATAGACACCCAGGAGCTTGAAACTGCCCGCGCTTTCCCACTTTCCCGACGAGGACGGGTGTGCGCTCACCTGAGCTGGCCTTCCCGAGACCGGAATCCAGTCCCTGGTCTCACCGACGTCGAGCGACACCACTCTGCCAGCTGATGCGTCTGGCTCCTGTACGCCTCCTCGTCACCATCCGAGAGATTCCGGCAGAAGTGGTGTCACCAGTGAGCTTATCGAAGGCGTTTGAGCTCTGCCTGGCCACGTGGGGGTAGAGAGGCCAGAGCAGGTGGGAGAAGCGTCTTTGATGTGCGCCAGTGTTGATCCTCAGCAATTCAGTTTCACAATTAATAATAAATCTTTCTTTTTTGCAATGCCCTGCTGCTACAAAGCAACATATTTGACATATCCTCTTTCCGCTTGACTGTAACACTGCTGGTGTTTAGACTGGCAATGAACCATCCCTGGCAGTGTTCAGGGCTTCCTTCATCGTGTCAGCAGCTTCCTCTCGGTTTTCACTACCGTCAGTCATGCAAGTCCCGGGTGGAGACTCAGGAATACCGTCGCACTCAGATGTAGAAAATTCTTCACTGCTGTTCCCGTAACAGTTTCTTTTTACCAGTCGGGGTTGTTGGCCCAGAGCCGAACCCCCGAACCTAGAACCGGTGGACCGCTCTTAGTCTGGCCTCTACCCTTTGGCCTGTTTGGTGTGGGTGACCCTACCAAGAGCCAAAGCATAAAGCCCTGACTCCAGACAACGTAGCCCTCTGGGTCACTGAGGCACACAAGCCTCCTCTTGGAGATCACAACCTGTTATAATATCGGCATCCGTTAGTCTCATGGGCCCATGGATTTGCGCCTTGGAAGGTCTCCAGGGCGCAGGCCTGGGCAAGGTTGTGTGGAAGACCAGCAGCTGCCCATGCTGCAATCTCCCCTCTCCACGCCACTGATGTTGTCCAAGGGAAGGGCATTAGGACCCATACAGCTTGGCACCAGTGTCGTCGCAGAGCAACGTGTGGTTAAGTGACACAACACGCTGCCTCAGCCAAGGCTCGAACTGGCGACCTTCAGATCACTAGACCGACACCTTAACCACTTGGCCACGCACCAACACACCTGTAGGTTGGTGATAATAAGTTTAATTCTGATTGGTCGGTGATAATAAGGAGAATTCTGGTTAGTAAGCAGGATTCTGATTTGCATTAGTAATAATGATCATGTAGTCACAGAGAGAATCTGTACTTTTATTGTCTCATCAGAAGAGCACGTGAACTTGCACCAGCAAGTACCTGTGCGCTGACCTACGAAGTTTCCCTGACCCGCCACGAACAGTAAAGGTCTACGCTCCTCCTCCCCCTCCCACACCCCCCACCTTTTTATTCTGGCATTTCTTCCCCCTTCCTCTCCAGTCCTGAAGAAAGGTCTCGGCCCGAAACGTCGACTGTTTATTCACTTCCACAGATGCTGCCTGGCCTGCTGAGTTCCTCCAGCATTGTGTGTGTGTGTGTGTTGCTTTGGGCGACTCTGGCTGCCTTCCCCGAGACGGTGGGAAGTGTAGACAGAGTCCACGGAGGAGTAGCCCGGGGGGGGGCAGCCACCGTGCCGAACCGCCAGAGGGGACACTGTCTGTGGAGTAGCACGGGGAGCAGCTGCCGTGCCGAGCGGCCAGAGGGGGTGCTGTCTGTGGAGTAGCCGGGGGGGCGGGGCTCTGACTGAGTGGCGGTGGTGTGGGTGGGGTTAAGGGTAGGGGCGGAGTTCAGAGCTGGGTGGGTGGCAATGATGGGGGGGTTCAAGGGATGGTCATGACGGGGTGGGGTGGGGTCAGGTGGAGGGGGGGCTCTGAGGCATTGACAGAGGGTGGGGCAGGTATGGAGCTTGGGGTGGGGTTAAGGAGGGGGAGAGGGGTTCAAGATGAGGTGCAGGGGGGCTGTGGGCAGGGTTAGGGTCTCAGGGTGGGGTTAATGTGTGGGGCAGAGCTCTGGCCAAGGGCGGGGCCCTGCTGTGCTAGCGGGGAGGGGCCCGAGGCAGAGGTTAGGGGCAGGGTTCAGAGGGCGGGGGGTGGGGTGGGACTCTCCTGGAATGCTCCTCCCCCCACACACGCGCCACCCCTTCCCGTTGCAGAGTCCCTGGTGCTTGGCTCGTGCAGCCCCAGCCAGGGCTCCTGGAAGGACGAGTTCGAGGGGCTGCTGCAGCCCGCCATGCGAGAGGGCGCTGGTTACGTCCTGTACCAGCTGGACAGCCACAACGAGTTGGGGCCCGAGTGGGTGCTCTTCACCTTGATCCCCGAGAACACCAAGGTGAGCGGGGGTCCGGTGGGGGGGGGGTGGTGGAGAGGGACTGGTGAGGGGAGGGGAGGGGAGCGGTGGGATGAAGGAAATGGGGGAGAGGGTGGGAGGGGAGGAAGGGGGTTCAGCGGGACGGGAGTGGGCTGCACACTGACCCGGTCTCTCCCCCACCCCACCCAGTTGCACGATAAGATGCTGTACGCTTCAAGCAAGGCCGCCCTGAAGAAGGGATTCGGCGGGGGCCACATCAAGGAGGAAATCCATGCCACCACATTGGTAAGACCCCGCACGGGAGGGGTGGGGGGATGACTGCTGAATCTATCTCTGCTCCTCCTTTCTGTCTTTCTCCTGTGATTATCTCTCTCCCCCCTCTTTGTTCACTCTTTCACTCTCATTCCCCCCTCCCAAAGCCCCCCTTCTATCCCCCTCTCTCCCCCTCTCAGCACTGAAAAGGAAATAGGGAGACCCCAAAATAAAAAGGTGGGGAGGGAGGGGATGGAGGCTGGCTGGAGGGTGACAGGTGAAGCCGGGTGGGTGGGAAAGGTCGAGGGCTGGGGGCGAAGGAATCAGTTCGGAGAGGAGAGTGGACTGTAGGGGGGAGCACCTGGGTGTGATCGGCAGCTGAGATGGGGTGAGAGGCCCGAGCGGGGAATGGAAGAGGGGAGGGGAAGTTGTTTTTTTACCGGAAGGACAACTCGATTTTCTTTCTTTTCTTTTTAAATCTTTTTATTAATTTTTCCAAAGTTATAAACAAAATAACAATATTGATACAGAGAGATTGGAATAATCTTATTGTTAATAAACATATACAGAAAAGATTTTGAGATAACGTAGGTACAATAGACTTCCAAACTCACAATGTAATTCATCATAAAGAAAAAAAGAAAAAGAATACAAAGAAAACCCCCCAAAAAACAGGGGGAAAAGAAGAACTAAATACTAAACCCAAAAAAGCAAATGGAACAAATCAAGGCGAGACCAATATCTTAAATCGAACACGTCCAGTAATGTCGTCAACTCTGCTCCTCTATTCATATATTTTAAGTTAATAAGAAGGATTTGGAAAGGTCAAATTATATCATATGAAAATGTTGAATAAATTGTTTCCAAGTCTCTTCAAATTTAACCGAAGGATCAAAGATATCACTTCTAATTTTTTCTAAATTTAAGCATAATATAGTTTGGGAAAACCACTGGAATGTAGTGAGAGGGTTGGTTTCCTTCCAGTTCAATAAAATAGATCTTCTGGCCATTAAAGTAACAAATGCAATCATCCGACAGTCTGAAGAAGATAAAGATCTATGTTCTACCATTGGCAATCCAAAAATTGCCGTAATAGGATGGGGTTGTAAGTCAAAACATACAACTGTTGAGATAATATCAAAAATATCTTTCCAATATTTTTCCAAAAGAGGACAGGACCAAAGCATGTGAGTTAAAGACAAATCGATGTTCATGCCGTCAGGTTGGAGGCTACCCAGGCAGAATACAAGGTGTTGCTCCTCCACCCTGAGTGAGGGTGGCCTCGTCGTGCCCTCCCGTTCTGCAACGGCCCCGTGCCGTCGTGCGCAGCTCGGTCGCTGTGCTTCCATCGAGATTGCGCTGAGCAGGAAAGAGGGCCGAGGAGATTTGCGAGGATGATGCCGGGACGCGAGGGGCTGGGTTATGGAGGGAGGTTGGCTGAGTTGGGGCTTCATTTACTGGAGTGCAGGAGCCAGAGAGGGTGACCTTACCCTGGTGCATTCCACCCCAAGGGGCACAGATGGGGTGAGCGTGCACAGTCTCTCCCCCTCAGGCTTGACGATTCCAGAACCAGAGGGCACAGTTTGAAGGGGAGAGGGGAGGGTTTTCCACACAGAAGCTACAGGGACAGGAAAGATTGAGAGGAAAACAGGCCAAAGGAGGACAAATGGGAGCAGCCGACAGGGAAATCCTGGGCAGTATACGTCAGATGGGCCAAAGGGCCTGTTTCTGGAAGGGATCAAAGGAGGGAGGAGGGAAGGAGAGGGGAGATGAAGGAAGTGATGGCCTCTTTCTGTGTATCTCCTTTACCGTTCTTGTGCCCCCCCCTCCCCGTCCCAGGACGAGGTGACCCTGGAGGGGTACTGCAAGTACCTGACCTCGAAGGCAGCCCCCGCTCCACTCACGAATGCCGAACAGGAGCTCCAACAGATCAAGATCAGTGAGGTGACTGTGGGGTGGGGGGACTTCCCGAAATGAGGGGTGTAGGGGAGGGAGGGGTCATGGAGATGGGGTGGGGTGTAGGGGAGGGAGGGGTCACAGAGATGGGGAAGGGTTTAGAGAAGAGAGGGGTCACGGAGACGGGGAGGGGTGTAGGGAAGGGAGGGGTCACAGAGATGGGGAGGGGTGTAGGGAAGGGAGGGGTCATGGAGATGGGGAGGAGTGTAGGGGAGGGAGGGGTCACAGAGATGGGGAAGGGTTTAGGGAACGCAGGGGTCACGGAGACGGGGAGGGGTGTAGGGAAGGGAGGGGTCACAGGGAAGGGAGGGGTCACGGAGATGGGGAGGGGTGTAGGGGAAGGAGGGGGTCACGGAGCCGGGGAGGGGTGTAGGGGAGGGAGGGGTCACGGAGATGGAGAGGGGTGTAGGGAGGAAGGGGTAATGGAGACAGGGAGGGGTGTAGGGGAGGGGGTGAGTCACGGAGATGGGGAGGGGTGAAGGGAAAGGAGGGGTCATGGAGATGGGGAGGGGTGAAGGGAAAGGAGGGGTCACGGAGATGGGGAGGGGTGAAGGGAAAGGAGGGGGTCACGGAGATGGGGTGGGGTGTAGGGAAGGGAGAGGTCACAGAGATGGGGAGGGGTTCATGGAGGAGGGGAGAGGTGTCATATAGGGGAGGGAGAGGTCGCAGAGACGGGGAAGGAGGGGGTCATGGTGGTCGGAGAGCTGTTTAGTCACGGGGGCCACTGGTGGGGTTTACGGAGGGAGGGTTGGGGGGTGGTCAGTCACATTTCCCCTCCCTTCTGCTCAGACCAGTGGCCTCTCCCTCAGATAAACACGGACGTCCACGTCGACTCCAAGCGCCCCACCCTCCAGGGCATGGCCTTCCCCATCGAGGACGAGGCCCTCCGCGCCCTGCAGCGTCTGAAGTCGAAGGCGGTATCGTACGTCCAACTGGTACGTTGGTGAAAGTGTCATCGACCTGCGCGATCTTATCCCCTCTCCCCTGTCGCAGCCCGGGCCCAGCCCCTAGCTCTCCATTCCACTAGGCGACGTGCCTCCCATCGAGACCTCTCTGTCTACGCTCGTGTGAGTTGTAGCAGCCAGTGTAAGCTTTCAGCTCTCAAGTCTGCGCGGCGAGACCCCAAATTCCAACAGCCAACGGCCTGTCCTGGTCCAGCCACGTGAGACACCACGAAACCGCAGAAAAGCTACAGCACAGAAACAGGCCTTTTGGCCGTTCTTGGCTGTGCCGAAGCATTTTCTGCCTAGTCCCACTGACCTGCACACGGACCATATCCCTCCATACACCTCCCATCCATGTATCTGTCCAATTTATTCTTAAATGTTAAAAAAGAACCCGCATTTACCACCTCGTCTGGCAGCTCATTCCATACTCCCACCACTCTCTGTGTGAAGAAGCCCCCCCTAATGTTCCCTTTAAACTTTTCCCCCCTCACCCTTAACCCACGTCCTCTGGTTTTTTTCTCCCCTTGCCTCAGTGGAAAAAGCCTGCTTGCATTCACTCTATCAATACCCATCATAATTTTATATACCTCTATCAAATCTCCCCTCATTCTTCTGCGCTCCAGGGAATAAAGTCCTAACCTATTCAACCTTTCTCTGTAACTGAGTTTCTCAAGTCCCGGCAACATCCTTGTAAACCTTCTCTGCACTCTTTCAACCTTATTTATATCCTTCCTGTAATTTGGTGACCAAAACTGAACACGATACTCCAGATTCGGCCTCACCAATGCCTTATACAACCTCATCATAACATCCCAGCTCTTATACTCAATACTTTGATTAATAAAGGCCAATGTACCAAAAGCTCTCTTTACGACCCTATCTACCTGTGACGCCACTTTTAGGGAATTTTGTATCTGTATTCCCAGATCCCTCTGTTCCACTGCACTCCTCAGTGCCTTACCATTAACCCTGTATGTTTTACCTTGGTTTGTCCTTCCAACGTGCAATACCTCACACTTGTCAGTATTAAACTCCATCTGCCATTTTTTAAGCCCATTTTTCCAGCTGGTCCAAGTCCCTCTGCAGGCTCTGAAAACCTTCCTCACTGTCTACTACACCTCCAATCTTTGTATCATCAGCAAACTTGCTAATCCAATTTACCACATTATCATCCAGATCATTGATATAGATGACAAATAACAATGGACCCAGCACTGATCCCTGTGGCACACCACTAGTCACAGGCCTCCACTCAGAGAAGCAATTCTCTACCACCACTCTTTGGCTTCTTCCATTGAGCCAATGTCTAATCCAATTCACCACCTCTCCATGTATACCTAGCGACTGAATTTTCCTAACTAACCTCCCATGCGGGACCTTGTCAAAGGCCTTACTGAAGTCCATGTAGACAATATCCACTGCCTTCCCTTCATCCACTTTCCTGGTAACTTCCTCGAAAAACTCCCAACAGATTGGTCAAACATGACCTACCACGCACAAAGCCATGTTGACTCTCCCTAATAACTCCTTGTCTATCCAAATGCTTGTAGATTCTGTCTCTTAGTACTCCCTCCAATAACTTACCACTACCAACGTCAAACTTACTGGCCTATAATTTCCCGGATTACTTTTCGATCCTTTTTTAAACAACGGAACAACATGAGCCACTCTCCAATCCTCCGGCACCTCACCCGTAGACAGCGACATTTTAAATCTTTCTGCCAGGGCCCCTGCAATTTCAACACTAGTCTCCTTCAAGGTCCGAGGGAACACTCTGTCAGGTCCCGGGGATTTATCCACTTTAATTTTCCTCAAAACAACAAGGACCTCCTCCTTTTCAATCTGTACAATTTCCATGATCTCACTACTTGTTTCCCTTAATTCCATAGACTTCATGCCAATTTCCTTAGTAAATACAGACGCAAAAAACCTATTTAAGATCTCCCCCATTTCCTTGGGTTCCGCACATAGCTGGCCACTCTGATCTTCAAGAGGACCAATTTTATCCCTTACAATCCTTTTGCTCTTAATATACCTGTAAAAGCTCTTTGGATTATCCTTCACTTTGACTGCCAAGGCAACCTCATGTCTTCTTTTAGCCCTCCTGATTTCTTTCTTAAGTATTTTCTTGCACTTCTTATACTCCTCAAGCACCTGATTTGCTCCCTGCTTCCTATACATGTCAAACAACTCCCTCTTCTTCTTTGTCAGAGTTGCAATATCCCTTGAGAGCCAAGGTTCCTTATTCCACGGCCAAGAAAATCTCACCCACACCTCCACTTCCTCAGCAGGCTAAAGAAGTTCAGCGTGTCCCCGTCAAACCTTACCCGTTTCTATCAATGCACCTCTTCTCACCTGCCTGGAGAACAAAGGGCCCGACCTAAAATCCTGAGGAGACTGCTGTCCTTTGGAGTATGCAGGCCACTCCTTCACATGTTCTGCCAGTCTGTTGTCGCCAGTACAATCTTCTATGCAGCAGTGTGCTGGGACAATGGCATCAACGTGGGTGATGCCAACAGGCTCAATAAACTGATTAGAATGGCTGGCTCTGTTATAGGAGTCAAACCTGACACACTGGAGGCTGTGGTAGAACAAAGGACCCCACGGAATATCCTGGCAATTCTGGACAATGTTTCTCACCCTCTGCATGCCACCTTGGCTGAACATTTTAGTAATAGACTAAAATAACTGCACTGCTCCAGTGAGCTCTATCGAGATCACTCTTATCCTTGGTTCTGTAATGAGGCAACATATAGCTGGGGGAGTGATGACTCCTCCTGTTAGACTGTTTGAGGTAACTTACTTTTTATTCTTTGTACTTCTCTTTAAATATTTATAATTGTAATGCTACTGTGACACAAATTTCATTTAGGATCAATAAAGTCTCTATCTATCTATTATTTCCCCTGGGTCCCCTCTCCTCCTTCCATTTCTCCCATGGTCCACTCTCCTCTCCTATCAGATTCCTTCCTCTCCAGCCCTTTACCTTTCCCACCTGCCTGGCTTCACCCGTCACCTTCTCACTCACCTCCTTCCCCTCCACACCGCCCCCCCCCCCCAGTCCTCCCCCCTTTTTTCCCAATCCTGGTGCAGTGTCTCAGCCTGAAACATCGACCGTTTATTCGTTTCCGTAGCTGCTGCCTGACCTGCTGAGTTCCTCCAGCGCTTTGTGTGTGTTGCTCTGGAATTCCTGTCTGTAGAAAGCGTTCCGTCTGGATGTGTCCCGGCTCGGTGTGGGAGCTGCTCTGCCTGTGACCCCCAAGAAACCACAGAGTTGTGGACACAGGGCTCAGCAGGTCACAGAAACCAGCCTCCCCTCCAGGACTCGGTCTGCATTTCCCACTGCCTCAGTAAAGCAGCCGGCACAATCGAATGCCCCACCCAGCTCAGACACTCTCTCCCCCCCTTCTCCCGTCGGGCAGAAGATACAAAAGCCCAAAAGTGCGTCCCACCAGGCTCGAGGCAGCTGCCACCCCGCTGCTATCAGACTACTGAATGGTGTAACTTTTCATTCTCGGGCCCTGTCAAAGAATAAAAATCCCTCTGGCCAAACTTTCCCATTAACTCATGGAGTCACAGGCCGTTTGGCCCGTCTAGTCCGTACTGAAATGTTATTTTGCCTAGCCCAGGGGTACCAGCCTGGGGTCCATTGATCCCTCAGTTGACAGTACAGATCCAATGCATAAAGGCTGGGAACCCCTGGCCTAGTCCCATCGACCTGTCCCAGACCAAACCCCCCCGCCTCCCCAATACCGGTCCCATCCATGTATCTATCCAAACTTCTCTTAAAAGTTTCAATCAAACTCTTGTCCACCATTTCCACTGGCAGCTCATTACACACTCCTGAGTGTTCTCTTTAAACATTTCACCCCTCCCCCCCCCCCGAGAGACAGCCGTGGGAGTTGAACCGCGGGTGGGATCGCTGGTTCTGGTACAGCGATTACACTGAGCACCTGTCTGTCCCGCTGCCCAACGCTCCAGGGAGTAAAGACCGAACAGATTCAACCTTTCCCTGTAACTCAGCTTCTTAAGACCCGGCAACAGCCTGGTAATTTCTCCGTCCCTTTTGATGCCTTTCCTGCAGGTAGGTGACCAGAATGGCGCACAATCTCCGAATCAGGCCTCGTACTGATGCTGCAGCTCGTCCCAGTTTCCTGCATTCGGCTCCGAGCACTGTCCCTCCCTCCTCCCTAAAACTGCTCTCCCTTCTCGCCCCTCCGCAGAGACTGGACACGGAGCGGGAAGTGATCACGTTGGTCAGCGAGCGGACGATCGGGGTGGAGGATTTGCCCGGCCAGGTTCCCGACGACTCCCCCCGCTGGCACTTTTTCTTGTACACGCATTCGCACGAGGGCCAGACCCTCAATTCGCTGGGTGAGTGGCCGTAACAAGTTTGTTGACTCTGTGAGGAGATCTGCAGGGCAAGTATTTTCCTTCCCCCCCCCCACAGAGTGGTGGGTGCCTGTAACGGCTGCCAGGGGTGCTGGAACACACAGATACGATCGTGGTGTTTACGGGGCTGTTCAACGCATCTAGGCACGTCCTGTTTGGCACAGATATCGTGCTCTGAGAGTTCTGCTCCTGTGTTGTACTGCTCTGCGTTTGAAATTGGGGTATTTTTTGCTTTTAGAGTATTGGGAATACTTAGGGGTGTAATTTCTATATAAAGGGAATGGCTTTAATCGTATTGATGAAGGGCATCCTTCCTATAAAGGGGTAGCCCAAACCGAACACACAATTCCAAACGCAGGCTCATTAACTGCAAACTAACATCCAACTTCGTACTCAGTGCCCGAACTGATGAAGGCCAGCGAGACAAACTTCATCATCCTGTCTACTTATGATGGCACTTACAGGAAACTTTAGAACTTTAAGAACCATGACAGTGCACTTTGGTCCACAACATTGTCCCGTCTTTAAACATACTCCCAGATCAATCTAACCCTTCCATCTCACACACCCCTCCATATTTCTCTCATCCGTCTGCCTGGCTGAGAGTCTCTTAAATGCCCTTATTGTATCTGCTCTCCGTTACCTCCCCTGGCAGCACGTTCCACACACCCACCACCCTCTGTATATAAAAAAAACCCTACCGCTGACATTCTCCCCCCCCCCACCACCACCAATACATTCCTGCAGGTTATACATGATAACACATACGAACTTTGATAATGCTTTATTCACCTAACGTATGCCCTGAAAAGGGTGATAGGACGGTGTGGAGGGAGCTTCACTCTGTGTCTGACCCCGGGAGTGTGTGATGGGACGGTGTGGAGGGAGCTTCACTCTGTGTCTGATCCCAGGAGTGTGTGATGGGACGGTGTGGAGGGAGTTTCACTCTATGTCTGACCCCGAGAGTGTGTGATGGGACGGTGTGGAGGGAAGTTCACTCTGTGTCTGACCCCGGGAGTGTGTGATGGGACGGTGCGGAGGGAGCTTCACTCTGTGTCTGACCCCGGGAGTGTGTGATGGGACGGTGCGGAGGGAGCTTCACTCTGTGTCTGACCCCGGGAGTGTGTGATGGGACGGTGCGGAGGGAGCTTCACTCTGTGTCTGACCCCGGGAGTGTGTGATGGGACGGTGCGGAGGGAGCTTCACTCTGTGTCTGACCCCGGGAGTGTGTGATGGGACGGTGCGGAGGGAGCTTCACTCTGTGTCTGACCCCGGGAGTGTGTGATGGGACGGTGCAGAGGGAGCTTCACTCTGTGTCTGACCCCGGGAGTGTGTGATGGGACGGTGCGGAGGGAGCTTCACTCTGTGTCTGACCCCGGGAGTGTGTGATGGGACGGTGCGGAGGGAGCTTCACTCTGTGTCTGACCCCGGGAGTGTGTGATGGGACGGTGCGGAGGGAGCTTCACTCTGTGTCTGACCCCGGGAGTGTGTGATGGGACGGTGCGGAGGGAGCTTCACTCTGTGTCTGACCCCGGGAGTGTGTGATGGGACGGTGCGGAGGGAGCTTCACTCTGTGTCTGACCCCGGGAGTGTGTGATGGGACGGTGCGGAGGGAGCTTCACTCTGTGTCTGACCCCGAGAGTGTGTGATGGGACGGTGCGGAGGGAGCTTCACTCTGTGTCTGACCCCGGGAGTGTGTGATGGGACGGTGTGGAGGGAGCTTCACTTTGTGTTCGATGGACGGTAACTCTGGGGGAGTGTTGAACGTGCCTCTGTAATATTTTTCTCTCCCTTCCCACTCTCCAGTCTTTATCTACTCAATGCCAGGCAGCAACTGCACAATCAAGGAGCGGATGCTCTATTCCAGCTGCAAGGCTCCGTTCATTACCAGCGTGGAGCAACAGATTGGGCTGGAGATCGCAAAGAAGGTGAGGGCCACGGGTCGAGACCGTGGGGAGGGGAGGAGCGCACGAGAAATCTGCCTTCACGGCATCATCTGTCCTACAAAACTTCATGCCTGCTTGAAGGTCTTTCTCCCATCCACCATTCCACACTCTCAAGTGAAGACGTTGCCCCCCTTGTGTTCTCTTTAAACAGTTCACCCGATCAAGTTAATCTGATCAAAGTTTAAAGTTCAAACTAAATTTATCGTCAAGGCACGTATAGTCAGGAGACGTCGTGGTTAGAACAGCGATTTACAGAACCAGTTCCCGTCGCTGCCCGTAAGGAGTTTGTACACTGTCCCCGTGACCGCGTGGATTTCCTCCCAGTGCTACGGTTTCCTCCCGCAGTCTGCGTACGTACCAGCTGGTCGTTAAATTGGTGGCTGTGAATTGTCCTGCGGTTAGGCTGGGGTTAAATCGGGGGCTGTTGGGCGGAGTGTCTCGAAGGGTCGGGAGGAGCTGTTTTGAACAAACAAGTTGTGCCAAACCCAAGTACCACACACGGCCCAGAGATTAACTTTCACGCAGACATCCACAGCAAATGCAAAGAAACGCGATAGAATCGGTGAAAAACCACACAAGACGGGCCACGTGCAAAAGACAAGCAGCTGTGGAAATACAAAAAGAGAAACTATCAATAAATAAGCAATAACGAGAGAATATTTCAGTTATTTGAACCATCCTCGTTAGCCAGCCCCCTCTGTATGTCACCTCTGTCACTACGCTACATTGTAAACACTCTAACCCACTTTCTGTCCCCCTGTTCTGCTGAAAAAACAACACCTCACTTCATATTTTATATAATTCTTTATTCAAAGGTCAAAGTACATTTATTTTCAAAGTATGTATATATTTTACAACCTTTAGAGTCATCTCTTTACAAAACAAAGAAACCCAACAGAACCCATTTCCAAAGAGAACGTTCAAGACGCAGTGTTCGCGTTTTGCTCCATGTCGTGCCCTGACAAACACCCCTAAATTCCTAATCTATGTGAATGCTTATAGCAAATAGAGTTAATCTTTGAACAGATCTCCCCCCGAGACACCGGTCAGTGTACAGATCTCCCCTGAGAGAGAGGGACTGAGAGACACCGGTCAGTGTATAGATCTCCCCCTGAGAGACACCGGTCAGTGTACAGATCTCCCCTGAGAGAGAAGGACTGAGAGACACCGGTCAGTGTACAGATCTCCCCCCGAGACACCGGTCAGTGTACAGATCTCCCCTGAGAGAGAGGGACTGAGAGACACCGGTCAGTGTATAGATCTCCCCCTGAGAGACACCGGTCAGTGTACAGATCTCCCCTGAGAGAGAAGGACTGAGAGACACCGGTCAGTGTACAGATCTCCCCCCGAGACACCGGTCAGTGTACAGATCTCCCCTGAGAGAGAGGGACTGAGAGACACCGGTCAGTGTATAGATCTCCCCCTGAGAGACACCGGTCAGTGTACAGATCTCCCCCCAAGACACCGGTCAGTGTACAGATCTCCCCTGAGAGAGAGGGACTGAGAGACACTGGTCAGTGTACAGATCTCCCCTGAGAGAGAGGGACTGAGAGACACCGGTCAGTGTATAGATCTCCCCCTGAGAGACACCGGTCAGTGTACAGATCTCCCCCCAAGACACCGGTCAGTGTACAGATCTCCCCTGAGAGAGAGGGACTGAGAGACACTGGTCAGTGTACAGATCTCCCCCCGAGACACCGGTCAGTGTACAGATCTCCCCTGAGAGAGAGGGACTGAGAGACACCGGTCAGTGTACAGATCTCTCCCCTGAGAGAGAGGGACTGAGAGACACCGGTCAGTGTACAGATCTCCCCCTGAGAGAGAGGGACTGAGAGACACTGGTCAGTGTATAGATCTCCCCCTGAGAGACACCGGTCAGTGTACAGATCTCCCCTGAGAGAGAGGGACTGAGAGACACCGGTCAGTGTACAGATCTCCCCTGAGAGAGAGGGACTGAGAGACACTGGTCAGTGTACAGATCTCCCTCTGAGAGAGAGGGACTGAGAGACACCGGTCAGTGTACAAATCTCCCCTGAGAGAGAGGGGGACTGAGAGACACCGGTCAGTGTACAGATCTCCCCTGAGAGAGAGGGACTGAGAGACACTGGTCAGTGTACAGATCTCCCTCTGAGAGAGAGGGACTGAGAGACACCAGTCAGTGTACAGATCTCCCCTGAGAGAGAGGGACTGAGAGACACCGGTCAGTGTACAGATCTCCCCTGAGAGAGAGGGACTGAGAGACACCGGTCAGTGTACAAATCTCCCCTGAGAGAGAGGGACTGAGAGACACCGGTCAGTGTACAGATCTCCCCAGAGAGAGAGGGACTGAGAGACACCAGTCAGTGTACAGATCTCCCCCTGAGAGAGGGGGACTGAGAGACACCGGTCAGTGTACAGATCTCCCCCTGAGAGAGGGGGACTGAGAGACACTGGTCAGTGTGCAAATCTCCCCCTGAGAGGGAGAGGGACTGAGAGACACCGGTCAGTGTACAGATTTCCCCCTGAGAGGGAGATGTTACTAAGGAGTGGAACTGGGTGTGGTTTTCTGATGCTGTAGCCCCCACTGCAAGATTCGACTTGCTGTGCGTTCAGAGATGCTCTTCTGCACACCACTGTTGTAACGTGTGGTTATTTGAGTTACTGTCGCCTTCCTGTCAGCTTGACCCAGTCTGGCCATTCTCCTCTGACCTCTCCCACTAACAAGAGATTTTTGCCCCCAGAACTGCTGCTCACTGGATGTTTTTTTGCTTTTTGCACAATTCTCTGTAAACTCTGGACTGTTGTGTGTGAAAATCCCAGGAGATCAGCAGTTTCTGAGATACTCAAACCACCCCATCTGGCACCAACATTATTTCCCCAGTCAAAGTCACTTATGTCACGTTTCTTCCCCCGTTCTGATGTTTGGTCTGAACAAGAACTGAACCTCTTGACCGTGTCTGCGTGCTTTTATGCGTGATTGGCTGATTAGATATTTGCACTAACAAGCAGGTGTACAGCTGTACCTAATATAATGGCCACTTAGTGTAGAGTTACTGAATTTGTGCTTTACATTGAACCTGTTGAAAGCAGTTTTAACCACAGGGCTCTCCCCTTCTCCTCTCCCCCCTCCCCCTCTCCCCCCCCCACTCTCCTTACCTACCTTTCGTACCCTCCATTTTTCCACCTCCCTGCCACCCCCCCCATTCCCTCCCAGGTGGAAATCGACCAGGGCTCTGAGTTGACGGCCGACTACCTCCAGGACCAGCTTCACCCCCCCAAGCACACCCCCCGACCCACCTTCGACAAGCCGCCGGGCCCCTCCCGGTCCCGCAGGGGCCCCCGCCGCATCGTCCGGACCCCACCCGAGTGACAGCCTCCCCACAGTTCGTGTGGAGGGGGTGTGGGGGAGAGGGGGGGTCCCGACCTTCCGAGTGGAATGAATGGATCCGAAAGATGGGGTAGCTGGTGATATCCGCCTCTGGGAAGGAGTAACGGTTCCTCGAGCAGAGAATTAAAAGGGAATTTTGTAACCACAGGTTTGGAGCGTGTGAACTGGTTTTTTTTGTGTGGGGGGGACGTTTACAGGACGGGAAGGGCTTTGGAAATTACAGATTGAACGTTTGGTGCCAGGGGTGTTTCAGATTTCCGATTTTCTTCAGACTGTGGAATATTTGGATCAATGTAATCGATCAGCTTGGAGGCGGGACCCAAGCGCCAAATCGAATGCTGAGGGGTCAGTGCAAACAGGCTGGCTGGGCCTACAACCAGAGGTCATGAGTTAAGGGTGAAAGGTTAAGAGTTTAAGGGGGACACAAGGAGAAACATCTTCATTCAGAGGGTGGAACGAGCCTCCAGCACAATTGGTGCATGCAAGCTCGATTTCAACGAGAAGTTTGGATAGGTACGTAATGGGAGGGGTACGGAGGGGTATGGTCCCAGTGCAGGTTGATGGGAGTCGGCAGAATAAATGGTTTGGCATGGACTAGATTGGCCGAAGGGCCTGTTTCTGTGCTGTACTTTTCTGTGAACACCAAATTAATTTACATTTCAAGTACAGCTTGTGCATATGCCTGAAGGTATTTGGTGTAATATTTTTAATAAATTTGTGCATGAAACAATAATGTGGTTTGACCCGTCAGAGAGGTCAGCTGTCACGACCTCGGCCACGTGACAGTTCAGCATCCCCATCGTTCCCAACTTGGGTGCTACTGGCAAGCAGTCTTTGTCTTGTGTCACACGTACAGTGTGTACCGATGCAGCCAGTTGGTGTTGGATTTTCGTCAGTGACGGTCTTAACAAGCTGGTCAGTCATAATCAGACACTTCAACAGGGTACGTGAACAGGGGGGAGAGAGGGTGAGAGGGGACACCCCTCAGAACTGTGTGTGGTGCGCAGAGGCCTGAATCTCCCCAGCGTCTTGTGGAATTTTCCAATTGTGCTGTCATGTAGGCACTTAAAAACATTTCCGATTTTGGAATTTTGGATAAGGGGTCAAACTGGCCTCTGCTGGTCAGGGTCAATCATGGACGTTGAGTCCTAGCTGTCCAGGTACACAAGCCTGAGTATAATGGTAAGAAGAGCAAACTGTACTGTCATCGGCAGCATCGCAGGAGTTGTCAGCGTTGAACTCAACGTAGGACTGCCGGAGAGATTCCAGATCTGGATTTTTCCCTCGGGGTTTACTCCCAAAGCCTCCCCCTTGAGTGGGTACAGCTGCAAGGCAGCGAAGGTTTGAGATCAGAGTTTTCCTTCTCCTAGACGAGCTGCCAACCGTGGCTGACGAGCCCCATCTGCCCGAAGCGACTGGTTTTAAGGCGCCAGTAACTCGACTTTGCCCCTTCTCCTGTCGGTAGAAACGGTTCCACCGGGCTTAGTAGCTAAGCTACACATGAAGGCCAGGAGCTGGACTTGGTAGTCAGAGGCTATTTGAGGCGCACGCCATTGGGAACACTTAAGAGGGAGTGGGAGCTTATCCCTATTACCATCCCCGGCAATAACCCAACACAAACTTCATTTGTGTAAGTGTGTAATTGAAAAATGCAAGTTACAGTGGTGACAAAGGTTTGGTACATTGTTCAGAAATCTGATGGCAGAGGGGAAGTTCATTGAGGTAGACCTTGTTTCATGATCAGCATCTGTTTGCCCCGACTCTGGCAAATCCACTCTTTCAATACACATTCGAGATCTTCATTGTTCACTTTATGCAACGTTTTCCTATCGTTTGTCAACTTCTGTCATTACTGATGTGAGGTCACTTCTTGTGATGCGCACTACCCAGGAACCTTCCCAGCGCCTGGTGAAATCTTACATTTGTGGTGTTACGTTTGGATTTTCGCAGCCTGTACTCGTCTCAGGTTGAGGGGGTTGGCGGGGCATCCTGCAAGTTTATCCTGGAATTTCCCACCCAAAAGATGCTTGGATTTTTTTGGGGGGGGGAAGTAAGGTGTCAGAGCTGGTAATTATTTAAACAGGCTACTGAGATACAGTGAACAACTTTGGCGCACAGGCCGTCCCGTCCCAACAGATCGTTCTGTTCAGGTAGTAAAACACACAGAGTACAGAATAAAGCACTTCTGTTCCAGAGAAACTGGAGATGCAGAATGAAGATCACGGCTACAGAGGAGGTGCAGTGCGGGCAGACAGTTAGACTCTCTCTCTCTCAATATACAGGAACTCATTGTGCAAGGCCCACGATGGGATACGTTTTGAGGTTAAGTCTGTCTTACTAAAGAGAAAGATCTGTTAAGGTTGGCTTTGTCTGTCAGCTGTACGTCGAGACAGGCGGTGAAATGAGTGGCTTGTGTCCACGCCTTTCGGGGACGCACTGGGGACAGCCCGCGAGTGTCGCCAGGCTTCCGGTGCCAACATGAGCGGAGGCCGATCGGTTCCTGATGAGTCGGGGTGTGAAGGGTTAAGGGGCGGAGGCAGGAGAATGGGCCTGAGAGGCAAATGGTCAAAGGGCAGAGCAGACTCGATGGGCTGAATGGCCTAATTCTGCTCCTATGTCTTTCTGTCTTATTGCGTGCTCGCAACTAACTAACCCCAGCACTTGTGGGGGGGGGGGGGAAAGCATGTGAACACAGAGAATGTACGGCACTCTGTGCAGAAGTCTTGAGCACCGGTTGTACAGATAGATAGGGAGCCTAAGACTTTTGCACAGTACTGTGGTAATTTTATGTATTGCACTGTACATCCGCTACAACAAATCTTGACATGTGAGTGATGATAAACCTGATTCTGATCTGGGTCTCTTGTGGACTGAGAGTGGGAAGGGGACAGGGAGAGGAGAATCGTGGTTGAGAAAAAGGGAAGCACCAGCGAGACAGTTTTCTTTTTCAATATTTTTTTGATTTCTATATAGAAGAATACAGGGTTCAAGAGAATACATATTATAAAACAAAAGACAAAAATATAATAAAACCAGAAACAGTATATTGAATCACATTAATGAACTCCTTACTCTATATTCATATGGATTAGATTAATTCGTGTATTAGAATATAAACAATTTTATTAAGAAAAAAGATCTACACCCACTACCAAAGTCGAAGCTGTTTGGAAAAAAAAGAAACTTATCAGATAATAAAAGATATTATTGACCAACTTCTGTACTTTAACAAGAAGTCAAAGATTATGAAAATAATTTAAAAACGGGCCCCACAAGTTTTGAAAATCTTGGTTAGATTCAGAAATTGAACAACAAATCTTTTCTAAATTTTGACATGCCATAACATCCCGTAACCACTGAGCGTGATTAGGCCGAACAACATCCTTCCATTTAAACAGAAGCGCCCTCCTAGCCATAAGAGAGATAAAAGCCAGAATCTGCAGATCAGATGTCTTCAAGATGATATCTTTCCTTCCAACAATACCAAATAGGGCAAAGGATTAGGCTTAAAATGTACTTTAAAGAGTACAGAAAAAGTTTGGAATACTTCCAATATTTTCCAAGACTTGGGCACGTCCAAAACATATGAATAAGTGAAGCTTCTCATTGTTACACCTGTCACAATAGGGAGATATATCCCTATAAAAACATGATAATTTATCCTTGGTCATATAAGCCCTATGAACCACTTTAAATTGTAGGAGGGAATGAGGAGCGCATAGCGATGAAGTATTAACCAATTTAAAAATCTCATTCCAAGTTTCTTCAGAAATTGAGGCCTGTAAATCTTGTTCCCAAAGATTTTTAATCTTTTTGTAATATAATTTTTTTTATTGAGTTTTCAAAAAGAATACATGAAAAGATAAAATCTACCCTCCCCCCCTCCCCTTAACCCTCCCCCCCCCCATATATAGTCCTACCTAAAAAGAAAGAAGAGAGGAAAAAAAAAGAGCCGCCTGGGTATTGGAAGGTTTCCACATGCTCCATGGGATTCAAAATAAATCTGATATAATTATTCGTTACTTTCCCCAAGGGACCAAGATCTTTATCGGAGCACTTAAATATGCCATCCTATCTTTTGTAAATAAGGGCGCCAAATATTCAAAAATGTTACATATTTATCTCTTAAATTATAAGTAATTTTTTCGAGTGGAATAGAACTAGCCATTTCATTATTCCAACGATCCATACTTAAATACGAATCAGATTTCCAAGTAACTGCTATAGTCTTCTTAGCTACTGCCAATGCAATTTTTATAAATTCTTTCTGAGACTTAATCCTTTTACAATGGACAATCAACTTTTATATAATTGGTACCAAAAAGGGATTAAATTTATAGGAACACACATCAAAGTTGCTGGTGAACGCAGCAGGCCAGGCAGCATCTGTAGGAAGAGGTGCAGTCGACGTTTCAGGCCGAGACCCTTCGTCAGGACTAACTGAAGGACGAGTGAGTAAGGGATTTGAAAGTTGGAGGGATTTATAGGAGATTGTTATGAACGAGGTATATTGATGTCATTTGAACAATTAAAGGATAAATATAAAATATCAAATAATACTTTCTTTTGTTACCTTCAATTAAGGGCTTACTTAAAAGGTAAGCTGGGTCAAACAATGTTTTTGCCAAAACCTAAGGAAATTGAAATTTTAATTCAAAAAGGGAAAATTAAAAAATTTATTTCTTGTATGTATAATTTGATTCAAGAACAGACAATTAAACAAGGAACCCATAAGTCAAAGCAAAAATGGGAAACAGATCTGAATATTAATATTGATGAAACAAATTGGTCAAGACTCTGTCTTGACAGTATGACAAATACAATAAATGTCTGACTTAGATTAGTACAATATAATATTTTACACCAATTATATATTACACCACAAAAAATAAATAGATTAAATTCAAATCTATCCGATAAATGCTTTCGGTGTAATCAAGAAATTGGTACTTTTTTACATTCTACTTGGTCTTGTTTTAAAATTCAACACTTTTGGATAAATTTAAGAGTCTTATTGGAACAAATTACTGGAACTCAACTTCCACATAACCCTGTATTATTTCTATTAGGTGATATTGAAGGGATAAAGCCGAAACTTAAGATTTTTAATCTTGTCTAAAGAATCATTTCTCATTCCCAACAACATATCATAAATATTGGATATTGAACCATTATAGAATGGTTTCAAATTAAGAATTTCATCTAATATGTTCTTATCAGGTCTATTAGGAAATGTATATAATTGAGATCGCAGAAAATCTCTCATTTGTAAGCACCGAAAAAAATGGTTTTTTTGGTAAACTATATTTAGTTGACAATTGTTCAAACGAAGAAAGACTTCGAGAGACATTCTGTAATGATCAATAAACCGATTGTTTGGAATCAGATGACCTTGCCTGGTGTCTCAAGGGTGGGTGTGTCTGCACACTCACCGCACACCCTCACCGTCCCTGGCACCCCTTCTCTGTCACCTATCCCATTCCCCTCCCACGGAGCTCCACCCTCACCGTTCCCAACATCCGTTGCCCCACCAGATGTTACAAACTCGCTCTCGTTGACAAATACAGAACTGTGCAGGAGCCTTGGGCACCTAGTGGTGTCTGTACGTGCCTGGGACTTTGGCACAGAACTGTGCGGACTCCTTGCAGAAGTGGGGGGAATCGCACTGGCAGCGTAAACTATTGTGCCACCCGGGCAGAGTGCGAGGTCCAGAATCTGTCCTGTTGTACCCGGAGCCCGTTCACTCGTCTTTCAGCACATTGCGGTCAAACAAAAGGAAACTGATCGCAGAATAAAGCGTTACAGCTCCAGAGGAAGTGGCGAGCAGGTAGACGGTAACGAGGCCCAGAGTCCATGTTATTGAAAACGCTGATCACTGCCCGAGATGGGAGAGGGGAGATTAGATTAGATTAGGAGGACACTCAGTCCTCGTTTATTGTCATGAGGAAATGCATGCATTAAAAAATGATACAGCGTTCCTCCAGACTGATATCACAAGAGAGAAGAGAGATTGATCGGGGTGGGTGCGGTGGTTAATTCTGCTGGCTGCTTTACCGAGGCAGCGGGAAGCGCAGACAGAGTCCAGGGAGGGGAGGCTGGTTCCCGTGACGTGCCGAGCTGTGTCCGCAACTCTGCGGTTTCTTGCGGCCTCGAGCAGTCCAGCGCCGTACCGAGCGGGAGAGGATGCTCTCTCTGGGGCATCGGTAACATCAGGTGAGGGCTGGAAGTGACCGTGGCCACGTTTCCTTGGCCTCCTGAGGAGCTGGGGGCTTTGGTGAGCTTTCTTGGGCGTAGTGTCTATGTGGCTGAACCAGGATGAGTTGGTGATGTTGTCTCATTGCTCCCTCCTTTCCTCCTTCTTCCTCCCTTCCTCCCTCTCTCCTTCTCCCTCCCTCCCTCTCTTGCGCACGCCCCCCCCCCGGCTCTTTCTGGTACTAGGAGGGGCAGGTTTCCAGCAGATAAGCTCCTCCCTTGCTTCGGAGGGCCATCGAGAGGGCCGGGGAGGGTTGGAGTCGAGAAACATCAGCCGCTCCCCTTCCTCCACCCCGTCTCATTGCCCTGCGGGGACCTGCCCGCTTCTCTACTCCCTTCCCGGACAACACGCCTTCTCCGGGGCAGAGACATCCATACACCTCCAGCGGGCTCTCGCTGCTTGGGGGCGCTGGCGGAATCGAGGGTCGCGGGGAACTGGTGCAGGAGAGGAGGGCTGGGGTCACTTAGCTGTGATGGTGCAGGGCAGAGAGCCTTGGGGCTGGCGGTGGTTCCGAACGCTTTTGGTTCGTTCATATACTGGGCACCGGTTAACCCACTCACGCGGACGGTCTCGCCGCGTTCACCATGCGCGCTCACAATTTTACCGCAATCAGTAGCGGAACCGCGCTCACTCGAGTCACGATGTTCTCCTAAGGGTTTAACGGAGAACGCCGGAGAGAGACTCTGTCGAAGGCGGGGAGGCTGATGCACGGGCAGCCGTCACAGCTCGGGGTTCAGGACCAGCGGCGTGGAATGTAAGACGACCCCGTCCTCCGCATCGTCATCTTCACCAGCTCCACCGCTGAGCTCTTCGTCGTGACGCTCCTTGTCTATAACCTTGCCACCATGGGTGACCCCACCAGGAGCCAAACTCCAGACAGCACAAGAACTCAAGAAATAGGAGCAGGAGTCGGCCACCTGCCCCGCCATTCAATAAGACCATGGACTCATCTCCACCTACCTGCCTTTTCCCCATAACCCTTAATTCCCTACTATGCAAAAATCTCTTAAATATATTTACTGAGGTCGCCTCCACTGCTTCATTGGGCAGAGAATTTCACAGATTCACCACCCTCCGGGAAAAGCAGTTCCTCCTCATCTCCGCCCTAAATTTACTCTCCCCGAATCTTGAAGCTATGTCGCTTATTTCTAGTCTCACCTACCAGTGGAAGCAATTTTCCTGCCTCTATTTGTATGATTTTGTATGTTTTATAAGATTTCCTCTCATCCTTCTGAATTCCAGGGAGTCCAGTCCCAGGCGACTCAATCTCTCCTCAGAGTCTAACCCCCTCATCTCTGGAATCAACCTGGTGAACCTCCTCTGCGCCCCCTCCAAAGCCAGAATATCCTTCCTCATGTAAGGAGACCAGAACTGCACGCAGTACTCCAAGTGTGGCCTCGCCAGTACCCTGTACAGTTGCAGCGTAATCTCCCTGCTTTTAAATTCAATCCCTCTAGCAATGAGGGCCAAAGTTCTATTTGCCTTCTTGATCGCCTGCTGCACCTGCAAACCAACCTTTTGCGATTCACGCAGAAGCACTCCTAAGTCCCTCTGCACAGCAGCATACCGCAGTCTATTTCCATTTAAATAATAATTTGATCTTCCATTTTCCCTCCCAAAGCATCGCTCTCGGCAAGGCGGCGATCCTCGGAGAGTAATAATGGACTAATACTGACCTTTGCTAATTAATACCCAGCTGTACCCATTGACGCTGGAATATTGAGCTTTCTATGTTTACAGGTCTGGGAGACGATAGTTTAACTGATAACCCTAATGCTCTCAGAACGCAGGCTGGCCGAGTTTACAGGCTGTCGCTGCATTTAATATTCCAACGCAATTTTAATTCACTTCTTTTAAAAGTTTACACGGTGCAGAGCTAATAAACTTCCCCAATCAGACGGTTATTTCAAAGAATCACGGGGATTCGGGATCGAAAGATAGTGGGGATGGGGTCCTGGTGGGTTTAAAGGCAGCGCGGGACCAGGGCGTGGTGGGTTTAAAGTCCGGATTACACCTGAACCCAAAGGGGTCCAACATCCCAACAGGCAGGTTTAATAGAGCTGTTAGGGAGGATTTAAACTAATTTGGCAGGGGGATGGGAACTGGAGTGATAGGGCTGAGGAAAGGGGAAACAGAAATAAATCAAAGATAGCAAGCAATAGAGATGATAGAAAGGGCAGGCAGGAAATGAGACATAATGACAGCCAGTGGGATGAGTTACAAGGCAACAGAGGCGTGGTGCGGTTAAAGAAAGAAACCAACAAATACTGGACTGGAAGTGTTATGTTTGAATGCACGCATGCATAAGGAATAAAATGGATGATCTTGAAATTCAGCTACAGGTTCGCAAGTATGACACTGTGGCCATCTCTGAAACTTGGCTACCATTCGGAGCTGAACGTCCAAGGATATGCAGTGTATCGGAAAGATAGGTTAGTAGGCAGAGGGGGTGGTGTGGCCCTGTGTATAAGAAATAAAGTTAAAACGTTAGAAAGTGATGACACAGGATCGGAAGGTATAGAGTCTCTATGGGTTGAGTTAAGAAATGGCAAGGGTAGGAGGATCCTAATGGCGGTTGTATACAGGCCTCCAAACAGGAGCCGGGATGTGGATTACAAATTACAGCAGGAGATGGAAAAGGCATGTCAGAAGGGCAATGTCATGATAATCGTTGGGGATTTTAACATGAAAGTGGATTGGGAAAACCAGGCCAGTACTGGACCTCAAGAAAGAGAATTTGTAGAATGTCTAAGGGATGGATTTTTAGAACAGCTTGTTGTTGAGCTCACTGGGGGATCGGCTGTGCTGGATTGGGTGTCTGTGGTGATCTGGAGGTGATAAGAGAGCTTGAGGTTAAGGAATCCTTAGGGAACAGTGATCAGAATATGATCAAGTTCA
Organism: Mobula hypostoma; assembly: GCF_963921235.1. Lineage (NCBI taxonomy): Eukaryota > Metazoa > Chordata > Chondrichthyes > Myliobatiformes > Myliobatidae > Mobula > Mobula hypostoma. The sequence continues at coordinate 28,651,966 of NC_086124.1, forward strand.
CTTTGAAATTGGAGAAGGAGAAACTAAATTCCAATGTGTCCGTATTTCAGTGGAATAAAGGAAATTACAATGGCATGAGAGGGGAACCGGCCAAAGTTGACTGGAAAGAGACACTAGTAGGAAGGACAGCAGAGCAGCAATGGCTGGAGTTTCTGCGATAAATGAGGGAAGTGCAAGACAGATATATTCCAAATAAGAAATTTTCGAATGGAAGAAGGATACTACTGTGGCTGACAAGTGAAGTCAGAGCCAAAGTAAAAGCAAAAGAGAGGACACACAAGGAAGCCAAAGCTAGTGGGAAGATAGAGGATTGGGAAGCTTTTAAAAACTTGCAGAAGGAAACTAAGAAGGTCATTAGGAAGGAAAAGATGAATTATGAAAGGAAGCTGGTGACTAATATCAAAGAAGATACTAAAACAGCAGGAGGAGGAGGAGAAGATGGCAGTGCGCGCGGCCACTTCAGTGGTGATGTCTGTTATCTGTCAAGTAGGGGACCGTGCACAATTCTGATTTGATGGAGACGGACGTGAGAGTATGGAGGAACATCTGGAAAACTTCTGAAATGCCCGCTTCGCTGCTGCTGCTACTGTGTGGTAACCGGAATCTCCGGAGCTGAAGGCCCCGAAATCCTCGGCTTTGCTTGTTTCAGCGGCCGGGGTGAGGTCAAAGGTGCTCGGCAGAGGATGGCGCTCGGGAGGCTGTATCAGAGAGGCTGGTCGGAAGCTCGAAGTTTTCGGACAGATGGACTCAGGGTCGGCTGTGGTCGGCTGCTTCCAAGGTATCGGCAAGTTGACGGTACCTGGAGGTTTATGGCAGGGAGTTTCTCCCTTTTGCCGCCTGCTATCGGGGACTCGGGAGTCAGTCAACTTGGGACTTTTGAGACTTTATTTACCGTGCCCATGGTTTGTTCTTCATCAAATTATGGTATTGCTTTGCACTGCTGTAACTATATGTTATAATTATTTGGTTCTGTCAGTGTTAGTCTTTGGTTTGTCCTGTGATATCATGCTGGAGAAACATTGTATCATTTCTTAATGCATGTATGCATTTCTAAATGACAATAAAAGAGGACTGAGTGTTCTCAGAATTTAAAAAAAAGCATTTTTAAGTATATAAAGGGTATAAGGAGAGTTGAGGGTAGATATAGGACCAATAGAAAATAACGCTGGAGATTTTGTAATGAGAGATGCAGAGATGGCAGTGGAACTGAATGTGTATTTTGCATCAGTCTTCACAGTGGAAGACATCTGCAGTATACAAGACATTCAAGCGTGCCAGGGAAGTGAAGTTTGTGCAGTGAAAATTACGACTGAAAAGGTGCTCAGGAAGCTTAATGGTCTGAGGGTGGATAACTCCCCTGGACCTATTGTACTGTATTTTAATTATACGCTTCAATTAACAAAATTAAAAGTATGTTTTTTCATTTCATTTCTCTCCCCTCCCTCTCTCCCGGCCCTCTCCTCTCCCCTTCCTTCCTCTCCTCTCTTCCCTTCCCTCCCTCCTTCACACTCTCATTCTCTCCTATAAATATCATTAACCCTGGTTGTACGTCAGTACTGAACCCCATTACACAGTCTTATTGGCTCTGACGTGTCGGACAATCTGCGCGAGTTAACGGCACTGCACAGGAAAAGGCCCTTTGGCCTATGGCAGGTCTGCTACCCACGATGCCAGTCCAAACTAACCAATCTGCTTTCACACGATCTATGTCCCTCCATTCCCTGCCTCTTCGTGTGTCCGTTTACACGCTTTTCCTAAATACCCCCAACACCCCCACCCCAGGGCAGTGCGTTCCAGGCACCCACCGCTCTCTGTGTCCCACACATCTCCTTTAGATATTCCCCCCCCCCGACTTTAAATACGTGAGCTCTGGGCGGTCGGTATACAAGAAGACGCAGTGTGTAGTGAGACTGTGAGGAAGGACAGGCAGTTGATAGGTCAAAATCGCAGTCAGTTGGGTGGGTTGCAGTCTGTCCGTGAACTGAGTACCGGGTTCAACAGTTTGGAAGAGTGAGGATAAAGTAAAAGGGAAGGAGAGTGCAAGAAAGTCTCCAAAGTAAATAAAAAGACAAAAAGTTTAGATGGGGGTAAGAATTTAACTTCCAGTAACATGGGGACAAAACTGAAGAGGGTGACTAAAGGTGTTATATCTGAATGCACACAGTACAGGGATTAAGGTGGGTGATCCAGTAAAGTGGGGGAGCCCTCTGGTGGAAAGGCAATTTTGGATTTGGGTGTTGTGTAATTAACCAGATTTGTTGAGGGAGCTTAAGGTAAAGAGACCCTTAGGGGACAAGGATCATAATATGATAGATGTCGCCCTGGAGTTTGAGAGGGAGACGCTGAAGTCAGATGTATTAATATTACAGTGGAGTAAAGGGAATTACAGAGACATGAGAGAGGAGCTTCCCAAATTTATTGCAAGGGGACACTAGCAGGGATGACAGCAGAACAGAAATGGCTGGAGTTTCTGGGAGCAATTTAGAAGGCGCAGGATAAATACATCCCAAAGATTAAGGATTCTAAAGGGAGAGTGGCTGACAAGGGAAGTCAAAGACAGTAAAAAAGCAAAAGAGAGGGCATATAATAGAGTAAGAACTAGTGGGAAGCTAGAGGATTAGGAAGCTTTTGAAAAACAACAAAAGGCAACTAAAAAGCAATAAGGAGAGTCAAGATGAAATATGAAGGTAAGCTAACCAACAATATTAAAAAGAATTCTAAAAGTGTTTTCAGATGTTTAAAGAATAAAAAAGAGGCAAGAGTGGATATCGGACTGCAGGAACTGACACTGGAGAGCTAGTAATGGGGAACAATGAATAGCAGATGAACTTAATAAGTATTTTGTGTCGGTCTTCACTGTGGAAGACACTGGCAGTGTGCCAGAAATTTGGAAGTGTCAAGGGACAGAGTAACTGTAATTGCTATTACTAAGGAGAAGGAGCTCGGGAAGCTGAAAGGTCTGAAGGTAGTTAAGTCACCTGGACCAGGTGGACTACACCCCAGGGTTCTGAAGGTGGTAGCTGAACGATTGTGGGGGCATTAGTAATAATCTTTCAAGAATCTCTAGACCAGTCTGACTTCAGTTCTTTGCAGGAATGGGACCCGCTCTCGGGACCTCACGACCAGCTGCTTTTTGATATCCCAAGGACATGGCCTGGAGACAAGTGCATCTTCAGGATTCCGGGATTTTGTGGCTCTGGAGACGGGCTGATTCTAGCCCGGTGCCCCTGACTGAAACGTCACGGGAGAACAGGAACATCGGGAGCAACGGGTTAGCTGCCGGGAGGTTTTGTGCCTGGACGGCTGCGCCTTTTTGGTGCTGACTCGCTGAGCACAGAGCTCGGAAAAAGCGACGCAACAGACTTCTGACATCGTAAATCAGCGAGCTTTTTGTTATGTTTCTCCTCTCATTGTAAAACAGGGACACCTCTTTTCCCTCATTAGGGAGAGAGAGAGAGCCTGTGGTATGTCAAATTACCGGTTGAACGAGTAATCTTTGGGGTACTGCAAGTCTGTGTCTTTATTGATGTTTCGCTGCACGACTGAGTGCGGTGCTGATGGTTTTTGCTGGTGGGGGTGGGGAGGGGTCATTGCCTTGTTGCTACTAGTGCTTGGGAGGGGGAAGCTGGGGGGTCTTTGGGGTTCTAACATTTAACTGTAATTCGTTCTTTGGGGCACTCCTCTGTTTTCCTGGATACTTGTGAAGAAGAAGAATTTCAGGATGTATATTGTGTACATTTCTCTGACATTACATGTACCTATTGAGATTCTGGTATGATTCTGGAGGACTGCAAATGTCACTCCACTCCTCAAGAAGGGATGGAGGTAAAAGACAGGAAACACGTTTTTTTCGCGGTAACACGTTGAAGCTGCACCCTCTCTAACATGCTGGTAGAGAGAGTTTTATTTGGGTTTTTAGCGCTGGAAATAGTTACATTCCGACACGTCTCATTAGCGGGACAGAAGCATGTTTGCATTGTTTATTCCAGGGACCAGCTGATTGCGCTTATGCCGGCCGGTTTAGCGAGCAGTGCGGCGGACACCCCTGCTGAAATCTGGAGGAAAACACACAGAGGATGCAGAGGGGGATCACAAAGGCGAGGAAAGAGGACTGGATCGAGACAACAGAGACTTATGGAGAAGAGGAGTTTAGTGGGTAATAAAATGGACGAGTTCATGGCGCTAGCCAGGCGTCAGAGAACATTTCGGGAGTGCAGTGTTATGTGTTTCACTGGAACAGGGCTGCATGAGGACATACCCGATCAAAACTTTTCCATGGACGGCTTCCAAACCGTTTGGGCTGACCGGAAGTGCACTGAGAACGGTAAGCATAAAGGAGTTACTGTTCTGGTGAACAACAGATGGTGCAATCCAGGTCATATTACGATTGAGGAATGTGTTTGTAGACCAGATATTGAACTTTTTGCTGTTGGACTCCGGCCATATTCCACTGAGATACAACACTGGGCGTCACGGGAGGTCGTTCCTGCCTGTGGCCATCGAACTTTGCAGCTCCTCCCGTGGAGGGTCAGACACCCTGAGCCAATAGGCTGGTCCTGGACCTATTTCCATCTGGCATAGTTTGCATTTTGTTGTTTGATTGTTTGTGGGTTTTGTATTGCTATATTTATGCTCTATTCTTGGTTGGTGCGGCTGTAACGAAACCCAATTTCCCTCGGGATCAATAAAGTATATCTATCTATCTATCTATGTAGTTTCAGGGTACTTGCAGGCACATGATAAGTTAGGGTGAAGTTAGCATGGTTTCCTTAAGGGGAAATCTCGCCTAACAAATCTCTCAGGATATTTTGAGGAAATAACAGGCAGGATTGACAAAGGAGAGTAAATAGACACTGGTCATTTGGATCTTCAGAAAGCATCTAACAAAGTGCCACACATAAAACTATTTAACAAGATACTGTAAGAGCCCGTGGATATACAGGAAAATTACTAGCATGGTTATAACAGTGGCTGATTGGCCAGGAGCAAAGAGTGAGCATACAGGGAGACTGTCAGTGACTAGTGGTGTGCTGCAGGGGTTGGCGTTGGGACTACTTGAATTGATGGCTTACTAGCCAAGTTTGCAGACAATGCAAAGATAGGTGGAGGGGGTAGACAGGTGGTGTAGAGGAAGCAGGGAGTCTACAGAAGGACTTAAGACAGATGAGTTGAATGGGCAAAGAAGGGGCAGATGGAATACAGCTTCGGAAAGTGTCTGGTCATGCAGTTTTAGTAGAAGGAACAAAGGCTATTTTCGGATTGGGGAGCAAGTTCAGATTTTGATTTCTCTGGGTGCTGAGCGATGTATGAATCACAATCATAAATTTATTGTCACGGACAGATGCTGATAGGAACATACAAGATGTGCACTCTCAAAATTTCACTTTTGAAGGCCTCCCGCTTACCAAGTACACCTTTGCCAGAAGCCAACCTGTCCCAGTCCACACTTGCCTGACCCTTTCGGACACCATCCAAATTGGCCTTTTTGCAATTTAGAATCTCAAATTGGACCAGACCCGTCCTTTTCCATAATTATCTTGAAACTAATGGCATTATGATCAGTAGAAACAAAGTGATGCCCTACACAAACTTCTGTCACCTGCCCTGTCTCATTCCCTAATTGGAGATCCAGTATCGCACTCTGTCTAGTTGGGACCCCGATGTATTGATTAAGGAAACTCTCCCGAACGCATTTGACAAATTCTATCCCATCCAGCCCTTTTACAGTATGGGAGTCCTAGTCAATGTGTGGAGAGTTAAAATCACCTGCTATAACAACTTTATGTTTCTTCCAGCAGTCTGCAATCTCTCTGCAAATTTGCTCCTCTAAATCCCTCAGACTGTTGGGTAGTCTATAATATAATCCCATTAATATGGTCATACCTTTCTTCTTCCTCAGTTGTACCCATAAAGTCTCACTAGATGAGTTCTCCAATCTGTCCTGACTGAGCACTGCTGGGACATTTTTCCTGAGTAGTAACGACAATCCCCCGCCTTGAATCCCTCCTGCTCATTGTAAAACAACTGAGCCCTGGAATATTGAGCTGCCAGACCTGCCCCCTCCTGCAACCAAGTCTCACTAAGGGCTACAACGTCATAATTCCTCATGCAATCTAAATTCATCCGCCTTTCCTACAATTGAAATATACTTTATACTTCATTGTAGCCAAACAATTGATACTAGAACGTACAATCATCACAGCGATATTTGATTCTGTGCTTCCCGCTCCCTAGATTACAAAAATTAAATATTAAAAATATGATTAGTAAAAATTAGTAAATATTAAAAAATTAAATTGTAAATCATAAATAGAAAATAGAAAAATGGGAAGTAAGGTAGTGCAAAAAAACCGAGAGGCAGGTCCGGATATTTGGAGGGTACGGCCCAGATCCGGGTCAGGATCCGTTCAGCAGTCTTATCACAGTTGGAAAGAAGCTGTTCCCAAATCCGGCCGTACGAGTCTTCAAGCTCCTGAACTTTCTCCCGGAGGGAAGAGGGACGAAAAGTGTGTTGGCTGGGTGGGTCGTGTCCTTTATTATCCTGGCAGCACTGCTCCGACAGCGTGCAGTGTGAAGTATAAATATACGCAGCTCAGAATATTAGTTCCACCTTTTGGTTCCTGATTTTGAATGCAGGCTTTCTCCATAACCTCTCCACTATCTGTTCTGCTGCTCTGGTTCCATCTCCCTGCAGCTCTAGTTCAAACACCCCACCTCACCACCCCCATGCAACACTAGTAAACCTTCTCACTTGGATATTAGTCACCCCTCCAGTTCAGGTGTAAACTGATCTTTTTGTACATGTTCCACCGTCCCTGGAAGAGAGCCCAATGATCTGAAGCCCTCCCTGAATATCTCCTCAGCTGCATGTTAAACTGTATAATCTTCCTACCACTAGCACAACAGATAGCACTCCTGGTAACTTCCTCAAAGAACCCTATAAGATTGGTCAGACATGATCAGCCACACACAAAGCCGTGCTGACTATCCTTAATCAGCCCTCGTCCATCCACCGGCCTGTAATTTCCTGGTTTATTCTTAGAGCCTTTCTTAATCAAGGGAACGACATTGGCTGTCTGCCAATTCTCCAGTACCCCGTGGTTAAGGATGTTTTAAACATCTCTGCTAGGGCCACTGATTGTTGACAAGTGACACATTTCACTGGCTGTTTCGCCGTACGTGTGATAAATAAATCTGAATCAGATCTCACGGCGTGAAGATTGACTACTCTAATTTCAGATAATTTCTCCTTCCTCTCTCCCTGTCTCTTTTTCAGTTCCCATCTTGTCCTTTCCTCAGCTGTCCATCAACTCCCCTTGGTGCCCCTCGTCTTTCCCTCATGGTCCACTCTCCTGTCCTATCAGATTTCTTCTTCTTCAGCCCTTTGCCACCTCCACCAATCAACTCCCAGCTTCTTACTTCATCCCCCCCCACGGCCCCACCAACGCACCTTCCATCTCGCCTGGTCTCATTTATCCCCTTCCCTCCACCTTATCCCACAATCCCTCCCCCCCTCCTAATCCTGAGGAGGATCTCGGCCCAAAACCGACTTTTTATTCCCCTCCGTAGCTACTGCCTGTCCTGCTGAGTTCCTCCAGCGTTTCGTGTGTGTCAGTCTTCAAGAGGCGATACCTGAAAAAACGGTGGCGCCCGCCACCGAGGGCCCTCACCACCCGAGACGTGCCCTCTTCTCATTACCACCATCGGACAGGAGGTGCGGGAGCCCGAGGACCCAACTTGAACACAAGAGACGCTGCGGAAGCGGGAAACCTTGTGGATCACCCGCGAAACGCTGGCACCGTCCGTAAGGAGTTTGTGCGTTCTCCCCGTGACCGCGTGGGTTTCCTCCCGGTGCTCCGGTTTCCTCCCACAGTCCAAAGACGTAGCATTTAGTAAGTTAACTGGTGTTGTAAATTGTCCTGTGATTAGGCTAGGGTTAAATCAGTGCTTTAATAGATAATAGGTTGCTTTTCTGAATGAATGAATAAATATTGAACAGATAAATAAATAAACAAATAGCAAAATACATCAATCAATCAATAAATAGTTAGATAGATAGATAGATAGATAGAATATAGAACATAGAAATTTACAGCACATTACAGGCCCTTTGGCCCACAATGTTGTGCCGACCATGTAACCCACTCTAGAATCTGTCCAGAATTTACCTAATGCATAGCGCTCTATTTTACTAAGCTCCATGTATCTGTCTAAGAGGCTCTTAAAAGACCCTTTTTTATCCACCTCCACCACTGCCACCAGCAGTGCATTCCACGCACCCACCACACTGTGTGAAAAATTTACCCCTGACATCCCCTCAGTACCTATTTCCAAGCACCTTAAAACTACACCCCCTTGTGTTAGCCATTTCAGCCCTGGGAAAAAGCCTCTGACTATCCACACGATCAATGCCTCTCATCATCTTATACACCTCTATCAGGTCACCTCTCATCCTCTGTCACTCCAAGGAAAAAAGGCCAAGTTCACTCAACCTATTCTCATAAGGTACACCCTCCAATCCAGGCAACATCGTTGTAAATCTCCTCAGCACTCTCTCTACAGTATCCACATCCTTCCTGTAGTGAGCTGACCAGAATTGAGCACAGTACTCCAAGTGGGGTATGACCAAGGTCTTATATAGCCGTAACATTACCTCACGGCTCTTGAACTCAACCCCATGGTTGATGATGCCAACACACCATACGCTGTCTTAACAACGCTGTCAATCGGCGCAGTAGCTTTGAGCATCCTATCGACACAGACCCCAAAATCTCTCACATCCTCCACACTGCCAAGAATCATACCATTTATGGTATATTATATTCTGTCTTCAAATTGGACCTACCAAAATGAACCACTTCACACTTATCTGGGTTGAAGTCCATCTGCCACTTCTCAGCCCAGTTCTGCATCCTATCGATGTCTCACTGTAACCTGACAACCCTCTAGACTATCCACAACACCCCCAACCTTTGTGTCATCAGCAAACTTACTAACCCACCCTTCTACTTCTTCATCCAGGTCACTTATAAAAATCACAAAGAGGGGTCCCAGAACAGATCCCTGTGGAACACCACTGGTCACCAACCTCCATGCAGAATAAGAACCATCCACAACCACCCTTTGCCTTCTGTGGGCAAGCCATTTCCGGATCCACAAAACAAGATCTTGGATCCCATGCCTCATTACTTTCTGAAGGAGCCTGGCATGGGGCACCTTATCAAATGCCTTACTGAAATCCATATACGCTACATCCACTGCTCTACCTTCATCAGTGTGTTTTGTTACATCCTCAAAGAATTCAATCAGGCTCGTAAGGCACAACCTGCCCTTGACAAAGCCATGTTGACTATCCCTAATCAGATTATGTCTCCAAATGCTCATAAATCCTGCCTCTCAGGATCTTCTCCAACAACTTAACCACCACTGAAGTCAGACTCACTGGTCTATAATTTCCTGTGTTATCTCCACTCCCTTTCCTGAACAAGGGAACAACATTTGCAACCCTCAATCCTCCGGTACTTCTCCCGTCCCTATTGATGACACAAAGATCATCGCCAGAGGCTCAGGAATCTCCTCCCTCACTTCCCACAGTAGCCTGGGGTATATCTCATCCGGTCCCGGCGACTTATCTAACGTAATGCTTTTCAAAAGCTCCAGCACATCCTCTTTCTTAACGTCTATATGCTCAAGAGTTTCAGTCCACTGTAAGTCATCCCCACAATCGCCAAGGTCCTTTTCCCTGGTGAATATTGAAGCAAAGTATTCATTAAGTACCTCGCCACCTCCTCCAGCTCCATGCGCACATTTCCACTATCGCACCTAATAGATAGATAGATAAACCCAGCCAGTCAGTTGACACTGTGGGCTGAGACCCCTCTTAAGTAGTAAATATTATTTGTCACATGTGTATTGTCACACCTTGCTGCTGCTGGTGCGATATCACTTGTTAATGAGAGAGAGAGGGAGCCTATCTGAGACGTCGACGTGTTGGGATGGACAATAGTTTTCGAGGGACTCTGGATCATGGTGTGGCGTGTAGCCAAGTGGTTAGGGCGTTGGACTAGCGATCTGAAGGTCATGGGTTCGAGCCTCGGCCGAGGCAGCGTGTGTGTCCTTGAGCAAGGCACTTAACCACACAGTGCTCCAGTCTACCCAGCTGAGACTGGGTACCGGTAAATGCTGGGGGTTAACCTTGCGAAAGACTGGCGTCCTGTCCGCGGGGGGGGGGGGCAGAGGTGGTGGAAGTCTTGTACTCTCAGTCGCTTCACGCCACGGAAATTGACTTAAGCACCAGCCTGATAGGCCACAAGGCTCGTGACAGTCTTTAATCCTCAATCTGGACCATGGTCCCTGGAGGCTTTGCTGTTGCATGGTGGGTGGTGTTGGGGCGGGAGATGATGCTTTTGCTGGAACAAGTGGGGGAGGGAGAGGGTCAATGCTTTTAACCATATAACAATTACAGCACAGAAACAGGCCATCTTGGCCCTTCTAGTCTTACGCTTACTCTCACCTAGTCCCACCGACCTGCACTCAGTCCATAACCCTCCATTCCTTTCCTGTCCATATAGCTATCCAATTTTACTTTAAATGACAACCTCGAACCTGCCTCAACCACTTCTGCTGGAAGCTCGTTCCACACAGCTACCACTCTCTGAGTAAAGAAGTTCCCCCTCATGTTACGCCTAAACTTTTGCCCCCTAACTCTCAACTCATGTCCTCTTGTTTGAATCTCCCCTACTCTCAATGGAAAAAGCCTATCCACGTCAACTCTGTCTATCCCCCTCATAATTTTAAATACCTCTATTAAGTCCCCCCTCAACCTTCTACGCTCCAAAGAATAAAGACCCAACTTGTTCAACCTTTCTCTGTAACTTAGGTGATGAAACCCAGGTAACATTCTAGTAAATCTTCTCTGTACTCTCTCTATTTTGTTGACATCTTTCCTTTAATTCGGTGACCAGAATTGTACACAATACTCCAAATTTGGCCTCACCAATGCCTTGTACAATTTTAACATTACATCCCAACTCCTATACTCAATGCTCTGATTTATAAAGGCCAGCATACCAAAAGCTTTCTTCACCACATGAGATTCCACGTGCAGGGAACTATGCACCATTATTCCTCGATCCCTCTGTTCTACTGCATTCTTCAATGCCCTACCATTTACCATGTCTGTCCTATTTTGATTAGTCCCAAAATGTAGCACCTCATGTTTATCAGCATTAAACTCCATCTGCCATCTTTCAGACCACTCTTCTAACTGGCCTAAATCTCTCTGCAAGCTTTGAAAACCTACTTCATTATCCACAATGCCACCTATCTTAGTATCATCTGCATACTTACTCATCCAATTTACCAACCCATCATCCAGATCATTAATGTATATGACAAACAACATTGGACCCAGTACAGATCCCTGAGGCACACCACTACACACCGGCCTCCAATCCGACAAACAGTTTGATGCTGCATGTGTGCGGGAGGGGGAAGGAGGAGCTTTAGGGTCCTAATGTTTTCTGTCATTTATTCTTTGGGCATTTTGTCTCTGTGTCGTGGATGTCTGTAAAGAGTAAGAATTTCAGGCTGTATGCTGTGTATACTCTGCTATTCAATGGAAGCAGAGAGTGAATTGTGCCTCGACGCACTGTGTAATGAGAAACATTCTGCTAAGCAGGTTTTTCACTGTTCCTTGATATGAATGACAACAATGAACTGATTTGCAGCTCTGATAGCCTGCTGCTGGCTTGAGTTTGTGCTTGAGTGAGCTTGGAGCCTCAGGGCAGGGAGTGTTGGTCTGGTGCCCTCTCCTTTCTTGGAAAGAGAGGGCGTGCATGCACTTTCTTAGAAGTTTGCGCAGATTTGGAAAACTTTGACTGACTTCTATAGATGCACGGTGACTGGCTGCATCACTGACTGAGTGGTACAGAAACATCATTGCCCTGGAATGGAAAATCCTACAAAAAGTAGCGGATACAGCCCAGTCCATTACTGTTCAAGCCCTCCCCCAAGCACTGAGCACATCTACAAGGAGCACCACCACAAGAAAGCACTATCCATTATCAAGACCCCCCAGCATCCAGGCTACGCTCTCTTCTCGCTTCTGCCGCTGGGGAGGGGGCACGGCTGCCTGAAGTCGCACACCCGCGGGTTCAGGAACAGTTATCACTCGTCAGCCATCAGGCTCCTGAACCGGTGTGGGATAACCTCACCCGCCCCAACTCTGAACCGAGTCCACAACCTACAGGCTCACTTTCAAGGACTCTGCAACTCGTTCTAAATATTATTTAATTACTGTTTATCTATTGTAACGACTTGTTTGTGTTGTATTTGCACAGATCGACTTCTTTTGCATTTGTCAGTCTTTGTTTGTGTGTCCTTTTTCATCGATTCTGCTGTGGTTCCTTGTTCTACTGTGAGTCCCATACAGGAAAATGGGGGCAGCAAGGTAGTGTAGTGGTTAGCACGACGGTTTACAATACAGGCGACCCGGGTTCAATTCCCGCTGCTGCCTGTAAGGAGTTTGTACGTTCTCCTCACAACTGCGTGGGTTTCCTCCGGGTGCTCCAGTTTCCTCCCACAGTCCAAAGACGTTGGTAAGTTAATTGGTCACTGTAAATTGTGATTAGGCTAGGATTAAATTGGGGGGGGGGCAGTGCAGCTTGAAGGGACAGAATGGCCTTTTCCATCCTCCATCTCAATAAAAAAACATAAATAAAATGAATTTCAGGGTTGCATGTGGAGATATATACGTACTTTGATAATAAATTTACCTTGAACTTTCAACCTTGATCCGGCCGATCAATCTGGAGGAAATCTGGAGAGTACAAACCGCTCACCCCGGACACGGTTCGCTACAGCGTGGTAAAAATTGCAGCCCAGACCCCCCACGCCACCCAGTAAAAGGGAACGTTACACTTCGCTGTTAAATGACCAACAAATCACATACCCAGGGCTGTGGGTAGGGCTTTAGGCTAAATCGTACAGGAGTGGATTCAACAGCTTGGAAAAGCTCTGGGGCCTGTACTCACTGGAGTTTAGAAGAATGAGGGGAGGGGGATTTCATTGAAACCTACCGAATATTGAAAATCCTAAATAGAGTGGATGTTTAGGGTGGGGAGTTTATGACTTCAGAATAGCAGGATGGCTAGTTAGAATGGAGAAGACGAGGAATTTCTTCAGCCAAGGGGTGGTGAATCTGTGGAATTCATTTCCCCCGACGTCTGTGGAGGAAAAGTCACTGGGTATATCTAAATCAAAAGTTGATAAGGACATTGAAGGTTACGGGGAGAGGCAGGAGAATGGGGTTGAGAGTGATAATGAATCAGCCATAATAGAATGGCGGAACAGTATCGATGGGCTGAATGGACTAATTCTGCTCCTATGTTTTATGGTCTTCTGGAAAAGTGCAGATAAATTAAAAAGTGAAACGTGGAGCATTACAGCACGGGACAGACCCTTCGGCCCACAATGTTGTGCCGTGGTGAGGGAAGGCGAGAGCAGGGGAGGTAACTGAAGTCTCCAGAGTAAACAATAACACAAACAGTTTAGAAAGGGGAATAAGAAATTAACTGCAGGCAGCATGGAGACAAAATTGAAAAGGGTGACTGGAAGTGTGATATTTGAAAGGGCGCAGTTAGCGGGATAAAGTAGGTGATCTCGTAGCGCAGTTAGAGATTGGCAGGTATGACGTTGTGGGCATCACTAGGTCATAGTTAGGATACCCTGCTTCCTCAAACTACCTGCCCCTCTGCCTATCTTTGTATCGTTTGCAAACTCAGGCACAAAGTGGTCCCAGCACCAACTTCTGTGTAACACCACCAGCCAGCCAGTAAAGACCCCCCTCCCTTATTCCTATGTTTTTGCTCCTGCCAATCAACCAATCTCCTATCCATGCTAATTATCTTTCCTGTAATGCCACAGGTTCTTACCTTGTTATTATGTGAGGCATCTTGTCAACGGACTTCTGAAAATTTTTTAATATATAGATTATGAGGACACGCAGTCCTCTTTTATTGTCACTTAGTAATGCATGCATTAAGAAATGATACAATGTTTTTCCAGGATGATATCACAGAAAACACATGACAAACCAAGCTGAACAACTGACAAAAACCACATAATTATAACATGTAGTTACAACAGTGCAAAGCAATACCGTAATTTGATAAAAGCAGACCATGGGCACGGTATAAGTCTCAAAGTCTCTCGAAAGTCCCATCGTCTCACGCAGACGGTGAACCTTCAGTGCCGCCAACTTGCCGATGTAGCATCCCGGAAGCATCCGGCCACAGTCCGACTCCGAGTCCGTCCGAAAACTCCGAGCCTCCGACTAGCTCTCTGACACCAATGCAGTGAGCACCATCTCTGCCGAGCACTTTGACCCTGGCCCCGGCAACAGGCAATAGGCAAGGCCGAGGATTTGGCCTTCTCTCTGGAGATCTCGATCCAAGTAAACAAGATCCACTGACTCTCCGTTGTCTATCCTGCCTGTTATTTTCTCAAAGAATTCCAACAGGTTTGTCGGGCAAGATTTTCCCTAAGCTGTGCTGCTGCAGATGATCTTAACATGTGCCTCAGAGTACTCCGAACGCACATCCTTAATAGTGGACTCCAGCATCTTCCCAACCACTGAGGCTAACTGGCTTATAGCTTCCTGTGGTTTTGCCACCCTCCCTTCCGAAAGAGTGGAATGACACTTGCAATTTCCCAGTCCTCCAGAACATTCCAGAACCTGGTGATTCTTGAAAAGTCGCTACTAATGCCTCCAAACCACTTTCAGAACCCTGGGGTATAGTTCATCTGTCCAAGTGACTTATCTACCTTTCAGCTTTCTAAGCACCTTCTCCTTAGTAATAGCAACTACACCCGGTTCTGACCCCGACACTTCTGAATTTCTAGCAAACTGCTGTTGTCTTCTACAGTGAAGGCTGATGCAGAATACTTATTGAATTCACCCACTATTTCTTTGACCCCATTACTCCCTCTCCATTGTCATTTTCCTGTAGTTCGACATCCACTCTTGCCTTTTTTTTCTCTTTAGATATCCGGAAAAAAAACTTCTAGTATTCTTTTATATTATTGGCCAGCTTCATATTTCATCTTTTCTCACATATTGTTTTGTTAGTTGCCCTTTGTTGGTTTTAAAAGCTTCCCAGTAATTTTTGCCATGTTATATGCTCTCTCTTTTGCTTTTATGCTATCATTGACTTCCCTTGTCAGCCACGGTATCCATCCTCCTCCCTTCAGAATATTACTTCTTCATCTTTGGGATGTATTTATCCTGTGCCTTCTGAATTGTTCCCAGAAACTCCAGCCATTTCTGTTCTGCCGTCATCCCTGCTAGTGTCCCCTTCCAACAACTTTGGCCAGCTCCTCTCCCATGCCTCTGTAATTGTCTGTAATACTGATACACCTGACATTTGCTTCTCCCTCTCAAACTGCAGGGTGAATTCGATCATATTATGATCATTACCTCCTAAGGGTTCCGTAACCTTAAGTTCCAAAATCAAATTTGGTTCATCACATAACACCCAATGCCGAGTAGCTGAGTCCTTAGTGGACTCAGCCAAAACCTGCTTTAAAAAGCCATCTGAGACGCTTTATAGAAATTCCTCTCCTGGAGTCCAGCTTCACCCTAATTTTTCCAATCTATCTTCATATTGAAATCTCCCTATTATTTTAGAAATAATGATGACCCTTTTTACATGCCTTTTCTATCTCCTGTTGTAATTTGTAGCCCACATCCTGGCTACTGTTCAGAGGCCTGTATATAACTCCCAACAGGGATCTTTATACCCTTTCAGTTTCTTAACTCTACCCACGAGGGTTCTACACTTTCTGATGCTATGTCACCTCTTTCTATGTGTTGTGTATGTGGCCTGTTTACACAACTACGTTATTAATAAAAACGCTGGAGACGGGAACTACGTTTCATGGTTCTTTACTGGTAGAGTCCGAACTTGACACAAACATACAGATCAATACGTGCCTAATAGCACATGCAACAACGTGTTACTAAAACATAAAGTAGTCCCTTATTATAATGAAGGCTATATGGTACACTAAGAATTTGATTTTCATTTTTTACCAACAGAGCAACACCACTCCCCTCTGCCTTCCTGTCTGTCCTTTCGATACAACGTGTATCCTTGGATGTTAAGCTCCCAACTAAAATTTTCTCTCAGCCTCGACTCAGTGAGCCCACAACGTCATACCTGCCAGTCTCTAACTGTGCTACAAGATCATCCACCTTATTCTGTATACTGCTTGCATTCAAATATAGCTCCTTCAGTCCCGTATTCGTCACCCTTTTCAATTTCGTCCCCCTGTGACTGGAAATCAGATTCTTATCCCTTTCTAAACGTTTTGTCTTTTTTTAATTTATTCTGGAGACTTTCCTGCACTCTCCTTCCCGTTTGCTTTACCCTCATTCTTCCAGACTGTTGAACCTGCTCCTTAGTTTACAGACAAATTCAAATCATCCCACTGAATGCGATTTTGCCCTATCGACTACCTACCCTTCCTCACAGCCTCACTTCACACTGCATCCACTTGGATATCAACCACCCAGAGGACGTGTATTTAAAGTCAGGGCGTTGGGGGAAGCATTTAAAGGAGATGTGTGGGACAAGGGCTTTTACGCAGAGAGGGGCAGGTGCCTGCAGTGTGCTGACAGGGGAGGTGGTGGGGGTAGATATGATAGACGTATTTAGGAAGTTTTTAGTTGGGCACGTGAAGACGCAGGGTATGGTGGAATATAGATCATGTTCAGGCAGATGGGATTAGTTTGGATTGGTATTGTGGCCGGCAGACACACTATGGACCGAACAGCCTGACCCTGGGAAGTACTGTTCCCCAGCACAAGTGGATCCCCGATAAAACTTGTCCAACGCGTCAGACTGCACGCGAGTGGGTAACGGAGCTCGGTACTGACATATGACCTAGGTTAAGAGGGCACAGGATGATATTCATGGGAGTAAGAGAGAGATATCAGTAAAAGGCCAAAAATCCACAATCTAATTATTTACGGTTCCACTCTTTCCCAGAGTACATTTAACCCCACCGGGACCCCATTTCCCACTCCCTTTAAACACACTGGGACCTCATTTCCTGCTCCCTTTAGTCCTATCGGGACCCCATACCCTGCTCTTTTTAAAGTAACCAGGGCCCTGTTTCAGGCAGAGTGTTAGGGCAGAGGTGAGTGCAGTTGCTACGACTAAGGAGAAGGTGCTTGGGAAGCTGATAGGACTGAAGTTAGTAGATCAGTCACCTGGACCAGATGGACTACACCCCAGAGTTCTGAAAGAGGTGGCTGAAGAGATTGTAGAGAAAAAGCATTAGTAACGATCTTTCAAGAATCACTAGGTTCTGGAATGGTTCCAGAGGACCAGAAAATTGTAAATCATGAAGACCCTGGAAAGACTTGTTCTGGAGCTGCTCCGGCCTATGGTCAGGCCACACTTAGATCCCCTTCAGTTCGCCTACCAGCCCCGACTAGGAGTTGAGGATGCCATCGTCTACCTGCTGAACCGTGTCTACGCCCGCCTGGACAAGCCAGCGAGCACTGTGAGGGTCATGTTTTTTGACTTCTCCAGTGCGTTCAACACCATCCGCCCTGCTCTGCTGGGGGAGAAGCTGACAGCGATGCAGGTGGATGCTTCCCTGGAATCATGGATTCTTGACTACCTGACTGGCAGACCACAGTACGTGGGCTTGCAACACTGTGTGTCCGACAGAGTGATCAGCCGCACTGGGGCTCCACAGGGGACTGTCTTGTCTCCCTTCCTCTTCACCATTTACACCTCGGACTTCAACTACTGCACAGAGTCTTGTCATCTTCAGAAGTTTTCTGATGACTCTGCCATTGTTGGGTGCATCAGCAAGGGAGATGAGGCTGAGTACAGGGCTACAGTAGGAAACTTTCTCACATGGTGTGAGCAGATTTATCTGCAGCTTAATGTGAAAAAGACTAAGGAGCTGGTGGTAGACCTGAGGAGGGCTAAGGCACCGGTGACCCCTGTTTCCATCCAGGGGGTCAGTGTGGACATGGAGGATTACAAGTACCTGGGGATACGAATTGACAATAAACTGGACTGGTCAAAGAACACTGAGGCTGTCTACAAGAAGGGTCTCTATTTCCTGAGGAGACTGAGGTCCTTTAACATCTGCCGGACGGTGCTGAGGATGTTCTACGAGTCTGTGGGGGCCAGTCCGATCATGTTTGCTGTTGTGTGCTGGGGCAGCAGGCTGAGGGTAGCAGACACCAACAGAATCAACAAACTCATTCGTAAGGCCAGTGATGTTGTGGGGATGGAACTGGACTCTTTGACGGTGGTGACTGAAAAGTGGATGCTGTCTAAGTTGCATGCCATCTTGGTCAATGTCTCCCATCCACTACATAATGTACTGGGTGGGCACAGGAGTACATTCAGCCAGAGACTCATTCCACCGAGATGCAACACAGAGCGTCATAGGAAGTCATTCCTGCCTGTGGCCATCAAACTTTACAACTCCTCCCTTGGAGGGTCAGACACCCTGAGCCGATAGGCTGGTCCTGGACTTATTTCATAATTTACTGGCATAATTTACATATTACTATTTAACTATTCATGGTTTTATTACTGTTTATTACTTATGGTGCAACTGTAACGAAAACCAATTTCCCCCGGGATCAATAAAGTATGACTATGACTATGACTAAATGTCACTCTACTCTTTAAGAGAGAGAGAGGCAAAAGACAGGAAATTTTAAGCCAGTTAGTCTGACTTCAGTGGTTGGGAAGATGTTAGAGTCGATTATTAAGGATGAGGTTTCGGGGTACTTGCAGGCAAAATAGGCCAAAGTCAGCATGGTTTCCTTCAGGGAAATTCTTGCCTGACAACTCTATTGGAAAAAGAGGAAATAACAAGCAGGATAGACAAAGGTTAATCAGTTGATGTTGTGTACTTGGATTTTCAGAAGGCCTTTGACAAGGTGCCACACGTGAGGCTGCTTAAAAAGAAATGTTACAGGAAAAATACTAGAAGATTGGCTGAGGTGCAGGAGGCAAAGAGTGGGAATAAAGGAGGCCTTTTCTCAATGGCTGCCGGTGACTAGTGATGTTCCACAGGGGCTGTGTTGGGACTGTTTTTTTTCACATTATATGTCAATGATTTGAATGATGGAATTGAATGTCTTGCAGATAAAGTGATGATGGAGGAGGGCAGGTAGTGTTGAGGAAGCAAAGGGGCTTTAGGCAGATGAGGAGAATGGCCAAAGACGTGGCAGATGGAATGCGATGTTGGGAAGTGTATGGTCATGCACTTTGGTAGAAGGAATAAAAGCAGACTATTTTCTAAATAGCAAGAAAATTCAGAAGTCAGAGGTGCAAAGGGACCTGGGAGTGCTCGTGCAGGATTCCCTAAAGGTTAGTTTGCAGGTTGAGTCAGTGGTGAGGAAGGGAAATGTAATGTTAGCAATCATTTCACGAGGACTAGAATATAAAAGCTAGGATGTAAAACCGAGGCTTTATAAGGTATTGATCAAACCACAATTGGAGTATTGTGAACAGTTTTAGGCCTGTTATTAGACAATAAGACCATAAAATATTGGAGCTGAATTCGGCCCATTGAGTCTGCTCTGCTATTTCATCATGTCTGATCTCCAGCCTTCTCCCCGGATCCCTTCATACCCTGACCAATCAAGAATCTATCAACCTCTGCCTTAAATATACATAAAGACTTGGCCTCCACAGCTGCCTGTGGCAAATAATTCCACAGATTCAGCACCCTCTGTCTGAAGAAATTTCTCCTCATCTCCGTTCTAAAAGAACGCCCCTCTACTCTGAGGCTGTGGTCTTATACTCACCCGCCACAGGAGACATCCTCTCCACATGCACTCTATCGAGGCCTTTCAACATTCGATAGATTTCAATGAGCTCACTCTTCCAGTGAGTAGAGGTCTGCAGCCATCAAATGCTCCTAATATGACAAGCCTTTAAATCCAGGAACCATTTTTGTGAACCTTCTTCGAACCCTCTCCAATGTCAGCACATCTTTTTTTAGATAAGGGGCCCAAAACTGCTCACAATACTCCAAGTGAGGCCTCACTAGCACTTTACCTGTACTTTCTACCAAATAGTCCCGCTTGGTGGTGCGATAATATCAGCGCTGGACTCCAGAGCAAAGGTTCCCGAGTTTGAATCCACGTCGGGTTGAGCGCAGAGCTAGCAACTCGGCCTTGTAAGAACAAGAATAGCTTGCTACGGAAACACCGTCAAAAGATGGTGCCCTGACAACTCCACTGCCGAGTTCTCCTTCTACCCGATGGCAACAGCAAGAAAAGAGCGTGGCCTGGGTGCAGAATATCTCTGAAAATGGATGATGCTTTCATACGATAGTGTTTCACGTAGATGTGCTCAATGTTTGGGAGGGCTTTACCTAAAGGTTCAAAGGTTCATCTATCATCAAAATATACAACCCTGAAATTCTTCTTCTCCAGACGGCCACAGAACCAAGAAAGAAAAGAATGGCAGCACGATCATCAACCCCCAAAATCCCTCCACCCCGCACAAAAAATGACCTAAAACAGAACAAGCACATTGACCCCCAAATTCCTCCACCCCGCACAAAAAATGACCTAAAACAGAACAAGCACATTGACCCCCAAATTCCTCCACCCCGCACAAAAAATGACCTAAAACAGAACAGGCACATCAACACCCAAATCCCCTTCCCCGACACACAAAAAAAAAAACAAAGAAGATCAGGTTAAAAACACAGAAAATAAAAAAAAACTATAAAACTGAAAAAAGGCCTAAAGTTCAAGTCCACATCCAAAACGCAGAAAACCTGTGATTCATTCTCCGGGCACAGCGGCAGGCGTTTCCCAGATGTACTGGGCTGAATCCTCTACTTTTTGTAAGATTTTCCGCTCAAAGGCACTAGTGTTCCCGTACCAGGCCATGATGCCGCCAGTCGACACCCAATGTTGCCCTCTCCTTGATGACAACCTTCGTGCGTGACTCAATGTGGAACCAAAGTACGTGGGCACCAACATGCCAAGATTCTACACTATCTGTCCACAGTGATGCGACGGATGGGTCTGGCCCCGTCGCCTGGCAACGTCCCAGTCAACCTGCTCTCCGTGACCTTTGACCACTCGCCCATCAGGCAGCGGTCAGCACGGAACGTCCTGCCACGAAACAACAGATTTCACAACATGTATGGCTGCAAAAAAAAGGGTCCCAGCCCGAAACGCCGACTATTCATTCCTCTCCATGGATGCTGCCTGACCTTCTGAGTTCCTCCAGTATTCTGTGTGTGTTACTCCGGATTTCCAGCACCCACAAAATGTCTTCGGTTTATCATAATCACACCCCTCCCCCCCACTGTTTATGAATGGACAATGAACACTACTTCACTATTTTTGCTATAGACAAAATTAATTAATTTATTGTTATATACGGTAGTGTGTAAAAGTCTCCTCAGACATATAATAAATAGCTGGGGTGCACAGTGCGGTGTTTGTCAATGTGGAGCAGAGGGAGAGTTTGTAAATCTGTCTGGCGGGAGCAAAGGATGTTAGGAATGGTGAGGCTGGATCGCCACGGGAGGGGTGTGGGGCAGGTGGAGGAGAAGGAATGCCAGGGCAGGGGGGGGGTAACGTGGGAGGGAGGAGGCAGACAGACCCAGTGCCTGAGACACCAGGCAAGGTCATTTGATTCCAAACGATTGCTTTATCGATCATTAAAAAGGCTGCATCCGCCCCTGGCTGCAACCCGGACTCTTTTGAGCTACTGGCAGAGAGGCGACACAAACTGTTATCCATCATGGACAATCTGGCACATCCTCCCCATGACCTACTGAAGAAACAGCAGAGCACCCTCTCGAACAGATTCATTCAGCTCCTTGTCACAAGGTTCATTACAGAAGATCTTTCCTACCAAATTCAATAAGCATATACAACAGTTCATCTCTGTGCGACAGGAGAACACACATCGTAGTACAATAGTCTCCGTTTTATTCTTTCCTATATTATTATTGCACATTGATAAATTACTTTATTATTAGTTAAGCCTGCTAAGTGTGTTTTTAAACGTGCTGCTGTAACGAAATAATTTCCCACTCGGGATCAATAAGGTATTTTTTATTATTATTATTACTACAGAATGTCTCCCTGGTGTTTCTCACTCCCTCCCCGCTCCGTTCTCCTTTTCCCAACTATGATTCCCCTCTCCCTGTCCCCTTCCCACTCTCGGTCCACAACAGGATCAGAATAACAGAATCAAGTTTATGATCACTCACATATGTGATGAAATTTGTTTGTTACTGCGGCAGCAGTACAGTGCAATACGTAAAATCACTGCGGTGTATGCGGATGAGCCTGACATCAGAAACGAGGAGCGTCTGGCAGCTCTTGGGCTGTATTCCCTGGAGTTCAGGACAATGAGGGGAGGATCTCATAGAAACATTCCGAATGACAGATTAGATATGGCAAAGTTATTTCCCATGGTAGGGGAGTCCAGGACAGGAGGGCACTACTTCAGGGTTGAAGGATGTCCATTTAGGACTGAGATGTGGGGATTTTACTTTAGTCAGAGGGTGTCAAATCTGTGGAATTTGTTGCCACGAGCGGCTGTGGAGGCCAAGTCATTGGGTGCATTCAAGGTAGAGATAGATAGGTTCTTGATTAGCCAGGGCATCAAAGGGTGTGGGGAGAAGGCAGGGGAGTGGGGATGACTAGAAGAATTGGATCAGCCCATGACTGAATGGCAGAGCAGTCTCGATGGGCCGAATGGCCTACTTCTGCTCCTATATCTTATGGTTTTATGGTCTATAGTAGTGGGAAAGATATTGGAAGGTATTCTGAGGGACTGGGTATATATAAGATTTTGAATAGACATGGACTGATTAGGGATAGTCAGCATGGCTTCGTCCATGGTAGGTCGAGTCCAACCAGTTGTAGAGTTTTTCAAGGAAGTTACCAGGAAAGTCGATGAAGCCAAGGCAGTGGATGTTAGCAAGGCATTTGACAAGGTCCCGCATGAGAGTTTGGTCAAGAAGGTTCAGTCGCTCAGCATTCAGCATGAGGTAGTAAATTGGCTTTGTGGGAGAAGCCAGGGAGTGGTGGTAGATGGTTGCCTCTCTGGCTGGAGGCCTGTGACCAGTGGAGTGCCAGAGGAAATGGCGCTGAGCCTGTCATTGTTTGCCATCTATATCAATGATCTGGATGAAAATGTGGTTACGGGATCAGCAAATTTGCACATGACACCAAGGGGAAGGCTACCATGGCTTCACGGATCTGGACCTGCTGGAACAAAGGGGCTGAAAAATGCAGATGGAACTTAATGCAGACAAGTGCAAGTTGTTGCACTTTGGTAGGACCAGCCAGGGTAGGCCTGACACAGCGGCTTAACGGTGAAAGCTGAAAAGTTTAAGGGGAACACTAGGGGGGAGCGTCTTCACTCAGTGTGACATGGGAGTGTGGGACGAGCT
This sequence comes from Mobula hypostoma, assembly GCF_963921235.1. Classification (NCBI taxonomy): domain Eukaryota; kingdom Metazoa; phylum Chordata; class Chondrichthyes; order Myliobatiformes; family Myliobatidae; genus Mobula; species Mobula hypostoma. The sequence continues at coordinate 28,675,447 of NC_086124.1, forward strand.
GCCAGCACAAGAGGTGCATGCAAGCGTGATTTTAATGTTTAAGAGAAGTTTGGAAAGATATATGGATGGGAGGGGTATGGAGGGCTATGGTCCCAGTGCAAGTCGATTGGAGTAGACAGTTAAGTGGTTCAACAAGGACTGGATGGGCTGAAGGGCCTGTTTCTGTGCTGTACTCTATGACTCTACTAAGCGAAAGTCCAAAGCACCCTAGCTATGAATATACACAGTCCTGTATATATTTATTTTTGTAACTTAAGAGTTTTGTATTATGTATTGTACAGTACTGATGCTACAAAACAACAAACATCATGACATGCCCGCATGGGATGCCGCGCATATTACTGATTCCTGTTTACATGCTGCGTGTAAGTTTTGCATTAAACTGGATGCATAAATGTAAGAATAAACTTTAAGAGGGATCGTACGCTACGCCTGTCTTTGTCCCATTGGCTGCAGCGGGAGTTCGGCGCCACTTCCAGCGCAGCGCGCCCTCTGCAGGCGCGGAGGAGGAAGTGGTTCCCACTGATTGGTCGGTGGTGGTGGTACGGAGGGGGGGTCAGACAATTGCACCATTTCCTCTACCCCCATCCCCCTTTCTCCGACTCCTCACCACTTCCTCAAGGCGTGGCTCAGCCGCAACCAAGCTTGACGCGCGCCGTTGCCGGACGTCCCGCCCAGCTCCCCACCGTCGCTGCGCGTCATTGGAGGAGCCGCGGGCGCGCCGGTCGCCCATTGGCCCGGCGGTCGCGTCAATCCAAGTCGGGCGGAGGAAGGCCGGTTGAGGCTGGTGGCGGCCCTTGAAGAGAAAGTTTGAGGAAAGATCGAGAATTGGCGTAGGGGAGGTGAGGCCGAGGGGGAACGGCGGGCGAGGGGGCTGCCGACTCCTAGGGAGTAGGTCGTTGCGGGCGGGGTGTGGCACAGGGCCCGCGGAGGGGTGGCAGAAAGGGAGGGGGAGGCTGATGAAGGAGGAAGAAGACCGTGGGGGAGGGGGAGGGGAGGTGTGGGAGTGTGAGGAGGGAGAGGAAAGGAGTGGGCATAGGAGAGTGGAGGGAGGGTGTGAGAAGAGGAGGGAGAGTGGAGGGAGGGTGTGAGAGGAGGAGGGAGAGGGGGAGGGTGTGAGAGGGGGAGGGAGAGGGGAAGGGAGGGTGTGAGAGGGGGAGGGAGAGGGGAAGGGAGGGTGTGAGAGGGGGAGGGAGAGGGGAAGGGAGGGTGTGTGAGGGGGAGGGAGAGGGGAAGGGAGGGTGTGAGAGGGGGATGGGGAGGGAGAGGTGAAGGGTGGGAGACGGGGGAAGGAAGGGGAGAGTTGGGGACGTGGGAGGGGAGGGGAGAGAGGAGGTCGGGGGAGGGGAGGGGGAAGTGGGGGAAGGGAGAGGGGATGGGAATGAGTGAGTGGGGGACGGGGAAGAGGAGAGTGGAAGGAGAGGGAGGGTGGGGCAAAGGAGTGATGGAGGGGAGAGGAGAGAAGAATGAGAGGAGGGATTGGGCTAGTGTTGATGGGGAGGCTTGGGAGTGGTTTGTGGGTGGTGATGACGGTGAGTAGTTGGGTGGACACAGAATGGAGATGAGACAGGGAGGGAGTTGGGGGAGGTAAAGGGGTTTGCCATTAATGGCAGAGGGGATAGTGGCTGGTGGTGGGCAGAGCGGCCATGGGGATGTGGGGGAAGTGGGAGGGAGAGTGAGGATGTAAAGAATAAGGGATAGCATGAGGAGAGGAAGGGGATCAAGAAAGGTGTAGGGGAGAGGTGAGGGAATGGGGAGAGCATGGAGGAGGTTGAGGGGCTAGAGGAAGGGAAGGCAAGGGAAAGGGGTGCTGGGGAAGGAGATGGGGAATAGTGGGAGTGGAGTAGGTCAGGTGTAGGTGAGTACAATGGATGAGAGGGTGTGGAAAGGAGAATAGGTTTGAGGGGACAAGGAGAGTGTGGGAATAAAGATAGGGGGATCGGGTGGGCAACTAAATTGAATTGGTCCATAAAAGTGTTGGGGCAGGAGTCAGCTTGGGGAGAGAGAGCAGGGAGAAACAGGAAGAAGGGTCGAGGGACAGGAGGGGGAAGAGATTAGTGGAGAGAGGGTTTGGATCTGGAGGGGTAAAGGACAAAGCTGTGAGTGTAAGGGTTTGTGGTGGCATGACTGGAGGTGGGGGTAAGGGGAGGGTAGGAGTAGTGGGTTGGGAAAGGAAGGGGAGGGGTAAGCTAGTGAGCCAGGGACGGACAAGTGGAGCGGGGTGCAGGAAGGAGCCGGCCATGGGGCCAACAGGAGAGGATCGGAGAGATGGGGTTGGAGAAGGATTCTGGGTGGGAGTGGAGATGGAGCAGAAGAGCCATGGGGAGGAGGGGATTGCTACCTCCTAGTCCCATAGTTCCCTCTAGTCCTGTGACCCTTCCAGCCTAACCCTTCCCAAACAGCTTGGGGACGGAGTGTGGGATTAATATGGGATACAGCTGTGGGGAACAGTGGTCCTGGGGATGTTGGGGTTGGGGTCAGTGGGGTGGACTGTGGAGCAGATCTGGTTGCATCTTCCTGGGTCGGGGGATGTTGGTTGATCAGAAGGGCATCTCTGGGTTTCAGGATTGACAGAGAGGCCGGCTGGTGGGTGGCGGTGCTCTGTGGAGTTGGGGCGGGGCTGGTGTTGGCAGAGATGCGTGGCCTGAGATTTGGGGGAGATTGTACAGTTGCAGTGGTGTGGTGGCACCAGATGTCAGAGTGGGGTTGAGGAGTTGTTTTGAGAAGCCTGGTGCTAAAAAATGGCGTTGCCTTCAGCGTCTGCCAGCTCCAAAGAGGCACCATTTAGCGCCAAGCTTCTGTACCGCTGCACAAACCTGATCCACCAGTCTCTGCAGTCTGAGTAACACAAACAGAATGCTGGAGGAACTCAGCAGGTCAGGCAGCATCTATGGAGGGGAGTCAAGAGCTGTTGTTTCAGGCCAAGACCCTTCAACAGATCTCGATTTCAGTGTCTCACCAACTGGCTTAAGTACATCTTCCTAATCCTCTACCCTGTTTGCCTGTCTCTCTCCCTTGACGTTCTCTGACAAGATACCAGCCACCGGCTATCTCTGTACAACACCCGCCTGCTGGTTTGCCATCCCTCCCCACACCCAGGGCTGAGTGAAGAGCCAGTGAAGTGCCACTTGCTGTCGATCTGGGAGGTAAATGGGAGCGGATCCAGGTCACTCCTCAGACGTCGTGTCTTTTTCCCCGGGCCAAAGGGCCTGTCCTGTGCTGTTCAAATGTTAAATGACCACCTGCTCCACAGGACATTCGTAGACATTTGCTGGAGTCTTTAGTGACATACCAAATCTCAAAGTCCTTTGTGTTCTGCCAAATCCCCTTTCCTGAAGTCCAGATCAATTCCTTAGTCTTAGAACTGACGTGGGATTTGCAATGAAGCAATAGATTGAACAGCCAATCTGGGACCCCGCAGTTCACCACCACTGCAGGACTTGTATGTGACCAGAGTGGGAAAAATCATTGTCGACACCACCCACCCAGCGAAGGGGCTCGGCCCGAAATGTCGACTGGTTATTCTTTTCCGTAGACGCTGCCTGACCTGCTGAGTTCCTCCAGTATTTTGTGTGTGTCGCCTTCCGGAAGGTCCTATAGGGCTATTAAGACGAAAACTTCACGCTATCTTAAGTTTCTCCCTCCTCGGGTAGTTAATCTGATCAACCATTTTAGTTACCTTCCCCGCCCCCTCTATCATTACACTGTAAACACTTTACACCACTTTTTATAAGCTTGTTTACATTGTAAATACGTGCTGATATTTCTGTATGCAGAGTCTCATACTGTAACCTTTAACTTTTACTGTGCATAATTCTTTATTCTTAATTATTAATTTTTTTTCCCTCACCCGACCTTCCTTAAGTCCATCACCCCTACTGGGGCAAAGGCTGCTAACAACAGCTCGCCAGAGTCATCTGTCCTGGGTCAGTCTTTCAAGTTGGGCCCAGGTGAAATCCATCGTGGTGTCTTGGAGGTGAAGATCCTCCCTCTCCCAAGGATGAAGTTTTTGGAGCTTCAGTTGGCTTTTCTGTAGCTCTCGGTTTTTACCGGATGGGACTGTCCATAGGGGAGTTGCCCTGTCCACAGCAAATTCCTAACGTGCAAGCATATATGGCGAACAAACCTGATCCTTAATCCTTTTAATACTCACCGTCACAATGTCAGCTCGCTGTTATCCCAGGCGGGTAGGGTGGGGTGTCTGGAACTTGGTTTGGAGTAGTTTTCCAACCCTCCCTGGGCTCACTGTTCCTCTCTTTCTCTCCCCTGGCTTTCAGCACAGCAATGGCAGCCATCCGTAAGAAACTGGTGATCGTAGGGGATGGAGCCTGTGGCAAGACCTGCCTCCTGATCGTCTTCAGCAAGGACCAGTTCCCAGAGGTGTATGTGCCCACCGTCTTCGAGAACTACGTGGCGGACATTGAGGTGGACGGGAAGCAGGTGTGTGGTTGAGCTCCACGGATGGTGGAGAAGGCGCGTGGCTTCTTTCCCCTTGTTAATCGAGGCACTGATTTCAAGAACATAGAACAGCGCAGTATAGGCCCTTCAGCCAATTTCTGCTGACCTTTGAACCTACTCCGCCATCAATGAAACCTTTCTGTCTTACAGTGACCTCCACCTAAGAGTTTCTTAGGTGTCCCGAATGTATCTGCCTCTACGACCACTCTCCAATCTTTCTACACTTTCCTCCAATATAATTTCCCTAAAATTATACTCTCTTCCCCCCCCCCCCCCATACTAGCCATTTCCACTTTGGGAAAAGGTCTTTGGCTGTCCACTCGATCTGTGCCCCTTCCCTTATGCGCCTCTATCAAGTCGCGTCTCATTCTCCTTTGCTCCAACGAGAAAAACCCAAGCTCACTCAACCGATCCTAATAGGACATGTTCTTTAATCCAGGCAACATCCTGGTAAATCTCCTGTGCACCCTCTCTAAAGCTTCCACAACCTTCCTATCATGAGGCAGCCGAGATGATACTCCCAAGTGTAGTCTAACCAGAGTTTTACAGAACTGCAACGTTACCTCACGGTTTTTGAACTCGATTTCCCCAGCTAATGAAGTCCAGCACACCATACGCCAACGTAACCATCCTATAAACTTGCAGGAAAACTTTGTGGGATCTATGGACATGGACCCCAAGATCCCTCTGTCCCTCCACACTGCCAAGAATCCTGCCATTAACTACCGTTAAAATGCCTTCAATTCTGACCTTCCAAAGTGAATCTCAAAGAAGAGGTGAGCAGCTTCATAAAACTCTGCTTGGGCTGCCTCTGGAGTTTTGCATTCAATTAAGGCTGCCTGAATTCAGAGGGTACGTGTTGCAGGAAGAGATTGGACAAACGTGGGTTGTTTTCTCAGGAATGGCGGAGGCTGAGGGTGGAGCTGGCTGAAGATTGTAAAACTCAGATAAGAGTGGACAGTCGAGTCTGGGGCAGCATTACTTCCTCGGAAGTGGACACGCGAGCAGATAAGGTGTTGAAATAGGATACAGTGCTTGCTTTCATCAGTTGGGGCATTGATTATACTGGACAACAAATTCCTTCAGAAGTGCTGCTTCCTCAGAATTTTTTTGTTTGCGATACACCGCTTGAAGCCGAACACAAATATAATTTCAGACTACTTGTACCATGTAGGAATTTGGACAAACAAGAAATTAACTTTTAATGAATATAATGCGTTTAATTGCATAATGGTGCTGACACTTTGAAATAGTTCAACAAAGCTAAAGTATTTTGATGGTTCTCGTTTGTGCTCAGTGTCTGAGGCTTCTCAACAATAGTCAGCCAGCACTGATGGATTCCAGTTGCCCTGATACCGTTTCTCCATGACCGCAATGTCCTGGTGAAACCCTTCACCATGCTGGTCACTGACAGCGCCAAGATTTGCAGGGAAGAAGTCAAAGTGGGAATGCAGAAAATGAATCTTTAATGACATGTTGCACTTCATGGTTTTGTATGCTTGAAGCATGTTGTCGGCCAGCTGTACATAGCCTGGTGCCAAGAAAATTGTTCAACAGCAGCCTTGAATGTCTTCCAGTCTCACTGGACGTTCTTCAAACTGCCTTTTGTTGCTGAAATGTTTGATTTGCAGCCCAACAAAGATGCCTTCCTTAATCGACTTGAATTATGAATTGAAATCACAAGTATCGGTGATTTTTTTTTTAGAAAATAAAGCGCTAACTGTGTGATAGGGAAGTTTCATCGTGATTTTCATGATGGGCAGCCCTAAATCCATAAGATACACCCAAAAGTATTGAGGAAGCCAAATCTTTGTTGTCCAGCGTTGTAAGCATCAGGAAGTCATGTTGGAGCTGTATAAAACCTTGATTAGGCTGTACTTGGAGGATTGTGCACCATTCTGGTCACCCCTGCCAGGAAGGGTGACGTAGAGGTTCACCAGGGTGCTGCCCGGATTACAGAGCATGAGCAGCGAGGGGAAGCTGGTCAAGCTTGGGTTGTTTTCTGGGGAACGGCAGAGGCTGCGGGGGAAGATCTGATGAAGGTTTATGAGATCACGGGGGAGTACAGAGCCCTAAACGCAAGAGATGCTGGTAACCCAGAGCAACACCTACGCAATGCTGGAGGAACTCGGCAGGTCAGGCAGCATCTATGAATGGGAATAAACGGTCAACTCCCCCTGCCCCCCCAGGTTGAAATGTCTTGTAGTAGAGGGTTTCGAGAGGGGCAAGCTTGAGAAAATGTGTGGAAGGGGCAAGTTTTTATGTTAAACAGTGGTGGGTGCCTGGAATGGGCGGTGGTAGAGGCAGATAACAGAGGCTTTCAGACTGACACGAGTATGTAGAGAATGGATGGGTGCGTATGGCATGTGGCCACAAGGAATTAGTTGTCATTAGCATAATTAACTTCGCAATACGCCTTTTTCCAGTGCTGTAGTTAGTGTTCTCTGATGGATTAACTGTCAACAAAATCAAAGCGGACTTCATTGTTACACATGCAACTGCGTGCCTGCACAGGTAGAACGAAGAACTTACTTGTAGGCACATAGCATCAGAGAGAGAACATTCATAAGAGAAGCATACATTCAATAGCCACTTTATTAGGTACACCTGGTTACTGCAAATTTCTCACCAGCCAATCACGTGGCAGCGACTCAGTGCATCAAAGCATGCAGGCATGGTCCAGAGGTTCAGTTGTTGTTCAGACCGAACATCAGACTGCGGGAAGAAATGTGATCCAGGTGACTTTGACTGTGGAATGATTGTCAGTGTTTGAGTATCTCAGAAACTGCTGATTTCCTGTGATTTTCACACAACACTCTCTAGAGCAGGGGTTCCCAACCTTTTTTATGCCATGGACCAACACTATGGACTGATTTAACCTGCGCATCCCAAGTTGGAAACCCCTGCCCTAGAATGGTATGAAAAACAAAAAACATCCAGTGAGTGGCCGTGGGGTATGGTACCGGTGGGGACGGGTCTGTCACCGTGTAACACCGGGGTACGGTACCGGTGGGGACGGGTCTGTCACCGTGTAACACCGGGGTACGGTACCGGTGGGGACGGGTCTGTCACTGTGTAACACCGGGGTACGGTACCGGTGGGACGGGTCTGTCACCGTGTAACACCGGGGTACGGTACCGGTGGGGACGGGTCTGTCACCGTGTAACACCGGGGTACGGTACCGGTGGGGACGGGTCTGTCTGTGGGTGAAAACACCTTGTTAATGAGCGAGGTCAGAGGAGAATGGCCAGACTATGGCCTCTGGGAGCAGCGAGAAGATGGCATGGCCCAGATGATGTGGGTCTTTGGATGCTGCCTTCTTGAGCAGTGCACCGATAGAAGGTTTTTAGTGTTGAGTGACGAGCTGAACCTCCTTACGTCCAAAGGAAGTAAAAATGCCAGCGTGCCTTCCTTGTGATTGCATCTATGTGCTGGCCCCAAGACAGATCAGCTGATGTTTTAACACACAACAATTCTGCTGATTCTTTCCACCACCGATTTCCTCTCTTCTCCCCCCCCCACGTAGGCTAGCTAGCACACGTTCACCCTCCTTCCCCTTCCTGAAGTCAATAATTCTCGTCTCATTTTTACTGACTCTGAGTGAGAGGTGGTTGTTGTGGCTCCATTCAAAGGTGTCCCCTCTTGTTCCTGTGCGCTGACTCATCTCCACTTCTGGTTAGCCCATCAACAGTGGTGTTGTTGGCTAATTTGTAATTGACGTCGGAGCCGTGTTTAGCCAAGCAATCTTGTGTGCTCGGAGAGGGGAGGTGCCTACACTTGCAGCCTGCTTTAACTGCCAGTCTCCTCCCACACAATAGCCACAAGGCAGCAGTATTTTTATTTTTACTCTAATAATGATCACCATTAGGTGCCTTGTCATATGATGTAGGCGGTTGACCATGATTGTTCTTGGCAACTTGACAGAAGTGGTTTGCCATTGCCCCCTTCTGGGCAGTGTCTTTTCAAGACAGGTGACCCCAGCCATTATCAGCACTCTTCAGAGGTTGTCTGTCTGGAGTCAGTGATAGTATAACTGGGACTTGTGATGTGCACCAGCGGTATCCGACCATCCACCACCTGCTCCTATGGCTTCTGACCCCGAATGGGGTGGGGGGGGGACTAAGCAGGTGCTATACCTTGCCCAAGGGTGACCCAAGGCTAATGGAGTGAAGGGGCGTATTACACCACCTTGTGTAGATGCGTATCGCCATGGCAGCACCCGTTATGTAGCGATACAGCGGAATCACCTCTGCTGGCCCACTGAGCCACATTGCCCAGCAACCTCTGACTTAACCCTAGATTAACCAAGGGACAAAACGCCATTACCAATTAACCCACCCAGTAAGTCTTTGGACTATGGTGGAAAACCAGAGCATCCCATGGTGGGGGATGTGGGGACGGTGCCGGGATGGAATTCCGCCCCAAACCGTAATAGCAATGCACTAATCGCTACGTTCCCTTGGACTCTGGAGTTCGGCCGAAGAGTGTGTTTGCAAGGCTGGTCTCGGGGCAGTGTTAGGTTCAGCAAGGTAGCACGGCAAGAGTATCCTGCAGATGGTTTGCCATCGCGTATTTGAGGAGTGGACGGGCCTGCCCTGGGGTAAGCTGGCTGAATTTGAATTGTTCACCAGTACCCCAGAGCAGCAGGGTTTTCCAGGCTGTAAACGGATGTCAGGATGTGGGTTGTGGTGTGGGCTGGGCTGGGCAGAGGGAATGCCTTTTTCCCAATCCATCAGTCCTTTTGTATGACTCAGCACTGTGCTGACAGGAGGTGATAGGTTAAAGGTAAAAGGCGAAATGTTTAGGGAGATCATGGGAAGGAATTTCTTTGCTCAAAGGGTAGTGTGAGTGTGGAATGAGTTGCCAGAGGAAGTGGCAAATGCAGGTTGAACTGTAACATTTAGGAGACTCTTGGATAGGTCTGTGGATGGGAGGGTATGAAAGGCTGTGGTCCTGGGCCAGGTCGCTGGGACTAGGCCAGAAAATAAGTTGTCACGATTGGAAGATTGTATGTGTGTAGTGTTTGATAACTCAACGTACTATCATTAGGAATCCTCTCCAGGGGATGGATCAGTCGCTATAACATTAGGTTATAGTACCAGTGGGGATGGCTCTGTCACTGTACAACACCGGGGTATGGTACCGGTGGGGACGTGTCTGTCACTGTGTAACACCGGGGTACGGTACCGGTGGGGACGTGTCTGTTACTGTGTAACATCGGGGTACGGTACCGGTGGGGACGGGTCTGTTACTGTGTAACATCGGGGTACGGTACCGGTGGGGACGGGTCTGTCACTGTGTAACACCGGGGTATGGTACCGGTGGGGACGGGTCTGTCACTGTGTAACAGTGGGGTATGGTACCGGTGGGGACGTGTCTGTCACTGTGTAACACCAGGGTACGGTACCGGTGGGGACGGGTCTGTCACTGTGTAACACCGGGGTATGGTACCGGTGGGGACGGGTCTGTCACTGTGTAACAGTGGGGTATGGTACCGGTGGGGACGTGTCTGTCACTGTGTAACACCAGGGTACGGTACCGGTGGGGACGGGTCTGTCACTGTGTAACACCGGGGTACGGTACCGGTGGGGACGGGTCTGTCACTGTGTAACACCGGGGTACAGTACCGGTTGGGATTGGTCTGTCACTATAACACTGGGGTACGGTACCGGTGGGGACGGGTCTGTCACTGTGTAACACTGGGATGTGGAGTCTGCCTTCAGCTGGGTTTGGTGGTGTTGGGGCTAAAGCTCCTGTTCCTGACACTCGGTGCTTGGAAACCCCTGATGTCAGCCACTGCGGGGTTGCCTCTGGCATCGGTCTCTATACCCCCCCACCTTGTACATCACAGATTCCTGCTCTCCTGCTTTCTCAGTCAACCTATTAGTTTCTAAGCATCTGGTTTGGAATCCCCTCCCGCACGTTGGTTGTTACTTTCCCTCCTTCAGGAATGTGATAGACGTTGAGAAGCTTGAAGATAAAGACAGATTAGCTTTAGTTGTCACATGTACATCAAAACATACAGTGAAATGAGTGGTTGCGTCAGATGAAATCAGTAGGGCTGGTGCTAGGAGCAGCTACAAGTGCTGCTATGCTTTCCATTGCATGCCCACAACTTACTAACCCTCACCTAGCTAACTTTTCGGAATGTGGGATGAAGCTGGAGCACCCGGAGGAAACTGGAGGTCACAGGAGAACACACAGACTTCTTGTAGGTCGCTGGCGCTGTAAAGCAAAGTGCTAACTACAAATGGGGAAGTGGAGTTGGTCGGGCAGATAAGGTGGTCAGCATAGATTAGTTGGCCCGACTCCCTGCTGTCAGATTCTGTGACTCTGAGCCTGAACTTGTACTTGCGTGCCACTCCTGTGAAGCGCGTGATATTCTGCTATACAAAGACTCGCACAGCCGGAAACGAGCTCTTCAGCCCAACTCATCCCTGCCAACCCTGTCTGAGCATGGTCCATTTGCCTATGTTTGGCCCGTATCCCTCCAACCCAGCGGTACCCAACCTTTTTTTTATGCCATGGACCAATATCATTATCCATGGACCTCAGGTTAGGAACCCCTGCTCTGAACCTTTCCTGTCCATGCACTTATCCAATAACTTATCGACATTGTTAAGGTATCTGCCTTAATCACTTCCTGTGGCAGCTCATTCCATTCACCGACCACCCTCTGGGTGGAAAAACTTGTTCAGAATCAGGTTTATTATCACTGACCTAACGTATGGCATCAAATTTGTTATTTTAGGGCCACTGTACATTGCAGTACTATGAATTAGATAGAGCAGATGTTTCCTATTGTGGGGAGCCTCAGAGTAGAGGGCTGTCCATTTAGAAGAGAGTTGAGGAGGGATTTTCTTCAGCCAGGGAGTGGTGAATCTGTGGAAGTTGTTGCCATGGGCGGCTGTGAAGGCCAAATCATTGGTTGTATTTGAGGCAGAGGTTGGTAGGTTCTTGTTTAGTCAAAGATTGAAAGGTTATGGGGTTGAAGGAAATTAATCAGCCATGATGAAATGACAGTATGGAATCAATGGACCAAATGGCCTGGTTCTGCTCCTTTGATGGTCTAAATTTCATTAAGAAATATTCAAATGATGTTAAATTGAGTAAGTTGTCCAAAATGAGAGCAAAGTTAGTGCGCTCATGTTCACAGGTTAGTTATTCGTCCGTTCAGAAATCTGATGGTGGAGGAAAGAAGGTGTTGCTAAAACACTGAGTGTTCGGGCTCCTGTATCCTCCACTTTTATGGTAGTGACGAGAAGAGAGTAGGTCCTGGCTGATCATTATGTGTTGTGTGATGTGGGCTATTCTGGTCTCATGACCATGATTGTTCTTGGCAAATTTTTCTGCAGAAGTGGTTTGCCATTGCCTGCTTCTGGGCAGTGTCTTTACCAGGCGGGTGACCCCAGCCATTATCAACATTCTTCAAAGATAGTCTTTCTGGCATCAGCGGTCACATAACCAGGACTTGTGATATGTGTCGGCTGCTCATACGACTGGCCATCACCTGCTCCCATGGCTTTACGTGAACCTAATCGGGGGGTGGGGGGGTTTAAGCAGGTGCTACACCCTGCCCAGGGGTGATCTGCAGGCTAGTGGAGGGTATAGCCTTATACCTCCTTTGGTAGAGATGTATCTCCACCCCACCACCTGGCTCATAGAGATCCTTAATAATGGATCCCACCTCAGGGTCCTCTTAAATCTCTCCCCCTCACCTTAAATTTGTGCCCTCTAGTTCCCGATTTCCTGAACTTGGAGAGGAGGACAAAGCACTGTGGCTATTCACGTTTCTCTGCCTCTCTGGGATTTGTACACCTCTATAATGTTACCCCACAGCCTCCTTCCCCAGCTCCCAACCCTCTTAACTCAAGCCCTTCAGTCGTGTCCCATCCTGGTGAATTCTCCAGATGAATGACTCTGAGAGTGTCTCCAAGAGGATGTCTGCTTCTTGTGATTAAAGGTCAAAGTGAATTTACTTTCCAAGCATGTTGCCACTTTATTCACCTTTACACCTCATTAATCATCCAGTCATAAATCAACTCAATGCATCAAAGCATGCAGACATGGTCAAGAGGTTCAGAGTTAACATCAGAACGGGGAAGAAATCTGATCGAAGTGACCTTGACCGTGCAATGATTGATCTACATGAAACGCTGTTGCAGGAAAGCAGCATCCATCATCAGGGACCCCCACTACCCAGGACATGCTCTCTTCTCGCTGCTGCCATCAGGAAGAAGATACAGGAGCCTCAGGACACACACCACCAGGTTCAGGAACAGGTATTACCCCTCAACCATCTGGCTCTTGTACCAGAGGGGATAACTTTACTCAACTTCACACACCTCAACATTGGAATGTTCCCACAACCAGTGGGGACTCATTGTTAAGGACTGTTAATCTCATGTTCTCTATTTATTACGTATTTACTTATTATTGTTTATTTCTGTATTTGCGCAGTTTGTGGTCTTTTGCACATTGGTTGAACGCCCAAGTTGATACAGTCTTTCATTCATTCTGTTATGTGTTTATTGAGCTTGCCTGCAAGAAAATTAATCCCATGGTTGTATGTGATGTCATACATGTACTTTGATGATAAATTTACTTTGAACTTTGGTGCCAGATGGGTGATTTGAGTATCTCCGAAACCGCTGATCTGAAACTGGGATTTTCACACACAACAGTCTGCAGAGTTTTCAGAAGATGGTGCAAAAAACCCAAACACAAAACATCCAGTGAGCAGCAGTTCTGTGGGTGAAAACGCCTTGTTAATGAGAGCGGACAGAGGAGAATGGCCAGACTGGATCAAACTGACAGGAGGATGACAGTAACTCAAATGACCACATATTACAACAGTGATGCACAGAAGAGCATCTCTGCACGCACGAAACATGTTGAACCTTGAAGTGGATGGGCGACCGCAGCAGAAGGCCACACCAGGTTCCACTCCTGTACTCAGTAGCCTCTCCCTCTCAGGGGAGGTAGGTACACTGACCTGTGTCTCTCAGCAGCAGAAGACCTCACTGGGTTGCATTTCGGTATCGAATAAAGTGGCCACTGAGTGTATGTCACTATATACTACCTGGAGATTCCTTTCTTGAAGGCATTCACAATAGAACATGGAAATACAATATAATTGATGAAAAATGCACACAAAATGGGCAAACAATCAATGTGCGAAGGAAGACAAACTGTGCAAGTACAAAGTAAACAAATATAAATAATACTGAGAATGAGTGGGAGAGTCCTTGAAAGCAAGTCTATAGGTTGTGGAGTCAGTTCAGCGTTGAGTTGAGTGAAGTTAGCCACGCTCGTTTGGGAGCCTGAAGGTTGGAGGGTGATAACTGTTCCTGAACCTCGTGGTGTGGGGCCTGAGGCTCCTGTATCTCCTCCACAATAGCAGTCATGAGAAGAGAGCATGGCCTGGATTGTGGGGGTCCTCGATAACAAGTGCTGCTTTCTTGTGGCGTAATGAATTTAAATATTTCATCCGCCAGTCTTTCAGTTTCTCCAGTGCCTCAGTCACAACCACATCGTTTGGGAGCTTTTGCAGGGTGCATTTCTAACCTATTTATAGGACCAGCAACCTCAGCAGTCTTTTTAAAAATTTGTTCATTTACGGGATGTGGGCGTTGCCAGCCAAGCCAGCAGTTAATGCCCATCCCTAGTTGCCCATGAGCTGCCTTCTTGAACCACTGCAGTCCCTGAGGTGTAGGTACACCCACAGTGCTGTTAGGGAGGGAGTTCCATGATTTTGACCCAGCGACAATGAAGGAACGGCGATATGTTTCCAAGTCAGCATGGTGAATGACTGGAGATTTCCAAGTGGTGGTGTTCCCAGGTATCTGCTGTTCTTGGCCTTCTAGATGATTGTGGGTCTGGAACATGCTGCCTCAGGAACTTTGATGTGTTGTTGCAGTGCATCTTGTAGATAGTACACACTGCTGCAACTGTCTGTCGATGGTGGAGGGATTGGATGCTTGTGGAAGGGGTACCAATCAAGTGGGCTGCCTTATACTGGGTAGTGTCAAGCTTCTCGCGTTTTGATGGAGCTGCACTCCCCCAGGCGAGTACACTCCTGATCTGAGCCCTGTTAGATGGTGGACTTGCTTCCGGGAGTCAGGAGGTGAGTTACACGCCACAGGAGTCCTAGCCTTTGACCTGCTCTGGTAGCCATGGTGTTTATGTGGCTAGACCAGTTCAGTTTCCTGTCAATGGTAACCCCCAGGATGTAAAGAGTGGAGGATTCAGTGATGGTGGTGACTCTGAATGTCAAGGGACAATGGTTAGAGCCTCTCTTGTTGGAGATGGTCATTGCCTGGCACTTGCTTGGCTCCAACGTTACTTGCCACTTGTCAGCCCAAGCCAGGACCTGCTGCATATGGGTATGAACTGCTTCACTGTCTGAGGAGTCACGAATGGTGCAGAACATTGTGCAGTCATCTGCGAGCACCCCCACTTCTGACCTTGTTGTAGAAGGAAAGTTATTGGTGAAGCAGCTGAAGATGGTTGGTCCTAGGACACTTTCCTGAGGAACTCCTTCAGTGATGTCCTGAGGATGAGATGTTTGACCTCCAACCACTACAACTATTTTCCTCTGTATCAGGTATGACACCAACCAGTGGAGGGTTTCTCCCCTAATTCCCATTGATTCGGTGTTAGCTAGGGCACCATGATGCCATACTCAGCCAAATGCTGCCTTGATGTTGAGGGTTGTCCCTCTCACCTCACCTCTGGTATTTAGCTCTTTGGTCCATGTTTGGCCCAAGGAGGTGATGAGGTCAGGAGCTGAGCGGCCTTGTTGGAACCCAGACTGGGCATCCATGAGCAGGTTATTGCCGAGGAGGTGCTGTGTGATAGCACTTCCTTTACTTTGCTGATGATTGAGGGTAGGCTGATAGAGTGGTAGTTGGGTGTGTTGGACGTGGCCTGTTTCTTGTGTACCGGACATACCCTGGCAATTTCCCACATTGCTGGGTAGATGCTGGTGGTGTGGCTGTACTGGAACATCTTGGCTAGTGGTGTGGCAAGTTCTGGAGCACAAGTCTTCAAGACTATTGCTGGGAATTTGTCTGGGCCCATAGCCTTCGCGGTATCCAGTGCCTTCGACCACTGCTCGATATCATGTGGAGTCTGAGCGGGCAGAGACTGTGTGCCTGGGGGTAGTGTGTGAGTGTGTGCAGAGACTGTGTGCCTGGGGGTAGTGTGTGAGTCCGTGCAGAGACTGTGTGCCTGGGGGTAGTGTGTGAGTCCATGCAGAGACTGTGTGCCTGGGGGTAGTGTGTGAGTCCGTGCAGAGACTGTGTGCCTGGGGGTAGTGTGTGAGTCCGTGCAGAGACTGTGTGCCTGGGGGTAGTGTGTGAGTCCGTGCAGAGACTGTGTGCCTGGGGGTAGTGTGTGAGTCCGTGCAGAGACTGTGTGCCTGGGGGTAGTGTGTGAGTCCGTGCAGAGACTGTGTGCCTGGGGGTAGTGTGTGAGTGTGTGCAGAGACTGTGTGCCTGGGGGTAGTGTGTGAGTCCGTGCAGAGACTGTGTGCCTGGGGGTAGTGTGTGAGTCCGTGCAGAGACTGTGTGCCTGGGGGTAGTGTGTGAGTCCGTGCAGAGACTGTGTGCCTGGGGGTAGTGTGTGAGTGTGTGCAGAGACTGTGTGCCTGGGGGTAGTGTGTGAGTGTGTGCCTGAGGGTAGCGTGTGAGTCCGTGCAGAGACTGTGTGCCTGGGGGTAGTGTGTGAGTGTGTGCAGAGACTGTGTGCCTGGGGGTAGTGTGTGAGTCCGTGCAGAGACTGTGTGCCTGGGGGTAGCGTGTGAGTCCGTGCAGAGACTGTGTGCCTGGGGGTAGTGTGTGAGTGTGTGCAGAGACTGTGTGCCTGGGGGTAATGTGTGAGTCCGTGCAGAGACTGTGTGCCTGGGGGTAGTGTGTGAGTGTGTGCAGAGACTGTGTGCCTGGGGGTAATGTGTGAGTCCGGGCAGAGACTGTGTGCCTGGGGGTAATGTGTGAGTCCGTGCAGAGACTGTGTGCCTGGGGGTAGTGTGTGAGTGTGTGCAGAGACTGTATGCCTGGGGGTAATGTGTGAGTCCGTGCAGAGACTATGTGCCTGGGGGTAGTGTGTGAGTCCGTGCAGAGACTATGTGCCTGGGGGTAGTGTGTGAGTCCGTGCAGAGACTATGTGCCTGGGGGTAGTGTGTGAGTCCGTGCAGAGACTATGTGCCTGGGGGTAGTGTGTGAGTCCGTGCAGAGACTATGTGCCTGGGGGTAGTGTGTGAGTCCGTGCAGAGACTATGTGCCTGGGGGTAATGTGTGAGTCCGGGCAGAGACTGCAGGTAGGAAACTCGATGATAGGTTAGTGAACAGAGTCAGTAAGCCTGAAAGTAGTGGGTGAGTCTGGCCAGAGACTGGAGGTTGGAGGCCTGAAGTTGTTGGAGACTTGTGTGTAAAGATTTGGGAGGGTGTGAAAGGGGTTTGTTCTGCTGGTCGCGGATGTGTTATGATGTTGTTATATTGAACATTGTGGGCATGCTACGTTGATGCTGGAATGTGTGGTGACACTTGTGGGTGTGTTGCTTGTTGATGCAAACAATGCATTTCACTGTACGTTTAAATGTCCGTGTTGCAAATAAAGCTAATCTTTAAATATGAAGTGAATGGAGGGAGGTGGATCGAGTTCAGTACAAACACAGTGGGCTGAAGGCTTATTGCTGTTCTCAGTTGACAGGGCTTGCGTGGCTGTGTCAGACGAGAGGTGGTGGTACTCATGGTACTGGGTGTAATCCTGAGTCCCGGTGTTGGAGCTGGTCAGAGAGTGACCGCTGCTGTTGGCTCCCGACAGCGAGGTCGATCCTGGTGACCAGAGCCAGTAAACCCTGTCCCACTGTTTGTAAACCCTGGTGGATGGGTAACTGGCTCAGCGGGCCTCTGCAAACTCGACATTGGTCCCTGCCGTGGCCACAATCCTGCAGGAGATTGTTGGGTCGTTTTTTTATTGTGTTCACAATTACGGTGAAGCGAGGGTGCGGTGTTGAAACTTAGCAGCATTACTGGTGTGTAGGTACAGACAGCACGCAGAATCTAAACTGTACAAAGCCACGTACAGCAGCCTCTCACTCTGCTTCAGCTGAACCAACGTGCTTGTTGTTGACCTCAGGAGGAGGAAACCCAAGGTCCAGGAGCCAGGCCTCACCAGGGAATCCGAGCTGGAGAGAGTTGGTAACTTTCAATCCCTTGGCATTATCATGCCAGAGGATCCTGTCCTGTCACCGGCGCGTAAGTGCCGTATTACAAAGAAGACATGGCAGCGTCTTTCTTAGAAGCTTACACAGGTCTGGCATGTCATCTAAAACTTTACCAAACTTATTGATGCACAGTCCTGATTGCATCACAGCCGGGTATGGAAAGACCAGTGGCTAAGATCGGAAAAGCCTTACAAAAAGTAGTTATACAGCCCAGTCCATCACTGTCAAAACCCTCTTCACCACCGAGCACATCTACAAGAAGCAATGTCACAAGAAAGCAGCGTCCATCGTCAAGACCCCCACCATACAGACCGTGCTCTTCTTGCAAAGGAGTTAGTAGAGCCTCAGGTCCCACATTACCAGGTTCAGGAACTGTTATTACCCCTCAACCATCAGGCTCCTGAACCAGTGTGGATAACTTCTCTCACCTATGGGCTCACTTTCAACGTCTCCACGACTCATGTTCTCTGTATTATTTATTATTATTTGTTTTTGTACGAGTACAGTTTGTTTTCATTTGCACAGTAGTTTTTGTCAGTCTTTCTGTGTAAATTTTCAAAGATTGTGTTTTCCTGTGTTCTACTGTGGATGCCTGCAACAGGATGGATCTGAGGGTGGTATACGTACTGTGATAAATTTATTTTGAAGAGACCGACAAATGAGAGGTGTAGTGAGCCGTTAGCATAAGACTTTACAGCGCTGGCTATCAGCGATTGCAGTTCAGTTCTCACTCGCAGTGAGTTTGCACGGTCTCCCCGTGTCTGCTTGGGTTTCCTCCCACATTCCCGCCGCTGTCTGTAAGGAGTTTGCACGGTCTCCCTGTGTCTGCTTGGGTTTCCTCCGGCTTCTCCGGTTTCCTCCCACAGTCCAAAGATACATCACTTCGTATGTTAATTGGTCATTGTGAATTAGCCCTGTGATTAGCCGAGGGTTCAGCTTGAAGGGCTGGAAAGGCCTTCTCCACGCGGTATCTCAATAGATGAATGATACACGTTCCATTGATGTACAGGTTAGGGTTAGCAGGTGGTGGGCGTGCTGTGTTGGCGCAGGAAGCCAGCACACCTTTCACAAACAGTGCTTTTCTGTATGTTTCGATGTACGTGTGACAAAAAAAACTCATCTTTACCTTTTAATCTTAAAAGAGACTACAAAAACGTGACCTTGGTGCAGGATTAGCAAAACTCTGGCACGTGTGCTCAAGACAGCACGCGCAAAGTTTTTGTTGGCACGTGGCAAGCAACAGTGCCCCTCAGTGGAGCCAGCCAATAATAAAAATGTACGTAATGATTATCCTTAATGCCAAATAAAACAGCAAATGAGGCCAGTGAGATGTTTCCACAGGAAACCTCTCATGCGGACTTGGCGCCAGCGAGACAATTGTGAGAACATATGACATTGGATGATGCGTTTTGTCTGGAACAGGAGGCGTAGACTTGATAACGGAACGACTGCTACGTGCACACTTCTCAAACATGCCAGTACTAGCCAGATACAGAGCTTCTGTCATCATGAGTACAGTGGCAAAGCGTGGCCATTTTCCCATCGGTCGTGAAAATGCACCAAAGGTTATAATCTCATCTTCAGAAAACGTTATTTTTCAATTGTCTCTTTAAAGATTAATTATCAATTTTTAATAGATTTTCTAAAATGTTTCATTTATTTTGATCTATCTCCGCTTGCTCAATACTGTAGTAATGACATCTGAGTGATGATAAACCTGATTCTGATATGGGTCTCTATTGTGGACTGAGACTGGGAAGCGGGCAGGGAGAGGGAATGGTGGGTGGCAAAAGGGGAAGGGAGAGGGGAGGGAGCGGGAAGCACCAGAGAGACATTCTGTAATGATCAATAAATCACTTGTTTAGAATCAAATGAACTTTGCCTGGTGGTCTGCACTCCCGCCCTGGCACTCCATCTCTGCCAGCTGTCCCACTCTCCATCCATGGTGCTCCACCCTCGCCATTCCCATTATCCTTTGCTCCTGCCAGGTTTACAAACTCGCTCTCTGCTCCTTGTTGACAAATACAGTACTGCGTATTTCCTCATCTCCGTTCTAAAGGCACATCCTTGTATTCCCAGGCTGTGCCCTCTTATCCTTGGCTCTCCAGTCAGTGATAATCTCTGCTCAAAATGACCGTGGCACGTGAGAGAAATGTTTTAGGTTTTCGCCAGTTTAGGCTCATGCTCTCATAAAAAGGTGTGCCCCCCCCCCCCGCTTTACTGCATACTGCAGGGAGTAAACACAAAGGCAAGTCCAAGGTAGTGCAAGTGGTGCTCCCTAGTTGTTCCATCGCTGAGACGAGGTTAGGTTACGCGGGTCGGCTTGAGACCCTGAAGGTCAGAGAAAGTAGCTGTTAGTGAACCTGCTGGAATAAAACTTTGGGATCCTGTACGTCCTGCCCGACGTGAAGAGGGTCCGACCCAGATGGTGGAGATCGATGCATTCTGATGCTTTTGATCCAAATTTCTTTCACAAGTCAAGGATGGGGCGTAAAACTTTTCGATGTTTTATGAAGTGCTAATAGAACAAAGAAATTGGAGGCGTAGAGATGCAAAAGTCTAAGTGCAAAGAACAGAAAATTACTGAAAGAAGAAAAGGATGAACCAATGTATTGACCCTTATACCACCAATAAGAAACATTTAGTACAAATTTGTAGATAAGAGTTAACCAATCAGATATCCCCTCTTCAAATATGGCGAACCAAGAAGTTTCTAGGTCGTACAAGAGATATTAGCCTCTAGGGTAGACACTGAACGATTGCATATACATACTGCATACTAAACAGTTATGTATATAGGTGGGTGTATTAAATACTAACAGACATAAATTGTTAAACTGCAAAGAGAATTACAGTTATGCAGTCTAAGTCGACAGGATCCTTGATGAAGGATGCCATATTCTTGAGGGTGCTGTAGATGCTGTCAGTGGTGGAGAGGGCTGTGTCCACCTTGTGCTCGGGATTAATACAAACCTTGTCAAAGTGCACACAAGCCCCACACAGAGACTCTTGTTCACCACCTCGATTGGCACCTGATTAGAAGCCTCTGAATTCTCTGACTGCAGTGGTATTGGGTTTTGGGGCTTGTAACGACTCATGTCTTGTGTACCTGTTCAGGTGGAATTGGCCCTCTGGGACACAGCTGGCCAGGAAGACTACGACCGCTTGCGGCCTCTCTCCTACCCTGACACAGACGTGATTTTGATGTGCTTTTCCATTGACAGCCCTGACAGTTTAGGTAAGCATCATCTTTATTATCCTCTCGAGCTTCGTACACTGCCAGGTTTCTAGTGGGCATCATGTGCCCAGATGTGGGGCCTTCACTGGGGGGGGGGGGAGGAACCTGCAGGAGGTTTGGGAGGAGGACTGGCAAAAGCCTAAAGTTGTGGTAGGTTTCTAGAGTGCGGTAAGTGGTGCCTTGCAGAGTATTGTCTGTGTGGAGTTTGCATGTCCTGCTGTGTCCATATGGGTTACGCCCTCCACCCAGATGGGCGCCATTTTCCCCCCACATCCGGGTGATGTTCTCAGGTGGCAAAATGAGTAGCAGTTAGTGCAAAGCTTTACTCAGCCCGTGCTCGGCGACCGGGGTTCAGTTCGTAAGGAGTTCGTGTGTTCTCCCTGTGACCACGTGGGTTTCCTCCAGCTATTTTTGTTTTCTCCCACATCCCAATGGCGTGCGGGTTAATGTTAGTAGGTTGTGGGCACCTTTTGGACTTGTGGCTGATGCAAACGATGTTTCAATATACACATGACCAATAAAGCTGACTTTAGTATTTTTAATTGTATTTGGGTGAGGGGGTAATCTGGGGTGGGGGGGGAAGATGTATTTCATGGCAGTGAGAGGAGAAGGGATTGTTTGGATTGCTCTGTGAACTGGGCGTAGTCTCAATGGGCCAAGTGGCCTCAGGAGGAATCGTGGCATCCTTCCAGCTCAATTCCTGCTCCTTGTTGAGAACGTAGAAAGGTCCAGCGTAGGAATAGGTTGTTTTGGCCCACAATTTCAATCTAACTAATCCCATTTCCTTGCACATAATCCATGTCCCTCCTGTTCACAAGCCTTTCTCTTAAACACTGTCATATCTGTTTCCACCACCTCTACTGGCAACCAGTTTCAGGCACCTACCACTGTGTGAAATAAAAGGGAGCTGAAGACTCTAGACATCGAGCAAAATTGGGCCATTCAGCCCATTGAGTCTACTCCTCCCTCTCAACCCTGCTCTTCTGCCCTCTCCCCGTAACCTTTGACACGCTGACTAATCAAGAATTTAATAATCAACCTCTACTTTAAATATATCCAATGACTTGGTCTCTGCAGCCATCCGTAGCAATGAATTCCACAGATTCACCACGCTCTGGCTAAAGAAATTCTTCATTTCTGTTCATTAGGGACATCCCTCTATTCTGAGGCTGTGCTGTAGGAAACATCCTCTCCACATCCACTCTATCTAGGTTTTCAATATTTAGTAGGTTACAATGAGATCCAAAGTTCTTCTAAACTCCAGCAGATACAGGCCCAAAGCTCCTCATACATTAATCCTTTCATTCCTGGGATCACTCTTGTGAATTTTCTCTGGACCATCCAAGACCAGCACATCCTTTCTTAGATGAGAGGCCCAAAGCTGCTCTCAGTACTCCAAGTATAGTCTGAACAGTGCCTTGGCAAAACCTCAGCATCACATCCTTGCTCTTACGTTCTAGTCCTCTCGAAATAAATGCTAACATTGCATTTGTCTTTTGCATCAGCCACACAGTACGAGACATACAAATTATATAAGTTACAAAAAAGAGTGCAAAAGAGGAGTGGTGAGGTAGTGTTCATAGATCTCACGGCGGAGGGGAAGAAGCTGTTCCTGAATTATTGAGAGTGGATTTTTGAAGATGTCTTCAATGGTGATAGAGCTGGCTGATCTACGACCCTGTTGCGATCCTGTGCATTGGAGCCTTCAGTTCCATAACTGACCCGATTGGTGAGCAGGCACCCTGTTCAACAGCCTATCCTGGTGATAATTTTAGTTTTCCGACACCCGCGGTTAATATATTTTTTTAGTCTTTGCTGATTATAACCTCCTGCACTTCTAGACATACCAGTTCCCTGCCACCCTTGTGACCTAACTAACACTTGCCGCTGTCTGTCTCATCCTGGGCAGAGAACATTCCGGAGAAGTGGACCCCGGAGGTGAAGCACTTCTGCCCCAACATCCCCATCATCCTGGTGGGGAACAAGAAGGACCTGCGGGGGGACGAGCACACACGGAGGGAGCTGGCCAAGATGAAGCAGGTGAGCGGCAAGGGAAGAGGAGGTGGGGGAGAGGTTTGTTCTGTGGCCATGGGCGGGGAGTAGTTAGGAGAGGGTCCGGAGGAAGTCCACGAGAATGATCCTGGGAGTGAAAGGGTTAATTGATGGCTCTCGGCCTGTGCTCACTGAGGGGGGGGGGGGGGGAGAATCTCATTGAAGCCTACCGAATACTGAAAGGCCTAGACAGAATGGCTGTGGAGAGGGTGTTTCCTATAGTGGGGGAGTCTAGGACCAGAGGGCACAGATCGGAAGAGGGACGTCCATTAGGACAGAGATGAGGAGGAATTTATTCAGCCGGAAAGTGGTGAACCTGTGGAAGCCACGATCAGCTGTGAAGGCAAGTCGTTGGGTATATTTAAAGTGAAAGGGTCATAGGTTCTTGATTACTCTGAGCATCAGAGGTTACAGGGAGAAGTCAGGAGGATGGGGTTGGGGGGAATAATAGGTCAGCCATAATCAAATGACAGATCAGTGTAGATGGGCTGAATGGCCTATTTCTCCTCCAATGTCTTGTGGATAACAGATTCGCTGTTATCTTGTCCTGTTGCTTGTCCCACTTCGCGCCCCCGGCCCCCTGATCCACCCTCACTCCACACTGGGTCAGAGAACAACCCAGCTCGGATGCAGGCCTTTTGACTCATCTGCTCCGTGCTGACCGCAGTGCCCAGCCGTAAGTCCCAATTTCCCACCTTCGGCCAATATCACTCCGTGCTGACCACAGTGCCCAGCCGTAAGTCCCAATTTCCCACCTTCGGCCAATATCGCTCTGTGTTCCTGTCCAGCTGCTTCTTCAAAGATCCTATTGTACTGGCCCCAACCACTCCCTCAGGCAGCTTGTTCCTCATCCCCACTCCCCATTTCCCACCTTGGTGGTGTCCTACTTCCCACAGCCTCTCGATTCTGCATCTCAGTCCCACCTCCTCCGACACCGGCTAACTGGAGGTTCCCTCGGGCGGCAGCAAGGATTCTCACCCCTCACTCTACCCTCCCCTCCCCTCCCCTCCTGCAGGAGCCCGTGAAGCCAGACGAAGCGAAGGACATAGGGAGCCGGATCAACGCCTTTGGCTACCTGGAGTGTTCTGCCAAGACGAAAGAGGGGGTGCGCGAGGTCTTCGAGCTGGCCACACGCGCAGCCCTGCAAGCCAAGAAGACCAAAAGCAGGAGCCCGTGCCTGTTGCTGTGAAGTTGCTGCAGCACTGAGAGGGATCTACCAGCATCCTGAACCCCCCCGCCCGTACCCACCGTCTTTCTGTGTCTCTTCCTTCTTTCTCTCTCTCTCTCTGTACTCACCATCTTTCACTCTCGCTCTCTCTCCCTTCCCTCTTTCTCTCGTCTTTTTCTCTCCCCCTCCTTTTATCTCATCTCCTTCCTTGCCTTCCTCTTCATCTTGTATCTCTTCCTGTTCTTCCTCCCCCTTCACTCCCTTCCCACCCACCACCGGCATTCTCCTATCTTTCACCCCCCATTCCCCACCATCTTTCACCAGATTTTAATCATCTACACTTGTGTCCTGCCTCCCACCGAATTAGTGAAGGAATTTTCTTTTTAAATGTTCCTTTCATTTGAGTCGCTTGGTTTTCCGGCAATCCTGTTGGACCCCAGCCCCCTCTCCCTTCCCCTGGACCACCAGCCCCGTGGCGAGCTCACAGATCAGTGGTTTCAGGTACAGCCGAGCCCAGGAATCGAGCCGCCTCTCTCCCACCCCTCCCATTCAGCTGGGCACTGGTAGTTGAAACTCTGCCTCCTCGAGGCCTGCTTGCCTGAGGCCCTTCCTCACGAGCAAAAGAAGCACGTGCTTCTTGTCTGTGCCTGCCCATCTCCTCGATCAGGGCTCTGTTCAGAACCGCAGCTGACTGAATAGACGCTCGGGGAAAGACGGGGTGGATATCTCTTTATTTCTGCCGCTGCCTTATCGGAAGGGGGTGGAGGAAGGACGGAACTTCTGTGGACAAGTCCTCGGGACTGCTGGCAGGTTCCCTGTGCCCCGCTGGGCTCCCACAGTTCCCGGCTGGGATTGCAGTGTGCCACTCACCGTATGGTGCCTCGCCAAATGCCTGTCTTCTCGCTCGGGCTCCAATACACCCCGCCTCACCACCAGAGCAGGTTTTGAACCAAGATCCTTCCCTCCCAGTTTGCCTGTGCATCTGGGACGCCTGTCACTCCCCCCTTCCCCCACCCACCAGAGTTTTGTAGCCCTTGTGCACGGACAGGCTAGGAGTTGAAAGGAGTGTGTCTGACTCCCTTTCTGTCACCTCCATGATGTGACAAAGACAGGGCCCTTTCACTCCACGTGTGCCACACTCCATAGCAGGCAGTCACAGGGTGGTCGGTGTACGCCCAGCGTAATGGGAGATAATTGAAGCCCCAGTGCCTGACCACTGCTTTTTTATACCAGTCTATCAGAACCTGCCTTAAGAGTAGCCATTGCCCCCCCCCCCACCCCACAGCCACCCTGGATTGTTTAGGGAATGGTATTAAACCTACACTGCTTGTGAAGAGGGAAACATCCCTGGGTGATGGGACAGCGTAGAGAGTTTCACTCTGTGTCTGACCCCAGGAGTATGTGATGGGACAGTCTGGAGGGAGCTTCACTCTGTGTCTGATCTCAGGAGTGTGTGATGGGACAGTGTGGAGGGAGCTTCACTCTGCGTCTGACCCTGGGAGTGTGTGATGGGACGGTGTGGAGGGAGCTTCACTCTGTGTCTGATCTCAGGAGTGTGTGATGGGACAGTGTGGAGGGAGCTTCACTCTGTGTCTGACCCTGGGAGTGTGTGATGGGACAGTGTGGAGGGAGCTTCACTCTGTGTCTGACCCTGGGAGTGTGTGATGGGACAGTGTGGAGGGAGCTTCACTCTGTGTCTGATCTCAGGAGTGTGTGATGGGACGGTGGGGAGGGAGGCCAGCTGAGGATCAGTCCTTACTGTTTCAGGGCTTCAAATCCCTGCCAGATCTTACCGAGCTGGGGGAGAGAGAGAGAGGCTGGTTTAATATTCACTGGTAAAGTTTTAAACCTGTGTACTTTTGCACTTCAAAGTGTTTCACACCCACCCCCCACTACAAAAGTGAAGTAAAAGTTCTTGTGCCTGGTCTGTGGGATCCCAGTTTCTGAAAGGGGAGGGGATACTTTTGGGGGTGTGTGTTTGTGTGGGTGCACCTGGAGCTTTCTATTCGAAATGTTTACTCTCAGTATTAGTTGCTTTGTTTTATTCTGTCCCTCGGGCAATGCCAACACTTGTCTCCTCCCTTTCCAGGACTGGCAGCTCTTTCCCACCCCTTACCCCTCCTCCACAGTTAGCGCCACGCGGGAACACCATGCCCGCCTGCGGGAAGCGGACGCTGTATGACGCCTGAGAGGGCGGATTGTCCCTTCCCTCGCACGAAGGAGGTGAACCCCTTTACCCCCTGCTCCCCCCCACCAGCTCCCTCACACGAAGGAGGTGAACCCCTTTACCCCCTCCCCCCCACCACCAGCTCTACCACCAGCAACTCGGTGTAGCAGTCCAGGGAGAGCTACCTGTCCTCTTTCCCAATGTTTATACTCTCATTCAATTGTTACTGAACTGTAATTTATTCATTTAATAAAAAGAAGTATCATTTGGAATATCTTTGTAAATTTCAGAAGGAGAAGTGTGTGTGCATTTGTATTATTACAGAAATAAAAGAGATGGCAGTATACTAAACAGGACAGATTTGTTGGATTCTGATGTTTTAAACCTAGTTCTTTCAGGAGTTAGGGAGGAGTTTTATTAGTCGTTGATAGAACAAAGCAAATTGAAAACAGACAGTAAGGAGTGAAAGGCAGAGGGAAGACTTAAAGATGGTGCCCAGCATGGGGCAACTCTTTTTATTCAGTACTGTACTGTGTGTAACTCTCAGACACAAAAGCCCTAAAACACGTAGCACCAGGCCCAAGGACAACTTCTTCCCTGCAGTTATTGAACGATTTCATAGTACGACTAGGTAGACTCTTGTTACCTTATTCTCTGCCTGCACTGCACTTTCTCTGCAGCTGTTGTACTTTATTCTGCAATCAGTTTTCCTTTTGCTCTACCGCAATGTACTGATGTATTGACGTATTCTTGACCTCACACTCTGCCAGGGCCTTGCACAGGCGCAAGGTTCTACAGCACCACTAATCAGAAGTTCTGGGTTCAATTCCTGTCGCTGTCTACGGAGTTTACAGTACTTTGCAAAAGTCTTAGGCTCACAATGTACAGTTAGGGTCCCTAAGGCTTCTGCAGAGTATTGTATTTGTCAATGTGGACCAGAGTGAATTTGTAAATCTGATGGGAGTGAAGGATTTTGAGAATGGGAGGTGGAGTGTAGTGGGAGGGGTGTGGGACAGGTGGTGAGTGTGCAGACATACCCAGCCCTGAGACACCAGCCAAGGTCACTTGATTCCTAAGATTTGGTTTATTGATCAGCACAGAATGTCTCTTTGGTGTTTTCCAGCTCCCTCTACTCTCCCCCTTTTCCCAACCATGATTCCCCGCTGTCTTCCCCTTCCTAATCTCAGTCCACGATAGATCATCACCCACATAAGTCATGAAATTTGTTTTTTCTGTGTGACAGCAGTAAAGTACAATACATAAAATGCACTATACAGCAGTAAAAGGCCATGAACCTAAGACTTTTGCACAATACTGTAGTAAGAGTAATTCTATTCAAATTTGTGGATAAGGCTGACCAGGCCAGAAAGCTCCTATTCAGATAAGACAGTACCAAGAGAAGTCTCCTGAACCATACCAGTGTAACCACTAGGGGGCAGACTAAACACCTGTATATACGCACTGACCACTGGAAAGCATACTACGCATTTACTAGTATATAAAAAGTACCTCAAATACAAATAGACAATTGTTAAACTGCAAATAAAATAGCAAACATTTGGATCCAACAGATCAGAAATCACTTTCATTATATCGGTGTCTGACTCATTCTCTGGGAAGATTGTTTGGGGCTAGGGATGGGAAATAAAAAATGGTAGAAGCATTTTATCTTTAAGGAAAGCCATCAGAACTCATTTTTCTACTCCAAGTACTGAACACAAAGCGTGGTTTTAAAAAACGCATGTAATTATGTCATCAGGTCGAACCAGCCTCTTAAAGCGAAACCACAACTCAATGTTGCTGGTTGTGAATTAGTTCGTTTCCACCAATGGCACTACCTTCAGAGCAGGTTCTGTACTGTTGGTGAGGTGGGAATCTCGAGGGGCTGTGGATCCTGGAACTTGGGCCAAAGAACAAACTGCTGGGGCTAGTCTATGTTCAAGTTTAATTGTTCAATTGTATAAGGCTAAACTAAACATTGTTCTTCTGAGACAAAGGTACAAAACGCAATACATATAGTCATACACAGCACAAACTAACATTAGCAGAAGTCGGTGAGTGACATGGCCTAAAGATTGAGAAGGTTAGCATCAAGCGCGTGTTTATCTGAGACAGCATAATGTCACTGAGAGATGTCCTCCATTGGTCAAGATTGACCATGGATGTTGCGTCCTGCTGTTAATGTGATGTGCAAGCCAGGGCAGTACGATATGGAGAGCAAGCTGATGCCCATGTAGGCTTCCCCTCTCCACACAGCAGACGAACAACAGAAACCAATGCAGTTTGGCACCAGCCCTGTTGCAGGAGTTGCCAGTCAGCTTTAAACTCAACATAGGACTGCCTTAGGGAATCTGGCTTTGGATTTTTCCCTTGGTTTACTCCTGAAACCCTCTTCATGAGTGGATATAGCTGCAAGGCAGTGGCGGTTTCCTTCTCACAGATGATGAGCCCCATCCGCGGGAAGCCGCTGGTTTTAAGGTGCTAGTAACATGCCTTTGCCTCTTCTGTCAGTAGAAACAGTTCTGTCGTGCTTAGTAACGAAGCCACGCGTGAAGATCAAGACTTGGTAGTCAGAGGCCATTTGAGACATAAGCCAGTGGGAGCATTTAGTAGGTAGTAAGAGCTTATCTTACTAACCACCACCCTTTCCGGCTAGGACATCCTTAAGAGCCATCATGTTACTGGCACTAATTATAATGAAATAGGCCGTGGGATAAATAGGTGAAACCGCAGCAACAGAAGATGCAAAGTGACCAGCAGGCCAGGCAGCATCTATGGAAAAGAGTGCAGTCAACATTTTGGGCATGTGTGCTGGGAGGCACCAGGGTGTTATGGAGTCAAAGTTGAGTTTATTATCATATCCACAAGTAGGAAAATTAAATGCATTTGTCACATGTACATCGACATAGACACACCCGATGCCCATGAACAGAAGTTGTGGATACAACCCAGTCATCACAGCAGAAGCACTATTGAGCACACCTACACAGAGCAGTGCCACAAGAAAGTTCCATCCATTATCAAGAATTCCCACCATCCAGACCATGTTCTCTTCTTGCTGCTCCTATGGGTGGGAGGTCCAAGAGTCTCGGGTCCCACCCCACTGGGTTCAGGAACAGTTATTACCCTTCAACCATCAGGCTCCTGAACCAGTGAGGATAGCGTCACTCACCTCAACACTGAACTGGTTCCACAACCTGTGGACTCACTTTCAAGGACTGAAGTACCCATCTTCTCAGTGTTAATTATTTATAATTAATTAATTTATTATTTTTATTTGCTTTTGAATTTGCATGGTTTGTCTTTTTCACACATTTGTTATTTGTCCAGCTTTGTGTGTAGCTTTTCTTTGAACATACATCTTTCTACTGTAAATGCCCACAAGAAAATGAATCTCAGGGTAGTGTATGGTGACACATATCTACTTTGACAATAAATTTACTTTGAAGTATTTCGAACTTTTGAACTTTGAAACATTGCCGCAGACAGTATTAATACCCTGGTTTAAGACCATGTGTTATTTTATTAACACAGTTTTGTTTTTGCAGATCTCCTCAAAATGCAAATCTATATATATATAAAGTTTTCCTTTAATTACACTGTATACTTCATAATAAACAATTTCATTGGGTATTTTATTTTGTTTAAATAAAAAATTGGTTTCTTACAATTTTAAAAGGAAGGTTAATACCAAATTATTCAAAGGAAAAAGTTCACACTTGTGTAGGTTCAATTTATATCCAGAAAACTGACTAAAACAAGGAGTAAAGAAAGGACAGAGGGTAAAGAAGTTTCGACATTAGAAATGTAATGCAATAAGTCATCCACATACAGTGAAACATTGTGGGTAGTACCCTTCCGTAAAATACCAATGATATCATTAGGTTCTTGAAAAGCAGTAGCTAAAGGTTGTAAGGTCAGGTTAAAGGGCAAAGGACTCAGAGGGAAACCTTGTCTGGTTCCACCTTGAAGTTTAAATGGTTTAGAATTCTGAGAACTAGTAAGAACCCCAGCAGAAGGAGATAAATACACTAATTTAATCCATTGAATAAAGTTGGACTCAAAATTAAATTTTTCTAGAATTTTAAACAAATAATGCCATTCAACCCAATCAAAAGCCTTTTCAGCTTCTAAGGATATCACACATTCTGATATCTCTTTAGAAGGAGTATAGATAACATTTAATAATGGGCAAATATTAAAATAGGAATATTGATTTTTAATAAAACCAGTCTAATTGTCAGAAATTATAAATGGTAAGATATTTTCAATCCTACGGACCAGAACTTTGGATAGGTTTTTAGCATCAACATTAAGTAAGGAAATTGGTCTATATGAAGATCATTCAATTGGGTTCTTATTTTTTTTAAGTGAAATAGAAGCTTCATAAAAAGATTGTGGCAACCTACCTGACTTAAAAGAATCTGAAAAAAAAACTGAACATAAACGAGGTACAAGCAAAGAAGAAAAAGCCTTATAAAATTCTCCAGAAAATCCATCAGGACCTGGAGCTTTCCCTGAATGCAGTGAGCGTACAGCCTCGGCTATTTCTTCATTGAAGTACAATGAATACATTGTAATACATTGAAATACATTGAGAAAATACAAGAAATACATGGATATTACATGTTTCCAGGATCTGTTTGTAGGAGGAAGTCTTTCTTCGTTCGAACAACTGTCAACTAAATATAGTTTACCAAAAACCCATTTTTTTCGGTACTTACAAATTAGAGACTTTCTGCAATCTCAATTATATGCATTTTCTAATAGTCCTGATAAGAATTTATTAGATGAACTTCTTAATATGAAATCTTTTTATAATGGTTCAATATCCAATACTTATGATATGTTGATGGGAATGAGAAATGATTCTTTAGACAAAATCAAAAACCTTTGGGAACAAGATTTACAGACTTCAATTTCTGAAGAAACTTGGAATTAAATTTTTAAGTTGGTTAATACTTCATCGTTATGTCATCACCATTCCCTCCTACAATTTAAAGTGGTCCATAGGGCTTATATGACCAAGGATAAGTTATCTTGTTTTTATATGGCTATATCTCCCTACTGTGATTGGTGTAACAATGGAGAAGCTTCATTTATTCATATGTTTTGGATATGCCCAAGTCTTGAAAAATATTGGAAGGAAGTATTCCAAACTTTTTCTGTGCTCTTTAAAGTAAAATTTAAGCCTAAAATAAAAAAAAACGATTGGTTAGTGAGTTAGGCTCTCTGCATTAGCTAATAGGATTTGTTTAGTTAACATTTTGGCCAATATGGTGCCATTTTCTAGAGAGCAAGGGGTCAACTAAGTTTCTAGAAAGAAGGAGCAAGATGAAGGAAAGAATATAGTGGAAGAACCCAATTTGGAAAGACAGGTGCAGATGTCAGAATATCCTCATGCAGACTTTGGCGTGCAGAGTGTGCAGATAACTTTCGGTTAGCCAGATAGCACATGCCATTGGAGGAAGATTGACGCCTTTTCAGTAGGTGTTGCTTGGACATTTATTTAGGTTTCACTTGCATTTTTTTTTGGGCCGAACTGTTTCGGTATTGTGAGTAAACAAAGTGAAGCACACTGGATTGATTACGCAACAATGATCTCCAACAATTGTGTGTGGTCTATGGGCTGATATACAGTATATGTGATGAGCCCTTTTTGTAATTTTGTTTGTAATAGTTTAAAATATTTTGTCAATACAATTTCAATCTAAGTTGAGACTAGTATGAATTGAATCATTGCTTCCAGGCAAACAGTAAATTTGCATGGGTGTGTCAGTATTCGTGCAGTAAATTGTTTTACTTTTCCCTTAGAAGAAACATTCAAACTTTTATGTTTTTGTGGTTTTCCAAATCCATATCCATCCTGGACCTGTTTATGTACTGGTAATGGCCTTTTCATCATTATTTCAATGCTTTGTGGAATTATGTTACAGTTAGTGTGCATTCACAATAATGGCTCATGATTACAAGCCTACAGAGAGAGGGTTACACAGTAAAATGAGTTGTTTGCCATCAATGGCCAACACAGTCCGGAGATGCCCGCAAGTGTTGCCACTTTATCAGCACCAACACAGCATGCTTACAACTTACTAACCCCAACCAGTATGTCTTTGGACTGTGGGCGGAAACCGGAGCACCTGGGGGAAACCCACGTGGTCACGGGGAGAACGTACAAACTCCTTACTGACAGCAGCAGGAATGGAATCGCGGGCACTGTCGCTGTAACAGTGTTACGCTGACTGTCACGTTATCCTGTCAGTTCTCAACAAGTTGGGAAGACTCCGGTCAAGATGGCGCAAGTGATCAGTGCTTCCTCAGGTGACGCCTGGCAGATAGTCCACGAAACTTTATTTCACTCTTTCTACGTCGTCTTCTTCTCTTCAATGTGCTTCTGGAACTGGTTGGAACATGCGACTTACAGTTTGGAGATCAGTTGAGTGATCTGGCACTTTGCTGATTCCGTGGAGATTCCAGGAGGGGAGCGCGAGCACTAAGTGCTTCAAGGCGAAGAAGCTCAGAGAAGAGGCGCAGGGCCACGATCGACTCCATTTCTTGCCGATTAAGACGTCGAGGAAGGCTGAAACATTAAGGCAAATGCGGAGGACACTGAGTGTTTGCCGCTAATTACCTGCCTCTTGCTCACCGCCATGACGATATCGGAATAGATAAAAGGACAAGGGCTGACAGACAACCAATGTGAAAAAGAGGGCAAACTGCAAATAAAACATAGTGTTGAGAATGAGAGTTGTAAGGAGTCCTTGAAAGTGAGTCAGAAGTCCATGGGCTGCCTCCCAGCTCAATGGTGTTGGCCATTGATGCAAACTATGCATTTCACTGTTATGTGTTGATGTTTCAAAGTTCAAAGCACTCCGAAGTAAATTTATTGTCAAAGTATGAGTTGGTCACCATGTACTACCCTGAGATTCATTTTCTTGCAGACATTCACAGCAGAAAAGATATAGGATTAATGAAAGACAACACACACACACACACAGACAAACAAACAACTGATGTGCAAACGACAAACTGTGCAAATACAAAAAAAAGATTAAAATAATAAATAAATTGTAACTAATATTGAGACTTTGAGCTGCTG
Source organism: Mobula hypostoma (assembly GCF_963921235.1). Taxonomy (NCBI): domain Eukaryota; kingdom Metazoa; phylum Chordata; class Chondrichthyes; order Myliobatiformes; family Myliobatidae; genus Mobula; species Mobula hypostoma. The sequence continues at coordinate 28,708,857 of NC_086124.1, forward strand.
ATAGGTTATGGAATCAGTTCAGTGTTGAGCTGAATGAAGTTATCCACACTGGTTCAGGAGCCTGATTGTTGAAGAAATGTTCCTGAACTTGGTGGTGTGGGACTTAAAGGGGTCTGTGCCTCTTCCCTAATGGCAACAGCAAGAAGAGAGCACGGCCTGATTGTTTTTGAAATTACAAAACACGTTTATTGTAAATTATAATTCTGCAGTACAACAACAAGCCCAGAGGCAATAACAGTGATTAATACTTTCCCATTCCTCTCTGGGAATTCCCATGGAGCCCAACGATCCTAGTCTGTGTATTTCCTTCTCCTCTGTTACCGGGCCCCTGGAATGTCACCAGGCCATCAGCGGGGTGGAGCACTCTGCTGCCTGTCTACAGGACCCATGGATAGTTATCCTGGCATATTGACTAGGACATTGTCCCATCTCCTCGCTCCATAGGAAGTGGGAGTCCCTGATGCTGGACTTTGCCTTCCTCCTTGCCTCGTGTAGATGTTGATGGTGGGGACGGTGATAGTTCTGAGTCTGCAGCTTTCCGTGGCCTCTTGTGTTGGAGTTTCCGTACAAAGCCGTGATGCACCAGTAAAATACTTTCCACCGTACGATCTGTAGAAGTTTGTCAGAGTCCTTGACAACCTACCAAATCTCTTTAAATTTGTAAGCAGAGATTAGATTGGATTAGATTATGAGGACAATCAGTCCTCGTTTATTGTCATTTAGAAATGCATGCATTAAAAAATGATACAACGTTCCTCCAGAATGATATCACAAGAAAACACAGGACAAACCAAGACTAAAACTGACAAAACCACATAATTATAACATATAGTTACAACGGTGCAAAGCAATACCGTAATTTGATAAAGAGCAGACCATGGGCACGGTAAAAAAAAGTCTCAAAGTCCCGAGAGACTCATTATCTCACGCAGACGGTGAAGGGAGAAACTCTCCCCGCCATGAACCTCCAAGCGCCGCCAACTTGCCGATGCAGCACCATTGGAAGCCCCCGACCACAGCGGACTCTGAGTCTGTCCGAAAACTTTAAGCCTCCGACCATCCCCTCCGATACAGCCTCTGCAAGCACCATTGTCTGCCGAGCGCTTCGACCTCGCCCCCGGCTGCCGAGCAACAGGCAAAGCCGAGGACTCGGGGCCTTCCCCTCCGGAGATTCTGGACCACACAGTAGCAGCAGCAGTGAAGCAGGTATTTCAGAAGTTTCACCAGATGTTCCTTCGTGCTCTCACGTCCATCTCCATCAAATCAGGATTGTGCACGGCACCCTACTTGATAAATAACAGACATCACCACCGGAGTGGCCGCTGCGAGCCGCGTATGGGGTATGGGGTGAAAGCAGGGGAGTGGGGATGACTGGAAGAATTGGATCAGCCATGATTGAATGGTGGAGCAGTCTTGATGGGCCAAATAGCCTACTTCTGCTCCTATATCTTATGGTCTTATATATTTAATGTGGAGGTTGATAGTTTCTTGGTTAATCAGGGTGTGAAAGGTTATGGAGAGAATGCAGGAGAATGGGGTTGAGGGGAATGATAGATCAGCCATTAAGGATGCTGGAACAGACCTGATGGGCTGAATGGCCTAATTCTATTCGTAGATCTTGTAGCAATCCCAAAGATGTCGATGGGGTGTTCGGGCAGGGTGATTTAACGGTGTCACTCTTTGCAGAAGATGCTGATGTTAAGATAGCTCTCCTGAGGGTAGAGAGATTGGATTTATTTTCCCTCACATACACCGGGACACACGGTGAAATGCGTTGACGACCAACACAGACCGAGGACGTGCCTGCAAGTGTCTCCACGCTTCTGCCTCCAATGTGGCAAGCTCGCCTTACCTATACACTGTTGGAATGCGCGAGGAAATCATAGCACTCGGAGGAAATCTACACAGTCACGGGGAAAATGTACAAACTCCCTACAGACAATGGGAAGAATTGAACTGGGGTCACTGGCATGGTACAGATTTGCACCAAGCATTACACTGCCTTACCATGCTGTCCCAAGATCTACGAAGTCCCCTCAACTCCTGGTTCTGCAATGATTGCTGTAGGAACTCTGCTTTCACATTTCTTCCCCTTAGATTAATGGCCAACATTTGATTTACCTTCGTTGATCATAGAAAACTACAGTCCCTTCGCCCTGCGATGTTGTGCCGACCTTCTAACGTACATCTTCCCTCGCACATCACCAATGTGCCCATTGCAGAATTTGTTAAATGTCCCTAATGCATCAGCCTCGCATCAGGCAGCGAATTCCACGCACCGTCCATTCTCTGTGTAAACAATACTACCTCTGACACCTCCACACCTCTCCTTTCCTAGTCACCTTAAAAATCATGTCTCCCCCCGCTCCCCATATTAGCCATTATTGCCTGGAGGAAAAGGTCTCTGGCTGAATGCTTTATCATCAAATCTCCTCTCATTGTCCTTCTCCCCAAGTTCACTCAAAGTGCTCTCCAATCCAGGCAGCATCCTGGTAAATCTCCTCTGCATACACTTCCTATAATGACGCGCCCAGAACTCGATACAATACCCCAAGTGTGGTCAAACCGTAGTTCGTTGTAAAGCAAATGTTCTGAAAGATACAATGCAAATTTGACGTCGCATTTATCAGCTTTCCAAAACATCACTGTTACTCTCCTCCCAAAAATGTTTTCATTCATAAATTCTGCGGCAAAGAACAGCGACGTTCATTGGTGAAGAGTGCGGCGGGGAAGGGACCAATTGAAATGATGCGTGGTTCCGGCGGTGGAGTGGGAAGAGCCAATTGAAACCGAGCGTTTTGAAGTGGGCGGTACCCACTTGAATAAGCCATTGGGCCGGAACCGCCTGGTAGGCGGGGTCTATATGCAAATAGGGAGTCTTGTCTTCACTGGAGGGGGCGGGAGCCATGAAAATTTGGCGAAGGAAGGCAGGTCCGCGAGGGGAGGCGTCAATTTAAATAAGGCCGCGCTTTTCCACCAATCACAGGGGGAGATCCTTAGCAACGGATGGAGCGACAGCGAGGGTAACCCAATCATTTGGCCGGCGGCCCTGAGGGGCAACCAATGGAGAACCGCGGCGAGGAGGGCGGGACCAAGCGGAGGGTGAGGGGAGATGGAAGAACCGCGCCGCCATTTTATGCGTGCGTGTGAGGCGAAGGCGAGGGGCTGAGGTAAACCCCGGCGGCGAGGGGTAGAACAGCCCAGCCCGGGTTTAGAGCGCCTCAGCATCGCCTCCTTGTCAGCCGCGGCTTCGTTTTGTTTCGCTCTCCTGTCTGTTGGGTTGTTTTTATTTTCAGTTCCATTTGCGGAGCGATGTTGGCAGCAGCCATTTGAAGGTAAGACATGGCTGCATGTTAACCTCACCTCCCTTTGCAAAACACTTCGGGGCAGAGAAGAAGGACGGAGCGAACGAGAGGAAGTATGAAGGGAACGATTGTTGCAAGTTAAATAAACGGTGGAGCACACAGGCAGGGGTAGTTCGGGTCTTCAATTGGACTAGGCCACAAACCTGGGCATGCAGACCAGAGCTGAAGGGGGTGAGGGAAAGAATTACCAGGATATTGGCGAACTTCGAGCCAGAGAGGCTGGATGATTGCCCCATGAGTGAAATGCGCGGATGGGCGAACTTGTAAACATCATGAGGGAGGGGGCGTGGATCACTGACATTACCCCACCGGTACCGTCCCGTCCCGTACCCCGGTGTTATACACTGACACACCGTCCCCACCGGTACCGTACCCCGGTGTTATACACTGACACACCGTCCCCACCGGTACCGTACCCCGGTGTTATACACTGACACACCGTCCCCACTGGTACCATACCCCGGTGTTACACAGTGACAGACCGGTCCCCACCGGTACCGTACCCTGGTGTTATACACTGACAGATCCGTCCCCACCGGTACCGTACCCCGGTGTTACACAGCGACAGACCCGTCCCCACCGGTACCGTACCCCGGTGTTATACACTGACAGACCCGTCCCCACCGGTACCGTACCCCGGTGTTACACAGCGACAGACCCGTCCCCCACCGGTACCGTACCCCGGTGTTGTACAGTGACAGACCCGTCCCCACCGGTACCATACCCCGGTGTTATACACTGACAGACCCGTCCCCCACCGGTACCGTACCCCGGTGTTGTACAGTGACAGACCCGTCCCCACCGGTACCATACCCCGGTGTTATACACTGACAGATCCGTACCCCGGTGTTACACAGTGACAGACCCGTCCCCACCGGTACCGTACCTCGGTGTTACACAGCGACAGACCCATCCCCACCGGTACCGTACCCCAGTGTTATAGCGTGGCGGACCCGTCCCCACCGGTGCCGTACCCCGGTGTTGTACGGTGACAGACCCGTCCCCACCGGTACCGTACCGCACCCCGGTGTCACATGGTGACAGACCCGTCCCCACCGGTACCGTACCCCGGTGTTACACGGGCTGTATCCTCGTGCCACACAGTTAGAGACCCAGACTCGTAACCTGCTGCCATGGTGACAGCTCTCCCCACCTCTTGTGACATTCCTGTTCTGTATTGCAGTTGTACATTGACATACCTGTTGCAAACACTAACCAAGTGCTGGATGGGTTTTCTATTCATATAGGTGTTTTACATTGTAAGACATGAGGGCAGATTTCTGAGGTGAAGTAGGTGGTGGTTCCCAAAGTTTTTTATGGCATGGACGAGCAAGGTGTTCGTGCACTCTGGGTTGGAAGCCCCTGAGCGGCAGGTTTCAGTTGTGGCCATACTGAGCTGCCAGGGGAAGTGGTAGAGGTGGGTGCACTTCTGTTTGAAACACTTCTGTGTTGGTGCACTGAAAGGATAGGTTTCGAAAGAAGTGTGCTAAATGTAGGCCAGCGGATGGGTTGTCCCTGAGTGGGGGATGTAAGGGAATGATTTGAAGGGGATGCTAGCGGCGAGTTTCTACACAGACGTTGGTCCTTGTGCAGAATGAGGAAGTTGTTCTGTTGGGTAAAGTTTTAATATTTTGATCGCATTTGGAGAGATGCATTGGTAGGAAAGTTTTTGAGGGATTTCGGCCAAGCGCAGGCAGGTTTGTAATTTTGCTGTTGTCAGCATGTCACAAGATATAGTGAAGAGCGTTTACTTGCGTGCTATGCATTCAGATCATCCCCTACATCAGTATGTTGAGGAGTACAAAGGGAATACAGTCCCTAATTTGGTGTAGTTTGGGTGGACAGATAAAGTGACAGCCAAGTGGAATTGTCAGTGCACAAGAACGTGTATCCACAGGTGCAATGAACAGCTTACTTGCTGCGGCATCACAGGCACACAGCATCAGATAAGCAATATTCACATTTAAACTTAAATTATGCACAGTTTTTACAATGAAAGGAACAAGAGGAAAGCAAGAACAAACTCCATGTTAGTGCAGAGTAGTCAGAGGGGTCACAGTGTTGCTACACTGAGGTAGTGATTAGGGTTCTGCCAGTTGGTTCAAGAACCAAATGTTTGAAGGGAAGTGGTTGTTCATGAAACTGATAGTGTTGGACTTCTGGCTTCTGTGCCTCCTGGCCTGATGGGAGTTGAAGACAATGCCATGACCCAGATGGGGTGGGGGGAGAGGGAAATTATTGATGACGGACGACACCATCTTGATGCAGTACCTCCTGTAGATAATACTGAGGATGGTTGGGATGTACCTGTGACATATCAGTCAAGTCCACTACTTCAGCAGTCCCCAACCACCGGGCCGCAAGGAAACGACATGAGTCAGCTGCACCTTTCCTCATTCCCTGTCACACACTGTTGAACTTGAACATAGGGTTGCCAACTGTCCTGTATTTGCTGGAACGTCCCGTATATTGGGCTAAATTGGTTTGTCCTATACGGGACTGCCCTTGTCCCGTATTTCCCCCGCTAAGGTAGAGCGTTCCTATGAAACCTTTCGTGCCAAAATGGCGTGAAGCGAAGAAGCAATTACAATTGATTTATATGGGAAACATTTTTGAGCGTTCCCGGACCCAAAAAACCTACCAAATCGTACCAAATAACACATAAAACCTAAAATAACTCTACCATACAGTAAAATCAGGAAAGATATGCTAAATACACAGCCTATATAAAGTAGAAATAATGTATGTACAGTGTAGTCGGGAAGATTAAGCCAAAACCAATTTGTGGGAAAAAAGTTGGCATGTACGCGCATGCGCACGTCACATGTGAATGTCACGCATGCGCGCACGGGTGCCCACACAAGACTTCATGGTAGTCTTTCTCAGCGTAAACAAGTGTCCCTTCAACACACACAAAAAATGCTGGTGAACGCAGCAGGCCAGGCAGCATCTACAGGAAGAGGTGCAGTTGACGTTTCAGGCCAGGACCCTTCATCAGGATTTGACTGCTACTTTTGTCCCTTATTTGGGAGTGAGAAAGTTGGTAACCCTAACTGTGAAAGACATGTTGAGGTGAGTTTAACCCCACTTGAACACCCCCCCCCCCCCAACCACTGGTCAGCCGGTCCACAAGAATATTAATCATATTAAACCGGTACGTGGTGCAAAAAAGGTTGGGGACCCCTGCACTACTTGACTGTGCATTTGAAATGGCATACCAGACCATGATGCAGCCAGTCAGGATGCTTTCAACAATACATCTGTAGAAGTTTATTCAGAGTGTTTGATAATAAGCTGAATTTCCTAAGAAATTAGTCCTAAGAAATTAGTAGCAGAGGACCCTGCTTCCCTGAGATTGCATGTGTGTGCTGCTCCTAGGACCAGCATCTGAAATGTTAATCCCCAGTAATTTAAAGCTACTGACCACATCCACTACCAATTCAGAATCAGGTTTATTATTACCAGCGTATAAGACCATAAGACCAGAAGCACGCAGTTCGGCCCTTCGAATCTGTTCTGCCATTCAATCATGGGCTGATCCAATTTTTCCAGTCATCCCCACTCCCCTGCTTTCACCCCGTACTCTTTGGTGCCCTATCTAATCAAGAACCTATCTATCTCTGCCTTAAATACATGCAATAACTTGGCCTCCAAGCCACTCGTGGCAACAGATTCCACATATTTACCACCCTCTGACTAAAGTAATTTCTCCACATCTCAGTTCTAAAAGCACATCCTTCAATCCTGAAGTCGTGCCCTCTTGTCCTAGAATCCCCTAGCATGGGAAATAACTTTGTCATATCTAATCTGTTTAGGCCTTTTAAACATTTGGAATGTTTCTATGAGATCTTCCCTCATTGTCCAGAACTCCAGGGAATATAGTCCAAGAGTTGCCAGACGTTCCTCATGCAGTAACTTTTACATTCCTGGAATCATTCTCGTGAATCTTCTCTGAACCCTCCAATGTCATTATATCCGTTCTAAAATAAGGAGCCCAAAACTGCACGCAGTACCCCAAGTGTGTTCTCACGAGTGCTGTAGAGAGCTTCAACATCAAATCCCTGCTCTTGTATTTTATGCCTTTAGAAATGAATGCCAACATTGCATTTGTCTTCTTCACAAACAACTCTGGAGGTTAACCTTTAGGGTATCTTGCACAAAGATTCCCAAGTCCTTTTGCATCTCTGCATTTTGAATTCTCTCCCCATCTAAATAATAGTCTGCTCATTTATTTCTACCACCAAAGTGCACAACCATACACTTTCCAACATTGTATTTCATTTGCCTCTTCTTTGCCCATTCGGCTGTTTGTTTCCTCAACACTACCCGCTCCTCCACCTATCTTTGTATCATCGGCAAATTTAGCCACAAATCCATTAATCCTATTCCAAATCATTGACATACATCGTAAAAAGCAGCGGTCACAACACCGTCCCCTGTGGAACTCCACTGGTAACTGGCAGCCAGCCAGAATAGGATCCCTTTATTCCCACACTCTGTTTCTGCTGACCAGCCAATGCTCCACCCACGCTAGTAACTTCTCTGTAATTCCATGGGCTTTTATCTTGTTAAGCATCCTCATGTGCGGCACCTTGTCAAAAGCCTTCTGAAAATCCAAGTACACCACGTCTACTGTATCTCCTTTGTCTACTTTGCTTGTAATTTCCTCAAAGAATTGCAGTAGGTTTTTCCTTCCAGGAAATCGTGCTGGCTTTGGTCTATCTTGTCATATGCCTCCAGGTATTCCGTAATCTCATCCCTAACAATCGATTCCAACAACTTCCCAACCACTGATGTCAGGCTTACAGGTCAATAGTTTCCTTTCTGTTGCCTCCCAGCTTTCTTAAATAGTGGAGTAACATTTGCAATTTTCTAGTCATCTGATATATGCCAGAATCTATCAGTTCTTGCAAGATTATAGTTAATGCCCCTGCAATCGCTCTAGCTACTTCCTTCAGAACCCAAGGGTGCACTCCATCAGGTCCAGGAGACTTATCCACCCTCAGACCATTAAGCTTCCTGAGCACCTTCTCAGTCGTAATTTTTACTGCACAAACTTCACTTCCCTGACACTTGAATGTCCAGTATACTGCAGACATCTTCCACTGAAAATACGCATTCAGGTCCTCTGCCATCTCTGCATCACTAATTACAATATCTCCAGCGTCATTATGCATTGGGCCTATATCTACCCTTGACTCTCTTTTACCCTTTATATACTTAAAAGCTTTTAGTATCTTCTTTGATATTAGTCGCCAACTTCCACTCATAATTTATCTTTTCCTTCAGAATGACCTTCTTAGTTTTCTTCAAGTTTTTAAAAGCTTCCCAATCCTCTTATCTTCCCACTAGCTCTGGCTAACTTGTATGCCCTCTCTTTTGCTTTTACTTTTGGCTCTGACTTCACTTGTCAGCCACAGTAGTGTCCTCTTTCCCTTTGAAAATTTCTTCTTATTTGGAATATATCTGTCTTGCATTTCCCTCAATTTTCGCAGAAACTCCAGCCATTGCTGCTGTGCTGTCCTTCCTGCAAATGTCCCTTTCCAGTCGACTTCAGCCAGTTCCCCTTTCATGCTATTGTAATTTCCTGTATGTCGTGAAATTTTTAAAATTTGTGGAAGCATTGCATAATAATAGCGAAGAACTAGTCCTATAAGTGTGAATAATTCCTATAAGTATAAATAGAAATAAAAAAGTAGTGGGGTGGTGTTCATGGGTTCAATGTCTATTCAGAAATTGGATGGCAGAGGGGAAGAAGGTATTCCTGAGTCGTTGACTTGGTGTCTTCAGGCTCCTGTACCTCCTTCCTGAGAAAATGGCATGTCCTGGGTGGTGGGATCCTTAATGATGGCACCGCCTCGTGAATTTTCCCCCAGTGTAGACTGGTACATGTTCACACCCACCCAACACCCTGTCATCAACAATCAGCTATTTAGTTCATTCCAAGATGATGGGAGCTCAGGCAGCATCTGTGGAGGGAAATGGACAGTCGTGAAAGCCTCCAGCTTTCTGTGTGTTGCTCCAGACTGCAGCATCTACAGCCACCTCCAGGAGAGTGATACAGACCCTTGGCAGTCTGTCAGTGCTGCCTGCTGTCCCACCTTTCGTCAGAGTTGGAGAAAACGGATAGCTTCACTACAAACCCTGACGAAGGGTCTTGGCCTGAAACGTCGACTGTACCTCTTCCTAGAGATGCTGCCTGGCCTGCTGCGTTCACCAGCAACTTTGATGTATGTAGCTTCGCTACAGTTGGAAGGGGCACATTGACTTGTTGGGGGAGGGGTGTAGTGAGGCAAGACCACTGGAGGGATTAAAATGGTGCAATTTCAAGACAAGGGTATGGGGGCTACATGGTGGAGCTAGCCAGTGTGGTTCAGCAGACCCAGGGTGGATGAATATACAAATGCAACCACAAATGTTCTAGTGCATTAGGGCCCAGTTTATTTTCACCCACTTACTTGGTATGAGTGATGTTGAAGGAACTCGGCAGGTCAGGCAGCATCTATGGTGAGGAATAAACAGTTAACGCTTCAGGCCGAGTCCCTTCATTTCACTAGGGCGTGAAATGTGTCATTATTTGACACAATATTTCGCGTTTAATTATTTGATGTGAAGCATGCAAAGATATAGAATTACAGTGAATTCTAAATATGATTAAAAAGGAGAAGCCAGGTGGAGTTCATGGACCGTCTAGAAATCTGATGACAGAGGGGAGGAAGCTGTTCCTATGACATTGAGTGTGTGTCCTCGGCTCTTGTACCTCTTCTCTGATGATAGTAATGAGAAGAGAGCATGTCCTGGGTAGCGAGGACCACCAATGATGGATGCTGCCTTCTTGAGGCATCACCTTTGAAGATGTCCCTCGCTGCTGGGGAAGCTTCCAAATTAAATTTATTATCAAAGAACATGTAGCACACCATATACAACCTAAGATTAATTTTCTTGTGGGCATACTCAAATCCATAATAGAATAATAGCCATAATAAAATCAATGATCTATCAAATTGGGCGTTCAACCAGTGTGCCAAAGACAACAATATGAACAGATAGAGAGATACTGTGGCATGTAAAAGTTTGGGCACCCCGGTCAAAATTTCTGTTACTGTGAATAGCTAAGCGAGTGAAAGATAACCTGATTTCCAAAAGGCATAAAGTTAAAGATGACACATTTCTTTAATATTTTAAGCATGGTTACTTTTTTATTTCTATCTTTTACAGTTTCAAAATAACAAAAAAGGAAAAGGGCCTGAAGCAAAAGTTTGGGCACCCTTGCATGGTCAGTACTTAGTAACACCCCCTTTGGCAATTATCACAGCTTGTAAACACTTTCTGTAGTCAGCTAAGAGTCTTTCAATTCTTGTTCGGGGGATTTTCGCCCACTCTTCCTTGCAAAAGGCTTCTAGTTCTGTGAGATTCTTGGGCTGTCTTGCATGCACTGCTCTTTTGAGGTCTATCCACAGATTTTCGATGATGTTTAGGTCGGGGGACTGTGAGGGCCATGGCAAAACCTTCAGCTTGTGCCTCTTGAGGTATTCCATTGTGGATTCTGAGGTGTGTTTAGGACCGTTATCAGCCATCCTCTTTTCATCTTTAGCTTTTTTACAGATGGTGTGATATTTGCTTCCAGAATTTGCTGGTATTTAATTGGATTCATTCTTCCCTCTACCAGTGAAGTGTTCCCCATGCCACCGACTGCAACACAAGCCCAAAGCATGATCGATCCACCCCCGTGCTTAACAGTTGGAGAGGTATTCTTTTCATGAAATTCTGCACCCTTTTTCCCCCCAAACATACGTTTGCTCATTGTGGCCAATAAGTTCTATTTTAACTTCATCAGTCCACAGGACTTGTTTCCAAAATGTATCAGGCTTGTTTAGATGTTCCTTTGCAAACTTCTGACGCTGAATTTTGTGGTGAGGACGCAGGAAAGGTTTTCTTCTGATGACTCTTACATGAAGGTCATATTTGTGTAGGTGTCGCTGCACAGTAGAACAGTGCACCACCACTCCAGAGTCTGCTAAATCTTCCTGAAGGTCTTTTGCAGTCAAATGGGGGTTTTGATTTGCCTTCCTAGCAATCCTACGAGCAATTCTCTCGGAAAGTTTTCTTGGTCTTCCAGACCTCAACTTGACCTGCACCGTTCCTGTTAACTGCCGTTTCTTAATCACATTACGAACTGAGGAGATGACTACCTGAAAACGCTTTGCTATCTTCTTATAGCCTTCTCCTGCTTTGTGGGCGTCATTTATTTTAATTTTCAGAGTGCTGGGCAGCTGCTTAGAGGAGCCAATGGCTGCTGATTGTTGGGACAAGGTTTGAGGAGTCAGGGTATTTTAGCTTTGAGATTTGCATCACTTGGCCTTTCCTAACGATGACTGAACAAGCCATTGCCCTTACAAGCTAATTAAGGTCTGAGACCTTGGTAAAAGTTATCTAAGAGCTCAAATCTCTTGGGGTGCCCAAACTTTTGCGAGGTGCTTCTTTCCTTTTTTTCACTCTAAAATTGTACAAAACCAAAATAATACACTTATCTTGCTTAAAATGTTGAAAAGAATGTTTCATCTTTAACTTTCTGACTTTTGGAGATCAGTTCATCTTCTACTCACTTAACTATTCACTCTAACAGAAATTTTGACCGGGGTGCCCAAACCTTTGCATGTCACTGTATGTTATTGATCCCAAAGGAAATTACAGTGTCACAGTAGCATTATAAGTGCACAGATATACAAATATTAGAGGAGAAGTAAGAAAAAATAAAAAATAAGTTACCACAGTCTAACAGGAGGGAGTCATCACTTCCCTGGCTATAGGCTGACTCATTATGGAACCTAATGGCCAAGGATAAGAATGGTCTCGATAGTGCTCTCTGGAGCAGTGCAGTTATTTTAGTCTATTACTAAAAGTGCTCTTCTGTTCAGCCAAGGTGGCATGCAGAGGGTGAGAAACATTGTCCAGAATTGCCAGGATATTCCGTGGGGTCCTTTGTTCTACCACAGCCTCCAGTGTGTCAGGTTTGACTCCTATAACAGAGCCTGCCGTTCTAATCAGTTTATTGAGCCTGTTGGCATTACTCATGTTGATGCCATTACCCCAGCACACTGCTGCATAGAAGATTGTACTGGCGACAACAGACTGGTAGAACATGCGAAGGAGAGGCCTGCATACTCCAAAGGACCGCAGTCTCCTCAGGAAGTGGAGGCGACTCTGGCCCTTCTTGTACACAGCCTCTGTGTTGGTGCTGAACTCAAGGTGTCATCTGGGTGCACCCCCAGGTACTTGTAGGTCCTCACCACATCCACGTCCTCACCATCAGTAGTAACGGAGCAGTGCAGGCTTAGTCTTCCTAAAGTCCATCACCATCTCCTTTGTCTTACTGATACAAAAAGAAAGAAATGGTAAGTAATAAATATTGAGAACATGAGATGAAGAGTCCTTGAAAGTGAGTGTGACAAGTGAAGCTGATGACTCCCACCACCCAGGACATGTCGTCTTTTCATTGCTACCATCAGGAGCCTGAAAGCACACACTCTCACTGATTCTGGACCAGCTTCTTCCCTTCTGCCATCCAATTTCTGAATGGACATTGAACCCATGAACGCTACCTCACTTCTTTGTTATTCCTATTTTTAACTAGTTATTTAATTTAACTAATATATATATTTACTGTAATTCTGTTTTTTTCTCTATCATTATGCATTGCAATGTACTGTTGCTGCAAATTTGACATATTTCATGACACATGCTGGTGAAATTAACTCCTGATTCTGAATCGCAGTGGAGAGATCAGGAGCCCGATGGTTGAGGGTTAATAACTGTTCCTGAACCTGGAGGTGTGGAGTCTTCTGTACCATCTTCCTAATGGCAGCAGTGAGAAGAGAACATGTCTTGAGTGTTGAGGGTCCCTGATGATGGATGCTGCTTTCCTGCGACAATGCTTCCTGCTCAGTGGTGGATGGGGGGGGGGGGGGCTTTACACGTGATGGACTGGGCCGCTCCCACTACTTTTTGCAGGATTTTACTGTTCAAGGGCATTGGTGTTTCCATACCTGGCTGTGATGAAGCCAGTCAATATATGGGGGGTGATTGATAAGTTTGTGGCCTAAGGTGGAAGGAAGGATTTTAGAAAACCTATTTATTTTTCAACATAGTCCCCTCCTACATTTACACACATAGTCCAGTGGTCGTGGAGCATACGAATCTTGTACCTCCAGAAAGTGTCCACAGCAGGGGTGATTGGTAAGTTCGTGGCCTAAGGTAGAAGGAGATGAGTTATTAACTTCAAACTTTCTGCATAATCACTCAAAGAGTTGAACTGCACGTGCATGTAACGCGAGCTGTATAACTCATCTCCTTCTGCCTTAGGCCATGAACTGATTGATCACCCCTCATTCTCTACGTGTGCATGTAACGAGAGCTGTATAACTCATCTTCTACCTTCGGCCACGAACTGATCGATCACCCTCGTGCTCTGCGTGTGCATGTAACGAGAGTTGTATAACTCATCTTCTACCTTCGGCCACGAACTGATCGATCACCCTCGTGCTCTGCGTGTGCCCGAGATGGAGCTGGCTGAGCCTGCAACCATCTGCAGCCTCTTGTGAGCAACAGGAGTGATGCAGCCAGTCAGAATGTGCTCCAGTTGCTTCAGTCTGTATTAGTCTGATATACTATAAAGCAGCTGGGAGGTGTGGTCAGACATGCTGCATTCTGATCCCGGAATATGTGCCAGCAAAGGATTCAGGACAAACTATCCCAGTTTGCAAAAGTTAACCTTGTGGGAGATCCCCTCTGACTTTCCCGGAGCAGCACTTGTCCTTGCCATCGTCCCTTTGGTCCTAACATGGTGACCATTTTCTCAAGGCAAATGGTGACCCACTTAGCACTAAGACAACAACCCCATACAGGAGGGTGCTCATGTTCTCAGTATAATTTATTTACTTTTTTTTGTATTTGCAGTCTATCACCTTTTGCACATTATCAATCTTTGTACGTAGTTTTTCATTGATTCTCTAGAATTTCTTTGTTCTGTGAATGCCTGCGAGAAAATGAATCTCAGGGTCACATGTACATATTTTGATAATGAGTTTACTTGAATTGAGAATCTACCCCAGAGGTCAGGGTTGTCTGTTACTTGTGCATTTGGGGCTCGGATTGACAGGTTTTCTGTCATGTCAAGTGGGTCTAGTGTTTCAGCTTGTGATTGGGAGATGCATAGAAGGGGAATGAGGGAAGAGAAGAGGGAGGAATCAGGAAGGGAGTGGGCGGTGAGATGGTTGAGGAGCTGGGAATGAGGAAGAGGGAGGGAACTGAATCAAACTCTCAGAAGTTGCAGGGCTCAAGTGTGACTCTTGCAGACACTTCTGACTCTGAAGCAAGTTGTGCTCACATTGAGCTGTCTCCAAGCTTTTATCTTTGACTCACAAAGCCATTAAACCCCTTGAATCTATACTTTTCACCCATCAGCCTCCATCATCTACTTTGTCGTCCTCACCATTGGATCCATTCTGTAGACCCTACACCAGTCCAGAAGTTCCTCTCCACCACCTTCCTCGTGGCTCTCTGAATGAGGGCCGGTAAATCTCTCAACTTTCACCGTTCACTCTGAACTTGAGTAGTTATAAACAGACTGTACTCGAGCAGATGCACACCTGGGGCTTGAGCTTCAGGACGCAATGGACGACTTCTTCAATGCATATGAGGACAGGGACCTTGCACCAAGTACCTGAAAGACGCAAGTTCCTTTACCAATCTGCCCTCTGACACTGTCATTGTAGGCTGCTTTGCTAGCCAGGGAGCGGGGAGGGAACCAACATGCTGGTTTATTATTGTCCCAAGATACAGTGAGAAGATCCCCTCATGTTGATCATGAGAATCAAATCATCCAGTGCATTAAGGTACAACAGAGTACAGCAATAATAATGCAGAATTAAGTGTAACAGCTACAGAGAAAGTGCAGTGCTGGTAAAACAAAGTGCAAGATTATAACAAGGTAGGTTGTGAGGTCAAGGGTCCATCTTAAGAGTACTATTTAGAGTACCATTTAACAGTGGGATAGAAGCTGTCCTTGATGGTATGTGCTTTCAGGCTCTATCCTCAGCCTAATGGGAGAGAGGAGAAGAGAGAATTTCCAGGGTGGGTGGGGGTCTTTTATTATATTGGTTGCAGCGGGAAGTGTAGACAGAGTCCATGGAGGGGTGGCTGGTTTCTGTGATGTCCATAATTCTCTGTATTTTCTTGTCATGGGCAGAGCAGGTACTGTACTGAGCCGTTATGCATCCAGACAGACATGAGATTCTGCAAATCCAGGGTAGCGCACACAAAATGCTGGAGGAAGTCAGCAGGTCAGGGAGCATCTGAAGGGGAATAAATAGTTGGCATTGTGGGCTGAGGCCCTTCATCAGGACCAGCATTTACCATGTGATGTGTTCATATGGTGCATTTTGCACCTGGGGAAATGAACATTGAAGATGAGAGTTTTAAAACTGTGGCTGAGAGCCGTTTGTTCAGCAAGAGTCAGGGCGATGAGTAAGAGTACAGTGAGAGAGTTGGCAGCAGAGCTTTGGATTAGAACATGTATAGCCAAGGTGCAAGAGAGCATTCGAATGAAAGTGTACCTGTGTAAGTTGGAGTTCCTGGCAACATAGGTAGACGTGATGGTGCGGAAGAGGTTTTGCATTCTTGCCTTCATTAGTCAGAATATAGAACTCAGGACTTGGGACGTCGTGTTACAGCTATGCAAGACTTTGCCACTTCTGGAAATCTAGGTGCAATTCTGGTCCCCTCTGTATAGGAAGGATGCATTAAACTGGAGGGGGTGCTGAAAAGATTCACGAGAGTGTTACTGGGGGAGGGCTGGGGTTATAAGGAGGCTGGATAGGCCCCGCCACACCCTGGGGTGTAGGAGTTTGAGGGGTCACCTGCGGATATGAAGAACCAGAGTCACATGTTCTATGGAAAAGAGTAAAGAGTTGACGTTTTGGCCAAGACCAGTAACCGAGTCCTGATGAAGGTTCTCAGCTTGAAACATCAACTGTTTAATTCCTCTCCATGACCTCCTGAGTTCCTCCAGCATTGTGTGTGGGTGTGTGTACAGAGATTTATGAATTCATGTGGAGCATTGAAAATGTGAATAGCCTAGAGCAAGTTCTTCCCTACCTGTTTTATGTCATGGATCCCTATTGTGAACCCCAGATTGGGTACCCCTGATATAGAGGCTGCTGACTATAAAAGTGCTGCCAGAGCATGAGGCAGAGGAATGAGGTAAATGTTACACTTGGAACATTTAAAAGGCATTTAGATGCATGTGAACAGAAGATGTTTAGAGAGGCACAGGCCAAATGCAATCAACAGAGCGGGCTTTTGTAGGCAACTTGGTCGGCACAGACGAATTGAGCCAAAAAGTCTGTTTTTCAGTGCTGTGTAACTCTTAAGAAATTTATCTTACTGCTCCAGGAAACCCATTTGATTTTTGAAAAATTGGTAACTAAAGAGCTTGACTTGCTTTGTATATATGTGAACTCTACTGGTCTGAGGAAGCGCTCTCTGAGTTGGTGTTTCATTGTGAGCACTTCGTCATAAACCATTGTCAATAAATAAAATTTATGGCAATATGATGCAGAATTCAGCCCACTGGTGACCATAATATTGATGAACAGATCCCGGCTCCATGTTGCAGCATGTTAACCGGACCAACTTTCAGATGCACAGTAGACCCCAAAAGATCTGCAGTGAGAGTCTTGCAAGAATATGCACTCATACCCAGTGGCCACTGAATGTATGTTGGTGGTTGTCTGCTGTTGTAGCCCATCCACTTCAAGATTCAGTGTGCTGTGTGTTCAGAGATGCTATTCTATAATGTGTGGTTGAGTTACTGTTGCATTCCTGTCAGCTTGAACCAGTCTGACCATTCTCCTCTAACCTCTCATTTTCACCCACAGAATTTCTGCTCACTGGGTGTTTTTTTTCCCTCTGTAAACTCAATACTGTTGTGTGTGAAAATCCCAAGAGATCATCAGTTGAGATACTCAAACCACCCCATCTAGCACCAACAGTCATTCCCTGATCAAAGTCAATTTGATCACGTTTCTTCCCCATGCTGATCTGAACAACAGCTGAACCTCTTGACCATGTCTGCATGGTTTGATACATTGAGTTTTTGCAACATGACTGGCAGATGAGCTATTTGCATGAGCATGCAGGTGTACTGGTGTATCCAATAAAGTGGCCACTGAGTGAGTGTGTGTGTGTGTGTGTTCTGTGCGAACTTCATCACTGACAGAATTAGTTTATTATTGTCACATGTGCCGAGGTACTGAAAAGCTTCTCTTTCATACAGTTCAGACAGATTGATTCATTACATCAGTACATTGATGTAGAACAAGGTAAAACACTAACAATGTGGAATAATGTGTAACAGTTACAGAGAAAGTTGCAGTGCAGGCACACACTAAGGTGCAAGATCATAAGAGGTAGATCCTGAGGTCAAGAGCCCAATTTATCATACTGCGGAACTTTATTAATGTTCTAAAAAGAGTGGGGTAGAAGCTGTCCTTCAACTTGGTCATCCGTGCTTTCAGGCTTTTGGGCCTTCTGCCCGATGAGAGAGGGGAGAAGAGACAATGTCCATGGTGGAGTCTCATCATTTCTTTTCCAAACCTTCGGGTCCTTTTCCTACTCAGCTGCCTGAAATGATGAAGGACAAATCTCAACCTGTGTCTCAAGTGCACTGAACCACAGAGGTCAGGCAGCAGGTGTCTTTTGCCACATCACCACCAACGAGCTTCCCATTTGCACACCACCCTGAGTGTAAATTGATTTATTTTATTCACCTGTAACACATATATTGCGTTCAGTTCTGGTCTCCGTGAGGTAATGTTACAGCTCTTGTGCGGGGGAGTGGATTTGAGAGCTGGTGTTCTTGTGTTTTGTGTGTGGGAGGGGGATTTGGGGGTCGGTGTTCTTGTTGCTTTTTGAATTTGCACAGTTGCATTGGTTTCAGTAGGTATATTTACTGCCAGAGAAATGTATACAATTTACATCCTGAAATGCTTTTTCTTTGCAAACATCTACAAAAACAGAAGAGTGCCCCAAGGAATGAATGACAGTTAAATGTTAGAACTCCAAAGCAACCCCCCCAGCTCCCCCTCCCATGCACAAGCAGCGGCAAGGCATTGACCCCTCTCCCACCAGCAGAAAACAATGGCACCCCCCCCCCACAGAGCACTCAAACTTACAGCAAAGCATCAATAATGACACAGACTTGAAGTACCCCAAAGACTACTTGTTCACCCGGTATTTGACATACCACGGGCTCTCTCTCTCTCCTTAATAAGGGAAAAAGAGGTGTTCCCATTTCACAGCGAGAGGGGAGACATAACAAAACAACTTGCTGATTTCAGAATCAGGTTTACTATCAGCAGCATGTGACCTGAAATTTGTTAACTTAGCAGCAGCAGTTCAATGCAACACATAATCTAGCAGAGAGAGAGAAAAAAATAAAATAAAAATAATAAATAAACAAGTAAATCAATTACATATATTGAATAAATTTAAAAAGTGCAAAAACAGCAATATAGTATATTTAAAGAAAAAAGTGAGGTAGTGTCCAAAGATTCAATGTCCATTTAGGAATCAGACGACAGAGGGGAAGAAGCTGTTCCTGAATTGCTGAGTGTATGCCTCCATGCTTCTGTACCTCCTACCTGATGGCAACAGTGAGAAAAAGGCATGCCCTGGGCACTGGAGGTCCTTAATAATGGACACTGCCTTTCTGAGACACTGTTCCCTAAAGATGTCCTGGGTACTTTATAGGCTAGTACCCAAGATGGAGCTGACTAGATTTACAACCTCCTGCAGCTTCTTTCAGTCCTGTGCAGTAGCCCCTCCATACCTGTGATATAGCCTGTTAGAATGCTCCCCATGGTGGAATTATGAAGTTTTTTGAGTATATTTGTTGACATGCCAAATCTCCTCAAATTCCTAATAAAGAATAGCAGCTGTCTTGCCTTCTTTATAACTGCGTCGATGTGTTGGGACCAGGTTAGATCCTCAGAGATCTTGACACCCAGGAACTTGAAGCTGTTCACTCTCTCCACTTCTGATCCCTCTATATTTATGGTGTTAAAAGTCTGTTGTGTCGCTTTATCTGAGCTCTGTGCCTCTGGGCACACAGTCAGCAGCAAGCCCACTGCTTCTGATCTACCTTGTTCTCCCACAGCGGCACCAGCCTGTCTCCTGGGCCGCACCCTTGGGATATCGAAAAGCGGCCGATCGTGAGGCCCTGAGAGCGAGTCCCATTCCTGCAAAGAACCCTGAAAGTGGGGGGAAAAAAAAAGAGATACCAAAGATAGCAACAGAGCTGTTTCCGAAGATGCAAGCAAAGGAGATGGCTTTCAGCGCCATCGTCACTCAGCTCTGCCTCTTCCAATCCCAAGTTGGAGCAGTCTTTCATCAATTGAGGAAACCCATGCAGTCGGGGGAAGAATGTACAAACTCCTTGCAGGCAGTAGCAGGTAGTTACAGCTGGGTCGCTGGTACTGTAAAGAGTTGTGCTAACCACTATGATACCCTGCCACCTCTGAGCGTGATGGGGCTTGACCTTCAAGCGAGCTGCACGATAAGAGGCATAGCCAGAGCGGGAATGCCTAATACCAGTTTTAAGCTGTTTGAGGTGACTGGAAGAAACCTTGGGGGGGGGGTGGGGTGGAACAGAGTAGGTTATGAGCTATGCAGGACAGATGAGATATTTAGTTGTGGAGTGGGGTAAGATGTTGGTACAACATTCTATATTCTACAACCTCATGGAGGTGGGCCATTCAGTCCACCATGCCTGCTAACCATTGAGTGTCCATCTCCACTAATCCTGCTCTCACTTGCTTCTCCATTCACCAACCTCCCCCGGCTGCTTAGTGGGACGCTGTCCACACCAGGGGCAGTTTATATTAAAATACCAACAGACACATCCTTTGGCATTCCAGAGCTCTAGGGAGAAGCTAACAGAGTCACAGGGGAAGATGCAGACAGCACACCAGCACTATCTACAGTCAGGAACAAACAGAGCTGTGAGCCAGCAAGCATCACAAACTGCAATGTGCAATCTGTACATATTATCCCCCATCAGGAAGGTCTCAAAGCTCTCTGCTTCTTTTTACCCTATATACTTCCATCCCCCATCAGGTAGGTCTCAAAGCTCTCCGCTTCTTTTTCCCCTATATACTTCCATCCCCCATCAGGAAGGTCTCAAAGCTCTCCGCTTCTTTTTGGATTCCGGACCTAATCAGTTCCCCTCTACCACCACTCTGCTCCGTCTAGCGGAATTAGTCCTTACTCTTAATAATTTCTCCTTTGGCTCCTCCCACTTCCTCCAAACTAAAGGTGTAGCTATGGGCACCCGCATTGGTCCCAGCTATGCCTGCCTTTTTGTTGGCTTTGTGGAACAATTTATGTTCCGTGCCTATTCTGGTATCTGTCCCCCCCTTTTCCTTCACTACATCGATGACTGCATTGGCGCTGCTTCCTGCACGCATGCTGAGCTCGTTGACTTTATTAACTTTGCCTCCAACTTTCACCCTGCCCTCAAGTTTACCTGGTCCATTTCTGACACCTCCCTCCCCTTTCTAGATCTTTCTGTCTCTGGAGACAGCTTATCCACTGATGTCTACTATAAGCCTACTGACTCTCACAGCTATCTGGACTATTCCACTTCTCACCCTGTCTCTTGCAAAAATGCCATCCCCTTCTCACAATTCCTCCGCCTCCGCCGCATCTGCTGTCAGGATGAGGCTTTTCATTCCAGGACGAGGGAGATGTCCTCCTTTTTTTTAAAGAAAGGGGCTTCCCTTCCTCCACTATCAACTCTGCTCTCAAATGCATCTCCCCCATTTCACGTACATCTGCTCTCACTCCATCCTCCCGCCTCCCCACTAGGAATAGGGTTCCCCTGGTCCTCACCTACCACCCCACAAAACCCCATATGTTGGACCCACCCGGGTCCAACATATTATTCTCCGTAACTTCTGCCACCTCCAACGGGATCCCACCACTAAGCACGTCTTCCCCCCCCCCCCCCGCTTTCCGCAGGGATCGCTCCCTACGTGACTCCCTTGTCCATTTGTGCCCCCCATCCCTCCCCACTGATCTCCCTCCTGGCACTTATCCTTGTAAGCAGAACAAGTGCTACACATGCCCTTACACTTCCTCCCTTACCACCATTCAGGGCCCCAAACAGTCCTTCCAGGTGAGGCAACACTTCACCTGTGAGTCGGCTGGGGTGATGTACTGCGTCCGGTGCTCCCGATGTGGCCTTCTATATATTGGCGAGACCAGATGCAGACTGGGAAACCGCTTTGCTGAACACCTACGCTCTGTCCGCCAGAGAAAGCAGGATCTCCCAGTGGCCACACATTTTAATTCCACATCCCATTCCCATTCTGACATGTCTATCCACGGCCTCCTCTACTGTAAAGATGAAGCCACATTCAGGTTGGGGGAACAACACCTTATATTCCGTCTGGGTAGCCTCCAACCTGATGGCATGAACATCGACTTCTCTAACTTCTGCTAATGCCCCACCTCCCCCTCGTACCGCATCCGTTATTTATTTTTATACACACATTCTTTCTCTCACTCTCCTTTTTCTCCCTCTGTCCCTCTGAATCTACCCCTTGCCCATCCTCTGGGTCCTGCCCCCCCCCTTGTCTTTCTTCCCGGACCTCCTGTCCCATGATCCTCTCATATCCCCTTTGCCTATCACCTGTCCAGCTCTTGGCTCCATCCCTCACCCTCCTGTCTTCTCCTATCATTTCCGATCTCCCCCTCCCCCTCCAACTTTCAAATCCCTTACTCACTCTTCCTTCGTTAGTCCTGATGAAGGGTCTCAGCCAGAAACGTCGACTGTACCTCTTCCTTGAGATGCTGCCTGGCCTGTTGCGTTCACCAGCAACTTTGATGTGTGTTGCTTGAATTTCCAGCATCTGCAGAATTCCTGTTATGTGCAATCTGTGTTCTTTCCTCATTGCCTGGACTGAGTTCAGGAGCGAACTGTGCTGTGGCATGCACTGTCACCAGAAGGACTGCAAAGGGTCACTTGTCCTCCCGCTCCAACAACACACCCCAACATTAAAGTAAAATTATTATCCAAGTACATGTATGTCACCATATACAACTGAGGAATTTAAGGGAATATAAAGTTAAGAAAGTTCAAAGAATATTGGCTTTCCTAGAATAACCCCAGACAACAGAATTGAGCACAACACTGGGGTATTGGTCTTCTGTCACTGTGTAACATCGGGATACGGTACCGGTGGGGATGGGTCTGTCACTGTGTAACACTGGGGTACGGTACCGGTGGGGACGGGTCTGTCACTGTTTAACACTGGGGTACAGTACAGGCGGGGACGGGTCTGTCACTGTGTAACACTGGGGTACGGTACCGGTGGGGACGGGTCTGTCACTGTAACACTGGGGTACGGTACCGGTGGGGACGGGTCTGTCACTGTGTAACACTGGGGTACGGTACCGGTGGGGACGGGTCTGTCACTGTGTAACACTGGGGTACGGTACAGGCCGGGACGGGTCTGTCACTGTGTAACACCGGGGTATGGTACCGGTGGGGACGGGTCTGTCACTGTGTAACACTGGGGTACGGTACCGGTGGGGACGGGTCTGTCACTGTGTAACACCGGGGTACGGTACCAGTGGGGATGGGTCTGTCACTGTGTAACACTGGGGTACGGTACCGGTGGGGACGGGTCTGTCAAGAGGAATTGAAGGCAACTGAGTGGGTCATGAATTGGCTGTCATCTTGTTGTGGAAAATCAGGTTTGTTTCCAGCTTTACAACCCCTCTCTACACTGTCCTCTCCGCTTTCCCCACTTCACCCCACAATTGTCTTTCTCAAGTTCACCGAGGTAATTTGTGACTGTTTCCTGGTTCAGACATTGAGCTGGCATTTACTGGTTGAGTTTTGGGTGGGTGTGGTTTGTTTTTATTCTGCTGTGCACAAGGTGGGTCTGTCAATTATGGTGACTTTATCTATATTGCAGGAAAGCTGCGAGGAAGACAGCTGTTGCACAACGAAGTTCTTGGGCACACCATCTGGTGGTGAGAGATGGAGTATGATAAACGGTAATTTACTAAACTCAACTGACCATCCCCTCCCCTCCCCTCCCTTTATGGACTACCTCTAATGGTATTCTGCTGTCAAACTCCAATAACCTGTTATTAAACTGGTACCAAATCCCATTGGCATCTGGCTGTCCTCCCTCATTGTGTATCTGGGCCCAGCTACTTGTGATGTTCAGAGCACAGGGTAACTGCTTCCTGCCCTCCTGAACATTGTCTCTCAGTTCCCAGACCCCACTTTCCCTTAATCTCACTGGGGACCAGGTCCCGTGGTTCCTTTAATTTCGCCAGGAACTAGGCCCCACTTTCCCCTTAATCCCACCGGGGACCAGACACTGCGATCACTTTAAACTTGCCGGGAACCAGATCCTGTGATTCCTTTAATCTCACTGCGGACCAGGCCCCGCAATTCCTTTAAGCTCACCAGGGACCAGGCCCCGTAATTCCTTTAAACTCACTGGGGACCAGATCCTGCAATTCCTTTAATTTCAACAGGAAATAGGCCCCACCTTCCCTTTAATCCCACCGGGGACCAGATCCTGCGATCCCTTTAATCTCACCGGGGACCAGATCCTGCGATCCCTTTAATTTCACCAGTGACCAGGTACCCCTGGTTTCTCTGCTGCTTTCACTGGAGCCCTAATTCCCTTGCTTCCTTTAAACTCCCCGGGACCTCGGTTCTCTGCAGTCCCTTCATTTTTGCGGTTGTGTCCAGGTGTGAACAGTTGGTCTCCACCTCATACTGTTGATAAGAGAAAGGGGAACTGGGAAGTAATCTGCTGTGTTTTCCCGTCTCTTCCTGCAGCTCAAGCCGCAGTGAGCGGATGGGACGCTATGGGAGTGACCGGTGCAAGGACGACCTGCGAGAATCCCGTGATAGGCGGGATCATGACTACAGGGACATGGATTACCGGTCCTACGACCCGGACTATGAGTGCGACACTGGCAAGGACTACGGCCAGCAGGATAGCTGGGGCTATGACCACTCTGAGGTACGCTTTCGCGTTGGGGGTGAGGTTCTCACTTAGTTGTTTACAAGGGGGCCGGCATCCACGCTGCAACTGTAGTGGACGTGGGGTAGGCGGATTTGCTGAAGCTGAGCCTTGGCTTACAGGTTGGAAGACGGCGAGTTACTGCGCTTATACAGTGGTACCGCTCGCATGGCTGTAGCCTCTTGGTGCTGGAGATCCAGGTGCAAACCTGATCTCCTGCCCTCTCTGTGCAGACTGTGCACATTCTCCCTGTGACCTGGTGGGTGAAGTTTGCACGAAGATATGGGAGAGAGTCAGTACATTAACTGGCTGTTGTGAATAGCCCACAGTGTGAAGAAGAATGGGTGGAGTGGCTGGCAACATTGTGTGGAAGTGACTAATACAGGGTAGCATCACTTTAAGGTACTTATTGCCTGTTATACTGCTGGCATTTCGGGTAGCATTGAAGGTTTTCTTCATTGCCTGTGCCGTAACAATTTTCTTTTACCAGTTACCCTTAGCTGAACCCCTGAACCTGGAGGACTGGTGGATCACTTAGTCTGGCCTCTACCCTTTGACCTGTTTGACTTGGGTGACCCTATCATGAGTCAAAGCAGAAAGCCCTGAAGCCAGCCACCATAGCTCTCTGGGTCATGGAGGCACGCAAACCTCCAAACCATGACAATTTTAAGGTGATTGGAGGAAAATATAGAGGGGATGTCAGAGGTAGATTTTAAAATTTTTTACAGGGTGTTTACCGAACAGAGGTAGTGGTGGTGGAATAAATACATCAGAGCAGGGGTTCCCAACCTTTTTAATGCCTTAGATTCCTGGGTCTGTGGGCCCCAGGTTGGGAACACCTGCATTATGGACATTTGAGACGCCTAGATGGATGCATGAATGGAAGAGAAGTTGAGGGCTGTGTAGGGAGACTGGTTAGATCGATCTTGGAGTAGGTTAAAAGGTCAGCACAAAATTGTGGGCTGAAGGATGTATATTGTCCTGTGCGTGTTCTGTGGAGTCTAATGTGAGGTGATGTGATCTGAGAATAAGATCAAGGTGGATGGAGCAGTTCGGTCACAAGTAAAGTCTTGAGTCTGTGCCTCCTGGAGTGGAAAATACTGGGAGAGACACATGAACATGAGTGAAGTACATAACATTCGCGAAGGGTATAATGTGGACTGCAGTAAATGTTCCCTCTCATCATCATCATTATGCCCTGTGTTGTATGACATGGGCAATCATAGTCTTTCCATGACTATGATTGTTCTTGGCAAATTTTTCTATTGAAATGGTTTGCCATTGTCTATACTCTACAGAGGTTGTCTGCCTGGCGTCAGTGGTCGCATAACTAGGACTTGTGATATGTACCAGCTGCACATTTGACCCTCCACCACCTGCTCCCATGGCTTCACGGTGACCTTGACTCGGGGTGGGGGGTAGGTTGCTACACCATGTTCAAGGGTGACCGGCAGGCCAGAGAAAGGAAGGAGCACCTTACACCTTCTTTGGTAGAGACGTATCTCCACCCTGCCACCACCCCCAATATAAGATTTGGATAAAACGCAAGGATTAAGTTTTAGGGTGGGTAGCTGAAATGGGATTTAGACAGGATCTGAGGGGATGACCACCTTGGTATTGGTTTATTATTGTCAGAGTCTTAAATACTGTTCATATATACCAAATCATTACACAGTGCATTGAGGTAGAAAATGGTAAAGCAATAACAACACAGATAAAGTGTAATTTACAGGAGGTAATTCAGAGTCTTCTAAAAGGGTAGAAGCTGTCCTTGAGCCTGGTGACACATGATTTCAGGCTTTTGTAAATTCTGCCCAATGGGAGAAGGGAGAAGACAGAATGTCTGGGGTGGGTGAGGTCTTTGATTGTACTGGCTACCTTACTGAGATAGCGAGAAGTCTAGACAGAGTCCACAGAGGAGAGACTAGATTCTGTGATGTGCTGAGCCGTGTCCACAACTCCTTGCAGTTTCTTGCGGTCTCAAACAGAGCAGTTGCTGTACGAAGTCCCATAGAATGCTTTCTATGGTGCATCAATAAAAATTGATATGGCTCAATATTGACGTGCTGGATTTCTTTAGCTACCTCAGGAAGTAGAGGCATTGGTGACCTTTCTTTTCTGTCGCATCTATGTGGTTGGACATGGAAAGTCTATTGGTGACATTGACACCTAGGAACTCAAAGCTCGCAACCTCAACACGTTGTTGTAGAAAGGAGCATGAATAATCACTGCCCCCGCCCCAACCCCATTTGTGAAGTGAATGACATTGAAGGGAAGATTGTTGTATTGACACTCTCTGTAAGCTTGTGTTATGGCAGCATAAATCAAGGCTGTCTTTGTTGAATCACAGGTGGTTCTTAGCAGAGAATTCTGTTTACGTATTCGGCTTGAACTGGTTGGGCCACAGTTAGGGCCAGTTATTTGCTATTGTGTTTCACTGTTTTTTTTTGTTCTGAGCATCTAATAAAACAGTGTAACCACAAGATTTGCATCCCCTTCTTGCTTTCTGAAGAACCTGGACAATATCATCTTCACGTCCAGCGCTTCCCTCTGCCTTCTTGCCAGCCCATTGACTCCCGCTCTTCTCCTTGACCACTACAGTTCTCAGCCTCACACTGTGTTGTGTCTGACTCCCCCACTTCCTGTAGGATTACAGAGAGGACGGCGATGGTTACAGAAACTACGACAACCCAGAAGACGCCTTCAGCTTCCCAGGGGACGGGGATTACAGAGACCAGGACTATCGGAATGAGACCGGAGAGGAGAAGGCCAGCAGGATCATCATGCTGCGGATGCTACCCCCCTCTGCCACCGAGAACGACGTACGTGAGAGAGCAGGGGATGCATGTAGAGCGGGGTTCCCAACTTTCTTTATGATATGGACCCCTACCAATAACTGAGGGGTCTGTAGACTCTAGCCTGCAGGTTGTGCTGTGAGGAGGGTTTGGCAGCACTGAGAGATGGAAGTACCCTTAATTGCAGGAATCATGGTAGCTTTCGCAGTAAAATGGACAAGGAGGTTTCCAGTCAGTGTTCAGAAGTGACACTTGTTTAAAAAAAAAATCATATTATCTAGTCACAGCCATTTTGTTATTTAACAGACACTTAGTGGCCACTTTATTAGATAGAGGAGTGGAAATTGGTGTAGGCTGCTGCTGCTATAGACCATCCACTTCAAGGTTTGATGTGTTGTGTGTTGAGAGATGCTCTGCTGAACACCACTGTTGTAACACATGGTTATTTGAGTTACTGTCTCCTGGTCAGCTTGAACCAGTTTGACCATTCCCCTCTAACCTCCCTCATTAACAAGGCATTTTCAGCCACAGAACTGCCGCTCATTGGATGTTTTTTTGTTTATCGCACCATTCTCTGTAAACTCTGGAGCAGGGAGTCCCAACGTTTTTTATGCCATGGTCCGATACCCATTAACCAAGGGGTCTATGGACCCCAGGTTGGGAACCCCTGCTGTAGAGAGTATTGTGCGTGGAAAATCCCAGGAGATGAGCAGTTTCTGAGATAACTCAAACTACGCTGTCTGGCTCTAACAATCTTTCCACGTTCAAAGTCACTTAGATCACATTTCTTCACCCATTCTGATGTTTGGTCTGAACAGCAGCTGAAGCTCTTGACCATGTCTGCATGCTTTTGTGCATTGAGTTGCTACCACATGAGATATTTGCGTTAATGAGCCAGTGTACCTAATAAAGTGGCTACTGAGTGTAAAACTGCACAGTAACAGGTCCTATGGCCCAGGATTTCTGTGCCAAGAATGATACTGAATTAAATTAAATCTCAAAATCCCTTCATTACTTGCAAATGCAAGTGTCTTTCCACTAGCTTCTTAGTCCCCGGTATCTGTGTCCATCACCATCCCAGGCACCCTCCACTCTCTCAAAGACAAAATAAAAAGCAACTTGCCTTGCACATCGCCTTTAAACTTTGCCCACTTGCCTTAAATGCCTGTCCTCTGATACCTGACATTTTGACTCTGGATGAAAGATTGTGAACATCTTCCCTATCTCTGCTTCTCATAATGTTATAGACCCTTGTCAGCTCTCTCATCAGCTTTTTGCCATTCAAGAGAAAACACCCGAGTTTGTCCAACCTCTCCTTATACGTTACACCCTCTAATCCAGGCCACATCCTGGTAAAGCCTCCTCACTATCCCTGTAATGGATGAGCAGAAGTGCACACAGTACCCCAAATACAGTCATACACTTGCAACATGACATCCTGCCCTTCAACTGGCCGCTCTGACTGACGATGCTGTACCACCCGATCTTCTTCCCAGGTGAAGCCCGGCAGACTGAGCCAACTGTGACTGTGCTGCAGGGAACAAACACACAGGGATTTTAGTTTTTTAAAATTTAGACGTACATTGTAGAGCAGGTCCTTTTGGCCCAGTGAGCAGCACGGTCCAACAACCCTAGCCTAATCACGGGATAATTTACAATGACCCATTGACTTGCTAACCGGTATGTGGGAGGAAACTGTAGTATCCTACACGATCATGGGGAAGAACGAGCAGACTCCTTAGAGATGGTGCTGGAATTGAACTCTGGACTGTCCTGAACCTACTGCTGCACTACCTGGGTCACTGTATTTCCTTATCCTACTCTCATTTTTGACCTGCACATTTACAATGATGCCAAGTTGTGACTTCCTTACCCCTGTTTTGGCTGGGCATTATTGGTTACAAGTTGCTTGTCCTGATTGTAGGGAGTGGGGTGGTGAGGAGTGTTGCTGTGTAGAAACTCCACCAGTCCATTACCATGTTTCCTTCTGCCATGTCTCCTTTCAGATCCGAATGCAGCTGCAGTATGCCGGTTACCAGCCTCGGGAGGTGCGCCTAATGAGGAATAAATCCTCAGGTGAGATTCCGTTGTGGGTTTTAAATGACGACTCTGGACTCTTCCTCTTTGCCCCAGCATTCCCTTCCCTCCTAACTTGTTTTGTGGCCCGGATGCTGAGTGGCTCCGACAGTTGAAGTAAACTGTGGTGATCTTGGTTATGTGTAGTGCCTCAACCGAACGAGGGGTTTGCTGTTGCCTCTTGCTGTGCTCTGTTCAAAGATAAAACAGAAAAGTACTTCTGTGACATTCATACACAATACCTCTCTCCCAAATCTTCCCACCCCGTCTGGTTGAACTTGTCGAGTTTTAAAGTATTTCAGCTTCATCATCTGAGGTAATTCCATTCTTGTTCCCTGCGTGCCTCAAAGGGATTTCTTGCATGTCGGAGTTCTGACCGTCACCATTGAATTTTGCACAGCCAAAGCTGAGCCCCAGGGGGCTTGTTTCAAATGGGACGGAATTGTAAAACAGAGCATTGTGTTGGTCTTCAGTTGGAGCAGTGTGCACAGTTCTGTTGATGTGTGGAGGCACCAGGGAAGGTGCATGCAGGTTCACAAAAACAATGCCTAAATGGCCAGACTTTGCTCAATGGCGGTGAGGCTTCCACCTCTGAGGCATGATCTGGCAGAGGTCTTTCACATCACAAAAGATACGGTGGGGGGGGGGCAACATTTTGCTTTCCTTAAATTTAAAGTAATTGGGGGTTCCAGTCAGGTTAGGGAGAGGGGGTGGCCATGGGGAGTCATTGCAAATGGAAAAGTGCAAGAGGAAGAAAGGAACAGAGAACAGGATGACAGTGTCCAGTACCAGCGACAAGCAGCTGGAGGAATTTCCACTGCGGGAAGTGGGCAGTTGAGAGCCTTCACCATGACTGGGCCCACAGCCTCAACTATCACGGATGCTGCCATGTCCTGCTGAGCTACAGACCCCAGAATCTGCATTGCATTGTGTCTCCACTTGGCCTGTTTTGTTAAAGCTGGCGGGACAGGATGTGCTAGTGTTGGGTAGGGTCCAGAGAAGGTTCACGATATAATTATCCTAAGAATGGAATGTTAATAAACGATGAGCATTTGATCGCCGAAGTTTAGAAGAACTGGTGGTTGTGGGGGGGAGAGGGGGTAGGTGGTTGTCATTGAAACATCAAATATCGAAAGGTCTAGATAGAGTGAATGTGGAGAGGGTGTGCCCTATAGTGAGGGAGTCTCAGACCAGAAAGCAGAGCCTCAGAATTATTGAATGGTGGATCTGTTGAATGGGCCAGATGGCTGACTCCTGCTCCAGTTTCTTACTTCTGCATCTTCTCTGAGCTGAGAGAAGGGGTTGATGGAATGAATAACCCAGCTATTCAGGGCTGTTTGATGGAAATCATTGTCTGTGCCACAGGTGCAAAAACCATGGGCTGTGGGGTTGCAGCTGCTGCCTCTCAGTGCCAGGCATTGGGGATTCATTCCTGCACATGGGGGAGTGCGGTGTTGTGTGTGCGTGCAGTTTGCACGATCGCTGTTACCGTGTGGCTTTCCTCTTGTGTCCCAACAACATGCGGGTGGGCTAATTTGCCTGTCAGCTACCCACCAGTGAGCAGTAGAATCGGGGGAGGGGTGGTATGAGTTGACAAAAGCGTGGGGAGAATTTTAAATCAAACCGGGATTGTTCTCGGGTGGTTTGATGGCTGTGACAGACCTGGCAGGCTGAAAGGGCATTTCCCATGCGGTATTTCTCTACAACTAAATGTCGGAAGCCCTTGGATCAGAGCAAGGTGGTGGCCCCCGGGAATGAGTTAAATGTTTGACCCAAGACCTTTCCTCAGATGGAATTCAGTGGATGGGTTGCAGCGTAGGGCTAGTAAGGATTTTCTGTGTATTTACAGAACCAAGGTTATGTGGGAGCTCTCTTGAGGTACCCGAAAGCCTGCCTGGCAGTTGCCTACAGGCCACGGCTTCCCCCTCCCGTTTGTAAGGTGTGAGGGGTTAAGGACAGAAAGACAAAGTTGGTGAGTTTGTTAAGAGCAGACAGGGTTAGATGAACCATTCTATGTAGACAGGACATCGGCGGTGTTCAAACTGCACAAGACTCAAGTCAGCTTCGCATGCGGGCCTTCCCTTCCATTCCACTTTGTTTTCAGTGCCTTTTGGCTTCGGATCTGGCTGACTGTTTTATTTCTGATCAAGAGATTCTGCAGATACTGCAAATTCAGAGTAACGGTGTCAGTCTCGGCCCAAAGAGTCAGATCCTCATTCCCCTCCATAGATGCTGCCTGACCTGAGTTCCTTCAGCATTTTGTGTGTTACTTCTGATCAGCTGCTCTCATTAGGGACTGAAAGTCAGGGAACAGTTGCTAGTGGAGGTGGGAGGGAAGTGGGTAAATGGACAGGCTGTGAGAGACTGGGCAGCCAGTTGTCACGTGTACCTCTTGCCTTGGGTGGGAGTCAAGGAAGCAAGTGTGACTGCATTACACAGAGGGGATGGCCTCTTTCCAGCTTTGATATGGAGGCAGCTGCAACTTCACGATGGCACTATTGAGGGATTGGAATACTGTGCTGCCCCTGAAGTGGAAAGCTACCGTAGTGTTTTTACAAGAAAGTGGCTGCTTTGTGATCAGAAGTGAGATTAGCTTTTATTTCTAGATGTTTTATCTCAGTTTCTCAAATTGCCCTAAGGGTATTGGTCTGTTCATGTCTTTGGGACTCTTTATATCTCATTGCTGGCCCAATATTAAAATCCATGCTCTCCCATATCCTGGACTGTGGGATTAATACTGCCCCATTTCGCATCAGTAGTCCGGTAAAAGAACCCCATCCACTCTCATTGCCCCATCCCTGAACTCCTGTGAGATGTTGGTGAGGTACATTTGGAATATTGAGTTCGCGCCTGGTCACCCTGCTGTCTGAAAGAGTGCAGAGGAGATTGACAGAGGATGTCGCCAGGTTGTGAGGGACTCCGTTATATTGGGAGGTTGAGCAGGCTCGGACTGAAGGGTGACCTTGTCAAGGTCTGTAAGATCATGAGGAGCAAGAATAGAGTGAATGCACATAGTCTTATTCCCCAAGTTTGGGGAATCCAGAACCAGAGGACATCGGTTTAAGGGGAGAAGAGAGAGACTTAATAGGAACCTGAGGGGCAACTTTTTCACCCAGAGGGTAGTGTACATGTAGAATCAGCTGCCACAGGAAAAAGTGGAGGCGGAGACATTAATGTCGTTTAAATGACAATTATGTGGATAGGAAAGGTTTAGAGCGACAGAGGCCAGGCAGAGACGGGTGGGACTAACTTAGATGGGCAGCATGGCCCGGTTAGGTCAAAAGCCAAAGGGCCAGTTTCTGTGCTGTGGGACACAGCTCCTGAAACCTGAACCGTTGATGTCTGTCTCTCCTTTGGAAGGGAATGTGACTGTTCTCCATTGGATGATTGGTCAGGGTGGGCTTAAGACTCGGGCGGAAAGGAGGGGGCTGTAGATCGGGGGTGGCATGTGCCTGGGGTCTGTCCGTGGCCTGTAAGCCCATGGGCCACCTACCCCCAGGACATCATATTTCAACCCAGTCATATGTCCACTGGGCTTCACGGAAGCAGTTCACAAAGTCAGGGACAGTGTGGGCTGGGGCAGAGAGGACCTTCTGTGGAGTCGAGGGGTGCAGTGGAATTTTGTGGTGTTTGTCCCCACCCCGGGGGTGGTCTTATTGGTCTCATTCCACTCCGACTACTAGCAGGTGGTATGAGGGGTCCTCCCCTGCTCCTGTTCTACAGCCAGGCAAAGACATCCACATCAGATCTGTACGGCAGACTAAACGGGCCCCTCTCTACCCCCCCCCCATTGTACTTCTGGCTTGCTCTGCTGCGGGGTGTGTGCGTGTGACCGCGTGATGGGGAGGGTGTCCCAACACACCGGGTGATAGTGTTGAGATTCTGGTTCAATCCTGCCTGTGCAAAAACAGGGTTTTCTGATTCTACTGCGTGAAAAATAAAGAGAGAAGGCTCCTTTAATGCCGTGACTAACACACTGCGTCTATATTTGAATGCTGTCTCCAGGTCAGAGCCGTGGTTTCGCCTTCGTGGAGTTTAATCACTTGCAGGACGCTACCCGATGGATGGAAGCCAATCAGGTTGCTTTGCTGCACTTGAACACACAAGTACTGCCTCTGTTAATTGGGAGACCCAATGCCTGACTCACACGGGCTTAAGAGTCGGTCCCCTGAGCTGAGCTAAAGGCGGTCCCCCACCTCCTCCCCCACCCCAGTTCCCTTGCCTTCCCCACCGGATGTGCAGAATCCTGAGCACTCTCTAGGTCCCTCCCCAGGCAAGGAAATCAGGCCTAGCCTTTCCCCCACCAGCACTACCCCCCCCCCCCAGTCCTCCACACAAGATAAGGCTCAGGTGGAGATTCCCAGAGATTCAGATGGGGCAAGGGAGTTGGAGAGATGGGGAGAGTGTTGTGCGTCATTATTTCTGCCAGTTTTTTCCCTGTACCCCCTTCCCCTTCCCTACCCCTACCCCCTTTGCTTTATCTGCGAATGGATTGGGGGGTTGGGGAGAGGAGCACTGACTAGACCTACTGGGGGATGAGGGGTTTGTAGAGCCTTCCCCGAGTTCGTCTCTCAAGTGCACGCGACTTCCCGTGTCCCCGCTGCTGGCATGGAGTGGGTGGAAGGGAGGCCTGGTCTTTTTCTCACTGAACCGTCAGCACCAGAGCTGACGCCACCCCCACGCCAGCCCCAGCACCTTTGCGCTCTCTCTGTAAGCCAGCCGACTCATTGCAGGAGTTTTGTGTGGGCCAGGCATCAGTGTCTCTTAAGATGTGGAATGAATTGTAATGTGTCAGTACACAAACACACACACATACACATACACAAACATGCAACATTTCTTTTGCCGCAGAGAATATTTACCTTCAAAGTGTGGATAATTTTGGCAGTGTGATTATATTTTATGTCTGTTTTTGTTTTAAAAATGAGTGCATTTCCCCACCATTCTTGTACAAGTTGTAATGCATGGGGGGAAGCTTGCGATTTCCCTCTTTCTCTCCCGACGGTACCCGGCAGCTGTTGCACGTTAGGTTTGAGGGTGTGTACTCCCTCGCACGCCCACTTCTCCTCCTCCCCACCCCTTCCCCACCCCCACTCAAATTGTTCATGGTTGCCAGAGGTAGCCCTTTTGTGGTTCTTTTTTGTCTTAGTTACTCAGTGATATCTGCTGTGCGGTGTGTGATGGTGCAGAGGAGCTGTCGTGGCGTTTTTGCAGAGGTCCACGCTGATGCTTGGCCTCATTTGGAATTTGGCTTCCGCTCTTCCAGCGAGGTGGGGGGTTGGAGAAGGCCACTTTCACTCCTTCCCTCTCTTTCTCACTTGGCCTGTTTCTTGGCACGTTCTGGTGTGTGTGCTGGTTTGGCCTTGACGGAGTGGCAGAGAGGAGGGGAAGAGGCTTGCTGGTCTACCCTTCTGCACCCTTGATGGCTTGGTGGATGTGAGAGACCTTGGATTGAGATCAGTATGGAGTAGATGGAATAAGTAGCCTCTCGTGGTGTGACAGTTAGACCTCCAGGTTAATGGCTTTGCGTATCTTGAGAGTTGTGGTGATTAACTTCTCTCCCTTCGGGAGGGAAAGCTTCTGGGAGTGTGTGTTTGTGTGTGAGAGAGTAAAACGTTTGGACATGGACAGGTGGTTTTGATGTCTCTGGCTGGTAATGTGCCGATGCCCTGTTAAGTCCCACGCAGCCTGCTGTTAGAGGATCCTGCTTTTAATCAATGCCCAGTGACCTCAGACAGGGTGTTACTCTTTATGTAGCCACAGGCACTGAACTCCTGGACTAGATCCAAACCTTAACCCAATCCCAGGGATCTGTTATTCTATATATAAATCCCCTGAACCCCAGATTAGATTGCTGCCTGTAGTTCACTCTTGGGATCTGTTATTCTATATATAACCCCTCACCCCTTCCTCCCTCCCCCCCCAACCCCTGGATTAGATCCCAACCTGTAAACCACCCCAGGGATGTGTTATTCTATATATGAACCCCTGGATTAGATCCCAATTTGTAATCCACCACCAGGCATCTGTTGTTTTACATCTGAATCCCTGGATTAGATCTCAGCCTGTAACTTCCTCCTGCGTGGCTCCCGGCACCCATTCGCTCATGAACCAGGAATGTGGATTGAGACAAGCTTTGGCTTTGATGTCGGGAGGAAAGTGAGTGACTTTTCATTCTGAAGCAGTGTCATTGCATTCCTGTTGGTGGTCACTTCATTTCAACTTTCTCACCTCTGCGCCCCCCCCCGCCCAAAATCACGGTGTCTATTTCAGAGGGTCTCATTTAAAATGAAAAGAGTTGGGGGCTTGTTACCAAGCCACGGCTGGGATCTGCTCTGCTTGGGCTGGGGTGGGGTGTGAGGGGGTTCTGTAGAGTGATGCAGAAGACAAAGCATTGCTGCTGCAGTCAGGCGAATCATGTCCCTGTTAACAGGTGCAAGGAGAGGTCTTCCCGCGGTCAGATAGCCCTTTCTGTGCACCGTAGCCTGGGGTCTGTTTGGACAACTGCCGCTAGCCTCTCCCTGTCAGGAGGAGATGACTCTACCGCCCCCCCCCAGCCAGTCTTTAGAAGGAACATTAAATAAGCTAGCCAAAGCTCACGCTATTGGTCACTGGGTAGAGGCAATGTGGCCCTATAGGACCAGGATGAAGTAAAAGTGGGGATTTATCCAGCCATCTTGCTCCTGGGAGTACTGGTCAAACATTAGCTTCTCTCTCTCTCTCTCTCTCTCTCTCTCTCTCTCTCTCTCTCTCTCTCTCTCTATCTCTATCTCTCTATCTTCTCATTCCCATACCCCCACACATTTGTCAACACACGTCTCCTCTGGCTTCCGATTGCAAGCCTCCTGGTGCTCAGCAGTAGCTATTTGGGGACTGTGGATTGCTGGTCGGAAGCTGTAACCCAGGAGTTCGGGGAGGGAGCTTGGTCGGGAGTGGAAGGGTTGGGGAGGAGCTCGGAGAAGCCAAGGCTTCGGGCTGGCCAGAGTTGGCTGTGCACCTCACTGCTGTCATCACAGTATGTCCTACTTCATCTTTCTGGGTGTTTACGGGGTGTAGTCTGGAGATTTCGGGTACAGGCAGACCCTTAAACAATGGTAGTTTACGACCTGGCGTACACGGGCTGACATTTCCCCTTTCCTGAATACTCTACCCTCAATGCCATTTTCTTCTTTCCCACGCCCACCCGTCCCCCGCCTTCTCTTTCCTGACATTGATACTGCAGGGGAGGTACCGAGTAAACCCAGCAGGCAGAGTGGCTTGACTCCCCCTGGAGTACAAGTAGCTGCGGTCTTTGTGTGTGTGTGTGTGTGTGTCTGTGTGTGTGGGGGGTGCGGCATAATTGCCCTCAGCCCTCCTTCATCTGTGAAGGACTCTCTGGCTCCGTTGTTTCTGGCTTTTAAAACAAAATCAAT
This sequence comes from Mobula hypostoma, assembly GCF_963921235.1. Classification (NCBI taxonomy): domain Eukaryota; kingdom Metazoa; phylum Chordata; class Chondrichthyes; order Myliobatiformes; family Myliobatidae; genus Mobula; species Mobula hypostoma. Next base: position 28,745,618 of record NC_086124.1, read on the forward strand.
CATGCATAAAGTTTGGCCTCTCAGTGGAGGCACGGTCGCTCCTCCTTATCCCTCTCCCAGCCAAAGGTGTTTTTGTGTGTCCAAGGTGAGGTTGGTCGGCTCAGGGCCGGGTGCCTTCATTCCACAGTTGAAAGGTTACAAACTTTTCCATTTTTATTTCAGTTGTTTCTTTTTTGTTCTCCGATCTGTTCTCTCTTTCTCTCCCCCTCCCACCTCCCCGTCCCCCACCTACTCTCTCTCCCCCTCCCCAGCCCCACTCCCTGACCCCCCCTCTCTCTCTCTCTCCCTCTCCCTCCCTCTCTCTCTCCCTCTCCATCCTCCCTCTCTCTCCCTCTCCATCCTCCCTCTCTCTCCCTCTCCATCCTCCCTCTCTCTCCCTCTCCATCCTCCCTCTCTCTCTCTATCCTCTCTCTCTCTCTATCCTCTCTCTCTCTATCCTCTCTCTCTCTCTATCCTCTCTCTCTCTCTATCCTCTCTCTCTCTCTATCCTCTCTCTCTCTCTATCCTCTCTCTCTCTCTCTCTATCCTCTCTCTCTCTCTCTCTATCCTCTCTCTCTCTCTCTCTATCCTCTCTCTCTCTCTCTCTATCCTCTCTCTCTCTCTCTCTCTATCCTCTCTCTCTCTCTCTCTATCCTCTCTCTCTCTATCCTCTCTCTCTCTCTCTATCCTCTCTCTCTCTCTCTCTCTCTCTCTCTCTCTGTGCAGAAGGGTTGTTTCACAATAAGTGGCATAAGGTTGGCACCTTTGCTTAGTGGGAGCCGACTAATTTTGTGCACCTTCTGTTTCTTGCAGCACTCCCTCGTTATTCATGGCCAGCAGATCTCCATGTACTACAGCGACCCCAAGCCCAAGGCTAATGAGGACTGGCTCTGTAACAAGGTAGTGGCCTGGCTGGATGAATGGAGAGTGGCGGGGGGAGGTCAGTGGGGAAAGGTAGTCACAAATTCCCCTCCTCGATCACAAGGTACTGCGTTGCTAGCGCTGGGCACCTGCACCACCTGTGGCATTGTAGGGGCAGTGGTGAGGGAGTGTGTGGCTGTGGGAATGGGTAAGTGGAGGGATTCATCTCGAGGCACAGAGGGAGTGCTATCTCATGGGAGAGGGTTAATGCTGAGGAAGAACCACACTTTGATAGAACCAACAGTGAACTGCCATTTTAATTCAAGTTCATGGGAGTGTCCATGGGTCTTATTTTCCCTGGAGTCTGTGACTAGAGGTGCTCTGCAGAGATTCAGAAGACTATAAGACATTGGAGTAAAATTAAGCCGTCTGGCCCAGTGAATCCACTCCACCATTTGATCATAGCTAATTTCATATCTCTCTGAACACAATTCGCCTGCCTTCCTCAGAAACCTGTGATGCCCTATCAGCTTGAGATGAATTGATGGCTGGGACTGCAGGGTATTGTTCTGTGAACGGTGATAATAGAAAGGCAGCACCATACTTGTGAGGCAGTACTCCAGCAGCGCAGTTTGACAAGACTAACAGTCAGCCGCTGGCACTGTCTTCCAAAACCCTGCTACACTTTCAGATGGGCATAAAGGACATCACTCCTGGCCGAGGGGCGCCGCGCTCTCTCCAGTCCCTCAGCCAGACTGTAGAGAAGATTCATATTGCAACTGACCTGACCTGCTGTATGATGGGCAATGTCAAAGGGGCTTCTAACCCTGGGAGTGTGTGATGGGACGATGTGGAGGGAGCTTCGCTCAAGTGTCTGACCCTGGCAGTGTGTGATGGGATGGTGTGGAGGAAACTGTGGATATGGACTAAATGTACTTTTTAATGGTTGACAACTTCATCTTTTGGCTGTAGTGCACTAATCTGGCACGGGTTGTTGTGTTTGACTTTGCCCTGTACAAACTGGCCAGGATGATTACTGTCTAAAGCTCTGCACTTGCAGTAATATCTGTCATTGTGTGTTCACAATGCTGTTGATACTGTTGCCAGTGACTGTATGTTGTGAGCCATGTTTCCCTCTTATTTGCAGTGTGGAGTGCAGAATTTTAAACGGCGTGAGAAATGCTTTAAGTGTGGTGTCCCCAAGTCGGGTAAGTGTCGCACGATGGAAAGTAGGGAAAAAAGTACTAAAGTTGGAACTCTGAAACACAAACAGTAATTAGCAGAATTATCCCATGCATTGAGCAGTAACTGTGGGGAAGTTTCTGCCTTGATGAGAGAGGAAATGGGAGGGCAGGGTTCTGGCCAGATGGGAGTGGGTTTTTTTCCATGCAACATCTCTCTCCACACCCGAGCCATGACAGACCAAGGTGGAGCCAAGTGGAGCTGGAACGCTCACTGAGTCAGTGAGGACTTGCTGGCTGTCCACGTCCATCCTCTTCCACATGCCTGTGCTCTCTATTCCTGACTGACAAGCAGTTGTAGAGTCACAGAGCATGGAGGTCGGCCTTCAGGCACACCATCAACATTGTGAAGAACAGGCCAAAGTTTACGCTCAAGGTGATTGTACATGGCAGAAATAGCCATGAAAATTAGCTCAGTACATTACAAATATGAATAAACTTAGATTGACAAATTATATATAATTTGCTATGTTGGCCTTCATCAGTCAGGCATTCAGTTTAGGAACAAGGGCATGATAAGTTGTTGGTGAGGCCACATTTCGGAGTATTGTGTACAGTTTTGGTCTATTGGATGGACATGGTCAAACTGGAGGGGGTGCAGAAGAGATTTTTAGATTATGAAGACACGCAGTCCTCTTTTACTGTGATTTAGTAATGCATGCATTAA